>NW_020824843.1:665000-1367575 GCF_003285875.2 Drosophila novamexicana
TAAAACAAATAAATAATATAAATTAATAAGACAAAAAAGATTAATAACTTTGGAGGGAATGGAAAAAATAAATGAAACAATAAAGCAAAAAAATCAAACAAATTTATAAGATAAATAAAGGGCTAAATAGCTTTTGAGGATACGTGGTAAAAAAAAAAAGAAATAAAAATAAACAAAAGAAACTTAATAAGAAAAAAAGATTATTAACTCTTGTGTGTATGTGGAAAATATACAAAATAAATCCTACAAAATAAGGAAAAATTGTAAAATCGTCAATTCGTTATATGACGATTTTACAATTTTTCTTTATTTTGTATATATATATACATAGTACTATATAGTAAAGTTACATTCTCAAATATCACGGCTTACTAAAGCCTTTGCTGAAAACATCGCTTAGGAATGGGGTCGCATAGAGAACTCATCTACTGAAGACTGCATTTAAATATATATGTATATATTTATTAACATGCTCAAACTCTGGTATTATTTCTTAAAGTCGTTATTGAGAAGTTCTGTAATTTATCCCAGCTCTTGCTGGGACATACGCGTAGTATCGAGAACCTTTTTATTTTCACTTTAAAGAACACCAAGCTCCATAGACAAAGGCAATTTGTAAACAGAGACGATAAAAGTTAATAGGTAATTTTATATAAATAAATTTTTTTGTTGTTTTTTTTTTTTTATTTTCGGCAGCCCTGGTTGCCGTGTGTGTCTGTGTACTGTGCTTCATTTTAGCTACCTTTAAATAAATTAAATAAAAATTATGCAAGTGGTGCAGCAGCATAATGAGCGCTGCAAGCGCTTTTGCAGTTACTTTTACCTCAATAGCCAAGCGGCAGCCGCAACGGTGGTCGGCGACAGCGACTGGGACTCATAGCCAGGGCAGAAGCACAAGCCAATGCCGATGCCGACGCAGAAGCGTTAAGCATGGAACCAGCAGGGGCAACAAGAGGGGGGGCAAATCGGAGCTATGTGGCCACTGGGGCAACGGTGCATGTGGCACGGCTGACTGAGTGCGACTGTCTGCCTGCACGTGTGTCTATCTGTGTGTATTCTTGTGTGTGTGTGTGTCAGGGTGAAATTAATGTGTTGTAAAAATTAATTAATTTTGCAAATTATATATTTTATGCATTATCAACTTCTTTTTTGCTACCAACGTACTCGCATGCAGTAAGCCAGCGGCAAAGCATGCTTTAAATTAACAATGGACAACGCTTAAAATAACAGCAACAGCTGCGTTAAGTTCCGTTTGCACACAACTTTATAGATATTTCTCTGATTTTCATTACATAGATACAGTTATGTACATTATATGTGGGCTACTTAGTTAACATGTGTGCATGCAATGCTTTAAGCGCGCTTTAACTGATTTTGTAATAGGCTGGTACTTAGATTACTTTAAATTAAAAAACATTTTAAATGGCGTAACTAGAATTTAGTAATATTATAAATTTTGCAGCCTTATTGATCGAATATACTAAGCTTCTGTATATATAAATATATACTTTTAATATAATAGAGAAATTTATAGAATAGAGAAATTTATGAACTACGAAGAACAGCAAGCTTAAACTTACATAACACAAGCAAAACTATAGATTATTGTCTGATTCAAAGGTCTACACATTTTTATTCACCTTTTGTTGTATCATGTTAACCAGCAAAAACAACTGGCTACAGGGTATGCCCCCGTTAAGCCCACCCAAGAAGCGCCCTCTTTCGCATCTATGGCAACTTTTATCAGCCAGAGAAAAATACAAAACAAATGCACAATTACAATGCTCTATTGTATGCACAGACCTTTTGTACATTTTTCACAATTTTTACAATAATCCCTAACAAATTATATACGATATATATAAACATACATACATATAAATACGTGCTTTTATGCACACATATTTCAACGAAATTTGCAATCCATAGCAGCCCTCATCAAATGAATGAAGTATAAACTCATTAAGCTTACCGTAAGCTTGTTATAAATATATATTTTTTTATTTAACATTTTTATTGTTGTTGCTGAAATTTGTTTTGCGTTTTGTGCATATGGCATAATAAATATAATTAAAATTGTTTATAGCCAATGCAATTTATATTAAACTGCCTGCTTGCCTGCCTGCTGTCTGGATGTCTGGCTGCCTGATCCCATTGGCTATGCGCAACGGCTTATTATTAGATGGGCAAAATGCTTATAATATATATACATATTTTTTTTTTGGGCCACAAACAATGTCAATGGCCACAACAAATTGTCCGCTGCGACTCGATATCGGTTTAGTTTTTCGCATGGGCAAAAGGTTTGTTTAAAATTGCCTGGCGAATTGGCCAACTGGCCGGCCGTTTGGCTGGCCAGGAATGGCAACTATAAATATCTGTATATATAAATATATATGTATATATATACAGGTCGAAATCAAGCAACTTACTCACTCGCTCTTAAATCCGAAATTCATACGAAATGAATTTGTATCTTTTCGAGTGGCAGGCGGCTGTCGGACAATCGGGCAGGCCAATCACATCACGAAATGCAAAAGCAGAAGCTCTTTGAGCAACACTTTTCACAGGCGGCTGTTCTAAATAAATTATAATTTCTTGTCTGCCAGTTTCGCTGAATAACTTCTCGGCACAAATCAACTGCTTAAAATTTCAGATCTGCTTTTACGCCTTTGTGCCGGCATTATGTGTCTCACACAGACTTGCGGAATGAGTCCATTTCAATTTCGGCACATCAAAGTTTCGAAATGCCGAAATACCTTTACTGTGCTTTGGATTTTTGCGGTGGCGGAGTGATTAAAGGTGTGGCCATATATCAAATGTGCAGCTCAGTCACAAAACTCTGACAGCAACCGCTGCTGCTTATTTCAGAAAAAATAAAAATGTTTTCTTGTGGTATATGCCATTGCTTAAGCTTAAAGAGAAATCCATGACTACAGCTGTGAAATTTAGTTAATATTTTAGGTGTGTTAATTGATAATCAGACTGTTTACTGGAGTCATAAGAATATATCAAAAGCTTAGAAGCTATATATGTATGGGCTTGAAATCAGCAGAACAAACTATAGAGAATTTCTGACAGATACTTGAATCTTTAATATATGTTAAAGATGAAAAGTTATCGATTAAATATGCATAAAAGAAACTTGTGCAGTTTCTTAAAGTCAATAAAGAAAATATCATTTCGAGCTTTTAATGCACTCACTTTTTTTTCGAATGCGCTAACTGGGCCACAAAAAACTACCAACGGCACTCTATGTGACACTTTTAATCAACTCGTCTCTATTTTGAAAACTTCGAGTTTAGAAAGAGTTTTCTCATTTGCCATTTTGCGATTGTGACTGTCACACACACATCAAGTTCAAATGTCAGCGAGTTGACACTGAAAATTGCAATTGCGGTGCGATTTTCTTTGCAGTCAAGAAAATTTATTAACCAACAGTTGGTGTCAATGTCGCGTCAATGTCAAAAAGCTAGCGAGAGCGCGCGCTCTGCTTGACTGTATTTTATAACTGAAGATACTATAGCTATGTGTGTGTGGCTCCATATGTGTTTGTGTGTGTGATTTAGCTGCTGGCTGAGTTTTTGTTGAAGCTGCAGCTAGCTGCCATAATTATAATGAAGTGTTGCAGCGCGCAGATTTTGTTGCTGCCGCTGTTGGTCGGTTCGCTTGCAACGCTTTGGCAGCATTTTTCTTTTGCCATGTTTTTGTTGCACCCCTAAGCGCTGCACACACACACACAAACACACACACGTATGTGCGTAGCGCCACGCTCGAATTGTCATAAAATGTTCAACGCTAATTGGCGTCTATGTGCGCCTCGGTAGTCGCTGCCGCTTGCCTGTGCCCCTTTCCCAACCCTTTACCGGCGGCGGCAATCTGTGCGTGAGCCGCTTCTATAAGCAGGCGCCGCTGCCGCTTAGTATGTGGCGCCTTAGCTGCTGCCAATTCCTTTGTTGCACGCTGCCTGCTGCAAAATGTTTTAGCTGCCGTTGCTAACAAGATGATTTGGTTGCACCTTGTGGCTGGGCTTTTGTTCCTCATATTCTTGCGCTTGTGCTTGTCGCAATAGAAGAGCTTTTCTATGGGCCCACTTTTGAAATTTAATTTCAGCTTGTATGGCACGAGGTAGTGCTTCCCAAACATAATGCTCGCTCATTCCCTTTTTCTCTATCTCTTTTTCTCTGCCTCTCTCTCTCTCTCTCTCTCTCTCTCTCTCTTCATCAATATAAATTTGATTTGGAATATGTTTATAAACAACTCAATATTTACTTGGTTATGCGTAAACATGTGTATTTCGTTCAAACAATCTCACAAAAGCCCTATGATTTTTGTTTTACTCTGTGCAATTTTTATAGGGCTTTAAGTGGAGCTTGTAAGTGGTTCAGAGACTAAAAATCAAGCACAATAAATATTTCAATTTTGACATATGTATATATGGGCAAATTGATTTGATTTACATTTTGTTATAGACAATAAAATAAAGCAACTTGAAAGTCAATTAAGAATTGTATTATTTTGTAATAAAATAGAATTTAATTAAAAATGTTCTACAGACATCAAGATGTTTTCAGAAAATATGTTCTTGCTTAAATTCCCGAGTGTTAGCCCATAAAAATATTCATTGAGCAGAATAAATGTTGTATGCAAATTCATATTCAGTTTATATTCAAAGCAAATAAATGTGTCTTGGCTGTGATATTTTAGGGCAAGTGTGTATTATATAATTTTTTTATCAGAAGATATAAAGCAAGTCTTGTTTTTTTGTAAATATATTTAATATTTTGATTCGCGTAGAATAATATGTTGGTTTGGCAACCTATCTAATCTTAAGTTTATTTAAGCTGTCAACTAAAGTATCAGAATATATTAATTTATTTGGTTCTATTTGACACCAATAAGTCCCGACTAAAGTGCCTAAAGTTAGAACTGCTTTGCAATTACCAATTCCCATTACCTGTTGACCATTAAAAGCTAGTACGATTTAGATAAACGCACTTCCATTATGAGCTCACATTACATATTAATGCAATTTATACAGAGAGAGAGAGAAGGACACATTAAACGTAATAATATTGTTTGAACCGCATTTCACTTGACAATTTTAGCTAAATTGTGTAAAAGCGGCAATGGCTCAACCAGTACAACAACAAGGCTGAAACAATGAGGCACTTAAAACGCCCATGGGGCAAACTAGGTAAGTGGAAACTATAATAACAATATTATAACTTGCAGTCAGCATACTATATATATATATACATATGTGTGTGTATATCGTATCGTATCGTTTCTATAGATCAACATACGACTGGCGACTGGCTCTGCTCGTAAAATGTGTTGTAATAATCCTTATGAAAATCCAATTTGCGAAGAAAATAACAATTAGTTAGTTTTGTGTGCTAATATGAAAACCATATGTGGTAAATGCATTAACTTGGCCATATAATCAACGCTAGAGAAATCGAGTTTGGAGACACCGGAGAGACACGTGAGGGTGTCGGATTTAGCTAGTATAGTTTTTGGCCATTGGCTGGTCTAATGCATTTGAAGCCGTAAATTTTGGACAATTTTGTGAATCATTAAGCCAAAACATTTTGCTGCATGTTTAATTATGCATACATGTGTAGGTAGTAAGATACACAGATACAAAGATACATAGATACATGTGTATAAAGTACAAATGCAACGCTTGCCTCCACAAATGTGTGTGTGTGTTTGAGTGTGTGTTTCCATGTCTGGGGCTTTATAATGACCGTGGCAAAGAAATTGCAGCCGCTGCATGGGCGCATTACACGCTCGACAAACATGCGATTAACAACAACAACTACAATTCGAAGACATTACCACAAAATTTATAACATGACATCCATGTTGTTGCACGCATACATATGTGGCTAAAAAGCCAGCTGCTGTTTTTCCAGCCTCTTCGTTGCCAGCAGTTGATATAAAATTAAGTGTTAATTAGTTAGAAAGCTGCAGGGCGTCCGCAATGCATTTGATTTACATAGCAGACATAATAAAAGGCTAAGATATAGGTAGATTTTCTAATTTCAAATATGGTCTCATCAATTTTTGGCTGTGCTGAGCCAACAACTCTATGAAGCTAGCTGGTAAGCAAAAGAAAATGGCCAAAATTTGGCTAAAAAAAAGGCTATTAATTTTAATACATTTTAACATTATACAACTATGAAATATGTCTGAAATATGTGGAGAACAGAAAAATAAGGTTGCACCGCTGAGATGCCTGAGCGTTAGACTGGCAAGCGAAAAGTCGCCGGTTTAGCTCCAGCAGTAATTTTTAAATTTTTACATGTTTATTTAACTTATTGTATTCGTTTAGGCCGGCTTACGTATGAAAGTCTGGTCTCAGTCAAATTTCGTTAAAATTTTTTTCAAGTATTTTCAACAACATCTAGCGGCAACTAGTTCATTGCTCAACACTGCTTAATTGTTTTCTCTTTAGGTCCACTTTCTCATAGTCGACATCTACTTGTAGTTCACACAAGGCACATCCTTGAACATCAATCAATCTAATGATCTTTGTATGATCTTAACGTTTTGAGGCGTTTTGATTGTGTACTTTTGTTTATGCCGCTTCATAATCAATATCGAATTTGTTGGGTAATCGCTAAAGGGTGGGAGGGTTTCTCTTTGTGCTGTTGTTGTTGCATATGTTGTTAGCCCTTTTGATCCTGCGCTGTCATGTTGAAAGGATCGCAGCTGCCTAATGATTGCGCATCTTTAGCGTGTTAGAAATCACACTCTTATAGCTGTTGCTCGTGTTGCCCCTCATATCATTAATCAATGTAAGGCCTACAAATTGTTTACAAAAGTGGCTACATTGTTCGGCTGTCCAAAAGATCACCATATAGCAATAGTTATATAGCCCAAGTCTGGGCGCTGCTCCTTTTGTGACGTCTTTGGAGCCGCCACATAAAATCAATCAAATTAACTATAAATTTTAAGTTGGCTTTCGCATTTTGTGTTCGATATGAAGAGTATGCGAAATAATTTATGTTTAAGATGCCATAAATATTCATTAGGCCAACCCGCTCCCAACACTAAAAATTGCGTACATAGTTTTATGACCCACCCAGCTGGCTGTGTTAATGAGTCGCGGCTGCTCTTCAACTTCAGGTTCAGTGCAGCTAGCTGTGCTGAGCTAACGCTGGGCTCTTCAACTACCACATTCTATCTTTATCATTTAGCTCTGGGTCTTAAGTCTTGGTTCTGGTACACGGTAGCGTAGAAACATGTCTGTAAAATCGCCAATAATGACAAACATAAAACAAGTTAATACATTGAAACTTCCGATTCTTATGCAAATGCTTGGCTCGATCGTTTTGTAACAGGTTTTCACCTTTTTTTTTGTTTTGTTTTTGCTTTTCGTATTCATATGGCTTATAATTAAGAATTTGAGTATATGCTACGCCAACAAAAGGGCTATGCCTTCAAACTTATAAGTTATCTGATTTGGGCATATATCATTATTAGCTGCACAGCAGCCGCAACACATTTCCATGACAATGCGCCACAAAGTATCCCATGTTCCGCGCTGAGAACAAGCAACTAAATATCATTGTTTTTTCCATTCTCGCCAGTTTCCTTTCGCCTTTGTTTTTTATTAAATATTTATAAATGGGCTTTACGCCTTTGAAAAAAATTGTTATTTAATTGGTTGTCAATTCAGCTGGGAGGTAACTCGAAATGATGTGCAGAGTTCATGCTGAGATTTTCTAAACAAGTAACAGCTTGTCTATTAGAAGATTGCCTTTAAGATATACACACACATTAAGAGGTAGCACTTTAGCAATCATTTGTTTCATTTTTTATGTTGACAAATCTTGAAAAGAATTTTTGTTTTATTTGATATTTAAATGCGCGATTTGGTAATAAATTATGTTCAGCCTTAGGTTAAATAGAATCGTATAAGCACACATACAAGAGTTCAAAATACCGTTTATTCGAATTTTATTATATTTTGTAATGTTTTTTTCTAAATTCTTTTTTAAATTTTTTTTTAATGCTGATAGTTTTGTACTCTTTGAATTATATAATTATCTTTTATATTCATAAATTTTGTTTATTTGTGTGTTAATTCTTTATAAAAACAAAAATCAATACTATGATGGGTTTTATAGCAATTATTTTTGGCAAACTACCACAAGCTTTGACCCGAGCAAAATTTACATAAGTTGCCAATATGTTTATTTCCATAAACGAAATACAACTCCAAGAATTCCCCAAGGCAAATATATATTGGATATAGTTTCTTATTTTTTTGCCAGCTGCAGGCGACAAACAAGTAGCCAAAGCAGCCAAAAAAAAATCTTTTATATACATAGATATATGTATGAATATGTGTGTAAGTATGCCGCGTACGTTGTATAAAGATGGTAAAGTCATAAAACTGTTGAATTGCACGTAAATCTCCAGGGCTTTTGGATACTACTACAGTGGCCATAGGCAGTGCGGCACTCGAGCCCCGGAGCAAGAGCCTGGGACATGTTGTGGCACGTCGTCGCCGTTGCCGTCGTCATCGCCCGTCGTTGTTCAGCATTTCTATTCTGTGTGTGGAGATTTATTTTTATGCAACGCGTCTGCAGTTGCCTCGCTCAGCATTGCGCAAGTGGCAGCAAAAGCGAAAAACAAAAAACGAGCTAAACAAAAACTGAAGCCAACTTCGTGTAAAGAGCAGAAAAATCATATAATCGTCAAAAGTCACAGGAAACATATGCAAATGCTGGAAGCTCACTGGACGCGCCACAGCCAGTGGATATATATCTGACGGGTCCAGGGACTGTTACCCCGGTCCGGCTTGGACTGGGGTCTGCTCTGGTCTTTTGTTATGAGCTGCTTTCGTTCTCGGCATGCAACAATAGCCACACGTTTGTGCAAAGGTAACAGAGGTAGCGATTTATACGTACTATATAGATGCTCTTTCAAAAGGGGCATAACGAGTGGCTTATGAAGCTGGTCACCTAGTTTGATATGGCACAAATTTTGCGAGATTTTGCGCAGAAAATGTTTTACAGAATGGTTATATGTTAAACTTGATATGCTTGCCAAATTTAGCTATCAATTCTGATTAGGTTTATATCATATTTTTTAAGCAATTTGACTTGTGTTGAAATGAAAGCTGGTTTGTTTAAATTTATTATAGACACAGTTTGTCTTATTAAAAATTAAAAGAGTATTCTCTCTTCATTGGGTTTCTATCACATAATTCATATAATTAAACACCTAATCGCTATGCACACACAAAAGCTTTCAAATAAAATATAAGATAATCATCTCAGTTAGATCAAATTTATGTGAGCTACAATTGAAATCCGAATTCAAAAATTGCCAACTGCTGCAACAAAGTGTTGCAAATGCATAAATTGCCTTGCAACACTGCATACTTAATGCGTATGTGGTAACAAAACTGGCAGATACTTAAGTTTGATAGAGTATAAAATCTGCGGCAAGCTGGCTGAGTCTCATGTTGTTGTTGTTCCTGTTGTTGTTGCTGCATTCATTCATATTCGTACAAATTTTGCGAGCTTGACAAAGCTGAACAATGATGTACTTCATGTAAATTTCACTCGCCGGCTGACTGAATCTCTATACCCGACCGCGCTTCCTCCCGCACTCGGCTGACGAGCTGGGGTCGTTGATATGAAAAACCTAAAAGGTTGCATATGTAAAATGGATTGGCAGCGTGTGTATTGGTGTGTGTTTACATAACTTTATTGATGGCAACAATAAATGCTGCCAGCGGCGTTGCCGCAAGTGTGGGGCAACAGGGCTGCAGCAACAGCAACAGCAGCAGCAGATGAACTTAGCTCCGTAAAACATGGATTGCATATTTGTATAAATTTAAGTTTTAGATACGCGACTGGCGGCGACGACGGCGGCAACAGCAGATGTTGCATAATACAATTGAATTTGTTAAAAACAAAAGAGGCAGCAAGCAAAAACATCAAGCTGTGGGAAATATGCGCACGCGAGCACCAGCAACAACAGCAACAAAACAACAAATTGCATTTCAGAATTTTTCATTATCAGTTTTTGTTTTTTTAAAAAACGGCCGCCATTTTCCCAGGCAAAAAAATCGGTGCTGCCTTTAAAGTTTGTTTCAATATAAGAAAACGTTAAAATAGCATTTTAACGAGGTCTTCAGATTGGTCTAGAGCCCACGGATTGCACTCGGACGGTAAAAGGGAAAAAAGGGTAGGTAAAAGTTCAGACTTAAGGGGACATAACAATGTGTCTGATTGAATATAATATACATATAAACCTGCCGAGTTGTTGAAGTTTTAAAAATAAATAAAAATATTAAAATTGACTAGTTTGACTAGCAAGCGAGAGGTCGCCGGCTCAACTCTTCTAGTAAAAAAAGTTCCCACTTTAAATCGGTTAGATTACATTCCATATAGAATCTAATTTAAAAAGAATAAAAAAAAAAAAATACTACAAACAATCTCAAGATAAAGACTTTTTCAACATCTCTTTCATTGCAGTCCCTTAAGACTCCACCAATACTCATGACTGCAACATATTTTCATATTTGTCGATTAACCCGCGCTGTCAGCCTGGTCAGTGGTCAATTTCAATATATGCATATGTTAATAGCCAGAACCATGGATTGCGGCTACAACAACTTCCCTTTGAGCTATGTGCAGCAGTGCGCCCAGAGCTGCTGTCGCAGCTCCCACAGCAACTTACACATGACCGACCTAAAACGAGTGACCAACGAGCCAGGCAAACAACAACAGCAACAGCCAATACGAACACCAGCGGCCTTTTGTTGTTCTTCTTGTTGTTGATTTTTGTGCGCCCCGTTTAGAATGTCACTTGATTTTTGATTGATTGTTGTGGGAAAAATTGCAAAAATATTTTTGCATAAATTCACAGTGTAGCACAGCAAATATCTGCAGATAGTTGTTGCATGTTGCACGGGGCATGGCTGCCGCTGTTGTATGTGTGCTAACATTGTTTATGTTTTTATTAAAACATGAGCGCCGTCGAGGCGGAAACATTTCATATGCCATTTGTGGCATACGGTAAGCCGAAAAAAAATTAGTTTGCCTCTCGCCGCCGAATATTAAAATGTGCATTATTTAGTGGCCAGCAATGGGCAGCAGCAACATTGTAAACAGCAGCAGCAATTCGACAAAAAAAATTATATAGACATCGTAAAACTTGGCCATGGCTAAAAGAAAGCATAACTCTCCAGACGCCCAGACTAGCCAAGAGAGAGACAGCGTCGCTTAACGAGCCAAGAAACTTGCACTCGCTGAGCATTAAAAAATCAAATTATAATAAAATTGCAGATTAACTGTTGACTGTTGGCCAGCAGACGAAGAAACACGAGGAGGCGGACGGAAGGAGTTGGAGTAGCGGCAGATCTGCACACTCGTTAAGCAGCCAACGCAGAGACCGTCCCTACCTTACCCTTCGTTTCTTACCAAGACGAACGAATCAGCTACTAACAACTGCAACTGGAGATGCTCAGCAGCAGCAGCTGCTGCTGATGCTGATGCTAGTTGTTGCTGCTGCTGCTGCTGCTGTGCCGCCTGCCAAGATTAAGTCATCATCAACATTTTGCAGTTGTCAACTGCGCTGTGAGGCGGCTACTTAAACAGCACTTTGTGTGCGGCCTTCTGTTCGAAGCTGCAGAACACAACAAGGACTTAGGGTTGCACTAAACGTTGACTCTTAACTCAATCTCAAAGATCATGATGTTGCTGCGTTTATTTTTTTCCCCCTAATAAATTGAACCTAATATGAGTGTTTCTTAACGCAAGCCAGTGCTTGAGCAGCTTTCGAGTGCAACCCAGTTACAGTTAAGGAATGTTAGGGATTGCGACAGTTGTAGTTATGGCATTTACAAATTTTACAAAAATCTATGAACAAATAATAAATATAAAAAATGTAAAACGATATCATGATATTGTAGGAAAATTGAAAACAAATACTGAGAAACAGCTGACGTAGGAACATTGTTTTTTTTTTTAAGGATAACTCTCGTGGAGAATTTTCAATAACAATTGAGATAAAAAAAAAATTTCATAAATTGTGTTTTGATTAAAGCACAAAAATCCAGAACTTTCACCCGATTATAAAATTGAAAAATATTTTAAAAATAAATAATGCGTTACAAAAATCCCATCAACTATAAGAAACTAATTTTTAAACTGCAGAAAGGTATTTTTTGTCGAAAAAAAAATAATATATATATATATATGCCTTATTATAGATAGATAAATATTAAAAAATTCTTCTAAATTGTGGTAGTTCATGTTTTAAATTCAAAAGATATATTATTAAATAAATTAAATAAATAAATAAATATATTTGTTCGGATTTTCTTCCGCTCTATAGCAGATCAAATCACAGTTTATTTCTATAAGTTCCTCAGGCATCCCTCGCCTGACGCCTCATAGAGACATTCCCTGGTGTGAGGGCCATTAACGAATCCAACTAAAATTTATATGTCTGCGACATTGTAAGGCGCTTATAAGTAGTATGCATACTTAGTTGACAATTTGTGGAGTCAGGTCTAGAGAACAGCTAACACTGAGCTGTCCCGAATGGAAAGCTGACTAGCTGACTAGCTGGCTAGCTGACTGGACCAGCTTGAGGCTTATCTAAGTGCCCAAGGCACGACAAAAGAAGACATCGTTGGTGCTGCTGCTGCTGTTGATGATGACACATGCAACATGTCACACACTCTCTCACCCCCCTCTCTCTCGCATATCTGTGACTCTCATTTCAACTCGCAGTTCCAAGTGTTTATTGCATTGACACTCGAGGGAATGGCAACGGGCATCTCGGGTCTTTGGCTACGGCACACTTTCAAATCATAAATTTTAAGTTTGTCACTTGTGTGCTGATAGCAGAGGCTGTAAAACAAAGCGAGTTGTGCGATCTGCAGCCCTCGTCATACCAATACCATCTCCTGAGCCATCTGTAACCCTTTTGTGAACTAAAATGCAAATGAATGATGCGCCATGAAAATTATAATTGGAGCAGCAGCGGCAGCATCAGCAGCTCCAAAGGCCGGCAACGAAAATATACAAAATATATTTTTTAATTTTTAATGGTGTCAACGCTTATCATCAACCAAAACGAAACCAAAAAAAAAAAAAAATAAAATAAATCCAGCAACAAAAAGCAACTCCAGCAATGCAAATGCCGCTAAGTGCCGAACAAAACGCTTTTTTATTTATTTTGTATTTTTGGGAGATGAAGTCATTAAGCAGGCGAACTTGGAACGGAAATCGTTATCAGCACTTTGCCTTCGATTTCGATTTCGTACATTTTTTATAAATTTTTATATTTTTGTATACACAAAAAGTTTCGATTTTATTTTCCTCCCCCTCCCCCCTAATATTTGTTGCTGCAACACTTGCCACTGCGTTGCAGTAATTACAGCATCAGCGCCTCTAAAAAAACTTGACATTTTGAACTAGACGCCGCTTGCGCAACTCAAGAGCCAAGAAAAAGCAGCTACTCAATAAAAATGTTTCTTATCTCTCGTAAAAGCAAAAGAAAACAACATCATTCCTGTAGCAGTTGTCGGCGGGAAACACATTGCCTATAAAATTTTTTTGGTTACAATTCTTTAGAGACTTGTGCTACATATATTTTCCCCAATTCAATTTGAAGTCTGAGATTTTTCTGTCTTGTCTTTTTTCTGTTTTTTTTTTTTTTTTTATTACAATTTGCCATTTGTTAATGTCGTAAGCAGTTGCAATAATTATTTTTGGCTTTTATTTTCTTGCCTATAGATTTATAGCTTTAAATCGTTTCGCTTTTTATTGTGGTCAAATTTTTTAACACCGCGCCTAATGATTTCTGCGGTTTTATAAATTGGAACTCTAAAGAGAAAATACTTTTTTTTTGTGAACTAACATACTTGGAACAAAAACAGAAATTTGTTCATATTAATGTGGATTATTGCGGTTGAGGCTAATGAAAAGAAGTCGCTATTAATGTATTTGCCATTAGATTAAATGAGAAGTGCCCCAAAAGTCCGTCGAGTCAAGAAAGGTTTTGAAAATATAAAAAAATATATATAAATCTAATATGTAGTTGTATATAGTAGTGGCACATAATTGACTAAAAAAATATATAAAATATTAGTTTTGCTTAGTTTTGCCAGAAAATAGGCATTATAAGTTGTTTTCAAACAAGAACCGCTCCTAAAACTGATTCCGGATAAGCAGCGCCTTTCAACTTAAAAGCCAACTATCAACCATCAATAATAATCACATTTGTTAGGATTTTAACCAAATTTGGCTAAATGCGCATTTGGCCGAAGCATTTAACAACACATCAAACAAATTTGAACTTTATTACAAGTTATTATTATATTCGTTTTTAAGTTTTCTTTTGGCAACGAACAAAGCCGCAAATCCGCCGCTCCGGCCACATTAAGATGGGACACACCCATATATAACAATCGACTGCTATTTGATTTGGCTACCGAGAGGCAAATAACATAATTTTTAATAAAGCTTTGATTTTAACCGACTCAAGGCAAAAAAAAAGTAGAAAGAGAAAAAACTTAAATAAAACTTTCTAAAGCCTAGTTAGAAATGAAAGGTTACAAGATTTAAGGGTTTTCACGAAGACAGCATGCAAAAAAAAGGTAGGGAAGAGGGAAGAAAACTGTAGCTAAACACTTGTCGCCAGCTGGGAAAATTAGAAAACTTTAACAAGTTTTTCGTTTTTTCATGTTGTCAGAAAGTTGTCGTTGCCATCGTTGTCGTTGTATCTGTGTAGCTCTTTTCTTTTGTGATATTTTTGTGAGCAGCTTAAAGGCAAATTTTAATTAAACTATTCATGCGTCTGCTTTTTTGGGAGGCGCGGCGAGGGCGTGGTTTTCTGGCGAGGATGGAGCCAAGAACGAAGCCTGGTAGCTGCTACGAAGGCAGCAGGCACCAGGCAGCAGTTGCTAGACATAAACACAGACACTTTTCAAGTGCGTACTTTCTAATTTTCACTTGCAGCACGCAGCTCAGCAAACAAACAAACAAACAACAAAATGCCTTTCTTGCGGCCCCAGACAATAACAAAAAAAGCAAAAAACAACAGCAACAATAACAATGACTGACTTTTGCCAGTCTGTTGCACCGTGTCTCCTGCCTGTCTGTCTAACTGTTTCGAGTGGTGGGTGTCTTGACTACAACGGTTGTGTGTCTGAGCTGCTGCTTAGCGCTCGTAAATGTCGACAAGGCTGTTGTTGCTGTTGTTGTTTTTGTCATTGCTCTTGATTGTTGTTGTTGGCGGTTGCTTGTTGTCTGCTGATTTTAATGCCAAGGCTTAGGTTGAGAGCTTGTGGAGAGAAGGTTGTTGTCAGCCACTTGCTCAGATATGAATTACATATGGCCAAGAGCAAAAGTTTGAAGAGGTTTTGTCTTAAATAGGTCTGTTGCATAGACTAGACGAAAGCCAACTGCTAGTAAGGGTTATTATTTCGGTATATTAGAATAATCAGTGCAATATTAGACTAGAAGAAATTTTGCTGGATATGAGCCAGCGATCTAGTGCACACAGGCCCATGCATTCACGTTTGCCAAGCAAATCTATATAGTATAACAATATATTTATATGATCTAAGTCAAATAATTTCTGACTTTGTCTCTATGTTAATAGCTCCATTAAAAAACTCCCAAAATTACACAACATTCCAGCCCGTCAACACATGGCATTCCATTAAATTACTTAACATTCCGTAGCACTAACCAAAAGCAACAGGTTCACAAAAAAACAAGGGAGGACCCGACAAAAACTCTAAAAAAAAAGCATAAAGAAAAAAGGCGGAAAACTAAAGTAAAAATCCCGACAAATGTGTACAAAAATTATGTGACTGCAGACAAAAGTTCAAAGACTGAAGAAAAGCAAGAGCATGCGAAATTGGAGCATTGTCTGGGTAATACGCAAAAAAGGGGGTGACTGTTGTTTTTGTTGTTGTAGTTTTTATGGCAATCTGCGAGCTTTAGTTCAACGTGCGGTTATGTGCCATGGCAATTAAAAGTCACAAAGCAGTCATAAACATGCCGATGCCCCCCCTAACGCCACGCTAACCCAAGAAACATGCTTAGTTACGAGCTGTTGATAATAAAGGGCGGCAACAAAGGCAGGCAGGGGAATGAAGGTAGCCGGTGTAGCAAAGTTATTTGTTTGTTTGCGGCAGCCTCTGTTTTATGACTTAATTAGGAAGAACAACAGCAAAGTTTGCGCCGCTCTTGTCCAAATCAGCGTGAACCATAACGGTATAGACTTGTGGGGGGATGTGGAGGATCGACTGACTGCAGATAACCTGGCAAACACCTTTTGCGTCCGATCGGCTGGTAATTATGCACGCGACACATATTGCAAGCACACTTGGCCGACAGAGATGCCGACAGAGTGGCTAGGTGTAAAGCAGCCATCTGCAGAGTGGGGCCCTGCCCTGGCGGGCGGTATAGGCTCGACTCGACTTGTCTCATTATCATTACAATAATCACTTGGCGGCAACGCGGCGGCGTCTCTTGATTGCGATCGGCGCAACGCACACAGCAACAATAACAGACAGCTGAACAACATCATTATCAGCAACGATAAGCATCATCAGCGTCATCAACGTCATCCTCATCATCATCATCATCATTGTCATCATCGTCATCGTGTGCAAAAATATGAGCCTCTTCCCTGCTTGTGGCCACGCCCTTTGACGCATGCGCAATGGCCAAGCCAAGCCCCAGTGTGTGTGAGTGTGTGTGCTATGGTGTGGTGTTGTAATTGATCGTGTAGTTCAGATTGTAAATCTAAAGTGTGTGCGTGTGTGTGGACGGTGTGGATGTGTGTGCCTGAAGAATGCGCCCGCCCAATAAGGAATATGCTAATTTTACAGTTTTAGAGCTTAATGTGAGCAGAAAGGGCGGTGAGAAATAATATGAACTATGAGTACTACTACTATAGTAGTACGACTCACAAGTCGTATTTTCTTTGTAAACTCTATTATAGACAGATTCTATAAGGTTTACAAATGCGGCTTAGCAAATATATGTGCATTATCAAAAAAGAATATAAAATATAGCAAATTTCGACTACCGATTTCTTATAATTCTGAACTGACTTTCAAGTATTGCTTATGCTAAGGCTTTAAAAGTATGGCCATAGATGTACTCACCCAGGCATAATATTTGCTGCCATAGAAGCAACTTCTCTGCGATTCTCAAAAGATTATTCAATAACTTATTTTTAAGTTATTTTTATAATCCTGTATCACTGAGCTTGCTTTCATTTATGCAAAGTCCCTCAATGTGTAAGCTTTAGTGTATTGCATTCCGGAGGGAAATATTACAAAAAGGCGACGTTATGACGAAGAAATGCACACTACATTCAATACACTCACGATTTAAGAACGCGGAAACTGTTGCGGCATTACTATCACGATCACTTCACTTCACTTCACTTTAAAAAAAATATATAAAAAAAATGCAAAAAAAAAAAAAACAAATTAAAAAACAAATTACTTGCACCAAATCTAAAAAGAAAGAAATATAAATTACAAATATTGATCATAATGTGAGAATATAAATACTTGAACATATATTAATCAAACTCATATGAATACTATAGTAAATTTAGAATTTCCATAAAAAAAAGGGCTGTAAAACTCTGGGTGGTTGTGGGTTCAATCACTTGATGAATAAATATATGGCATTGGTGCTAAAATTTTAAATTGATTATGGTGTGGAGGATCTGAGCACTAAGCAGTGAGTGCATATCATAAAATATATAAAAAAGTAATAGTTGCTAGACAGAATCACACACACTCACATACAACACTTGATGTGAAAGCTTAACGACAAGTCATTAGGCAGGCTACCCAATACACATGTTCCTGTCCATGTTGAGGCCATATTCTTCTATATAGATATCCAATGTAGTTGACTCTAGAACACAACCAGGTCCAAGAACCGGCGCAATGCCAATGACTTCTTGCCCACAGATTGTGTAAGTGGACGGTGGCGGGGGATTGCGGGTCGTGGCACTGCAGGAAACAGGAGACAGGGGAGTCACAAAAAGCACGTTGAATGCAATAAAACTTTCATAACTCTGCAGCTAATGGAGTTCGAAATGCTGCCTCATAAAATATTTGTTGTTGCTGCTGCTGCTGCTCCTGCTGTTGTTGTTGTAGTTGTTGTACTGGTATAATTGCTAGGACTGGGTTACGTTTTGGGTTTGGTACCGGCAGCCAGCCAAAGGCATTGGCAACGGAAGCGCCAACTTGGACCGCAGCCTCGGACCGGGCCTACGCCGTTAAAATGAAGAAATTGTCATAAAAAAAACATAACTGCATAGTTGTTGTTTCTACTCATCTTATGCTTGTTGCAGACGCTTTCTATACCCTGTAGTAATTAAAATGTGTACATGAAAGAAGGGTATCTTATAGTTAAGGTATACTACAGCTGAATAAGGAAGCCATGACTTTATCCAATCTTTAATGCACAATCAGATAGAATAGCTTTATTGATCCATGCGCCCGAGATATTACTTCGATTTCTATTGTCTTTATATATAATTATATGTCTTTATCGATATCTATTTCTATATGTATATACATCAGCGTGTAAATTTAAGATATAAAATTGATGTTTTTTCTAGCCTATTAATTCATTATATAAGCTATTTTTTCAATACCAATGTCTAAAGGAGCTGCAGTCTAGGGTATCTGCCTTATCTACTAGAGCATTTTAGCTTGTTTAATGTCATTTTGCACAGTTAAAAGTGCATCAAGGCCAGGTAGTGTATCTGCTATAGTGTATATAACTGCTGTTGCCTGAGCTGCGGGCTTGGCAATTTGTACGGTTTTTATGCGCATTTGTTGGGCCATTTTAATTGAAATCACAGACAGAGCAACGCGAGAGCAAGAGTTATAAATAACGAAGCGAACAATTTTCAGCGGTAATTATTTTTTTCGGGTGCATCTTTTGGCCAAGTTATTGAACAGGCTGCCAATACGTTGGCCAACTTAATCACCGCCCGGTACTTCAACAAATACCAAAAAGAAAAACAAAAGAAAAAAGCGTAACAACTACTTAGGAATATGCCCCAGCTGGCAGCGACTTAAGAGACTTGGCTTGGTTTTTGTTTTTGTTGCCGCTACCTTTTTCTGTTCCTGTTGCTTTAGTTGTTGCTGTTGACGTTGTTTTTGTAGGCGTCAACCTGCTCTTTAAGCCGCATTATTTATGCGGCTGTGCAGCGATAACGCGCTTGCAAGAAAAACGCCACGACTTCGCAACTCCAAAGAACTGGCAGCAACCTGTGGACGGTCATCCACAGACTTGAGACTGCAACCTGCACTACTTTTAAGGGCTCACTTGCTGCAAGTCCAAGTCCAAGGCAGCATCGGCAGCAGCCAAGGCGAAACAAAAATATGAGATATTTCTTATCAGCTGGTATGCATCTGTGCACCTCAAGCGATTCTCCCTGCTGCAGCTCCTGCTCATCCTACTCCTACTCCAACTTCGGCTCCTGCCTCCATATTCAACTCCTTCTGCTGCTGCTGCCGCCTGCATTCGCTTTCAAAACATTTTCATTTGTTGCTGAAAAGAAGCTGCTGCAGATTTATTGTCTTTGTTTTTTAGTCCGTTGCACATTCTCGTCCTTCTGCTGCAACAAACCCTTCTATGCCCCTGCACCCTCTCTAGACTATAATAATAATCATAATATCAGTCGTAAGTACATTTGTTGCCGCCGCAGTTGCTGCATACTGCTGCCTGCTGCACTAAATACCAGGGAATTGGCTTATTGTAGTGGCCATAGTTGCTTGGACCTGCTTCTCGTGCCCGCAACCCGGGACTGTATTCGCATATGGCCGCAAGCGACTTTTAGTTGTTTTCCATCGCTGCACTGATTTTTCTTTATATATATTTATTTTTTATTTTTGCCCGGTTTCGATTTCTTTACTTAGAAGTGGGCAATGAATGTCTGTCCGTTTGTCTATCTCAATATGTTGCCTGCTTGCATAGAATATGACAGCACAGTGAGGCAAGTAATAGCTTACTGTATGAAAATATTAAAAAATCTATTTTTGGATCTTAGAGTTTCCCAAAATCAAGGTTTTTTTTTTGTATAAATTGATGGGGGGCAGGTAAAAAAGTATTATTTATAAATTTAATTTAATTTATATTATAAAAATATTTACGGTAAAAGAGCACAGGTTTAAAATTTAAAAAAACAGTGTTTTATTTATTGTATACTATATTACAATAATAATAAAAAATTATTTATTTGAAAGCATTTATATTTCTTTTCCGTTCTGAACTTTTTACGAAACACATTTTTTCTTAACACAATAAATCGAATGTTTATATAATGTGAAGAAGTTTTACAAATTTAGTTCTCTGAGAAAAGAAATTCCCATCCGAAGACCATTTGTAAACAATTTTTCTTATTTATAAGACCTCATTAAGATAATTGAGGGAGTATAGGTACAACAATCACAAGCTCTTGCCCCACTGTGCCATGTTTGTGTCTCGTATAGCTGCTGAATTTTTATATGCTTCCAAGGTTACATCCCAGTTACACAAATCCATAACAAAACTAGTGCAATATTTGTATAATACGCACACGTATTTGTACATAGTACAAGATTACGAGAGCGACACACAGAAGACTAGGCAGTAGTCACGAGTCCCCCAAGTCCAGCCCTCTCGGTTTCTCGGCTCACCGAGTCACCGAATCCAAAACTGCAACAGAGCCTCATTTAAATGCTTATCACTGAAATCTGGATGAACAAAAGCGGCTGCTGCTGCCGCTGCGGTTGCTGCTAACCAAACTACTCACTCAACTGTGAGGATGCTCCAACTGCTGAGCCATTCCGCAAATATGCTGCAAACATAGAGACGTAGAGAAGTTGGTTCCAAAAGAGCGGGGTGGCAACACAGTTTGGATAGAAGAAAAATGAGAAACCACTGAGATAAAGTGGCAGAGATTTGCAACATTCAAAAGCTGCTGCTGCTGCTGCTGTTGCTGCTGCCTAGAAATGCCAGCAATGCAACTGGCTCGCTTGTATTTGCAAATTTTGGATTATTCATAGTTGTGATGAAGAACAAGAGCAAGAACAAGAACAAGACAACAACTATTGCAACGTATTTGCTTACCATAAGTAGAGTGTGCTAGCTGCCGCTGCTGTTGCCACATTTCTTACGCAGTTGTTGTTGTTGTTGTTATTGCTGCTGCTGCTGCTGCTATGGCCCTTATGCAGGCAGCAAGCAGTTTCCTTGAAATTGGCAAAACTAACTATGAAATGGTCTACCATCTTTCTCCATTCTTCTGGCCATCTTCTTATCTAACATCTGCGCTTACATTGGGGCCCACAGTGCGCATATATTTAACTCGCGCTGCGTGTGTTTTAATACCCCCTCCCTACTTGGGGTAACCCTTCTCACCATATCATATTGCCTGCCCACTGATTGGTGTGTGTCCGTCTGTCTATCTGTCTGTTTGTCTGTCTGTGTGTTTGTGTGTTTTTGTGTGTGATGCATCATTTTGGCCTAATCAGGCCGCAAATCGTTGGCATTAAAGCCTGGCCGTGAGCTATGTTAGCTTTTGTAATGCTGGCTGCCCACTTGTGGCCAATTCCATGATATTTACTTGTGCATATTTGCATTGGTTTTCATTTGCTCGCACAGTGCACTATTTCAAAATCGCTCCCGGGGGCATTACACAGATGATGTACACAATATATATACATACTTAAATATACATTTACATATACATGCATTATATATATGCAAACACTTATGTGCGCTTATCACTAATTCGATTACTTGAATTTAAACGGCTCTTTGTCTACTTAACTTTGTATGTAACTAATTAAGTGCAGTTGTGAATATTTTAATATACAAATTTCACATGAATACTGTTATTTGCTAGGCTTTAAACATCCCTAACTATTGTCAAAGCTATGCATATTTAATGCAATTTTTTTTTTCATTTTTTATTTAACTTTTTTTTTTTAATTGATAAGGACGAAGTTCTTTTGCTAACACAAATGTCATTAGTTGCCCTTAGGTAAGGCACGGGGGGAATAGAATTTGCCTTGCGCTTACAATTCGCAACAGAATTTTGCTACGAAAGAGAAACAAGTCTTTGGAAACCCAAGACTCGATAGCAAAGGCTGCTGATCAACTTTGTACATAAGTTGAATATAACATTTTGCTCATTGTTAAATAAAACTTTCGTTAAAAAATTAAATTTTTAACGAAATTTGTTTTATTATAAAAACTGACTGTTGAACTTTCACTTGTTTCTTATTCATTATTCATGCCACAGCGAAAGTCCAAGAATATTCCAATACACAATGTTTCACTTGTCAAAAAAATGCTTTATAAATAGACGACAACAAATACAAGGTTGGTAGCTGAACTAATCAAACAGAAAGGCAACAGATGCCCAAACAACACTCGAGTCGAGACGAGACGACTTGACTAGACTTTACTTAGCGTCAAGTATTAATACGCTTTCATTAAAAAATTGAATGCTCGATTAGTCAGACAGTGAGGCCCAAGTCAAAATGCGCACCTTTGACACGTGTGACCCACACAAAGAGAACGAAAAGAAAAAAACACAAGCGGACGTGTGCCGTCAAGTGTGGAAAATTCGCCTTTTGACAAATGTGGGCTTTAGAAAAATAAATAAAAAGAAGAAAACAAGCCTCCAGTTACAAATGAACATTTGTAAGATTTCTGTTTGCTCAATGGACAATTCAATCCACGATGCGTAAAAGCCAAAAGATGAAAATATATATATATAAATAAATAGAGATATGTTTATAAAAGCGGGAAAGAAAGTCTGTTGTGCCTTTGAGCTATATATATATATGTGAATATGTGTGTGTTTGTATTTGTAGTTCTTGTTGTTGTATCGATGCATGTTAGAAATTTATAACCGCAAGCGTTGCTCTTTAATTATAAATGACATAGAATTCATTTCGAGTGTCTCAATTTTGACATTATTAATGTTTGCCATGCCACCCAATATGCAAGGCAGCATGCAGAGTGTTGTGGATGGGGAGTGGGAGGGGAAGATGGAGGCACTTGCAGGGTTTATATACGGCTTTCGGCTTGAAGCCGGTTTTGCCTGCCACACGCTCTGCCCATACAAATCACAGTTTTGGCCATATGCAACGCGCCTGATGTACGATTTTGGCTTAATCTTTGTGGAGCATGTGCGTCGCAAGTGTGTGTAAATGTGTGTGTGTGCGTATGTGTGTGTGTGTGTGTGTGTGTGCGTATGTGTGTGTGTGGCACGTTCAAGATTTGCAGTTAAAGATACGAGTGCGCCACGCACCGCACAAGTGCACAAGGGAGTCGCGCAGCTTGCCACAAAAAATGCAAAATGAAAAAAGTCACTACAAAAAATCAAATCAAGTTTAGCCTAGTCAGGGTACGAGAAGCCCCGTCCGGCGCGTTACTAAAAACCATAAACCGTTTCAATATTGAACAAGCAGCGGGACAGCAACAGCCAAAAGATACATCGAATCGCTTCGCATCGTGGAGAATCGCATCGCATTTCATAGCACCGTGCAAAGCCGCATGGCCAACTAACTGGAACACAGCAGGATGACAATTCCATTGAGCCGCAGCCACAAACGACACAGAGCACAGCACAGTGGAGTAGGAGTCAGTGGCAGAGGCTGCAAGGGAGGTGAGCTAGCGCAGTGTGGGGTAAGGGGTGTGCTGGAGCAAGCAGCACTCTGTATCGACGGCGACATTGAGTTAACGTCAACAGTGTAACAAAGGCAAAAAAGAAATATAAAAACCCGAACCACTTTCGAGATTGAGAAACGTTTAAATGGTTACGAGTTGAGGATACCCAGTGCTAAAAGGCTAAGCCACATTCTACATTTTAAAAAGAATACAAATTGTATTTGTTTTAATTAAAAAAAACTATCTACACACTCTTTTGTGTATAACGCGCAGACTCTTGCGCCCTGTGGGCTACTTTGGCAAACTTTAGGGCGCCTAAATAACAATCCATAGTTCAATCCATCCAAATCCCAAAAATACTGAATAAATTGTTATTAAACTACATTTTTAAGGATAATCAACTTGTATAGTCCCCATTGGTACTAGTCTTAAATAGAGTATAGGCACATACAAAAAATCCCTGCGCTCGTTGGGAGTCTGAAAAAAAAAAAACAAATATACAGCTTGCCCTGCTTGGGTTAAAAATCGCTTTACAGTGCCTTTACTCTTTGCATATTTATGTGCCTGCAGTCGTAGCTAAATTTATGTCTTAGAAGTGCAAAATATATAACACAAAACACGCGGCTTAAAGGCCAGCAAGAAAAAAAAGGTCCCCTCAAATAAAAAAAAAAAATACAAAAAAGTAAACTTGGCTATGAATGGAGCATTTAGTCGCAACGACAAATGGCCAAGTTTGCATAGAAGGAAATTAAGACTTCCCCCGAATGAAGCAGAACACACGCACACACGTTCGCAAGTCGTAGTCTTTAGGCACCTATACAATATGTGTGTGCTGTGCGTGTGTGCGTGCTGTGGGCCGCAAAACCGTTTGATCATAGCCGGCGACCCAACGCCACACACACTCGCGGCTATTCTCAGTGCACGGAGAGTACCCGAAAGCAGTTGGACAAGTAATTTTTCTCAAGTAATTGATACTCTGCCGCGTCGAGAGACGCGTCGCATCCCATCGACTTGCTCTAGCTGTCCAGTCAGTCAGTCAGTCAGTCAGCGAGTGAGTCAGTAACAGCCAGCTGTCTGTTTGTCTGTCTTTGCGTCCGGAGTGTCCGTTACCGCCTGACAGTCTGCTGTTGCATATTAATGACTTTCTTTAATGCCTTTTCCTCATTTATTTTACACACGGACACTTTTTCAACGCCTGCCTGTGGGCATAACTACTAGACTGTGAACTTCGGAACTTACCTGGGGATATTAGGGACAGATCTAGGAATAAAGTATTTTTGGAATGTGAAAAAAGTATAGATAAGTGGTTGTCCCTCGGAACTTATCGCTATTTTATAAGAATATATCAAAGAATATTTGAAATACCTTTTTTTTTAAACTCTTTCATAAAATATCTAGAAATTTTTCACAGATTAAGTTCTGTTCAAAATAATTTTTACATTGTTAATAATAATGATAATAATAACACATAGGTCTTAATTAATCTCATATTGATCCAAAAGAACTACTTAAAAAATTATGAAAGTTAAATATGCTGAACTCAAAATGGATTAAAGATAGTGTACAAAGTATTCGTTGTCTTTTTAGTGCTCATGCTTATACATGATTTTGTTGTTTTACTTATTTTTAAGCAATGCCGTGTCGGCAATTTGCCGTTTGGCTTTTGAAATGGTTGTACCACGGGCCGGCCACCCAGGCCCGAACCCAGATCCACTCTACCCTGTCACAATTCTCTGCCCCAGAGAATCTTCTCAGATTCTCGAATGCAGGCAATTGCACTTAAACTTTACGCAACCGCCGCACGGTTACAGCAAATTGAGTTAGTATAATTAAATATGACATTGGCAAGCGTATATCCGGCAGTGTGTGGGTTGCCGGTTGCAAGTTGCCGGTCTCCTGCTCTGACAATTGAAATGAAGTGTTGACGCCCTCCGTAAGTGTGTGTGCGTGTGCTTGTGTGTGGAGTCGAGACAGTCTCGCGCACTGAGGCGACAAATGCTCTCGAATCATATGCATATCATGTCAGTGCTCCGCACGTAATGAGCGGGTGCCCAGTTCCAGATCCATCACATATACCGCTCATAAACGCTTGACTACCGACACAGCCAGTTTTCAATTAATGCATCCATCCAGTCAGTCACTCAGTTAGTCAACCAGCCAGCCTCTCAGTCAGCCGCTGCTGCAGCTGCAGCTGCATAGTATATGCAAATCAAAAGTGTGGCATATTCAACATCTACAACCATATAGGCTTGCTGCATTGTGGGATTCCAAATTCATGCGTAACTAAATCAAAATTCAACAATAATACCAACACCAAGAGCAGCAAGCGCTGGCAAATGCATGAGGCAATGCTTATGAAATTGGCGTACAATTTGCGTGTGGCATATACGGCAAGGCTCATTATAGAGAAAAACATAAGGGTCACTCAATAAGCATGATTATAAAATATTAAGAAAACTAGTTATAAAAAAATTTATAATATTTGGATTGAATTAAACTTACAATTAATTGTGACGGCTTTGAAAATAATTATTTGTCGCATGAATCTCGAAATTGTCACACATTTTTCACAGCTTTGTGTAATTTAGGCATACGGAAACCAATGATAAAAAATCAGCTTCTTAACTCGAAGTATTTTTGAATTCAATTTAATAAATTTACTAGCAATTAAAGCATTACAAGCACAATGATAATTAAATCAATTGTATATACAATTTCCAATCCAGCAGTCACAAGCTGCCCGAAGCAAAGCTCAACAAGCTGCGCCACGATAAGCAATAATTCTACTGAATACCCCTATGCCCCGTGGCAAGGCGCCCAATTGCACGCACAGCAATGGCAACAACAAAAACAACGGCAGGAGGAACGACAACGACAACAAGCGAGCAAGAGCAGCAGCACAGCAGCAGCATCATCATGAGTAAAAGCAATACCCTTACAATTTGCACGCATTTTTCAGGGAGAATTTCGCCGCAGTTGCCGCTAATGCAGCGCCTTGCATATGCTTCATCGCAGCAAAGCGCCAAAAAGGGAGTGTCAACGCCATAGCAACATCAGCAGCAGCAGCACCGACGATGGAGTGCATCGAGAAAAGAGAATGAAGAATGGAAAACAGAGAATGGAGCGATGCGAGGATGCTGAGTGGTGCTGTGGATAGTATGGAACATAGGGGCAACAACGATGATGACGCCGGCGGCGGCTGTGAAAAGTTTTGCTCGCCGGGGCGACAGCTGTGAAATATGCCGTCAGGCATTTGAATTTCGCATAATGCACGCCTCCCGCCTGCCAAGTGGCCAGTGCACAGTGGTTCAAAATGTCTTTAACATTGTAAGCGATGCAATCGGGCAAAAATAAAGAATTTTTAAGTCATATTTTAGTTCAAGCAATTTTCTACTGTCGGGAATTAATAGAAAATAAGCCTATGAAAAAGATAAATTAAATGGAAAAATATATAGGAGTATATAGTGGATAATATCGGGAGCATAGAAGAGTTAAGCTGTATGTTTAAATATTTTCAAAAAGAAAAAGGAATTTGTTAATCGGACCGCAGTTAACAATTGGCGTGAGTGACTTATGAGGTAACCTATAACATTGGAAACGAAATCTTAGAGATCTCTTCAAACTCATTGATATGTTTACAGAATCGTTTGAACTCGAATCATTCTTCACATCAATCAAGTTTTTTTTTAGAAACATGTTATATTAATTACATCATAAACAACTCAATTGGCTAAAGTTTTTCTATCAGCTTTTGACCACTGTGCAGGGCTGTTGTCGCCGCCAACGACGCTGTTGCCTGATTTGTATGCAATCATATTTTTTGGCTGCCAAGAGTCTGGGCTATGGCCTGACGCTGTGCCGCTCGACTTGATGATACTGTTGGATTACATTTAGGATTGTTTATGTTGTCATCTCCTCCGCAATTGTTGGGGCTGCGCGAACATGCGCGCTACAATTGTGCATGATATACGATGGCGACAACGGCAAACGGCGACAATGATAATGATGATGATGATAATGCTGTTGTTGTTGCTCTTGCTGTTGCTGTTGTTGTTTAGGCTGTTGCAGTTACTGCCCACATGCAGCACGGGGCAATAGGAAGCCGCTGCATTTGGAAAATGGACCAATTTGCTGGCAACTGTGCAACTGGCTACCGTCTCCAGCAGCCACATTCACGTAGGCGCTATTGCTACTGCTGCTGCTGCAGTTCCAGTTGCAGTTGATCATCAGAGTTGCAATTGCAGTGGCTGCTGTTGCCAATTGTTATTCATAAATGCAATTCAATTTGAAAATTGCTTAAATTTAACTCAGTTTTCGTCACCTTCGCACAGCGTCAACTTCATAAAGTTGCAAAAGTATCTCAACGCAGCGGCCCACAATTAACATTTTCCACGTCACTTTGGCTGCGCTTTCAATTTCCATTCACAATATGCCGCGCAGTAGGTCCTTACACACACGCTGCAAATAGCTGCAGGCCGGAAGCAAAAACAAAAAAAATGTCATTCATATTTTATATTGGATTTTTTTCTGGTTCGACAAATCCAATAAAAATTTGAATAGCAGCTGGTTGCAAGCGAAATTAACTAGTTTATGTTATTATGAACCTATGATACCCTATAATTGGCAGATGCTATAAAGAAGCAATTGTTAAGAAACAATAAGTTTATACTTAAAATAGATGAAAGTTTCTTTCCTTTTATTAAGAGTTCTATGTAAACAAGGAATAGGAGAACACATCTATGCTAACAAATATGCTAACGAAAATCATGAGACCCTTTCTCAAACAAAAAAAAAAAAAAAAACAATTTAATGGAAGTAGCAGTAGGGCAGGAACAATTTGCAAATTTTCTTTTGAAGCGTAAAAATAACAGTTTGCATTTTTATTTAAATTTAATGCGTTAGTTTTTGTGTTCAAATTAACGGAAACAGTTGCCCAGCCATTGGTCAATGCCCAACAGCAGCAGCAGCCATTTTCAGCATCTTTTTTTTGTTTTTGCATACAATTTATTTAAACGTATTCGCAACTCTATTTGTAGCCTTATCTGTAAATGTATCTGCAACTGCAACTGTATCTGTATCTGGCCAATTACAGCTCAGCGCATTTGGACAATCTGCATAAACGCACAAAACGACAACAGCAAAAAAAAAAAAAAGGAAAAATGTAAAGGAAAAAATTATTTTTCAATTTCACGCTTCAAATCATTTACTAATTAGATTTGCATATAATTTTTTGGCAAGCCCGTATGTAAGCGAAAGAGAGACTCGCACCCGCACCGAGAAAAAGTTTCAAACTACACGCACTCGCTGACTTGGCAAAAATGTATATGTTGACCAGGCCAAGTTGCAGTACGTAGTCAAATTATGTTGAAAGTTTTAACAAAAATGAAATGTTTGCAATATTCCAGTGCCGTTAGTTGGCCTTTTCCTATATGAAGACTTGAAGGCACAATCCAAACACAACATTTAACCGTAGTAATTATTCAACAATTTAGCAGAGCTCATCATAATTTACATTCGGATTTGACCAAAGTTAAAAGCCAAACAATAGCTAACCAGGGATGAAAAACTTGAAATATGCAACTTAAAGAAATAAGCTGATTATGAGATGGTAAAATAAATTAGATAAAAAGATAAAAATGCCTTTGTAGATGTAAAATATGTTGAACCTGTACAAGAAAATATAAATATTGAATACGTATTACCCAGCCACATTTATAAAGGCGTCTTGCTAAACTCCTATTCAGCCCTGGCCTAATGAGGGCTTGTGGTCTGAATATTAGGAACAGCAGTCTTCCTTTGATTAAGTTCCAAAGCAAATGCATTAGGGGCACTCCTAATTAATATACGATTTAGCTATAGAAAGCTAAAAGAGTTCACTATACCCCTTTCAAATTAAACATTTACAAAAAAAACCTAACCAATCTGCCATATCATGCCCAAGACCAAATGTCTTCATTTGCAGGCTCGAACCCTTAACTATGTTCTCAACATGTCGACTACTCAATCAACAATTAAAATTACATTTACCAATAAAATATATATGTATATATAGCTATGTCTCTCCAACCCTGGCCTTTAAACTGACTAACCAACATTTTGAGCCAATTTAATCAAAACCAAATGACAGACGGCGCAAGAAAGAAAGGCAGGAAAAAACAGATAAAGCGACCGCAAAGCAAAGTGACGAAGAGCACAGTTGGAGGGTAGGATTGGGGTATATATATATATATATATATATATATAAATCCTGTCCCATTGGAGACCCAGGACTGAAGACAAGTCAGTTGGCAATTCCACTGGTCACATTTGCATATTGAAGAATCTTGACAAGCTACGTACTGCTGCTCCTTTTGGGCAACTGGCAAGACAATGATGCGGCTGTGACTCTGATATCAACCAGGTTGCCAACTGGCAAACAGGCAACTGGCAACCAGGCAACTGGCAGCGACTGAAAGAAATTCATTTGGCTTTTTGTCTAAGCAATCGATCTTTCAATCAATGCCGAGAGCTAAAAGCGTGCAATCCAAACTGCAGGCATCGATGCTGACTGGTTCGCATGCAAATTGCCGCCAGCCGCCTGTTGAATGCATCAAAATGCAATCAAAATTAAAGAAAAAAGAAACCCCCAAAGTTGCATGATTCATGGCGGTTGGCTGTGGGTCGTTGCATGTGTGTACGTGTGTGTGGGCTGCCCGTCATTATTTTAATTAATATGACAAAAGAAAATCCAACAAATGCAAATGTGAACTCAATTAGTTTTGGGCAGTTGGCTGAAAGAAATGTCAGTCTGGAAAAGCGACAGAAAGCTGACATTTAAGCAATTTCAAACGTTTTGCAGCTAACAAATTGAACAACGGCAGCGACTGAAATCACAACAAAAATATCAGCATTGACCTTTTGACATATGACTCGCCAGCGAGCGAGTGCGCTGCCTCCCTTTAACCATTTTTCGCTGACTTCTTAACTTTGTCGTCGTCGTCGTCGTGCCTGGCACTCTCATATAGGACACAGTCAAGAGTCACAGACACAAACACACACCCACAGCGAGAGACATTTTACAAATGTTTTCAATTGAATTGCTCTGATTTTGGCCAAGTTGCAGCAGCAGCTTTGGGCCGCTGGCAGCGCCGTTAAAGCCAACGCCGCCAGCGGCAGCCGAAAATGTCGTGATGATGGCAAATTGTAAATAGCTTAAATGGTCTAAATGGTTTAAATGATTTCAATAGCTCTACTCGCTAGTGGAGGCGGCTCGTTTGCTACGGCTACGGCTACGGCTACGAATGCTGCTGTTGCTGTTGCTATTGCTGCATCTCCTTGCTCCCAGTGGCAGGCAACGTGGCCAACAGCAACAACAGCAACAACAGCAACAGCAACAACGTCGACAACAACGAGAAGCTGCTCTGTTGGCTCGTTTTCAATGGTAACAGTTATCACACAAACTAATGACATGAAATTAGGTATTGGCTTTGGCTCTGACTGTCTGCCTGCCAGGCCAGCTTCATGGAGCGCCTTTTGGCTGACTCTGCTCTGCCAGTTGAAACAAAGCACAAAAGGTAACACAGCAAACAACAATAACAACAACCAAGCAAAATAGCTATGATATTTGTTGCTGTGATATTTGCCATGGCTACCTTTGAAGTTAAAGTTGAATTTGGGAAATACACTTGAAAAAAAGACATTTACTTGGTCATATTAAATAATTTAAATTGTTTTACAAAAGAAAACAACAAATTTAACATTTAACAATTAGTTTCAATTTCGTTAAACTTGAAATCCATTTAAAATAATTTTAAGCTGTAGCTAAGTCTCTAATAATTTGGATTTTCTATCAGATTTAAGTGCTTAGTTCAAATATTTATTCAGTAAATAATTGCATAATGAATATATTAATTATTTATTGAATTCCTCATTAAACTTTCGAGCACTGTATTTTTGTCCAATATTCATAAGGCCCACAACACCATCCTGCCACAATCCCCGCCTAGCCCAACCCCAAAACAATTGCTACAAAAAACCTTTAAAAACCGTTACAATATAAACAACAACAACAACAAACTGTGGCTACCAAAACGTTTTTTTGTGTTACAACTATTGCAATAATAATTTCTCTTTGCGGCCACATTAAAATATTCCTCTTGCTTTATTGATTTGAGCTACCAAAATTATCAGCAAACAAAAGGCAAAAAGTAAGTGTGGTCCAATTGGAAGTGCTCGACTAGAAGATACCCTGTACACAGCGAGGATTCGATTATTCAAACTATATATATATACATATGGAAAATTCATTAATAATTAATACATGTATACATGTATATATACCGAAGACCAAAACAAAGACCTTTATTTAACAATTTAGGGTGGAACTGGGAGAAGGTATCTAAGATTTAAATTTTCTAAATCTGTGGAAATTAGAAATCACATACCAAAATTTGGTGTCACATCTTATAAGCTAAGAGATGAGCTTAATAACATTATTTCGATATAGATTTGTGTCGAATTAATGACAATGGAACATGTTTTCTATAATATCTGATCTAGAATAGATGTACTTTTGATATATAATATACTTAACACATTGGCATTCAAATATATTCCCTTTTTAATCATTTACACTAGGTCCAGGGTATTAAAAACGAAAAAAAAAGGCGAGCGCAGGCCGAGTTCATGATCTTCGACAAATAAAACAAATAAAACTAATAAAAAAAAAAAAAGAATAATAAAAAAAATCTCAGACTTTGTGTGCGCCATTGTTCAAAGATTTTCCGGAGAAATTTTTATAGCACAAACAAATTTTCACAATTTCCACGGCAGGCAGTCGGACGAGCGGGCGGGCGGGCGTGCGGCAATTCAAATTTGGACTGGCATTGAATTATAGCGGCTCATTAGGGCCCTCTTACTTCAATCACGTCGAGAAACAGTGAGCAGCAACAACCAGCTTAAAAACATTTAACAATTGGCCATAAAAGGCCAGCAAGAGAACCTGAGCGAGAACCGCAACGAAATAATTTAGATCACGAATTTGTTGTCGTATGCAAATTTATCAAATGTCTTTGGGTAATTCAATAATGTCAAAACAAGGCAACGAAATCAATTATTTAATCGGCATTCTAATGGTTTTAGCTTGATAACTAAAACTTTATCTGCATTAATTACAAAAAAAAAAAAAAGAATAATATCAATAATGTTAGATAAGCATTTACGAGGAAAATACAAAAATCCGAAATGCACTCGGGGTGGTCGTTAAATATATATATATACATAGGAGAATTGGAGACAGCATTTAGCTGTCTGCGCTTTTGGTAATCCAAGACGGCATTTAACCAATTTAATATTATTATCTATGATCTTGTAAAGCAACAGCGTGTCAGCCGCAAAAGCCCCGAACCCCCATCACACTGCCACAACCCCTGTTCCTGGATCTGTCTCTGTTGTCTCTCTGTTTAAGTCCACAGTCTGATTCTCAATGTTGCTGACTGTAATCAGAGAACACAGCTCGAACCAGCTAACAGGGAACTGGGAACAGGGCCCAAACAACTGCAGCCAGTTGAACAGAAATGAAAATGAGTGAAATATTTTTGTGCTTTGGCTTTGTGCAGTGTGTTCTAATTGGCGCTTGTAGCTGCTTGTTGCCTGAGCTAAAAATCTGTGCTTTAAATCTACAGCGTTCTTATCTTACCAGAAATGAGCATTGGACATTGAGCAAAGAGCATTCCATGGCTGTCAGCACAATGCCGACGACATTGATGCATGTTTATGTAACAGCAAATTGATTTTTAGCTCGACACACAACAACAACTGCGAAGAACAGTTATTTGCTGTTATTGTCTGTTGAAGTTCAAATACCCTAACAAAATATTCATCATATGCTAGATGCATGTTTTGGGTAAAAAATTGTTCATGTTTTCCAATAGTTCTTATGGCAGATATAAAGGAGGCAACAAGTCGGATTTGTACATAGTGCTGTTTTTATCCCAGATAGTTTTTGGGATTAACGATAAGTTTTACAAATAATATGATTTGAAAACTAACTGTTACTGTTATTATTGAAGCGAAGTTTATGCACTAAGCTACTCGATGGATCAGGCCCATTTTTCACTGATTTGATTTGCCAAATGTTCCCTTTATTAATTACACTGTATTGTGGTTTATCTAGAAAATCTGACCAATATGTTGTGCATGTACATGCTGTTATGCGTTTGCGTATTTACTTTATGGTTAAATTGCTTTCTGGCCGCCTGCTGGTGGTTTCTACTTTTAAATTGGGTCAACTTCGTAGTACGTGTACTGTTATCAATTCGTCGGAAAATTAAATCAGAAAATCGTTCCTTTTTTTTAATGCTTGGTATGCTGTGCATGTGCGTTTTGCTTTGCGGTTTTTGCGTTTGTGTTTTCATCTAAAACTTTAATTGATTTTTAACCCGACCTTGCCCACAGAGTTGCTGCTCTCTGTGGACGCTGTATGTTGGATGCACTGGCATTTGCCAAAATGCAGCCACATGCAATCAGCATTCAAGCCCTGGCCGCAATGCTGAATTATTCATTATAAATTGTTGATGTTGGTAATTTATAATATTTGCAAAAGTATTTTTTGATTTTAAGTTAACAATTTTTGCGTGCGAACGAATAACGGTGATTTTTCGTTATATATTTATATAAATATATTGGGGAATTTAGAAACAAAATATTTTTAGGTAAATAAAAAATAAACAATTTTGGCAATTGTGTCGACTGATGTAAAAAATATTATAGCATCACATATATTTTTAACAGCCCAGCGAGATATTTATAACATGCTGAAGATAAAATACTCTATGAAGTTGTAATTTATTTTATATAAAAACTATTTCAAAATATAAAAAATAGACACAATTCTGTCGTAAACGAAATGCAATTTAGCAAAAATCCCAATTAAACTACACTTATCGCTGTCATCTTTGAGAATTGCATAGAGAGGCGGCACAGTTTGAGCTCTTGCCAGAAAAGCCTAAGCCAAGCCCCAAATTCGTGACACTCAATCAGCCCCAAAAGTGGAGGCCCTTAGCTAAACAGACGGCTCCAAACTTTTGAGGTGCACCACAGCACTTACGTCACTGACCACACACAGAGACACACAGATGCACACACTCATGCACCCATTACCTGTGCCCACCCATTTGCATTTCGAGGCACTTGCAAATATGTCTAACAGGGAATTTAAATTGAAGCAAAAATGAGTGCAAATATTTAAACATGTAATCGACCCCCTTCCTACCCAAAATGCCCACAAAACTAAGTTGAGTTCAATTAAAAGGATTTTCGATTTTACAAAGTGCGTTTTGTCAGGTAACAGCGGGTGATCTGAGGAAGCTGAAGTGAACTGCAGCCTGGGTAAATAGCTGTAGTAGGCATGTTAAATGTTTTTTGTACATGACAACTGACAAAAGTAGAAAAGATGCAATTTCGTACAGGCCAGCAGCCAGCAGCTGTGTATAAGAGCAGGTATTTTCAAATATAGCAAAAAAAAAGTTGATGAGCAAAAACAAAAATGAAGAAAAACCACAATAAAGCCGACAAAAACAACAACAACAGCAAGAAGACACTTAAATATTGTGTTGTCCAAAAACTGAAAAGTTGCATTGCGAAAAATTTACAATTTTCAAAAATTGATTAGAAGCTTAAGCAACACACAACGCATTCAATTGTATGGGTGTAGGGTGTCTAAATTGTAGGGTCCTTCAGAGGGTCCATTTTTGGTGGTAAGCTGCAGTCAGCTATTGGCAGCTGACAGTAGCCGGAAGGCTGGCTTTACAACAATGACGAAAGAGAGGGAGACGAAGAGAAGAAGAGCAAGAGATGTGAAGATGTCGATGGGTAAGTCGAGTCGAATCGAGTACATGTTGATGCTCTCAAGGATATGCGGGAACGATGGCTGTCGGCATCATGTCCTGTATGTTCTCTGCTGTGTAAACGTGTTGCGGACAGGCTCTGGCTTAAGTTTGCAAGGATATTTCTGTTTGTATGGCAAGTTTTCTGGTTCTCTGTGCGTATGTGTGTGTGCGTTTGTGTGTTGTTTGTACCGCAGCTTTGTTGCTCAATATCGACTCAGCGCACACAGCACACATTCGCAAACTGGGTCAACTATAGTTTTGTTTTTTCTTTAAACAGCCCCCACTCCTGCGGCAGGTAGCAGCACACGTAGTGCCAACTATCTGAGAATGACGCCAAATTACCAATGCAAAATATCCTGGTAGCATTTACCGAGCGCAAATAAAAAAATAAATAGTAAAAACAAAAGCAACAAAACACAGAAAGAAAATGAAAATTTAAACAACACTGTAAAAGAAAATTTGCTGCCATTGGGAATTTTCTATTTAGGCAGGCAACAGATGCTGTTACTGCTGTGTTGCCAACATATCTTAAAACTTGGCTCACATTGTCACACAGTAGAGTAAGCAGTTGGTCAGGTCATCACTACACAGTTGCACAGGTGTTGGCGGCTTTGAGTATGATGAAGTGGATTGCAATGGCTCAGCAGAGAGCTCTGGGCACAGCATGTTAAATAAAAGAAAAAGAAAAAGGCCAAAGCTAAGCTGGGCTGATATGAGTAGCAGCAACGAGTCTCTTTAACTGTGTGATGTGTAGGCCATATAAATACAAACAAATATAAATTTAGATTGTACCAAAAACAGGGAAATATAAAAGAAGATTAGGTTGATATTTCATCATCTGGGATGGGAAGTCGCCAGTTCAGATTCAATTTTTATACTTACTTGATCAGCATAAAAGCTCACCAATTTTTACTAGAGCGCACACAAAAGTTGAGTTCCCCCCACAGAATGTTAATTTATATTTATTCACTTGTTTAATTTAAATTTGAAGAATTTTTAGTTTTATTTTGCGCATGCACATTCTCAGCTTAATTAGACCAAATTAAAAGTGTACAATGCAACAGCAATGACAATGAGCTCAAACAAGTACCCACAAAAACTAAAAAACTAAAACAGAAAAAAAAATAAATAATAGCTAAAGGGAAGACAACCGAATGACTTAATCGAATTTGCGAGACTTTGTTGCACTCGCTCCAGACGTTTGCCATAAAAATGCAAATGAAACATTGAAGCAGCGCCAGCCAAGAGCATTAAGAACTCGGGACCGAACCAACTCCCAGACAGTCCAGCGAGGTGATGAAGTGCAAGAGTTACGCCATATCACGATGTTGGCTGTTTGGTTAATGCCATGGCTAATCCGCGCCCGTTACGTTAATTCCCAACAATTTTGTTAACAAACGAACATCAAAGGAAATAAAATGTGCAATAAATTTAATTTGCACGGCGTTTCGAGCCAAATAAAAATCACACCTTCTGAAGGGTATGAATGAGTTTTTAGCTCCGCAAAAAGGGAATACAGCAGCAACAGACGCCAACCCCGTGCTCAATAAGTGGAATGAAAAGGAAAAACTCAACTGGTTACTTTTTTATCGTTCGCTTTTATCGCCAAAAGTTGCCAAACAGACAAAACTAAAAAAAAATTGGTATACAAAGTAGTTTCAGTTTTTAAAACGACAGGCAAATACTCTAGGCTTTTTTAGTAAAGAAAATATAAATTCAATTTCATATTAGATTTTGTCATATTCAAGAAACGTAGTCCATAAGCAATGGAGGCCAAACAGGGACCTTATCATGAAGCCTGATTACGGACCTGACCTGTGACTGTGACTTAGCAGGGACCTGACTATGGAGCCAGTGCAGGGATTAAGTATCGCAGTGTCATCTTTGAAATCTACACATTTACGGGAGCTCTTGAGTCTGAGAAATACTTCTGATTAACAGGGTATACAGAGAAGAGATAAAAAAAACTTAATGTCAGTAACAAGCAAGTGGAGTTCGCTGTGTGTGGTTTAACCTGGAGTAAGAGAGCGAAAAGACCACGTGAACTTGCGAGTGACTGCAAAGCGAACTCAACACTTGATCAAAATGCCACAAAGCGATTTGCATATTTTAATTAAATTCGCGCTTTGGCCGGAACCCGGGCAACACAGGAGAAAAGCGCAACAAAGAGCGTCAGCATGAGAGAGAGAAACCGACACCAGTTAGTCAGAGGGGTCGGTTGCAAGGAGGAAGGGAACGCAAAAAGCCGTCTGTTGCTGTCTTTGCTATTTTTTAAAATATGTAAAAAAGCGCGCAACACATGTGACCACAAGCGTATTAAATTTTGTGCGCACTTCAAACAAACGAAAAAGGCAAAAACAAAAACAAAAAAAAAACACAAAATGAAAAGAGTAAAAGTAGAAAAGTTCGAGAGGAAAACTTGGCTGGCTAAGTGGGCTGGCTTAAAAAGAGAGCGCAGAGCAGGGAGCGGCGCTAACCCGGGATTTGTGTCGGCCAAAGGTAGCCCAACTAACGAGTCGCAAAATGACTGTGACTGAAAAGGTCGTCCCGCCACCACTGCACTGAGCGAAATTGTGTCAAGGGCCAAAAGGGATTCGAGAGCGAAACTGAGACTAAGACTGAGTGTGAAATAGAGAAACGAAAACCTGATGAGCGTTGTGGGAATATGTGGCGTATACGCAATACGCTATTGAATATTTAGCAGCTGAAGCGAAAAAGAGGAAGCGAACAGGGAAAGAATAATTGAGCGCACAAGTTAAAGATTGATATTACGCTTGACAATAACTTTCAACTTTAATATTTATGTAATAGCTGTTCATTCTAGAGACAAATATTAAATTTTGTAATCGACCCTGATATTTAGATTTTGGCTTAACTTTTTGCAGTGTAGCGCATCGCTGGCCAAGCATAACGTTCATATTGCTGGCTAGCTGGGACCTGCCTTGACTGAGGTTGCCGCCTGCAACATGGCCAAAGCGCAGTGCAGCATAAAGTGTTAAATTGGATTAATCCACAAGATTTACGCTGCGGGTGATATCAACATGGTAACATGGCAACCGGCTACCACAGCAGCGTAGGAAGTTTAACGTGAGCTGCAACATGTTGCTGTTGTTGCAACGGCAGCAACACTTGAGCAGCAGCAGCAGCAATTTTATTAAAACCGGACGCATAGCGCAGCAACACCGGAAATACGGCCACACAAATACACATACACACAGAATGAGTAAGTGTGTCAAGCTGTGCTGTTGTTGTAAGTCTTATTGTTGTTGTTGCTGTTGCTGCTGCTGCTGCTGCTGCACGTCAACGACCATGCAAATTTCAATGCGAATTTGGGATTAACGACGGCCGCAACTCAACAGCCTGGACCAGCCGCACTGTGAGCTAGTTGTAGAACAACAGCAACAACAACTGCAATTACAACAACAAGGCGGCGGTAATAATGCCTTGACAGGCAGCAGCGGCAGCAGCAGCAGCAACAACAGCAACAACGACAACAACAACTCGGCAAACGCGTTGATTATCCCAATCAGCAACACTTTACCAGCGTAAATCTATTTAATTTGCCATTGGGCTCCATTTCAATGCTCGCTCTAACCATGCCCCTGCCCCTGTATGTGCCACTCTTGCCCGTACTTGCAACTACAAATCAGCTGTTTGCAGCTCTTGTTAAATGTAATTGAACCTGTTCTTTGAGTTTTGTTTTGTAATTTATTATTGGCGCATGAGTTCTGGAACCGAAAGAAAAATAGCTACGGCTACAGATCGTAGCTCATGATGTGAGCTGGCCTGGCCATGATGGCATGCGAGGATCGCGTCAAGATCGTGCCTGACGCGTAATTGATTATTACGAACAACAACTGCAGCGCAGTTACAGCAACTGCAACAGCAACAGCAACAACAACAGCCTGCAACATGCCAGCATAATGATGTATTAGTTAAAGTTGGCCAACCGGTTCGCATTTCGGCCATGAAAAACGGTTTAGAATTAGGCGGTTGTGATTACATGGCCAAGTGCGTTGAAATTGAAAAGAAGTGAGCAACTTGTGCGCCGCTCCGCTTGATGCGATACCAAAAACTGAACTGGTCGGCACTTTGTGGCAAACGTGCGGTGGAATGTGGCAAGCTGTGTCCCGTGAAATGGGCTCTAAACGGAAATCAGTGCAACCAACATTGGAATGCGACGTAAGTATGCGCATATAGTATTAAAATAGTGTTGGATAATTGAATGAACTTTAATAATTTGAAAATAATAGAGCATGTTTAAGGGAATTCAACAGCGAAAATGTATTAAATTATAGAAATAAATAATTCTCAAGTTGAAAGGAATTCGAAAACGTTTAAGCTTTGTCCGTTGGGAATGCATTCATTTAAATGTGGACAAATATGGAGTTAAATCAATGAAATAAGTGCAATGTAGTTAAGTTAAGTGCAATTGATCTGAATTGAAGTTCTCAGGAAATAAATAATTAATTAGGAGGAAACTTCTGAGTAGAAGTGCTAGTCTGCCCAGCTCAAATCAGGGCTTAATCAGCAAGCTTACAGCTCTTACTGCTCCCAAATACAAAGCTTGTAAGACTCTCTTAAAACTACTATTATTAAAATAAAATATCGAAATCAAACAATTTTATTATAATCAATTCAACCAAGTAAAGACCTGTGTCTCGCAAAGAATCCTTTTATGGATTTAAAGTATTTAAAAATATGAAAATACATAGCCAGATAAAAACACAACAATATCATGTGACACATCTAGGTGTTGTCAATTGAACGGAACCTAATCAAAATTTCGTTATTATTCATTTTTCAATGCCTTTGCATAACAATTGTGTTGATATTTTTCGACATATTTCACACACATCGCCTGGCAATTGCAATGACAACAATTGACTGCAGCTGAGGCACTTTTTACTAACACCCAACCCAACCCCATTGAACCTCACGGCTATGCAGGGCGCTGTCAGCGCGGCCCATAACTCATAAAAAAAAGAAGGCAACAAATATCGCAACAACCAGAGAAAACTCCAATTTTAATTGCCCGACATTAAACGATCGACGTCGACGGCGGCGGCGGCGTTGAGCAAAGTCAGAAATCGTATAGATACGTGTATGGCTAGAAATCCAATAGCTACAGATACAGCAACAGCAACAGTTCTAGCCATAGCAATAGCAATAGCAATAGCAATAGGAATAGGAATACCATTACCATTACCATTACCAATACCAATACAAATGGGATTCGCAGCGCCATAAAATATGCGCACGTTTTGGTTTTGTTAGCCGTTTGTTTGCATATGCGAAACCAATGGAACGAACAGACGAATGGGGCATATGGTCTGGTCTGGTATGGATCGGGTTCTGTTCTGTTCTGTTCTGGTCCGTGCTTTGCTGTGCTCTGTCCTGTCCTGGTCTGGCCAGACAGCATTTAGCGTACGATTTGGCGGCGCGAAAAAGATAAACTCATAAATTATGGCATTGAATGTCACTTCGACGACGGCAACGTCTGCGACGGCGGCAGCAGCAGTTGCCACCGACAATGGGCAAAGGCAGGCGACGGCGGTGATTGCAACTGCGACAGCGACTGCGACTGCAACTGCAAACTGCAAACTGCGGCACCGGCATTGGCGATAATGAAGCCCATTTTAAAGTCACTACCATTGAATGCGATTTGATTTACAATCCCATTTCGATTATAATCGATGATGATGTGTGTGCGCGCTTCGGCCATGCCATGAACTTGCATATAAATACCAATCTGTGTCCCCGACGACGTCTTGGCCCAGGCAAATGCTAAGCAGTCGCAGAGCCGGGCCAAAGTCTCTAGCGGTTTTCCAAGGAAATCGAAACGCTGCCAAAGCCAAAACTGTAGCTCAAGCTCTGCCCACAGGCCATTCAGCGAGTGCCGCGCGCGTTTTACCTGTTGCTGCAATTGAACTTGAATACGAGTCCGGCTTTTTGGGTTTAGTTAAACCGACAACTTGTCAGACAAAACGATACGAAACGTAACGAAACGAATCGCCGATTCCAACTCCTTGAACAGCATCGATGGTGGCAATTGTTTTGATGTCTGTTGATAACTGCAACAGCGGGGGCATATATATACACCGATTTCACCAGGGATTGAAGCTGAGACCAGACCCAAAATTAAAAAAAATCAATAAAAATAACAATGGCCTTTATATATACTTTAGACTTTGTCACGTGTTATGGCCGCGCAGCTTGAAACAATTTTTATCGCTTTTTAATTGTAGCTGAAAACCACATAAAGAAAAAATAAAATAAAAAACCAACCCAACTCTTCAGTCGAGTTCAAGTTCAGCCCACGCAGCGCTTAAATTTATTACAACTTAATTGTTAATGTTTTTCTTCTTGTTCTGTTTCTTAACGCCTTGCGTAGAATTGTATGCGATATGTCTTAATTTAAGCGCAACGCCCCACAAATAAAGCTGAAACAAAGCCAACGAATAGTCTCAATCTGGCAACAAGCGCCTCCCAACCGGATGTGCTTGAATTTTAGATCATCTTGTAGAGATAGCAAAGATAAATTTTCTGCAGTTTTAAGGCTACATGAATGCTTAAATAATTCATATTCATTTTCGGTCCAAGAATCAGTTATTTTACAATAAACAACTACTATCTATCACAACAAGGAAGTTGAGAGTTCTCGACTAAAAGATACCCTAAATCCAGCGCCGAACTACTGTCACACTACAGTCGTTCTTTATTTGACCAGATTATTAAAGCTACGTTGATTTATATGGCTTCTGATTTTCATGTATTATCTATTTTACGCCCGCAAAACAGAAAGCTTTACCAAACGGGCTGTCAGACAGAGAGTCGAGTGAAATTGAGTCGAGGCCATTGAAATGTGGACCACCGAAAATGTTTGGTGCGCATTTCCCATGTTGTCAACTTAGCATGTGCATGTTCATGTATTTGGAAAGGCAGAGCTGCTCACATATATAAAGATATGTATTGCACCTACAGTAGAAGCTCGCTTGCAAGGACAACCCAGTTCAGGTTAAATAGTTACACCCAAAAAAATGTCGCAAGTGTAAGCAAATAATTTGGCAACTGAAAACAATGTATTGACTAAAACAGTTGTTCATTCAATAAAGTTGTCCCTAAGAAGAGTCTTCACTGTATTCAAAATTTGTGGCGTCGTCGCCCACTTGGCTGAGCGCAGTTAAGAGCCCAGCCATAAATGGCCTAAAATATGGCACATTGCACTCGCATCCATAATTTCATGAACGATTTTTGGATACGCAACCAACTGGCTAACGAGCAGCGCTGCCAAGGCCAGAGCCAGAGACTCACCCGATTCTCTCCCTCCCTCCCCCTCACAGTCACTGCAGCAGGACAAAGTGCAGTGATAAATCAAATTGTCACTTTTGTATATTTTGCAGCAGCTGAAGACAGCTACCACCAAGTGGGGAGCCCGTGCAATTCGTGCAACCCAACGCATGCAAAGAGACAGGCTTTTAATATTTCGGTATGCCAGTTGCAAGCTGCCATATTGCAGGCTGCCACAATCTGTAACGGTGAATGTATGACGCTTGTGGTGCAGCAGCAGGCTCCATAATTATTATAATTTTGATTATTGCATGTGGAAGATGACATTATTAACAGCATTAATGCAGTGCAACAGGCAAAACAGCGGACAGCCGCAGAAAGGCCGGGGCAGGTAAAAAAAAGGTGGGCACACATAACAAAACAAGGCTGCAGTCGAAAGGTCTCGGCTGTGCGGTGCTCTGTTCCCAGCTTAAAAACAGCTAGGAGCAGTTGGAGCTTCTGCTGCTGGAGTTGGAAAAAAAAGTAAAGCGATGCTGTTCCCAGTTGAACACAGCAAAAAACAGTTCGAATCGGACTGCCTATAGTGTGAACGTGTAATAGTGAAGAGACTCTGTGCTCAGTGTACTTATCATAGCTGTATAGGGATAGTTAAACGGACAAAGCACAAAACCAATATAGTCTGATTTTCATTGGGAAGAGTGTTACAATTATTGTAAACAAAAATTGCAGCAAACACCCAAAATTGACAAAGAGCCAACTGGGGTGAAGTTCCAATAAGAAAATTAGCAGCAGGTTGTCATGCGTGCACTGCAAGAAAGTGAGGTAATGTTGATGGCAATCAATTCCAATTGTGGAATATATACATATGCATGCTCTATAATTTCGAATTGTACATACATACATATGTACCCACGACTACGTACACAATCGTTAGTTTACCACAAATGCAAAAGACATTAAACACGCCGTTTGTGTTATGGCGTCTGTCTGGGCCGCCAATAGGGCTTCGGGCAAACCAACAACAACAACATGTTGAATGCTTGTATTTAATGTAAAACAATAATTGATTAATACAGAACTTTTACAGAACTAAACATTATTCTTAAATATATTTAACGCCAAAATGTTGCTTTAACAATGCATGTATGCAAATATTCACACACACGCATATAGACATACATACATACATACCCAATTGGAAATGCTGGCTTTGGCGCTAACCGCACACGTAATTTAGCACACACACCCTAAAATACACATATTATATAATTACACACACACTAAACGTTCTTTGATTAGCTAATTACACACTTTATATTGTCCACTAATTACCACTTACGTTATTAAACATTTATTAATTTTTATAGCACAGCGAAAACCCGACGCGCAAATTCGTGAGCTGCATTTCACTACGTAGTTGCTGCTGTAGTATCGCTGTTAGGTGCAATGTTAGTGGGGGTATTGGTATCGATTGCGAAAAACATAAATCGATAACTTCATAAGAAAAAAGTGCTGATCGTTGTTTTTCAAAATTTCTTATTGTAAGCACACAAGTTTTCGGATCAAGACCTTATTCCAAATATACATAACATAATTAACACACTTTGTATGTATTGTAGAACGGTGTGTAGCGTGCGTTTCTCGACTAGAGCATTCTTTTTGCATTGCCATTAGGTGCACACGAATTGCTTTAAGAATGCCAAAATGTTCTAGTCGAGAGCTTACTCCGCTAATTCAGACTGCTGCCAGCAGCATTGACCACTTGCGCCTCTTCGTCCTCAAGCAATTGTCGGGCAGAATCCATACGAGCCACACACACTGAACGCTTTGGGGTCTTTGGGGCCGATAGCTCGTACCAGCTGCGACTCTTGAGGCGTTCCATCATGGTCTGATGCTTTTCCGGGCAATAGCGCTCGAAGATTATGTAGTGTGGATCCTTGATGGGCGGCTCATCAAACATATGCTGGCAGCTCCAAAGAATACTAACTTTGGCACGGAGCGCAAAGTCTACGCGATTGTTAGCTAACAAACGCATGGCCTCCATGTTGTTAACCTCAGTTAGTGGAATGGGGTCGCCGTTTTGGGTACTGCAGACACTGCCTTCGGGATCGGCAAATATCGCCTGAATGTATTTGAGTATATGCCAGATATGATGCTGATCTTTTTTCCACTCTTTCAAGAGGGGCGCCAGATCAAGACTGTGCGACACCGGGCAAATGTGTGGATGGAAGATGTCCTTCTGAAAGATGACCGTGGGCAAACTGGATTCCTCGGGAAACTGATCTGGCAGCAATATGGAAAAGCGGAACACGCTCTCCGCATACAAGCCGCTGTGTATGAAGATCACACCGAACCAAAGCAAGCCGCTGGAATAGCTGGGTATCGCATAGATGCCCTTTAACTGCTTCTGCTCGATCATTTGGTACTCGGCTAGCACCTTGTAGCCTTGGTTGATCAGAGCCAGCGTCTTGTTATTGGTCGGTATGGTCTCCAGACACATGGCAACTAAAAGAATACCCTTTCAATATATTATAATTTAATAGTTGCATTGAACTCACCAAAGCTTGGCGCAATTTTGAACAAATTTGGTGGAATTTTGACGGAGTGTGCTGGTGTGTTGTGTTGTGTTGTGTTGTGTTGCTTGTGTTTGTGTGTATTGATTTGAAAGTTTAAAAAACTTGTGTGACAAGTATTTCATAAATAGTATTTCCATTTGCAGACAAGCCGAAGCAACAGTTGAAAAATAAACATTTTGGCAAGTATCGAATAAGTTAACGAAGAAGTATCGCTAGTAATTGATTCCACATAAGTATCGAACGGATCAGTGACAGGCGACAAGATACTCAATGGCTATTGTGTGGCTGGATATCTAAAGATACTATTTTATAAAATTGCTCATGAAATATTAAACAAATTTATGCATTAAAAATGCTTCAGCAATTTAAAGTTCCTTTCTTCTCTTAACCAAGTTTGCTTGCAGCTTCGTTAAGTCAACCAGCCGTTATCGATACCTACGGCCACCTTTGCCAATTGGAACGACGGTCTGATTTGCTGTTTATTAAATTTCTCTTTTAAAGCATTTTAATTGAATATTATGTACAGTGTACTGTGTACTAAACAACATTGTAGCCACTTACATTTATGCGCCATGTCAACTTAGTACATACAAGCAGAGAAACGGGAATTGCCCACTGGGACAGCGCAAAAACTATGTTCAGCCGCAGCCACAGAGCAGCAGCAGCATTCGTAAAGAGTCGCGCGGACACTTGGAGGGCACGGGCGATGTGAGTGGACCAATGTCCAGCAGCGCTCGCGACTGGTACCTCTTGTGCATGTTAGTATGTATATCGTTATGTAGGTATGTACTCTCATACTCAGCGGTATATTCAATCATGTCAAGTGTAATAATTTTGCGAATACTCGCAGCAGATACAAACAAGCAACACACACGCAGGCAGCGCAGCGCAGCGCAGAGCATAGACAACGTCGCATGTGTTTGTGGATTTTGATTTATGGATGTTATGCTCTGATGTACGGTTCTTTCACGCACTGGCAACATAATGTGGCATTATAATGTCGCATGTCACACACACACACGCGAGAAGATAGTGTGTATGCGTGTTTGATTAAATCCTCTACCCATCGAACATGGTAAGAACAAGGGTATATTGTAGAAGCCATCCACGATTTACGGTTTATATATATTCCTGATCAGCAGCAACAGCTGAGCCAATCTAGACATGCTGCTCTGTAGGATTGGATCAATCCCAGCGAGCTACATTTTGAATGTGGGATCTACAAGTTTATTTCAAACAGCTCCCTGAATGTTTCTTCGCAATCGATAAATATCGATCATTCAACTATGCCTTTGAGTTTATTAGAGCGAGAGACATTAAATTTTGGTATGTAGTTTATTGGCATAAAGTTCCACAATATTTGATGAATATTTTCGAAATTTTCACTATATCATTTTACTATAATTTTAAGCATAAATTTAAATACCATCTTGAAGCCATGAAAGTAAACAGTAAACAATAGCAGGAGGGTATTTGCTAGTCGGTGCCACTCGCCTAGAGAACTCTACTGGCTTGTTATGAATTTATTGTGTGACGGAAGTTGGGGACCCACTTGAAGTCGCTCTTCAACTTTATAAATATTTGCATGCCAATGGCCCCAGCAGATACTGCTAATTGGCAGCGCGAAACCTACAGACGGCATTTCATATCTTTTGGCACTTTCAACTTAAGGGCAAACATATCATAAACACTCTGACAGGCACGCTGAGGCTCGCTTTGATAAGTAGCCAACCTGTGGTGAATGTGCCGCAGATAAGAGAAGCAAAAGATGATGAACGGAAATGCAATATTGGATATCGGGTTGGCATGAAATTCGGAGGAAAAACAAAAAAAAAAAAAAAACTGCAACTCATTAAAAACGTATGTATGATATGATATGATACGTTATGATTTTTGACTGTAGCTCAGACTTTCTTTCCAGCTTTGTTAACGCCAGTTGTCAGAGGCATGACATGGGTGCAACACCCAGGCGCAGAAAGGGTCATGGCGATTGGCAATCCGCTGGGATTTGTGGGGCTACACCTCATTTTCACCTACCCACATTTTTTGTTGGGCGATGCTGCCACTAACCCATGTCAAAATGTTTGGCTTGTTTTATAGCGCTAAGGGCAATTGCTAATATGGTTGGCACACACAAACGCACGGACACACGCACACACACATACTACACCGTTAACTGCTGGCCAGCACCTGTAGGGAATTGCTTGTCACCTGGAACACCGCCACGCCAAACGAATCGCAACATTCAATTTCTGTTTTATTTTATTATTACTTTCTGGCTGCTCTGTGGCTGTTCGTCTTCCTTTAAGCGAAGTCTTTTATGCGGGCAGCAATTTTCGTGCAGCCTTTTTAGCTGCCTTATTATAGCCTTGCAAAAGGTATTATAACTGTGTTATCAAATGTGTAACGCATTGAAACAGACATCTCCGACCCCGGTGTACATGTCCATGTTCGTCGGTCTGTTTATATTCAAAGGCGTCTCATCGTTAATATTGGACCGCTATAAAAATAGCTGCCATAAGAACGATTGGTCGAACATTAATATCTTAGATGACAAATTTGTTTGTTTTTAAAGTATTAGTTATTTTCTATATGCTACTAAATCTAAGTTAACTCTTATCAATATAGGAAAGATAGGTCGAGAAATAGGTTTTTATACGGACAATTTTGTTGTTGTCCAAGATATCTTTAGTAATTAAAAGTATCACAAAATTTTCTCACACAAGGCACAAGGGTATTAAATATTCGGATAGCTATAGAGAGCCGCCCTTTTTGCCTTTTTTTTTTTGTATGTTACTTTTTCTTATCAGCTTTCTTCATTTATGCTACGTTGCATTTTGGGTCGTTCTGAGCGCGACTTGGGTTCTTTCTGTTCGGTACGGTTCGACAGTTGTAATACGGTGGCATATAACACTTAAGTGCTTGTTGTTGTTTTATAAGATAAACTTTTGCGAGGCCCACATGCCTGTCCAACAGCAACAACAAAATAAGCAACAAAGAAGCAGAAGAATAATAACGTGATGCCAATTTAATTTACTGCCACTTTCATTAACCAAAAAGACGGCAGAGAGAAACAGAAAAATGCCACAACTGTGGCATGTTTTTTTTTATCTGCCCTCAGAAAGTTTTCAAGTTGAACTTAGGGCTTGGAGTTTGACGTGTTATAAGTTGAATGTGTGTGTGGGTTTTCAGCTCAAGCGTGGAATTGGCAAATACAGATGGATGTGTGAAAAAATGAAATGAAATTAAAAATAATTAAAAGTAAATGTAAGAGGTTTAAATTGAACTTCAGGTATTTGGAATTCCGTTAAAAGTTCTATGTAATTATAAACACCATTTAATTTTCTCTATTAAAGCCGACCACTAGAAGAATTTATTACCATTTCGAATCCTTGACAAGGCAGGAGAATAAGTATATTTTGTTTTGTAAGCAAAGTGATAGCGATTTTTCATACATTTTTTTCCCCTACTTCAGAGTCTTAATTTGAATTAGAAAAAGGGCTAAAATGTTCAAGGACTTGATGAAAATCTGAAGCAACAATTAATTCGTCTTATGTTGCAAGTGTATCTAGTACAACACTTAAGTATATCAAATATATATACCTTTTAGATTTATTTCTAACTTGTGCCATTTTCTATTTCAGATTCAGTTACTTAAGGAATTTGTTTTTAAGCACGTCCAATTAAACTTTCAAGTATATCCCACAAACGAGAACTAGGCAAAAATGATAAATATGCTTGAATGCAGAATCCAGCATTTCAATTAATAAACTTTAAATATTATATAAAATGCCATTGCTGAGTATCGCTTTAGTTATATACATTTGCACACATTATTTATGTAAATTCAAGTCCACATCTTTTGCATTTTGTCCGAAATATTTGCCACATACTTTCAGGCAGTCAACAAAAATGCCAGCGACAATTACTAAAGATTAAGAACCAGAAAAATGTAATTTTGTCGTTTATTGATTTATGTGAAATTTGTGTAAAGGATTCGCATTGTGTGTGGCATATTCAAATTCGATGATATGCAAACGTGGCAAACGGACTCTTTCACTTGCTTGAACGGCAAGTACGGGTATTATTATTATGCCGAGTTATTTGGTTAGGAGTGGAGTAGGACAACAGCAACAACAAATACTAATATTTGCATAATCGCTGGTAGAGAAACGGCAAAGCAATTATTTCTTTAAAAATAAATTGCATGCACAATTGGTAGCAATAGCAAAAAGCCATGGCCAGGAGTGGACCACCAAAGCAAATGCTCAGGCTTTCTGGCTTTGGCTTTGGCTTTGGCTCAAACAGCATCAGGCAGTTATAATAGTAGCCACAGTTGCCGTCTTCTCAGGTACACAGAGCCAGCGACGAATTTGGTCAAAACGGCTTTCGAGTGCCATGGAGGGAGCAGGGTTTGAAGGGGGCGTGGCATCTCCTCAACAGCGGCTCAGCTCAGTTCAGCTCGTTTTGCGATTTGTGTGTACGCCTCATTCGTTTATTTGCATATCGATTTGGAGTTTTTAGACTGGCAGAACGCGCTTGGTGGTGGTGCCTTGGTTTGGTTTTTGGATATTTGCAGCAGCTACTGGCTCTGCTGTCTTCCTGCTGGCCAAAAGTATTTGCATCCAACGGATACACTTGGCTTCATTTTATTTGCAGCACAAACAATTGCATAATTGCTATGCGGCCCATAGAATTTGAATTTATTGGTCAAGCATTTAGCCTATGGCCAGCAAAGCAAAGCAAACAGTTAACAAAACGCAAATATAAAACTCATAAATTTCAATTTGCAACAATTTCACACCAACATTTGTTCTCTTTCTTTCTTTTGTTTTTGCTGCTATCTGCAAGTTTTGTTGCGATAAAATTCAATTATTATTATTTTTCCTTATTTTTTTGATTTTCCACATTTTTTCGTAGCACACTTATCGTCGCCTCATCGGGGATGAAAAACCCACTCAATGGTGACAAAATGCTTGAGCTGCTGAACTGATATGCTCGATAAGCACGTGCCATTAGCTTATGATGTTCTAAGGAGCTAAACGTGGGCCGGCGGCAGCTTGTGAGGCACCACTTTGAACAATTTTAATTTGCCGCTCGAACAAGACTTGGCCCAAAGTTTTTATTTCAGCCCAGTCACGTAACCATAACTCGCCAGTTGCTTCAACTGACCCGTTTGTTGTTGCAAGCAAATTGAAAAGTTTATGTGGCCAAGTGTCTAGAACAGTTTCTTCGGCCAAAAAAAGGGTCGGATCCGGCAATGCGAATAGTCTGGGCTTTATTTATAAAATATGATATATATATAGATATAATTAAAGCGAAGGTTATTTGTTAAATACTTTGTGAATATTCTACTTAAAATTTGTTATTAAATTTTCATTAAAATCATTCATAATTAAAATAACCTGTTTTAAAAATCAAAGCTATTAGAAAAGGATTCTGTGATTTCAAACCTTTGAAATTTGTATTGAATTAATTTAAGAACATTTTAATATAATGTTAATTGAATGGTTTTATTTAAAATTTTTGTAATTATATTACTATAAACTACTTTTTTCTCGAAAATATGAAGAATAATTGCTATAATTCGTTACTAAAATTCACTGAAAATCTTTAATTAATTAAAAAATATATCTTTTTGAAATTAAAGTTGCATTTGTCATTATTGTCCGATCTATGACATTTATGTATACAAATTTTTCTTTATTACCCATCTTACAGGGTATTAAATAGCACACATATTGTCAGCTTTAAAATCGTTTTCAAAGAGCCTCGGGAAATAATTAAAATTTTGCAAAATGCTCTTGGTTTTCCATTAGGCTTTTCATGGCTGTTTCTTTTTTTTTTGAACTACTTTAAAATGCTCGCCGCTCATACGTTGCCCTGACGTCTGGCGAGTCCTATAAGTCACTCATTATGTCCGCTTTGGGTCTCGGTTTATCATGTTCGTGGTTGACATTCGGCGCGGACGTAAATGAAGCAATTTTCTTGACATGCAAAACGTGCAACAGTTGCACAGAGTAGACTGCAACGAATTGGAGCAACACTGCAGCACAGCAACTGTTGCTGCAGTTAATTTTCGTATATATTTAATTCAACTTAAATTATTGTTAAACGAACTGCCATGACGGCGGCCCGAGCCCAGTTAAAACCTTGCCGCGCTTTGATGTGCACTCCATTAGCCGGGCCTCGAGTCAAGTCGAGAGCTGAGCCCAGCTCAGCGACGTCAAAGGTAAAGTCAGAGGCATCATGGAACTGTTTTTATTTTTCCCCCTGTTTTTTTTTCCATCCATTTGCAAGGCAAATCAAAGGCTTAATGAATTCATTTCAATTAAATAAAAAAAAAGAAGCAAAGCCAAATCAAATCCCCAACAACAGCAGCAGCCGTGATAGACGAATGCCAAAGACCCGCCAGACAGTTAGCCTTTAGCATTAATAAATAGCTTACTGCCGTTTAGATTAGCTCGGCTTGCCAACTCGCTGGGGGAGCTCATATGAGCCGAAGACTTGGCATTTGAATTGAAGAAATAAGCCAGCAGCTTCTACTAATTGATAGTGATCTAGAACAGATACCGAATGCAATACGAGCTGACAACTGAGAATGAGAAACAGAATCCAAATGAGACTTTTGGTATGCAAGAACTATTTCGAAGTTGTTGTTGTTGTGTTGTTGATGTTCTTTAGTTTTTGCCTGACAAAATCATGATAAAAGCTTTTAAAATTCTACATTTTTGTAATTTTCTCAGGCCTAGAATGAAAAGTCAGGTAACTCCATACACTTTTGCCTCTCTTATAATACAATTTTCTTACGGTTTATATATGTACACCCAGTAAAAGAAATAATCTTTTAAGTTTTGGCACATCTGACAGCTCTATGACAGTTTTTGAAAATTCGAGTAGCTATTAGGCAGCATTGTTCTATGCTGCCTTCAGTGCTGCCAATTGCAGCTTAATCCTATCTAAAAAAGCTGAATAGCTCTCTAAGCACAAATTGGCAGCACTTTTTATTAAGATGCAAAAATTTAGATAAATCTGTGAAAACTTCACTTTTTCTAGCTTATAAACTCTAAAAATATATAAGTTTAACTAGAAAATAGCTTAAATATTATAGCCTCTGTCCACGGAACACATTTCACACACATTTCAGAAAATGTCTCATTTTTGACCTGTGCATTTCACCATAAGAAAACATATTTCACACATCTTTCAAAAAATGAACATTTTTCAGAAATGTGTAAATTCGCCCCGAACATTTCATGTTTTTTGCGATGATTAATCGAGATTTCTATCGATGTTGTGAAAAATGGTAAATTATCGTAAACATAAACAGCTGATATATCAACGAAGGCAAGCGGCAACTTTAAATAAGAAATTAAAAATTATAAAATTCCCACAGTTTTTTAAAATTTAAACATAGCGAAATCTCGAAAAGAGTACCTAAAATGGAGCCCTTACTTCGAGAAAAACCTTACCTTAATATATTGATGGGACGGACACCTTGAAGAATGCTTGCTAGCTTTTTGGCGCGTGTGGTTCGCCTGTTGTTTTATAGGGCGCAATGGGTCCTGATTTGCTCTGAATTAGCAGAACTAATTAGAGTTGGTTTCGAAAGTACTTCAATGTTTTGTAGCGAAAAAATCTCACCTTTATTAGAACCAATTTCTTGATATTTAAATTGCAGTATTTGTATATATTGTATATTTGATTTGCTTTCAAGTTTATCAGAAGTTGACGCCCTTAAAGTCAAGAGGTGAAACAGAGGCTACATTATTTAGTGCTATATAAATTGAATTCAGCCCTTTTAGAGCGTCATAATTTTTAGCAGTAATCATGCTGCTCCCAGTGAATTTCTTAGCGTAGCTACTTTATGCCTTCCGTTGGGTCAATCACCCCACTTTTTGGGCACCAACTTATATATTGCTCCCCTTTATTTTTGAAGCAGACAGCCGGATAGCCGATAAGCCTTAAGCTGCTTAATCGATGACCAAAGAGTTGTCAAAAAATAATTCACAAGGCGGCTTCAAAGGTAAATACGAAGACAGCTTGGCGTATACGTAATGTTATCAGCTGTGCAAATCTACCCTGTGGGATTTCTTTTTTTTTTTGTTGTTTATTCTCCTTTTTTTTACAATTTTAAATGCATCAACGGAACCGGCGTCGACCTGTGCCAGCACACAGCGCAAAATCAGCGTCGGGCCCTTTACACGAGAAATATTTTAGCGGTCGATGCAAAAATGGTAGCAACTCGCAGCGTTCCCTTATCAGAGGCTGACGTATGCAGTCCAAAAAAAAAAAAAAAGGGGGTACTAAAGTAAAATAAAGAAAGAACACAGTCAGTGGAGATAACGCCACAATGAAGACAGCAGAACGCGCCGCAGTTGAAAAATCGCAGTGGATGCCACAGCAACGCGAAGACGCATCAAGATAAATGACCGTGCGCCCTGCTTTAGTTATTGTTGTTGTTTTTCTTGCTGTATTTCTTATTGACTGCTTGATGCGGCTGCTTGTTCGGCAACCAAAATCAAAGTTATAATAATGCATAAGTAATTGGCAGCAGCGGCAATCGAACAAAGCCATCCGCAGCAGCAGCTGAAGAGGCAGCAGCAGCTCGTGCCATGGGGCCAGGCTGTGGCCAGCTTTTGACAACAGTTAATCAAAGCCAAAAACGATTGACCACGTAAACCATCCCAGCATCATCTCTCCATGAAGCTATCGCCTCTCTTTAGGCAGTTATTTATTAACTGAAAATCATATTATCGGCATATCGCTTACGGCTTTGACTGGTTGCTGCAGCTTTTTAAGCTCCCTAAACTTCAAAGAGTGTGCAGTAGCGCGTTTTAAGTTTAATTGTGCTTCAAGAATACCCTACACTTGAGCCAACTAGCTCAGTCAAACTGAAACACGTTGGACAATAATTGTTATATGTGTTAAAAAAGATTCTTTTTAAAGACGCTTCCCTTTGGGTTAAGGGCTCAGCACGCAGCGAGTATGAAGAGCGATCGATGGATCGAAACTTCTGAAAACGAAATACTAAATAGTTTTTTTATCTTTTGTTTATTTTTTGCTAATTGTTGCTATTGTTATTGCTATATAAGAAAATTCATATTTGAAACAAGAGCAAAAGAGCACACATTTAATTGCTGTACTCAAACAAAAACATGCTGGATAATTCCTTCTAAAATCTGTATATTTATATTATAATGCTAATGATATTTTTGTACTTTGCTAGTCCAATGCCAAAGCGTATCAAATGAACCCAACTAGCCGCACCTACTATGTCAACTTTGGCGTCCTTCCGCCAGCATTTACTGACTCTTTTTAAGTTCAGCAGTAAAAACGGCAGCACAATGGCCTGGACTGGCCTGGCCTGGCCTGGCCTGCCCTGGCCGAGACCGAAACCTTAAGATGCAGCATAGGGCTGGATAAACAATGCCGCGGCATGTTAAGACAAATGCCTGAGCTGAACAGGCGGCCAGTGCCAGTGCCCGGTTCCATTGTGAACTAGATTTTCCAAAGCAAGCAAAAAAACAACAACAGAAACAACAACAACAACAAAATCACAAAAAATTGAAATCAGGAAGTGTATTATATAATTTTATAGATACTAAACTCAACTTTGACACAAATCGACTGAGTGCGGTCTGTAAACATGACATTTGCTGTACACGAGCATCTCGAGCCAAGCACCAGATGGAGCTGCAACACGGCTGTGCCACTATGTGGCCAAGAGTCGCCTCGTTTAGGCCAACAGCAGCCGGCAGCGGCAGCAGCAGCAGCAGCAGCAGCTTCTTTAGACGCTCTGCACTGGCGATGCTTATCGCAAAACGTTCAATTATTTTATTTGGTGCAGATGTGGCCGGCGATAAAAGTGCCTGATAGCAAACGGCAAAGCGGCTGCAGCAACAATGCAACGGGCCAAGTTAATGCTGTGCTTGGGAGCACAATACAAATACGGCCAAGAGTGCCAGCAGTGTTTGCCCTACTCGCTGAGCCGCTGCTGCTGCTGCTGCTGCTGCAACTCTGGCTTCTACTTTGTATATGAGATTCAATTAAAATCAGCAACAACAACAACAACAAAAACGGGTACAGCGCCTGACGATGGGGGCAAACAAAAACAAAAAAAAAAACACAGAACCAAATAATTGACACAAGAAAGCCAAGCCGCAAATTTGCCGGTCAGCAGCCTCCCAACAAGAGTGGCAACAAAATAAACAAAAAACAAAGCCCGAACAGCAGCAACAACAAAAAAATTAAAATTAATGTCATGCTATAAATGTTTAGTGCTGATGACCAGGCTCATAAAGTACCAAACGCGGCTTTGTGCAGCGGGACGTGCGATTAACTAAAAAAAAAAAGAAGCTCTAAAATAATGCCGTTAAGTACGACTGTAGTACACATAATATATATTGTAACTATGGCTTACAGTGGGTGGAGCATGGCAGAGCATAGGAACGAGAAAAAATCAAATGATTACCCGGCGTTGTTCGCGCTAAATGCAGAATATTGTAAACACAGTGCGATCAAAATTTATATGTATGAGCGCGTCGATCACGTTATTTAGAAGAGCTTGAGAGATTTTAAAAATAGGTCTATATAGTGCCCCCGCATTACGAGTTTGACCCGTGTCCAGTCAATCGATTAAAATCAATGCCGAAATCCTGTTTTTTTTAACAAATCTTTTAGGTTTTAATGGTTGGAGTCACCAAATTTGACATATAGCTTCTTAAAGCTTATATACTGATCAAATCCTTCCCCCCTTCTACCACGAGTTGGATTTGATGTTGTCTGAAGAATATTCAGGGCGTCGCCCAGTCGGGCACTCCCGACTATAACAAATAAAATAAAAAAATATTAAAATTATAAATTGATGCTGCAGTTGAACCATGCCGCAACCAACAAGTGAATTATAATTTAAATTACATTATTTTAATAAAATAAAAAATAAGGTAAATAAGAGTTTATTAACAACTTCAAATTTTAAAATACCTCAAATGGAAATCAATTGTCACACTGTAATTCAAACCGCAGAACGTACAAGCTACATATACATACGGCACAGTGGGCACTAAAAGTTACTGTAGGACAATTAAAGCAAGCCAATGGCCAAAACCAAAATTCAACTGGCAGCGGAAATTGTGGGCAATGCACGCCCTACCTCTGCACACCACCCCCCACCCTCGCGAAATTTGTTTGATATTGTGTGTTGTTTTTGCAATTAAAATTATTGTATTTTTCTGAGTGCGGCAGGGACGGGGGAAGAGTGGCCTATTGATCGAGCGGCCGGCCGACTGAAAGTTCGCAGCGCCATTTTGTTTGGGCAAACGGAAACGGAAAGTGTGCCATTATGCGAGTGAGCAAGCGGATGTGGAGTCAATGCAGCTGCAGCCGGAGCCGGAGCAGCAAATGCATCTGCTGTTTGATTTAGTTATCTGCCATTGGCACTGCTGCTCGACCGCACTTTGTGGCAAGAACTTTCTAGAGAGTGCGTTGTCGAGCTGAAAGTTGATGTCTTTTCTGGTTGCTGCCACAATAAAACAGTCTAATGCCAAAGACCACAGAAAGTTATAAGCTACAATGCTTTTTCGACTATATTATACATATTTTTTATTTTTGCAAATTTTCTTCTTTTTTTTTTTGTCAAAAGTTGGAAAGCGTAACGCCCGCAACGTTTCGGCAAATCAAATCAAAATCGCAATCAAATGCAAATTGGTATTAGATTAGTTTGTTTGTCGACGCTCAAAAGGTGCAGCACTGTCAGGTGGCATCCACTTCAAATTAGACAGCGAGACGACCAGGCGCAAAAGGGAGACAGTCAGCCAGAGATTTATTTCGCTCCCGGGCTTTACGCATCTGTTGTGAAAGCTGTGACAGATTTTTACCCCAAACTGAAACTGAATTATATTTGCGCTCGTCTTGCAGCGGTTAAAATGAAGATGAAAAGCATTTTGCACTAAATCGAAATGCTAATGCCCTGCAGGGAAAAACTGCTAAGCTTAAATAAAATGTATATAAAGTTGCCTTTTGAATGTTAAATTTAATTTATATAAAGTTGCCTTTAGAACTGTTGGCAAATTTATTTAAATATATTTGTGTTAATATTAACGAAGAGCCGACTCAGCTATTTTCTAGCTAAATTTGGCCATTTTCAGGGGTCTTCTGCAGGAAACATTTGAAATTCTATGCTGATAAAGCTACTTTTTTGGAATTTTAATGAAAAGTGCTGCCAATTTGTGCGTAGAAAGCTAATTCAGCTATTTTATAATATTTTGGATTTTTGAATTCAACTAGTTTTTGTAGCATTGACACTTGGCAACACGAACTAAGAGATAAATAAAAATTTATATTATATTTAATCCCTGAATAGAATATAATTCTAAATAAAAAAAAAACTTTTATACACACAATTTCGATTTTCCTGAATTCACTGAAGACATAAAGCGCTTCTTTATCTCAGATTCAAAAACTGCCTGACAAAAAATTTGACAGCTAAATGCATGAGCAAATACGTACAATTCTATGGCTTCCCTTAATCTCTCAGATTGTATGACAAATTAATAATATCCAGATGTTAGGGTATTAAATGGAGCACTGCTGTTCATAATAAAGTGAGGGAATACGCGACAGCAGCTGTCGCGCTTTTCAAATAGCTAACAAATGCCAAAAGGTACGACCGAGCCAACAACCATGTCACTGGCAAGTCTCGCAAGTCCAGGCAGCCCGTCAGTCAGTCAGTAAGTTAGTCAGCCAGCCAGTAAGTGATTTGCTCTGCCAGTCGCTGGAGTCATTCACTGCCAGAGCACACATAAATTGAATTTGATGAAATTAGTTTGTATGCGGCGAAGTGGTGAGCACTGAGCGATGTTTTATGTTGTCTTAAATTGTTTAGTGAATGGAAACGCTATGCTGTGGTAAGGTATGTGGCATCGGTGCGGCGCATGCTCAATTGAAAAACACTCACATTGTTGACAATGCAATCAATTTATTGACTCAAATGTATCACTCAAATGGTCATCAATGTATAATAACTATGCTTTAATGTTATAGCCCATAAGACCTCTTAGCTGAACCCCATAAGAAAAGCGTTCTCGATTAACTGTGTTTAGCCCCTGATCTTCATGATCATCAATAATATATACGTTATCTCTTAGCTGAACCCCATAAGAAATGCATTGTTCATTGGTTAATAATAAATTAATTCATTAAATAAATAATAATAATAATTATAATAATAATAATAATAATAATAATAATAATAATAATAATAATAATAATAATAATAATAGTAATAATAATTATTATTATAATTAAAATAATAATAACAATAATAATTATATGATTAACAAAAACATATATTTAACAAGTAAGAGGTTCTAGTCGGGAGCTCCCGACTAGGGGATACCCAGAACCCTCTTATTCCAACACCAAATAAATTAATAAAAAAAAGTTTCCTTGGCAGGGCTCGAATTTGCAACTGACCGCATTACTTACTGTCGACTCTACTCAACAGCCACACCAGCAAAAAAAAAATAATAATACTTTCCCCGGTAGGGCTCGAACTCGCTACAGACAGCACCACTTGCTATGCCTCTACTCAGCAGCCACACCAACAATACCGTACTTATGATAAAAAAGGAAAAAAATGATGAAATTACCATGGTATTAGAATGCGAAGCAGACGCGCATGAATGTGTGTGTGTACATGTATACAGAAATTCTTAAAGCTGTTGCCCCATTCAATTGCGCAGTTGCATATAACTTTGGTTTTTCTTAACCGATCTTTATGAAATTTTCTACAGTATATCTTATTGTACCATAGAATATTTGTGTATTCTGAAAAAATCAATTGCATTTAAATTGTGGTTTAAATTGGTTGGCAATAAAAGTTGGGTTATTAACTTGATTTATAGCTCTGGGGTGTTAGCGGGGAGGTGGCGATAGGTATGAAATGAAAGATACTTGAAATACCTATAATATTCTAGAAGCAACATATCATGTTTGGTGGCTCAAGCTCTTATTATTTACCCAATTTGCTAAAAAAAACAGGATGTCGATATCCATTTTTATCGATTGCTTGGAAACGGAGTAAGTTAACGATTATCGGAAACAAACTCTGCGCGGGAACTAGGAACATCTACATCTAAAATTTCAAGTCTCTAGCTCTTATAGGTTCTGAGATCCTTTGGCTCATACATACGGACGGACGGACGGACAGACAGACGGACATGGCTAGATCGACTCGGCTATTGATGCTGATCAAGAATATATATATTTTATGGGGTCGGAGATGCTTCCTTCTGCCTGTTACATACATTTGGATTTTGCACAAATACAATATACCCGTATACCCATTTTTAGTGGGTTCAGGGTATAAAAATATATTGATTTTAAAGAGCTTTACAATTCATACTTATTGTTCGATGCTTCGAAATTCAAAGCTTTGCTTTTGTGGCCACAGAGTTGACTCCTTTTAGGCACGCCCCTAGTTCTTGGCTTGCACATTTTAGCCACATTTGTGCAAAGTGTGCAGCCTGCCAGTCGCCAGTTGCCAGATGCCAACTTTGCCTGTGCTTTGCTTTTTACTTGGCTGCACAAAAAAAGTCTATGCTCTGCTCTCTACTGTCATTGACAAAATCAAAACAATATGTTTGTTATTTTTGAGCAGAGCCAACGAACCGTATGCGAATCTATTCCCCTCCCTACCCCACTCCCACCCCTGTCACATCCTAGTCTCGTTATGCAATATGCTTAAACACTCTTCTGTGTTTGCCTTTGCCAAGCACAATTCCAGCTTTGGATCGACAACTTTTAAACAATTCAGTTCTTTTTTCTTGGTTTATTTTATGTTTTTGCTACCATTGTGTTTTGGTTTGACATGAACTTAATTGATTTCAGAGAAGTACAATTTTGGGGCACATAATTTAACTATTTTTATATAGAGAATTGTTTGCCAAACAGGCACTAATTGTTGCACGTTCTGTGGCCATGTCAGTGTCATAAAAATTCAACACATAAACAACAACAAATGCTACTCAAATTTATTGCTAAACCTTGACAATTTTTTGTATTTTTTTTTTTTTGCTAACATTTGCACATTTGACAGGCGGTCATCAGGTTAAGAGTTTTTGCATTTCTGCATAGTTTTTGCTTATTGTGACGTTCAACCTACAACTTTTGGTAAAACATTTTGACATATCCACACTGCCAGTTGGCTTAAACAAAGTTAAATAATTGTTTAAGCTGCACCAGAGCATTGTTTACAAGCTTCTGAAATGTTAAACAACACGAGCTTAGTTAATGTAGACAAAGAAATGTACCCAAAATAGTTTTGAGTTGCAGGTAAATAAAAGATATTGATGGTCTAGAGCATGGAAGTATTATTGTATGAATTAAATATTTGGTATCTTCTTTATTTAAATAATTGATAAAAACGAGAATGTAGGGATATCTTCGGCACGCCAAAGATTTAATTCCCTTCAAGAAATTTCCTTTTTGCAGATATGAAAGAATAGTGCAGCTCGAAAATGCTAAATTTGTTGATAATATCTTTGAAAACAGAATATTCTGCCTAATAAGATCCTACTATTTCATCCCTGCTTCCTATGGCAGCTATATGATATAATAGTCCAATGTTGCTAAGATTTTGCATATATATGAGGATCATAATGTAACTAATAAATCCCGAATTTGGTTAAATTATCTTAATATAACAAAAGGTTTTCATATCAGAACCTACTTTCGACAAATTGTTCCTATGGCAGCTATATAATATAGTTGTACGATCAAGCCGGTCTATGCAAAGTTTCAAGACAATAGCCTTTAAGCTGAAAGACTAGTTCGCATAGAATAAAAAAAATATGTAGTTGTATATATTGTGAAAATTGGAATAATATTCATTATACCTAATCAAGAAATAAGCATATTTACAAAAGAAATTTTAAAATAATTGATAATTATATTAGTAATAATAATAGAAAAAGAACAGATTTATACATTAAAAAAGCAGGCTATAATAAATGGATTAATGGACAAATATGCATATTTTCAATATAATCAATTAATTACATTTATTCAAAATAATTTTGACTACACGGTAGAAATAGTTGCTCCACAAGTATTTACCAGCTAATTGATGCAGCAAATATAACCATATCCTATATATATATATATATAATCTGATATCGAAAATTATTTACAAACATAGTTTAGTACAGCCTGCAGCTACTTCTTACCTTATTTACTGTGAGTGCTGCTGACCCACTCTACTCACATAACTATTTGACCTCAACCTGGTCGTGTAAATTGCTTCTCTACATGTTCTTCCTTCCATTTTTTTTTTTTTTTTTGATTTGACAACTACGATGCTTTTATTGGGCAGCACACACAAAATTAATGCAGCCTGATGTGCGCTGGCAAATTATGTACACTTCATTTCAAGCAGGATGCGAAGCTAGCAAAAAAAAAACACATATATTTCACACGCCAAGCGTAGAAAACGGCAAAAGGAAAAAGCAGTTCGTTCTTGTAGTTCTTATACGGGGCGCGACTGGGGTCAGTTTATTGTTTACCTAAAGCTGTGGACGTGCAAATAGCTGCTGGGTCTGAGTGAGTGTTTTTGTGTGGGGGGAGTGGTTGGTTTGGTGACTAGTAAACTCGACAAATTCGACACAAATGCGAAAATGCGACAAGATTTATGCTAAAGTAATAAATATAAATGTGGTTTTGAGTAGAAAATAGAATTATAGCAATATATGTCGAAATACACACACAAAGGTGCGTATACGTAATGTGGCATAGTGTGAGGCTGTGGCTACTGCTCCTGTTACTGCTGCTGCAGTAAATCATTGTGGCTGGCCTGGCAATTTATTGTAACGCTTCGCATTTGGCCCCGCCCACCATTTTGGCCATATGTTACAGGAGCGTAAATATTAAAATAACTTAAAGAACTGGCAAATACTTTGGCCGGACCTTGCGACTAGCCACGTGGACATTGAGGCGCCGCAATAAATCAAATACACAGACTCACACGCACGCACACAACGAGAGCAACAGAGCGTATACGTAATCTATTTTAAAAATCGGCAAAATTGAACAACAGCTAACAGCATGCAAAATATATGCTTTATATATACATAGACGGTAAGATATTTTCTTTTTTTCAATATATTTCAATCCAAGTGAGTGCGAAAGAGAGAGAGTGGGTAGCCCGCCCACTTCATTTGGACAATCGAGCGGGCAAACGACTGACTGCCCAAAAATATGCAAAATTTGCAGCTTTTACCCGAATTTATGGTTATTTGTGTTGCACTCTTAATGCTATTGAACTTGCACTTAACAAATGGCATCGAGTCTAGCTCAGCTGCCGCACACCAAACCCCCCGCCCCCACTCACACACACACCGCCCTTTTTCGCTCTATGCGAACTCCATTTAGTCGATGAAATAAACGTTTGGCGTTTCCTTTCACCTCCAGCCCTGGCACTCCAGCAATCCCTTTTCTATTTTTGCTTTTTTTCTATATTTCGTTTTTTTTTTTTTCTTGGCTATCTTTCAAAACATTTTGGAGTTACATTTTGTGTACTGCATTTCAATATGCGTTTTTGATATGCGTTCTCAAATTGAAAATACCAAAGCCAACAATGCAGCAAAGTGAAGCGAGCTGCATTTACAGTTCATGCTGCAGTAACATCTTGAAGTTTAGGGATCTACAAAGGAAAGATACTTAAATGTAGCTTTTAATGCTGATATGTTGATAAGGCAAGGCAGCAGCTAAAACTTGAATCGATTAGTGGGAAAAAAGACTCAACACAGACAAGAGTTCAGTAATATGTTTGTAATCAGATTAAGTTGACTTACTTTAATGCAAGGTAAAGATACAAAGCATTTTCATTTTATTATTCTAATCAATTGTTGACTATCATATCATATAATCAATATGAGGTATAGCCCTGTTCCTTGGTATGTACACACATTTATAAGTCCTCAAAATGTCATATAGATCGGACTATATACACCGAAGTTAATAGGGATATACATGGTGTAAAGCAATAGAAAGAACAAGTGCAACCAAAACATAAAGTTTGCGCGTGTGTGTGTGCCTATGTGTGCTGCGTTTAGAGTATCAACTAGTCGGGCACTAACAACTAGAGTTTCATGTTTATTTACATTTCTCAACTTTGTTTATTCTGCTGTTTTTTAAGGCACAGTCAATTAGACAAAGTTTTTGTATTTGCTTAAAAGTCAATTAATTGCCCACACACAAACTCTTTAAAAATACAAAAGCTTCTATAATTTTAACGCCCCAATGATCAGGGCGGCTAATTAAAACTCATATGCACCAGCTAACTGACAATAATTAGCACACAAGCGCGTGCAAACAAACACACAATTAAAACTGCACAAATATGCAAAAATGTGCCTGTCAGCTCAACTTGAGGAAAGGTCTGACATTTAACTCGCTATCTGTCTACCTCTCTCTTTAACACGAGCTCTCTCTCTCTCTCTCTCTGTTTGTCTCTTTATCTTTCTCAAAATTCTCGACTGTGATATACCTTCACCAACAAAGTAGAAAGTGCTTGACCGGAAAACGTTCTCCCGGAAGCAAAATTTGTCTAATACTTATTTTATTTAATTTATTATTTTAACCCCCTTTAATACAAAAATTCTACTCTATCTCTGAAAACAACTTTAATTTTAGTTTCATAGTCTAAAAACCTACATGCCGAATTATATTCGACGGACATGTGTCTTTAATCTTTAAAAATCTTCGAGATAAGCCCAAAAAAAAACGAAACTGGAAATCATTTTTTATCGATTTGGTTAAAACAAAAAAATTAGTAAAGTATAGAATCGGCATAGGGTCTAATTGTTTCCTGTATATATGCTTCTAAACGTATAAACGTTGCTTTGGCAAAATTTAATTATTTTTTAATATTCCACGAACAGGAATTTTAAATACGATATGTAAAGCTTTTACTTACGTTTAAGCCAAAACAAAGTGCATTATGAAAATAAAGAATGTCTAACTCTTTGTAAACTCTCCTTTGAAAGCGGCTTTGGTAAGGGTATGCAAAACTAAAAACATTATAATGTCAGCGGGAGGGAGAGGCTGACTGCCACGCACGACTGTGGCATAGGCTAAACGCTAGTGTAAATACACACATACACACACAGATAAACACACAAGCATACCACCTACGCACAGCAAATAGAGTAAAACCATAATTGTTGTGCTTGTACCAACTCGACTTGCCTCATTTTTGTTGGACTGGGTCTCGTTTTGTGTTGCACTCAGCTGCCGTTGAGGGGGTTATAAAATATGAATAATGTCAGTCGAGTGGGGGTTGGGCTTCGGTGTGCTCGTAATTTGATGTGCGTATTTGCTAAGCCCATTTAATGTAGCTGCGCCCCACTACCCCCAACCTCTTTGCCTGTCACACAACTTGCACTAATTTCGTTTAATTCCCTGCCAGTGGGTGGCATTTGGTTTGCTTTTCCGGCATTTGTTGGGTTCATTCTGGTTGCTCATCAGCAGATTTTGTGGTAGTTTCGTAGTTGGTTCTTTGAACATGTCGGGGGGTATTATTTTTAATGAAATGATGCGCGGACTCGTAACTGCAAATTGGCCTCAGTGCCAGCGACAGTTGTCTATAAAGTGGAAATGTGACTCCGCTACTTTTCCACTCAATTATTAGACAAAGTTATTTGCATTTTAGCTAGCCTGTTGGCAGTCAAATGTTTCGTCAGGCCACGCGGGCGTAATTAAACACTAAAACGATGAATTTTAAGTATGAGTTTGCCTGTTTGTGGCTGATAAAAAGATTTGCCAAACGGGCGTAGCTCATCAAAATGTAATTGCACCTTTATAACCCAAGTAGACAGAATGTAAGGCTAAGTCACAGCCCATACTGTAATATCACCCTATAAACCACGGCTATATGGTGCCACACGTCAAGTGCCGGCTTATCTCACGGCATTTAAATAGAGTATTTTCATGTTTTTTTTTCAGCATTTTTAGGATACACACAAATGTAAACGTATGCCAAAATGACATTTTTAAATAAAGCTATCATTTGTAAATAAAATATAATTGAAAACAAACTCTTTTCACATGGAAAATTTGATGTGAACAAATTTTCGATTAACTATTGCCGCTTAATCTACCTATTATAGTTTCAACTATAATTGAATTAATTATTATTCGTGTGCATAAAAACCTTTGAATAAATATGAATTTAAGTAAACTCAATGGCATCGACCTACAATAAAAAAAACGTTGCATATAAACTGGCAAATTGTTCAACCTTAATTACTTAATGACTTAAAAATGAGCTTATTGAAGGTCCTGTCAGTTTAATTTGTATGAGTTCCGTTCTGCTTGAATAACCACATCCCATCTGCAGCCCATCTACATTCCCAGCTCCCGAACAGTGTCTCTTGCAAGTAAACGCACAGCAGCTGGCACAAGTGCATGTTCTGAACAGAATTTAATTTTTAATTTACATGCTCTTCGGCCCTCGTGTATATGGATTGAGAATAGCGCAATTAAATTTATACGACATGTGAATACCCTGGCAGTTAATATAAAATAAAGTTAAGCGATGTGAAAAAATTCCCTTAAGCAATTCATTTGTTTGCATTACATTTGCACAAATACTTGCATCTATTTATATTATTTTGGAATCCGTTTTGTGTATATTTACTTTTGTAATCTGAAAAATATATTATTTTTAAGTATTATATTTTTTCCTTATTTTGTTTTTTATTATGAAAAACATATATTGAAAAATAGGTCTTATTATGCATTTATTATTTGTTACTTATTTGTATCTTAATTATTTCATAATAAATTGTTTTTTTATGACTTATTTTTATAATTTTTTTCTATTATATAAAATGCTTTTTACTGAACAGATTTTATATCGGAGAACCTTTTTCATGCCGGTTTCCATTGCATACAAATAAATATGTACGATAACAACAAAAGGATTTAAATATGCGAGCCGAAATACTGTAGTATGCAATACATATACATGCATATAAATATATATACATACATAAATATATACGCATACGTATATGTGTATTGTAATGAAATCCCTTTAAATGTTTATGAAAAATTCATGACGCGTGCAAATGGCGCGAAAACAAGTTATCTGCATGTATGCGTGCCCTCGTCTGCGTGTGTGTGTGTGTGTGTTTATGTGGGCAACATTGGCCAGCCGCTAGCAGCTTATGCAACCGGCCGACGTTGCCACCCAGTTGGCTGGGTGCAAATGACGGCGCCAAGCTTGCCAGACACGCAGCATTGCATGCAAAATGTGTTATGAAAAGAATGCAGCCAATGTATTGTTCTGCTGTTGTTGTTGTTGTTGTTGTGTGTACACGTGCAACAGCGGGCTGTGCTGCATAAATGAGCAAGGAGCATGGAGCTTGCCACGCTTTACACGTGATCACAAAAATGAATCCATTTGTTTGTTTGTTAACTCATTTTCCTTCAATTATGCCACAAACAAAAAGCATCCAAATTTGCGAATAAAAACGTTTTGGCAGCCCTGTCCAAAATGGCGTAAAGTCAAAAACGTGTTGCACACTTAACTGAGAGAGCGTGCTAAAGCGGAATCTGAGAGCGGCCGTAAGTGAGGGAAAAGTGAGAAAGCGATAGAGGGACTGACAGAGAAAGGGGGAGCGCTTATAAAACTTTTGACCGCTTCAATACTAATGAGCCTGTCAAGTGTTTTGCATAAAAAAGCTTCAAAAGTGCCTTTTTGGGGAGCGCGCGAGCGTTTTTTATGTTAATGGACAAGGCGCACGCAAGCACAACACATGCACGCACACGCACACACACAGACGCACACACATGCAGAACACGCACACCAGTAAATGAAACTAGGCGGCGTTTGTAGTGCAAGTCAATTTTTCGATAATTTGAAAAGTTTATTTAATACAAAACGTGATTCAATTACAAAGCTGACCAAAAAATACACACGCACTGCGTGGCGGGGGTGTGTGAGTGTGCGTATGCGTGAGTGTGTGCGACAGAGGCCAGCCAGCTGGCTGCCCTTTTGACAGGGCTATGTAACATAATGACTGTTGTCCTCCTGCTTTGTTGTTGTTGCTGTTCACTATCAAAAACCCAGAAACTAGTTTTTTGCTTGTAAAGCGCAGCGTGTGCGCCAATTTCGTAGTTATTCTTGTTGTCGTCGTTGTTGTTGCTTTTGTTTGTTAGTGTTGTTCGTGCCGCTCAATGGCGCTTTGTTAATGTAACGGAAATGTAACAGCAGCAGCAGCAGCAGAGACAGAAGTGTGTGAGAGAGAGAGAGTGTGTGTGTGTGTGTGTGTGTGTGTGTGTGTGTGTGTGTGTGTGTGGGGCAGCAGCAATCAACGGATGTGGTGCACACTCTGATTGTGGTCATCGCCATCTTCTATTGACAGCTCACTTTTTTTCGGGCTAACCAACCACAACACTAGGCCAAAATAGAATAAAATAAAAAAAACTTGTTACACGCTTTGTTAGTGGACCTTTTTGTTATTGTGTTATTGAAAAGTAATGTTTAAATTTAATTATTTTAAGAGAGAATTATTCCATCAAGTGAGAATGCACAAAAAAGGGAAAAGTTATATTTTTAAATTTCAAGTAGGAACAACGCTATTTAATGCGTTTTTTTTTTCATTTTTATTTTTTCATGTTTCATTAAATATTTTTAGCTTTATCTAAGCCTCACTCAAAAGCACGTTAAGAATATATTTAAAAAATGTTTATTCTACAATTGGAAACGGGAGGAAACACTTCAAGTGGTTGCAATAACATTTATTCCTTTTTTTATCCAGCTTTTTAGTTTTCTTGAACATTTTCAGAGCACATATACACGGACTGGAACTAACTTAATTTTATGGGAGATATATTCAAAGTTTGATTTATTTACTCCACATGGTTGGGTTTTTCATTTAATAAGTTAGAAATAATTGAATAGATTTTACATTTAAAACAATAAATAAAACTGGGAATAAAATGATGTTAATAAAAATCTTCGATTTACTAGAGTTGCAAAGAAAGCTATTATAGTAAGCACTCGCTTGGGGAGTGAAATCCTTTGTATGTGTCTTAACAGTTAATTCAGGTGTTGACTAACTTGAGATTCGTGTGGCAGCCTGTTGGCTGCTGAGTTTTGTCAACTTGCCGCATAACCAATGAATTTTTATGCAAATTGCAATCGCCTTGCAGCTGACAACGTGCCACTTTCAACTTTTTGCGGCATCTTTCACCAGAAGAAAAGGCAAGGACCAGCCCCAAAGGCGTTGGCCATAAATCTTTGAGCAGCATTCGCAGCTAGCTCCACTTGCTAGAGTGTGCGAGAGGCAGGGGCCCAGAGTTGAGAGTTGTTTACCTTGTTAGCTTTTTGAGTGCTGCGGGGAGCACTCGTTCAGGGGGTGGTTTGGTTTGTTGAAAAATACTTGGCAATCAGTCGGCATTTGCATAATTTGACAATTGTTTTCAAATTGCAATAACAATTTTAGCTTAATTGTTTTGCACACTCCAGCAAATATTCGCACTGCTTTAATTTCCATTCATTTTATTAGTGCGCCAAAGTTGCTCCTTTTGTTTTTTATTTCTGTTCTTTTTTTTTTTTTTGGTTCGGGGGATGTGCCACACACAGAAAACTTTTTCAATTCAATTGTAATATAAATATTTTACAAATAATTGCTGTCATTTCCACAAATAAAAAAGCGAAAAAATAAAAATCCGGTAAAAAGTTTCTATTTTATATGGCTTTTTTTTAATGGCCACAATTTGCTGCGTTTAGTGGGCGTTTAAGGGGGCGTGGGGAGGCGCTAGATGAACCGCAGCTGCTGCTCAATTAAAATGCATGACTATTGTCAAGGCAAATTACTAAGGGTAGTGGCGACCCAAGTGTTATGGGGGGCAGAGGGGGCAGGCCACTAAAGTGACAACGTCAGAACAATTGAAACTCAGTTTGGGGTTGCTGCTGCACTGTGGTGTGGGTTGTGGGTTGTGGGGTGTGGGGGATGTGCTGCTGTGATTGAGATTGAGCCCTATATGTAAGTTTATACAAAACTTCGGGGCTTTAAGTTATCCACTCAGCAAAAGAACTTTGCATAAGCAACAGCTGCGCATCCAAATTCATAGCGAGGCAGTTGCAACTGTCAGAAAGTTTTTTGGGGTAAGCCACGCAACGAGAGCTGAGGGTTGGGCTATACTAAAATAATATGGCATACATATATATATATAGCATATACATATGGGGCACATATATATGGAAGGCAGTTGGCAAATCAAAGCCAAATCAGGGGCTTACTCTTAGGGAAATAATATGAATATATTATGTGTACAATTTTTAATATAATTTTACATAGAAACATATCGAGGACTCTCTTTTGTTAATGTAAATTCGTATTAAAACTCAAGAATTTGAATTTTTATTCAATTAACTTTTCTCAATTCTGTTTTATTGAATAAAACAATTTGTAGAGCTCAATAGAATAAAAGATAAGGCTCAAGCTCATTAAAGACATATGTAATAGGGACTTTCAATTGGAACTCTAGAGCTGAATTCCTTTTGTATATTTGCATCAGCAGCAGTGCTGCCCTAGCAGATTTGTTCTGGCTATATTTGGCCATTTTTAGCTGTCATCAGCTATTTTTTGGCATTTCAAAAACAGCAGCACTGTTCAAAGGTATCTGATGCTCTCCCGCAACTGCAAGAGCCGCTTGGCAGCTCCTATCGAGTGCGCCCAAAGTTATGCTACAGCAAGCTGCAGCAAGCAAGAACAACAAACTTCAATGACTTGGCAAAATAATTTGCAATTAAAATGTAAGCACAAATGCAGTTTGCATATGAACAAAAATCAAAGTCATGCGACGTTTTTGGCCATTGCCATAAGCCGTCAATTTGCATAACCACATGGCAGAGTTAACTGGCGCCGTAGGGCGTAATGGCAGGCGGCAAGTTGGACGAGGGGCTGCCGGAGACGACTGCAAGTAATTAAAATGCTGCAAAATTATGCATTAAATGCACAAAACTTGGCAACATCCGATGGCTAAACAATGGCCCAAAACAGCTGCCAACGCGATGCACCTGAGCAAGGCCAACGGCAATTGCAGCAGCAACAACAACAACAACAATCGACTGCCAGGAAGACAGCGTCGAGTGCTTGGCCGGGCTTGGCTAACCAAGCCAACGAGCAACTTCCTGTTTTACAGTTTTAAGCTGCCGGTACACACACAAACACACACACACATACACACACGCTCACTCATGTGTTCGCATATGCATGCTTATGCATATGCATGTCAGAGATGAACCTCATGAAGTATCGTGACAGCTGCAAAAGGAAAGTCATGCATAATCTAGACATATTTGTTGCAATATTTCTCATACACTTTCTCATAAATACATCACATACACAAAATAAAGTAATTACCCAGATCATTTTAAAAATTTGTAACAAAATCTGTAGATTTGCGAAAATGAAAATCGCATAGAAGGGCTAAGAGAGGGCGAGTTAATTTTTTTAAAGTGTATATAAAATATTATTTTAGTTCTATTTAAAGTCTAATATCTTATTTAAGCTTTTTAAGCATTAAGCATTTAGTACTTGCGTTTAATTCCCAAAATATAGATTGTGTAGCGCAGAGTACACGAAGTTTACTCAAATATTTTATATTATATTATATTTAAGCTTTCTATAGATTAGGTAATGACTGGCAAGTACCAACAAGTTTCACGTATAGCGCCGACGGCCCACTAAAAACGAAATTTACAGATCAAGCCACCGTGAAGATAAGCCATACATTTGAAATTTTAATTATGTGTTTAATTTAGATAAAATTAAACAGTATTTTCGCGTAAGCGCGTGTTGGTAGTTTGACAAAATCACGCACACATCTCTGGTAAGTAGGCGCACACACACACACTCGCACACACACACACGTAGATTGCATAAATTTTGCGCAATGCGCTTCGTGCTGCCAACTCGGAACTGTAAAGCATTTTGGTAAATGTTACGAAAATTGTTGCCAGGAGCCAGCAAAATGGGCAAACGATGCCACAAAATAAGGTTTTTGGGTTAAACGGCAAGTTTTTGTTGACATTCAAATTTGCATAGTCAAATTTTGGGCCAGTGCGAACGCCTGCTGTCATATTTGATGTGTTCATACCGAATGCGGAAGTGCTTGCCGGTTAACACACACACACAGACCCACACACACAGACCCACACGTATGTGACTGCCTGGGTGTGTGTGTGTTAACTGCTTTTAAATTTGTTTTAATTACAGCGCAATTGCACATTGTTGCAGCTCGGAACGTTGGCGCTCGCGCGACTTATAAAATATTCAGCATATTTTTAAGTACTCGGGCGCGAAAAAGGCGCTGATCCTAAAAGTATGCAACGGATATTGTTGCACGCCAGCGAATGGCAAAAGAATAATAAAAATAAAAATATACACTAAAAAGGAACAACACAAAATGGCACAAAGTCGCTTTTGGTCACTTTGCACAAATATCCAAAGAAAATTGCAAAATGCCTTTGTACATTTTTAGCTTCACCACCCGCAGATTTCACCCGCCAAACCGCAACATAAACAGCTGTTTCCGCTAAGTGTACCTGCCGGAAATGACAATGGCCTGTGTGTAGTTGCTTCCTTTCGCAGCTCCTTGATGGCAATGGCATGCAGACAGCGCACAACTGGACTACAGTGTACACTGGACAACTTGAGCAGCAGTTTGGCGGCATCGTCAAGGCAACGACAACAACAACAACAACAATGCTGTCGAGTAGAAGGACATTGGCATTTCTTTTTTGCTGGCGCTGTGCAAAGTGGTGTCAAATGTCAAAGACAGGCGCCAGAATTGCCAAGCAGCTTTTCGCACAATTTTTAACTTAAAAATCAACATGCTGGCTACAAATTGTTAAATGCTTTAGTAATCCAGATATATATAAGGGTTTATACTAACTGATGCGTGCTCAATCAAAGGTCTAAGAAGGTAAAATATTTAACAATATTTGGATCGATTGTGATTACCGCTTACCACAATTGGAGATTGAATTGTTTTAAGGCTCGCATTCGATTCATTAAATTATTATATCATTAATATTAATATATATATAATATTAAGTGTTTTAGACCTTCTCTTAAAGGTGAGCAAAAGGTAATCAAAAGTTGTATGAAAAGCTCAAGAGCTGGCGTGGTTTAGGTGCCTGGTAGTTAAACTAGCAACAGTGAGGTCGCTGGTTCAAACGGCTCGTATGTGTTTTTTATGTGTTTATTCAAATTGTTATTATTCACAAACACACCCCACTTTAATAAGTTAAAAATTTAACAAAAATACACTTAAAAAAGTTATAATTTTGTTTTTGTTTTGATGTTTTTCTGCTAAATATTTTTAGCTAAATATAGTGGCAAAAAAAGCGACTTTGTATCTTTCAGAATGCGAATGCTACGAATTACACTTAAATTTTCGATAGCCCAGGAGTTTCCACAACGGGAAAGAAGTTAAGAAAAAATTGAAATAATTTATGTGTATACAAGATAGAAATAAGTCTATGATTAGGCATATGCACGAAGCACATATTACTTGCCCGTGCCTGGGGCAGCACCCGTTTATTTTACAATATTCCAAATCGCGAAGCTGGTATTGGATACCACATTAACCCATACGGTCAGCGGTCTATTATGACGAAGCCCAACCGGGCTATATAGTGCTTATCAATAGATTGATTATGGGTTCCAGTTGAGACTGAGACTCAACAAATTGCGGATCGCATTGCGTGCAGTGCTTAATGTGAGTCGAACGAAACGTTTATTTTTATAATTCACACCTCAACAAAACAACAGCGGCAACAAGTTGCCCCAGTTCCGTGCCACGCGGAGTGCGCCCTAAGAGCTTACCGCCCAAAAGCCGGGCCGGGTCTAATTATAACAACGACATAGAGCACAAATGTTTCGATATGTAAATAAACACGAAACAATATCGAAATCGTGTTGCCACAACAAACGATATTCAACAAAAAATAAATAACAAAATGATATTTAACGAAATTCACGCCTTTAACGGTTTCGAAACTTAACGAAAACTCGGGCAACAACAACTTTCGTTCTCATTTTCGAAAATAGCATTTGAATATTGAAGGAATTAGTTTGAAGACCGTGTCAGTCGTTGCCCAAACGCGACGCGATGCGACGCGCACCACACTAAATGCCGTCCGAGCGAACCGAACGATCCAAACTATATAAAAATAAATCGCATCTAAGAACAAAAACAAAACAACCGACAAAAAAAAACACACAAAACCCAAAAAAATTAAGCAGCAATCGGTGCCAAAAATTTCAAAATTAGAGTGGAATATCGTAAAGTGTGGTTGTGTACAGCTTGTTGTCGTGTAAATAACAGACAAATCTTTATGCAAATATAGAAAAGATATATGAAAAAATAAAATAGACCAAAAACCAAAACAAACATGTCCACAATCAGCGCTAGGCGCAAGAGTAGCGGCCAGTTAGAGGTTATGCAAAAAGCTGGCTGGAAGATCGATGAGAATGAGAAAGGTAAAGCGAAAGCATAAAATGTCAACAAACAATTCTCTCTCTCTTATTCTCTCTCGCATAGCCTGCTATATAGACATAGAGGAGGATGATGATGAGGCAAATGAAAAACTGGATGAATCGCAGCGCGTTTACTCCAGATGGTCCGAACTGCCCAATCTGGTGCTGGAGGATATTTTTGCCTATCTAACGCCCAAGGAACGCTACTATGCCAGTCTGGTAAGTAGGCTCCATTTCAGTCGAATAGCCAACTCAAGGTACGCTCTCCAGGTTTGCCGGCAATGGTATAGCGCCTTCTATTTGCCCACCGTTTGGAACAATTTTGTGGTCGATGATCGCACTTTGACGCGCCCCAAGTACAATTATTACTCCGGTTGGCAATATTGTTTGGATCATATGCGTACACAGAACTGCCTGGCGCGCATCGGTAGACACCTGAGAGGCATCGAGTTTCGACCCTGGCATAGCTTCAATAACATCTATCAGTTTATGACGATGTTATCTTGGAGCATGGATAAGGTAAACGAACAGGAATATATAAATGAATATGGAAATTTTAATCCCTGATCTTTGATAATACATGAATGATATATAGACGGATGAGGCTTGCTATAGTAAGCCTCATGTATCCGAGCATTATTCATGAATAATTTATACTTATACATATATAAAATGAAGTATTTTATACTTAAATTAAGAACAAACGACCTTAAAATTCATCCGGGTTGTACTTGCATTTCTGATAATTCCCAAAATACTTAACTTAAAATCATTTTGGAATATTTTTATACATTCGGCATTATGTTAGCGGCGTTTTTGGACATACTTATGCGTTTACCGTCTTTATATAATCCTTTACTTACTTATATAAAGAATGAGATGGACTTGAATAAAGTTTCTATAAGCTATAAATAACTGAAATTCTTTTAAAAAAAACGTCTCATTTAAACTTTTTATTTGTACAGGGTCAGGAACAGAATCCACAACCCGAATTGGTGGGCATGGGTCGTCGCATACGCTCCTTGGTCTATCATTTTCCCTGCAATATGTCGCAACCCAATGATCCCGAAGGCATCAAGCTCTTTGGCACCGGCGGCCAGCTGTTGAAGGGTCTTAAGGAGCTGCTGCTGCGTCTAACCGATCTGCACACGCTGAAGCTGGTTGATTTTGTGCTGGAACGCTTCGAGGCGAATCACTTGCTGGATGAAGTCGTTTGCAGTTGCTGCACAAAGATGCGCATCCTTAATCTGGTGAATGTGACCACAATGCATTGTCCCATTATGCATGTGGGTCTGTTTCTCAATTTGCGGGTGAGCTGTTGTCCATGGAAAACATAAACGCAACTAACCACAAGAGGTCAACAGGTGCTCACAATTTCGCCACAAAACATAGATGATGATGTGTTATCCCTATTGGCGGACACCAAGCTGCGTCATTTGCATTTGCTGCAAAACCGATATACGCCCAACCATCTGAGCATCAGCGCCTGCGGCGTCAAGGCCTGGCGCAGTCTGAAGGCCACCAATCCGCGGCTGAAAGTTCATCTGCGCGTTGAGAATCTGGTGGATGGGGATGTGGTGCTACAGCCGGAGGCACCAGTGCACAGCATCACCTATTGGGCACCACAGGCGCGCATACGAACCGATCTGCTGCTGCGCATGGTGGATCACTACAAGAACACATTGGCCGTCTACGGTCATGAGCTGTTGCCGCGATTCAGTAGCCCAAAACCATTTCACAATCGCATTGACAGTCTGTTGTTGCTGATGTGTCGTCAATGCATCTATCTGAACACGCTGGTATATATAACTCAATCATCCTATATATATATTATAATGGGGATTTCTAGTTCAATTTGCTGAATAAGTTCACTCGTTCATTTTCTGGCCGTGAACTAAATCGGTCATTAAGTTCACTCGTTCAGCTATTCAGTCGGTCATGAACGATGTTCTGCTCAGCTATTCAGTCGGTCATGAACTATTCGCTTAGTTCAGTTATGCAGTCAAATCAAAAATGAAATTAAAATCCCGCTATCTTTTATGTTTATTAAGAACTGAAAAAAAAAGTTGCATACAACGTTCATGATCGACTGAACGAGTAAAAGAATGTATCTTTCATGACCGACTGAACGAGTACAGAATACATCGTTCATGAACGACGAAATAGCTGAACGAGTGAACTAAATGACCGATTTAGTTCACTAACCACTGAATAAGTTCAGAAGTTCATATTAATGACCCGTTCAATCGAACTTGGTCTGACACAACTCTAATATACTTATATGCTATCTAGGCATTGCCCGGAATTGCCAGGTCAAAATTCAATTTTCCACCTATTGCCCGTCCGTGTGGATTTTGCGCATGGTCTGAAACCCGACTTAAATGAACTTTCAAAAAGATACTTTAAAACAAAAAGATCTTAAAACATAACCCATAAAATAATTGAAACACCTTACAAAATAAATTGTTCACAGGTATGTGTGAATGTGCTTCAATCTCTTGTAAAATCCAATACTGGATTGAAAATTTGACAGTTGCAGTTTCTACATACATTTTAGGGAAATTTTCAATGCCATCGGAATATCTAGTCCAAGTCTAGAGAATAGGCCAAAACTGATTTAAAACTTAATCAAAAATACTTTGGCATAGCCAGGTAATAACTGCTAGAAATTGTTTATAACTTATCAACTATTACTCTCTAGGTCATACGCGAAAAAGTGTCCACTTCAACTTTGCTCCTGCTGGCACGTACCGCAAAGAATCTACAGCAGCTGCACGTGCGACGCTTTGCTGTCATCTTGAGATGCGACTGGCCCCGTCATCCGGAGTGGAGCGATGAGTTTCATTTGTGGCTGAAGCGCAACTCGCGCTCCTATGAGGCGGTCGAACGTGAAATCTCCCAGATATTGGGCTATAACTGGAATTTACTCAGCGATCGCGAATTCAAGCAGCTGACGCTGAATGTTAAGGCGGGCGCGTAAAAACACGCCCACTTTATATTAAAAAAAAAAAACGAAAGAAAAAACTGCGACTTGTGATAAAAGGTGTAGAGCTTTATTAGTTGATGAAAAAAATAAACCAAATATTTATTGAAGAAATTATTTCGGTTTTTTTCTTGTGGGGAAAAACATTCTTTAGATTAGTCGCTAATTTTTGGAGAAATTTTTAACTCACATTTTTATTTGCCAACCAGTTCAGATGGGTATAAAAGCGTGATTTTAACTATGAGCGCTGCTCAGTTTGTATACATAACTCGACGGATTATGAAGGTCTTGGCTTTTTTTTTGGTGTTTTTGGGACTTCTTATGACTGCACTGGAGACTGCGCCGGCGCCACATTTCAGCGTGGGTCTGCCCCTGCCCATAGCTGTGTCTACGCCGTATTATGGATATTCGTCGCCGTATTACTATCCTCATCATCATCATCATCATCACCATCATGAATACTATTCGTCGCCCTACAGCAGCTATCATCATTATTCGCCCTATGTTGATGCATACCCTGAAGTCTATTGGTAAATCGCTTCAGTTTAGAAAATACTGTCAAACTAGTCAAAATAAAATTGAAAAGCGGTTTTAATTTATTTTAAGAAAAGACATAATTTGCGTTTTATTTGCGTCGACCGGTGGCTGTCTATTTGTGTGAGTGATTGTTTAAAGAATTAGGAAACGTTCAAAGCGTGCATACTGCAGTAAAATAAATAAAAGATATTCAATTTATGTTCCATAAAATATAACATAACAAATCCAACAAATTTGTAGTAATTTAGCTTCAATTTATCTGCCATTTTTAAATAAAACACAGGCAGATCAAATTTCCCCGATGCAGATGCATGCACTCTAAAAGCTCGTGAAGCCACAAGACTCAGAAGGTTTTTCAAAATACGCTAATAAAACTTTATCTCAGCCTAAGCTAAATGTGCTTAGTAACTTGGCTGAGCTTTAGGCAGGCTAAGCTTTAGACAGTCACAGCTTTTTTACAATCTTTAGTACAGCAGTTACCAGAAATGCAAAAAAGCTCACTTTAGCAAAAGCTCACGCCTATTTTTGACGCAACGACCTTGAAGAGGCGGCAACAACTAAAACAACAAGAACAACAAGCGGCAAATCAATGCAGCCGCTTGCAGTGCATCCACGCAATACTCAATGTCAATGTCGCAAAAGCTTTTAGCGCGGCAGTTGCATACTTTCAGGCGGCATATTACGTATACGCCACCAAGCCAATAACTAAATAGATATTTAAAAATAAATTAAATTAAAAATATATATTTATATATATATATCTTTATACATTCGCAAGCAATAAGCGATCTGAGCAATTGTTTTGTGTGCTCGCGAGCATTTTGTTAAACAAAAATAAAAAGAACCTTTTGGGCGACCAGAGCAAACTGTTGCTGTTTGTTTGCTGACGGGGGCCCAGTTTTATGGTTGACAGTGAAGGCGCCGCATGCCAAATTTTGATCATGACCGCGTAAAAAAGAAATACTGCTGTATATCTCTACATATATATACTATATATATATGAGGTGCCAATAAAAAAAAAAAACAAAAAACCAAACAAACAATCAAAATACGTCTGCTTTAATTAATTGAAAGAAAATATTGTGTAACTCGCCCGCCTTGAAATGAATAAAACCATACTGCACTGGAGCTATTTAAATTTCAAAGATGTGCCCATGGACTTGTTTCTGTATGAGGATCTCGAAGAGGTCTATTTAAAAGAGAACTACATATCCGTAATACCCAAATGGCTGCTCAATATTACCACACTCAAGTTTATACACCTAGCTGGCAATAATCTCAGTGAGTTGCCAGCGGATATTTATATGCTGGAGAATCTCGAGTTTTTGGATGTGTCCAACAATGAGCTCACAGAGCTGCCCAAGACATTGGGTCTGCTGCTGCGCCTACAGCAGCTGAATGTGAGTGGCAATCAGCTGACCGAGCTACCTGTGGGTAAGAAGCCGCCCACTCAGCTTCCACATTGCCATTGTACTCATTTCTATGTACTCTTCCTGCAGAGCTGAATACCTTGCGCAATTTGGAGCATCTGAATATTGCCAAAAATCAATTTCGCCGCCTGCCCCTGCAGCTCAGCGAATGCGTGCGCCTCAACGAGCTGAACGTGAGCGACAACGAGGCGCTGCTGCATCTGCCCGAGCGAATTGCCAATCTACCCATGCTGCAGTCGCTAGCTGCCGATCGTGAGTGTTTCCCAAAAAAAAACAAAAAAAAACAGTCTCTTTGGACTCTTCTCTCACTCTTGCAGGCTGCGCTCTTGTTTATCTGCCGGCTGCGCTCTCCAAGTTCATGAACCAGGTGCGCATCTTTCACAACACCTGCGTCAACTATATACCCATGATCTATGAACGTTTCTATCAGAATTTCTTTGATAATAGACAAAAAGTGACGCCCATGTGAGTAGAGAAAATGAACGAGAAAACGGACTATCATAATCGTGGCAAGTATTTCTTCTGCAGTTCCATCTCCAAGAAGGGTCTCTTCTGGGTGCGTGAACTGGAGTCCCAGAAGCGCCTGCTGCTGCCCGTGGGCACACGCAATGTCTTTCGCGTGCCCTCGCCCGAGAATCGGGTCACGCTCTACGATGATTGTTTGCATGCGCTGCAAACGCTGAATCGCCACCTGCCCGTCTATGAAAATGCTGCACTGCATCGCCTCCTGCCCGAGCCCTATATGAGTGCACACATCAACACTGGACCCATTGCTCGCTGCACGACTACCAACTGCTCGAGATGCCTCTATACAACCTACTACTTTATGGTCGTCAAGCGGTAAGTCTATGGGGCAGCCATTGTTTTTGCGCTTTGCTAAAAGAAACCGGTTTGGTTTTTAGAGATGTCGCGACTACGACCCAATAGAATTGCAAGAACTACAGTAACACCCGCTTAGATTAAATTTAATATCGAGTTGTGTTGCTTATGTGAGCTTAAGAGTGAGCGCTCAAAATCATTAATATTCCTTTCTATTGCTACACTTTTTATTTCCATTACAACCTCAATTTTCTTACATTTTCCGTCTTCTTATTATTTTTCGTCTGACATACTTTTATTCATATATATATTCATAGTAGGATCATAGGATCTTCTAATGAGAACATGCATGTGCATAATACGATCCACATATTATTTTTATTCCCATTAGATAATTTTTACATATTATAATTAGATCTGTTTGTTCTGACTGACTGACTGACTGACTGAAATTGACTAACTGACTGACTGTCTGATTGGCCCAAAACGTAAGAGCTAGGAAGCTGAAATTTTCACTGTGGTCACATTATGTGATGAAGGTGTACGTTAAGACGGGGTTTCGAGAAATTCCACCCGCAAGTATGGAAAAATCGCAAAAAACGTTTGTATGGAACTTTTTTGTTTACCATCCGATCGGCCTCAAACTTAACTACAAAGATTTTGTTAAAATTCAATTCCAAAGTTCTAGATAAAAAATCATTTGAGACGTGTTTCAGATTTTTCGGGGGAAAGTGCATTTTAACACGATCTACATAATACGATCTAAATATTAATGTAAGATAATTTTTATAGCAATATTAGATCATTGTTATATTATTTCTATCCAAAACTATTATATTAAGAAAACTTGTGGATATTGTAAACCCAATATTATTTATATCCAAAACTATTATATTAAGAAAACTTGTGGATATATTCCTAGTCATGACTTGAACGAACATGTTGTAAGGAGAACAGTATGCCCAATGAATTATCACTTACCCGCCGATCCCTTTGCTTTGTCTTCAAACAGATTTCTTCTTTATATTTGCAGACGCGGCAGTGCCTCCAAGCAGCTTTTCACTTGTAACTTCTGTACACATAACTGCGCATTACAATGGCTTTCCAGCAATGCGAAAAAATATTATCAGCTAGACTGGAAAGTTTCCGATGATGACGACGATGATGATGATGTTGTTGGTAATCATGATGATAATAATGGTGATACTGATTAGGATGTAGAGTTAACTTGTGCCGCGATGTTTGTACAAAAAATTAGCATTGATTAATTAGACGTTAGTTTTATAATTGTTATTTAAATGCTTAAGCTTGTTAAAGCGGTCATTTAAGTGTCCCAATAACCAACGGCAGCCGGCGCCTTGATATATGGTAGGGTATACAAAAATATAATTATTAAATCCACAGGCTCAGCTTAGACAAAGCTTTGCGTCAGGCCACGTTCATGGACATGCACATAATCATCCAGCAGACAGTGAGCAGCTGTGGGATATGCTTGGCGGCAATCAACGCCATGTTTTCCCATTCTATAAGCATCCAGATAGGGCGTAGCCAGAGATCTATGGGGTCTAAGCAGGGTATAGTGTAGCAATTAGTTACTAGTCGTAGTGTAACCCTTCTGTTCAATGACTCACCGTAACAGTCTGTGCAGCAGCTGAGCGTAGAGTCCATTGTGCTCATGCACCTGACCATTCTCGCATATCGCACGCTTCAGGCAGGCTTTGCCATCTTGGCCACGTTGATTCATGTACTCCTCCGCAAACTCATACAGCAACTGCTGCGGCTCATCCACTTGCTGCTGCTGCTCCATATTAGCTTGTGCCTGCTCTTGTTGATCGTTCGATAGTTTTAGTGGTCCTTTAAGATCACGTCCATTCCACAGGTTCCACCAATATATGGGCTTAGTTGGCTCCGAGAATTGATAGTGGTAATTCATTAGCCAGACCAGCTGGCGCCAGGCATTCTTCTCCTGGAAGTCCACAGGAAATGCGGTGCCAGTTACCATCTGTAAGGTTTTCAGATCAAGGTCAAAAAGGGTTTTTTTTGGGAATGCAGCCTTACCTTGATAACGCCACCATCCTGATAGATCAGAAAACGCTTCTGTCTGCGGTGTTGACGCCAGGCAGTCAGATTTGCGCCCATTGCATGCACTGCTTCCAGCGCCAGAAACAGCAATGTGATCAGCGTACTGTAAAGGAAGTAAAACACATATTAGGTACATATTATTACAGTGGTCACTCGCAAAAACGAACGTTCTTTTATTCGCTTTAAGTTCTAAGCACTTGTTAAAATTCGTAAACTCTAAAGTCTTTTTAAATAAGACAAATAAAATTTTGAATTATTTTAAAATAAGGCTGCCTTTTCAAATTTTTAGCAACTAATGTTTTTTTTTTATTATCCTATAGCTTTATTCAACGCACATTGACTTCATTTTATCCGCTTGTTGTCTTCGTCGCTCGAGCGTTAAATCGTTTATGTTTTATCTGTAGCTCGGAACGCTTTCGATTGCATCGGCTTGAAGACCCGTTCTAATGACAATCCCGTGTGTGTGGTGTGAGAAAAGTTCACGTGCTTTCCTACTTTTACATATGCCGCTTCAATTAACACGTCTGCATTGACTGTTTCCACTTTGTTTGCCTACATGGAAATGTATTGAATGTTTTCGATAAGCCAAATAGGCGCACCTGCACGTCACTAATTAACTCAATGGTGTAGAATGCCCTTCAATCTATTCCAAATGACTTTTGATACCCAGAACCTTTTTGATAAAGGGTAAAGAGGATTTAATATTGTGCAAATGCAAAATTCTATGTTACAGACTGACCCTACATATGCTCAATAAAGATCACGAGCTAAGTCGATTTAAGTTTGAGCTTTTAAATGTAATAGATTATAATTGCAAATCTGAATTTTTTAAATATTAGAGCTCGCCCTGAAATAAACTAAGAGTTCATTTAGTTTTATTCCACAACATTCCGCACGTTCAGCCGGCCTCATGCAACTTACGACGTATAGCCAAAGTAGGGCAAGTGGCCGGGAAGGGGAACCACAAATGGGAATCCTTGACTACCAGCCCGTTGGGGCAACCAGTTGCTGCTGGCGCTGCTGCTGCCATGGCAAGCATCGGCATTGCCATAGAGCTGTTTGTTCCATTTATCGAACTGCAAAAAAAAATGTCGAAACAGTTCCGTAGCTCAAAATCGACTGCCACAAATTTTTAATTTTGCAACAAATTCGGCTAGCAAAATTTGGCAAAACAAATTCTAAATTTAGGTGTTAAAATTTAAGATAAACATAAATTTACCGTTAAAATGCTGCGATTGCCGGGAATGCCGCTGCTGCCAGGTGCGCAGTTCTATGACGTGAGTAGTCCAAAACAGGTTTACCAATGTTTGTTCCCTGCTGAGCTCCCGCATCTACCTCTTCCCATAGTACAGCAAGCGGCGTCATCCGCGGCGTCAAACATTAATGCACTATCAGGGCATACATATGCTCTCGGATCACCGTGAGCCGGAGCTGGTCGAGCCCAACGGACCGCTGGTGGATCTCAATTGTCCGCCAGGGCATGCCGAGCTGAATGCACCGTGGGCGCCCAAGATGACGACCAAGCTGCCACCTTGGCTGGCCTACGACAAGCAGGTGCTCTGCTTCAATGCGTACTTTAAGGAGCCGTTGACCGAGGTATATCATGCGCCCTATCAGGTGCGTAAGGTGAAAATCTACTTCTATCTGGAGGATGGCACCATGCAAATCACGGAACCCAAAGTGGAGAATTCGGGCATACCGCAAGGCTGTCTTGTGCATCGACAGCGCATACCCAAAGCGCCACCCAACGAACGCGAGTTTCTATCCATTTTCGATCTCAATGTGGACACCAATGTACAGATCTTTGATCGGAACTATCACATCAGTGGCTGCGACATTTTCACCAGGCAGTTTCTCAGTCGCGCCGGCATAGCGGTGCCCATGGCGCTAATGGAGCCCAAGTAACTATCGAATTTGTTAAATCCTTGCAGAGGGGGTTTCCCATTGTTATACCTATGAACCTATTGAGTCGAGTTGATTTTGTCCTGTCCGTCTGTTCAAATTCAACCGTATCGGAGCTGCCATAGGAATGATTGCTCAACAATGTATCAAGATTTCTATGATCCCTATATAAAAACCAAATCTTACCTACATCAGACCACTATATCACATAGCTCTCTAGGGAGAATCGATGGAAAAACGAGTTTTTGTGTGCCGAAATATGCTGTTTTTCAGTAAATCCGCCAAACTCAGCAATAACGAGCCTTACAATTTTCCCCACACAACTGCAAAGCTGGTTTCCCATGTCTACAAGGGTATTTAATCCTCGGCGTGCCGAAGCTTTTTTTCCATTATTTAATGTTAAGCAGAGGTCAACTTAGCTGTCTGGTTCTGCCTTTTCAGTGATCCCACTACAGAGCTGCGCAAACGTTCCGCCGTGAAGCCAACGCCTCGACCGGAGACGAGCGCCTTGCCCAAACGGCATGCATTTGCACAATTTCTGGAGTTTGATCGGCACGTGCTCAAATTTCAGGGCTACTGGAACGATCGTTCAGATTTTGGTGATGTACGTCGGCTGGACATATGTTATTATCTGGCCGATGATACCATGGATATTAAGGAGAAGTTTCCACGCAATTCGGGCCGCGAGGGAACCAGCACATTTCTCAAACGCGCCAAGCTCCCGAAGGATTTCACGGGTCTGGCGCTGCCGGGTCAGCAAACCGCTGTCACCTTGTTGAATGTGCTAGGCACCAATATGCGTGATGTACGCTACGTGACAGATCCCTTAAATACTGGCCAGAAGCAGATTGCATATTACACAGACGAGGACTTGAAAATTGGCGCCGTGTTGAAGGTCTTTGGACGCCATGTGGTGCTGACCAGCTGTGATCAGTTCACGCAGCACTATTACAGAGAAAAGGTGTGTGTGAAGATTAGGGAACTCAATTTTATTTATAGTTTTTACATGTTTACCATTTATTTTCTGTCACCAGTATGGGATTCAGGACTTTACACCACAACCCGTGCCGGATCGCAGCGATGAGCGCGCCTCTAATCCATCTCAGGCACGCCGTTTGCCGCCCTACAATGGCTGGGGCAGCTATGAGGACTCGGAGGGCAATTGCATTACAGTGGAGCCCAAGGCACCGCAGGCGGATTTCAAGAAGCTCATGAAATATGATGGCTGCATTCTGCGCTTTGGTGCCAAGCTGATGTCCAGCATACGGGAGAACTGCGAGCGCAGCTTTGTGATAAGTTATTATCTAGCGGATGATACCATCCAAATCTATGAGATACCACGACGCAATTCGGGCTTTATGGGCGGCGAGTTCCTGAAGCGTGCACGCGTGCCGCTGCCTGGCCAGGAGAAGTTCAGCTCAGCCAGACCGGAATACTATCGCGCCAACGACTTCTACATAGGGGCCAGATTGAGCTTCAAGGATCACAACTTTCACATCATTTCAGCCGATGAGTTTACGCTGCTCTACATGGAACAGCATGCCAGTGAGGTGGGTTGAAGATGTTCTTCTGCTTTGCCTTCAGCTGTACAGCCAGTCTTTCTCTTTGCAGTTTCCTGTGGCGGACATACGCTCAATTATGCAGAAGATTCGAGAGGCAGTTCGTCCGCAGTACAAACAGTTTGTACTGCGCTGCCAGCCGAATGCAGATCTGCGCGATGGCACCACCATTAGCTTTGAAACGTTGAAATCCACGCTACTCGCTTTTCTCTCAAAGGAAGCACTGCTCAACCATGAGATTGTCACGGTTTGTCGGTTTTTCTCCGCAGAGCAAATGCCGCCACCCAGCTGCGATAGGAATCATGTGCGCGCCGCCGCACAGCTCGAGCTGAAGCGCGCGCTGTGGAACAATGTGGATGAAATTGTTGAGCATTTTAGTCACATCAATCCAACAGGCAAGCCGTTCATTACAGAGGCACAAGTTAGATCCACGCTGCGCGGCTGTCGGTTGCCTTTTAGTCTGGAGCTGGTGGAGGATATACTGCAGGTACTGAAGCACAATGAACAGGGCGAAATTGAGATGCGCGATGTGCTAGGCTTCTTCGATATGAGCGGCGATCAGGTGCCCGACATAGCACCAATTAACATTGCCTTCGAGTTGTGTCCAAAACTGCCCTTTCTTCACAAGGGTCGCCTGTTGGACTTTAATTGGTTTCTGCATTATCTGGGACTGGAGGAAGAGCTGGTGCGTGACAATCATTGATATTCCAAGTCGGTTTAAATTCGACGGTTTTAGTGCAAGAAACTTCAACAAACCGCAAAATTATAATCATTCTGTCATTTCTAGGTTTGTTGTAGAATGTTGCACTAAATTCTATCTTATAATAAACAAAAAGTTAAAAGTCTTCGGAGTGTCGAATATAAATTACCCTTGCATGCATGTAATAGTTGTGCGTTATAATTCTTATACAAAAACTCTACATTTGTTTGTATTAAAAAAGTTAGACAGACAGACGGACTGGCAAAGCTATATCAACTCCTGATTTATTAATTTATATATTTACTTTATGCGATAGTCTTTTCATGATAAAAATTATTATTACTTGCTGCAAAGGTACAAAAAGTTAAAACATAAATTTTGTCCTATTTAACTAGGTGTCTATATAGAACTAAATTCAGGCACAAAATCCGCTTAGATGCGCGTACAATTAAAACTTTGTGTCTGAAATTCTACTATCGTTGGTTTTATAAAAATTTCCATGTTGTGTATATACAAAGAAAATATCGTGACAAATGCATTTTGAAAATCTTTTAGGAATGCGCGAAACTGTGTGCTTATAAACTAAGTTGTAAACGTTGTTGCTTATAAAAACACAAACACAACACATATATACGACTGTGTTTGTTGTTTTACAGTTTGGACTCTGTGAGCCAATTGAACGATTGTGGCTTTCGATCTGAAGAGGGACTGATTGCCACGTTTATAATAGTGGGCCTATCCGTTAACTGATTGGCCGCCTTCACTGCCGCCTGCAACTGTTTGATCTCGGTGCAGAAATGGCCCTGCATGCCAAACATTTTCATCATCTCCTCGTAGCGCACCTGAACGCCCAATGCTGACGGCGGTGTGCTATAAGTAAAGAAGCAAAGAGCACGATAAGATTAGCTACTAGTTATAGGCCGAGATAAGATGCGAATCTTACATTTGTGTTAAATCGCCCTCGCTGCGTATGGCGTCGAAGGTGTCCTTATCAAAACCGCCGTAGATGCCATTGTTGTTCACAATAACAATGGTAATGGGCAGCTTATAGCGCACCATTGTCTCGATTTCCATGCCCGAGAAGCCAAAGGCGCTGTCACCCTCCACGCAGAGCACACGCTTGCCGGGCGCAAAGTCACGGCAGTAAAGAGCAGCTGCCACGGCAAAGCCGGGACCGACGCCCATGGTTCCAAAGGTGCCGGCATCAAGACGATGACGCGGCTGCTCATTGAGCAGCATGGAACGACCAATGTCCATCGTATTGGCGCCCTCACTAACAATAATAGTATCACGTGGCAGTAATTCACGCAGATGATGGAAGACTGTATAATAGTTCAGCGGCGTCGCTGTATTCAATGACATCTGCTGCACTGTATCACGGTTCTGTTTGCATTTGACCACCAGCTGTTTCCACCAGTCTTGCTCGTAGCCAAAGCGAAAGTTTACGGCGTTCATTTGCTCAAACAACTGCTCCGCAAAGGGGCGTATGTCCGACTGTATGGCCACTGATGCGACAACCGAATTATGTAGCTCCTCGGGACAAATGTCCACCTGTATAAATTTCACATCCTTATCGTAACGAGGCGGGCGTCCAAAATGTAATATCCAGTTGAGGCGAGCTCCCAACAACAGCACGACGTCAGCTTTTTGCAGGGCCAGTGTACGTGCCGAGGAAACGCACTGAGCAGCCGTATCAGAGACGACACCCTTGCCCATGGGCGTGGGCAGGAACGGCAGATTTGTGTTTTCAATAAAATGACGCAGTGTATTCTCCGCATGAGCATATGCTGCGCCCTTGCCAATAATCACGAGCGGACGCTTGGCCTGGCGCAGCAACTGAGCAGCCCGAATAACATCATCATGGGGCGGATAGGCTAATGGAGCAATGGGGTGAGGCACAGATTTGTAAATGCTCGACTCTATCGCCTTCGATTGCAGAATATTGCCAGGGAAATCCAGATAGGCCACACCAGGACGTCCATAGGTGGTATAGCGCACAGCCTTCTCAACATGCAGCGGAATCAGTGCAGCAGTTGGTGGACGTGCTGCATATTTGCAGTAAGGACGCGACAGTTCTACCTGTGGACACTCTTGGAAGCCGCCAATGCCCTCATGATCCTGATTCGTGGCACCACCAATCACAATCAGTGGCCAACAGTTGACTTGAGCATTAGCCATGCCACCTGAAAGTAGCAAAACAATTTAATACATAGCAAAACTGGAAGGTATTTCTCTTAAATTACCCGTCACGTGCAGCAAACCGGGTCCAGACACAACCAGACAGACGCCAGGCTTCCCCGTCAGATAGCCAATGGCTTGAGCTGCATAGCAGGCGGCCTGCTCATTGCGCATACCAATGTACTTCAAGCCAGCGGCCTGAAAGGCCATCGATAGCTCAATAACTGGTATTCCAATAATGCCGAACACATATTCCACGCCCTGCAAATTAAGACAAACATATTTGCAATGTTAATTAGTAAAACCTATAAAAGTATACCAGACTATTTAAAACAGAGTAATGCTATTTTCGTCCGATGTTAATAAGATTTGACTCATGTGTGTGTTATAAGATAACTTGGAAGGAAACAAAGTTTTTCATACATGATCTTTTGTTTAAACAGATCGTTCTAACACTACCTTATGAAATAATGGACCGATGTTAATAAGGAGCAAAGTGAAACTTATAATTGTCGAGTTTGATCAAGATATCTTGGAAAACACAAAAGTTTTTCCAACAAGAAATGACCTTTCAACCGATTTATAGGAACAAACATGGCAATATCTACTCGGCCCATTAAAAATATATGTGCTTTTTGGTGTCGCAGATGGTTCTTGCGACGTGATACACGTTGTTCAAGAATTTTGTAATACTCTCTGCAAAGGGTTTAAAGTTCAATTGAAAAAATTATAATGTTAAAATTTCCTTAAGACTTTATTCAAGTTCTTATTGATTTAATCAGCTGTTAAACTCGTGTGATTTACTGCTTTAATGCGATGGGGACATGTGTTAAACCTTTGGAATATTGGGGGGCTGTCGCTCGTATCTAGATCCGCTCGTATCTATATCGCCATATAGAGCCACCGGCTAGCAACAACAACACGCACACTACACACAAAATCATACACAAAAGCAGGCAATAACATTGCTTGGCCACTTTTTGAGTGCTTTTTGAACTTTGCACAACAGAAAGTTGGAAAGATAAGCAGTGCGGCCCTGGTGCCGTTAAATCTACAGTTGAACGTACGTCGCATTCTTTTCCCCTCACGGCTAGTATGCAAAAAGTGCATATCATAAGAGACAATAGGAAAAGATGGTGGGGCAGACAATGGCCACCGATTAGCTTACCTGTTGCTTCAAAGATTCCGCAATTATTTGCACAGCTTCGACTTCGGCCATTTTGACGTTGTGTATAGTACTAAATGTATAAAGTAATGTGCGCTGTCGCGTTTATACTGCGCTTATAAATAAATAAAGTTAACTTACTAAAGCAGAGTTGCCTTGCGCGTTTGCACACACATATGCACTAACAGAAGCGTGAATGTAGTGACAAGCACTTAACAGTTTGCTGAACTGTTAAGAACAGCTGCTAGACATCTTATAAAATAAATGTTATACTCAAAATTGATCTGTAACGAAGCAAGGGTGAATCGGTTTGATAGTGGGCACATTATAAATCGATAGGTGCGCGGCGATAATTTTTTTTAAATGCAAGTAAATGATAAAAAAAATAAGTAATGGGTAGAGCTATACCGATATTAAGGTAGATATAAAATAACAACTATTCATATTGTAAGACAACATGATTGGCAGTAAGAAATATTAAACAAAATGTTCAACATATCACTCCTAATTATGATCGATCATATTACTTAAAAAACTGGTGTAATTTGTGCACATTTTGAGTAGCAATTAATTTATATTTTAGTAGTTGCGGTTGCAATTTCGAGAAGCCTCTCAATATTTGTAAACAATTTTTGCGTAACGTTTTTGAGATTATATATTTTTAGAAAGCTTTGTTGACATGGTTGCTTCATAGGCTCACGGCCGTGAAGTTAATTTATTAAAACTGAATTATAAACAAAAACAACAACAAAAAACGAGGTTTGCAGTTCTGCATTTTGATTAACATTTAACTAATTGTTGTGTCAACTTGGGGTTTTTTGCTTGAATGCGCAAAAATTAACGTTTGCAGAGACCGCAAGCAGTTCGAGTGCTTCCCCCCAAAAGAAAACAAAAACTAAGGCCGTTGACAAATTTGACTTCTTATGTCTATGTAAAAAGACAGGTTTTGAATAGACAACAAGGTTTTTAACTGAAGCGGGAAGAAAGATCTTGAACAGTAGAGGAAACTCTAGAAGAAACCAATAGACGTTTGGAATTTAAATACTTATTATCATAGTACGGAGCTAAGTCCCTTACATTTATTCAAATCGTAATCGAGTAAAATAGGGCACATAATAAAAACAATATCTTTTACAAAAATAAATACACAGCATTAACTTTAATAGGACTCGTTATTAATGTACCCTCTATATAGGTACATTAACATATATACAAACGTACGTACGTCATAATTATATGGCATTAGTACTACAACATCACAGCCAATTGCCAAGGCACAAACTACAACTTTGTATTGACAACATCCTCATTTGGCTCGGTGGTCTGCACCTCATTCCATTTTTGTATCTTCCCCGACCCGAAGATCCAGAAAAATATGGCAGGCAAAATGTAGGCCGCTGCGCCAATCACAAATACCCAGAACCACTCATCGATTGTGTTCTATAGAAGAAGAAGAAATAAAAACGCAGTTCATTAGAAAACAATTGAGTGGGAGTAGCTGCTTTGGACGCACCTTTTCATGGGTAAATGCGGCCACAATCAATGGCGAGAAGATGCCTGGTGTAGTGCCCAGGCAATTGATGATGCCGTACATGGTTCCCGCAAAGTTTGGTGCCAAATCCTGTGAGTTGGCCAAGTTTGTGGAAGTCGCAGCACCATTGAAGCCCAGCGATATGGTCATTATAGCCACACAGACGTAAGGATCGCGTCCGCAGAAGGCCAAAACTATGAGCATAACGCCTGGCAAGATGTGTGCTGTAAACAAATAAAAACAAATAATTTAGTTATTTAAGCAAAGAAAAATAATACTTTTGAGCGAATACTTACAGGGTATGCAGAAAAACTTGCGGGTGAACGTAATAGTCCACCAGCCCTTGCGTCGAATCCAATCCGCAACGGAACCAAAGCCAAAGGCAGCCAATAGACGTGCAATGTGTGGCAAACTGGACAGGAAACCCGCAGAGGACAGATTGAACCCGAGCACTTCGCTTAAGAACTTGGGCGTGGCCGTAATCAGGAAGAACAGACCCCACATGCTGCCGTAATGCAACAGAGTCAGCGCCCAGAATGGCATGGAGAATATCAGCTGTTTGTATGGCGGCCATTTCTGAAAGAGGGATAATAAATAAATATTCTATGTATTCCCATAAATACACTTGAAACTTACCGCCTTTTTGGCTAGTGTGCCGCCCAGACTGTTTTCAATGTATTCCCGCTCCTTGATGCTGATGGTGCTATGCTGCGCCGGCGTATCGCTGACCAGATAGAACCACAGGCCCACTACAATAACCACAAAGATGGCAACTGCATAGAAGGCCCAGACCCAGCCTAGACTCTCAATGATGAGGCCGCACAGTGGCCAAGTGATGACGGTACCGAATGTGCCACCCATCAGCGAGGCGACAAACTTGCCCTTCTCGTCCGGCGGCGACCATTTTGACACCAAATTGTGACAGCAGGGATAGACGACACCAGAAACGAGTCCAATTAGGAAACGTACTGCAAATACGGCATATTTATCCCAGGCAGCGGCCACCGGTGTCAATGCAGTCAGTAGAGCGCCCAAAAGACAACTATAGCCGGCCACATTGCGGCCACCGAGCATCTCGGCGAGCGTGCCACCTGGCAGTGAGGTGATCATATAACCATAGAAATAGCCGCCCAACAGCAAGGCCTGATCCTGTTGCGACCAATCGTATCGGTGGCCATACTGTGATTCAAAAGGATAATTAGTTCGGTTATATATAAACGCATGGCACAGGCTGTGTCCCGTACTCACATCTGGCTGTTCCACAAGTGTGCCATTCTCATCTCGGTCCTGTACCATAGCAATTATATTGATGGACAGATTGACGCGCATCATATAATTGATGAGGCACATCATGAACAACATTATGGCCACATTCACGCGCTTCGGCACATAAACTGCAAGCGACGAACAAAATATTGTTTATTAATTGAGAGTAATTGTTTATTTGCTATTTCTTTTTGTTTTCTATTTATTTATAAACTTCTAGTTCGGCTAGCGTTTGCCTTGCACATTAGAGCAATTAGCGTTAAATCTTAGATATGTCAACTTGAGCTTCATTTGAAGCCGGGGCCCGTCAGGTGTCTAATTAACGGCGCATGCGTAACTCGCAATATTTAACCTTTCAATTTTTCGGGGATTTCAGATTTTTGGCTGACGAACAGCATAACGTGAAATTTATTTATGTGCCATTTTGGCATCATTATTCGTTCCGTTTTATTTTCTTTATTATTATATTTTATTTGTTGCTGAAATGCTGAAATGTAAACAGTGTGTGTGTGTGTGTGTGTGTGTGTGTACTTACAGCAGGGCATAACAGCCATTTTGGCAGGTTGTTGTTGTTGTTGTTGTGCCACACGTCAATGTCAACTGAAAGACGATAACAGGAAACAGTTAAAGACTTTATTATGCATTACGCCTGGGGAATTTGCACTCAAGTTGTTTTAAGTTTGAATAAGTGCATAAATCAAAATTAAGCAAGAATGCGGAGGTGATTTTTTCCTTCATTTTTTTGGCAACGCTTTTTGTGTCATCTCAGCTCGCGTATCGCATATTCAGGTTTTAAAACTGGGAAATCTTCAATTGCTCAACTGAACAATTTGAATAAACTTAATTTCTTGGTATTGGCTTGTTAATTTATAATGAAAATAATGGCATGTATTTATAGCCAAATATTTCTTACTCAACGAGCAGTAAGGAAAATTTCCCTATACTATTATTATTAGTTATTTTATATTAAAATAGTTTTACACAATTTAGAACAATTTTGAATTAAAATAATTACATTTATAGGGTATTCACACTAGCTTTGCTTAGGTCACAAAGCGCCGGTTGATAAGTTTAACGAGTTCAGGAACGTGAATGCTCAACTTGAGTGGCAATAGGCTAATTTATATTAATAACTCTAGCTTTAACTATTTAAATAAGTGCTTCACGATTGAATGATCGACGAAGCGCGTCTGTTGCAAAACCCAGATATCATAATTTAAAATTATAATCAGTTTGATTGCGAACATAAGGAATAATATTTCCCTGCTTTTATGAGATAAAGGGAAATAACTTGTCGGTCGAGAACAATGTTATATGTTTGTCTAGTACTTTGGGTTTTAGTGCTCCATTTGGCAAACACGTGTCATTTAAATGCAATAATCATATTTATTTCCGACAATAAAGAGAGATATATGACTGTTATTATTTGACAAACAGTTTAAGCACGTCTCAGTTACCAATTTGACCACGCACGTGAGCAGCATTTAAGCCAAATTGAGTTATGAACATGACAAATAGCAATACGAATAACTAGTCATGCACTTTTTTATTTAAAGTGTTTTTGATTTAATTCTTGATTTTAAAAATAGCCGCCTATCATTGCCTGCCATTGTGGTCAGCCTTTTGATAAGGTAATTGTTCCCCAACACGCCACGCAAATTTTCAAATTGTTTAGATCAGCCAGTATTGTGCATTTGTGCAACAACAGCTTCAACTAAAAGTTACAAAAAAAAATCTGTTTTGGAGGAATTGAATTTGTAACTGCAACACTTGACGAGTGTGTTATATATATATATATACATATAATATTGCCCTTGGCACGTCGAATTCGTATATTGGATTCGATTTGGACAGCTGTTTGAAAGCCATTCACAATATTGCACATGCAGTTTTGCCAATGGCATGTAGCCTCGTCTAAATTGCGTCTACATATTAACGCGACAGGGTTAAGTAAGGCAGTTAGCCAGATACTTCTAGTACTAACACACACACATACTAGTAAAGTGAGCATGTGTTGGTAAGCGGGGATATTTTTGAATAGCAACTGTTCAAAATTTCACACATTTCGGCTGTTGTGTGACTAAGGGAAAATGTACCAAAAATGTTTACAAGCTAAACTTTTTCCTATCTTCTTTCTGTTGTTATATTTGGCACACTCCACTAGAAGTTTAAGAATCGAAGACAAAATTCTGCTGAACTAAACGCAACTTAATGTGCAGTCACATCAAAAACACATTACTGCTCAAGTGGCTAGGACTTTAAATAAATAAATATTTGAAATCTCAGCTAACCAAAAGAAAATTTACAAGTAACTGAATTGGTAATCGTCTGTAGATTGCAGCTGGCCATTAAATCATTTAAATTGTATTATAAAAGCCTTGTGGAAATAGCATATCATATTGGCTATTGCCACAGCTCAAGTTCCAAGAACAATACACATATGCATGGGCCTCTAAGTAGGCCCATAAATAAGTCTTTGTGTTTGCTGTGATAAGCAATCGTCTTGGTTTTGCCAAAGTTCTCAATGAACGGAAGAAATCCAAAACAAATAGAATAAAACTACAATATAAAAATACAACAAATACAACAGTTTTGTAGCCGAATAAAACAACAACAACAAAAATCGAAAGTTTGAGCAACCAGGCGCATAAAATATATAGCTCTATAATACTGGGTTATCATGTTATTGCAGTACGCAAACAAAAAACGAATAGCTCATTAAAATTATTGCGTGTAGCCACTAGGCTCTATGTCATTTTCTAGGTGTACGAATTCGACCGGTAGTTAAATATATGCATTTGAGGCGTATCTAAGTACATTTTACATATATAACTTCTCCATAGACACTCAAAAGACGTGATGTGCATTAGCATATGGCGTAATTTTATGCAAAAAATTAAAAATAAAATAAAAACCGAACCAAGAGGTCTAAGACCAAAAATAGATATCGCATTCAAAATACGCCATTTAAGATATCCCATGGGCCAGCGAAGTCGGATGACGGGTTCATATTAATTGGATTAAAGAATGCAAATAAACACAGTCAGTAAATAAACTTCGAGTCTGAAATTTATTGTATAACAACTGAAGAGCTTTAACAAAGTGCACATAAATTATATGTATAATAAATAAGCTTAAGCACGATTGCCTAATTAGCCCACTTAAGGCCTGGCTCCGTCTTGATTATCTTGTTGATACCCTAAAAGCTTATTTTAAAGGAAGATACAATTTTGAGCACTGCGAATAATATTATTGTATTATTATCTTTGAATATATTTGTTTATTTTTTGCACATCTATGTTCAAGTTTATCGAGAAAGTTGTTGCAAGGAACTTATTCGAAGGAAGTATATGTAAGGTTTTTCTTTTCAATATCAGCCAGTCATGGCACAATAAGAGACCTTCGTATGATTAAAAATACCCAAACTAATTTCCTTTCTCTTCACGCCAATTGTAAAATAACTTGTAGTAATTCACAGCTGGAACAAGTCAATTAACTTTTGATTAAAAGTCTGTTGCACGGTTCTCTGACTCAGATTTACAAATATCTTATCTGCAATCCATAAGCTACTTTAGCAACTTGGCGAATTTCTCACAACTGCGGGTAGAACCCGTCGTTACAGCCATATGTGCGATATCTAAATATAATGCACAGATTCAAAAAATGTACGGAAATAACCATGTAGCAAAGCAAAGATGCAAATAGACTGCGACTGCATAGTATCTTTGGCTTGAGAGTGCTGCTAATTAATTTGCCGTGTGCGGCTCTAATCAGGAGCGTGGCGCTTTATCAGCGCCAGGCTCTAAAAAATCAACTCAACAATTTATGACGTTATATGGCGAGGGCAAGGAAAAAATCGTAATTGTAAAATATACGATAAGACCTGGTCGTTTGATAAAGTAAGTGCCACTCATTATAGTTAGGTTAATCGTTAATTAGTTGTTAAATAAACACAACAACAAAAATGAATTTTTTAGACTTATTGTTGGACTCTGTCTGCAATCCTTGCTATTTATGAGGCTATACTGATTTGATTTATTGTTCGAGAAAAAGCTTATGGGGGGCTGCGATATCACGATATCGGTGTATGATCTAGGCCATAAAGCCCATCCATAGTGCACAATTAAACCGTTAGCTGTCGACACCCATGCACATAACGAATTATACATAAGCATAAGCGTATTATATACCCTATATTACATATTATATACCCATAGCACGCGTGCTTGAAGCATTTACATAAGACATGAGCACACAATTGACATGGTTTGGTAGTTTGTATCTCTCTCGATGTATTTGTTGTTATTGTTGTTGATTTGGCTTTTGAAAAACGTTTAAACAGTTCGGCTTTTTGTCAGTTTGCATGGCAATCGGACTGTTTTGTTTGTTTTGTATTCCTTTTTATTTATTTATTTTTTTTTTTTTAATTCTGCAAACTAATTCAATGGCAATGAACCGTGTCTCACATAAAATTGAAATATGTAATGCGCTTTACCAGTTGGCATTAGTAATTCTTGTTGTATTTTTTGTATTTTGCATTTTTTAGTTTTATTTGGATGTTACGTATTGTTGCTTGGTTCTCAGTAACCGAAACGAAATCAACCTGGGCATTGCACTAATTCCCATGGAATCACATTTTTGCACGTTATAATTAACTTTCGAATATAAGTCGAGAAAAAAATAACAACAACTTATTTGCACAAGCCACAATTACATGGTATACAAAAAAATGCGAAATATACTATAAACTAAGTAGTCAAAATAATTATTCATATAATTAGCAGCTTGATTTATGAAAAATCAATGCGAAAATTAGCAAGTTACATAGTAATTCAATAGATTAACACAAGCAAATCAAAAGACCTCAAAAAATTGATGGAAAAAACATCTAGAAATATCGTTAAACTTTGAATATTGCATAACATTTAAGTCGAAAATTTTGTTAGAAAGTCCGATTGAAAATCCCATAGAAGATCGATTGCGGGTCATCAGATTTTATACGAATTATTAATACGAATATTAAGAAACAGCTTCCGAAAGTCAGCATTTAAATAAACTAGCTTTCAGAATTCAATTTTAATTAAATGAATTATTTAAAATAATATCAGGCATTTTTTGAGACTCATTAAAAAAAGCGTGCCCAGAGACTAAACCAGTTGCCATATCAAATGCGAATTCATAACTGAAATGCATATTTTAACCCAAATAAAAATAAAATGATAGCGCCACACGCAGCTTGTAAACAAGAGAAATACATATATCAAATCGGCACGTGTTGGCCTCAGCTGATTTTGATGGAGGATGCTAAACTCCAAAAATTTGATATCTTTGATAACTTGCACTTGTCCCTTTGCATTTCACAATTGATCAGGCACTTCGTTCCGATACACCGCATAATTATATACACTTTATAACGTTTCGCTTGGCACACTTTGCCATATAAATTATTCGCATGCAAGAAATTTTTCCATGACAGTTCGAGGAGACTGCGATAAAGTTTGTTTATTTATTTTTATGTATTTTTATTGTTTATTCGGAGCCTTGCTCTTTGCTTGTCAATTTATAAGTTAACCATTACGAAATGGTTAAGACTTATAATGCAATAGCATAATAAGCACACGCACTTGTACACTCACATTTGGGTACGCGGTGAGCGCCCGATGTGCCACTGGCTATGTGGGGGGAGTGGAAGTTGGCGGGATTGGGCACTGTTGCTACAGCTGAGAACGCCGCGGAACGAATGAAGCTAAATCGCCAGCTGCCAATGGCATATATACTTTAGTTAAGTTATGTACCGTCAGACGCGCGGCGACGACGTTTTTAAGCAAAACCTCGGCCGGCGACAGCGAAGCGCAAAAACAAACGGTTAAAAATTGTTTAAATTGTTGTTGACTGTTGGCGGTTTCGAGATTGACGCTTCGCTCGCAGCTTTTTTCTCTCGCTCTTTCTCTCTCTCTCTCTCTCTCTCTCACTCACTCTCTCTTGTTTTGATAGCGCGCCACAAAAGAAATCGCATGCGATTATTACACTAGGAGAAATTCTTGAATCAAAACAAAAATGTTCAAATTCGTGCCAATCACGGGCTAAAATAAATATTTAAAAAATTATTCCATTCTTGCCAGTCCTTGTCAATGATTAACCAGCACGAGCACACGTGCTTGAATTATTTATTATTATATATTATGTTATATATATTAAATTATGCTTATAAAACGCGATAAAACGGGAATACCTAAAAAATAAGCAGAGAGTAGCAGCTTTACTAGCATATACATATACAGTATCAAGTAGAATATTTTAAGCTGTGTATAATGTCAAAAATATTCAAATATTCAAGCATGGCACATAGTATTTTTATTAATTAGATAATCTCTAAATTGATTGTAGCTGCAGCTTATTATATGGTCCTTATCTCTATTTTAACTCGTTTCGTTCAGCAACAAATTTATAACCTTTTTAAACATTTTTTATATACACACTATAAAAAGCTCCGTTTATAAGTAAAAAAATTTTGTTAATTAACATTCTCGATAAAATGGCAGGCAAGTGTTAAATGCTATATTAACTTGCTTACATTATATACATGTTTGTTGCTTTCTTTTATATTTACAATATCTTGAAATTTTGGTTACTCATCCGCTGATCTTCTCTTTTAATATAAGTCCATAAATTTACATAAAAAGGGATTACATTTATATTTATTTTTATGGATTTACAAAATGGCTTTCGAGTCGATTACTCCCCGTTACACTGAGCGAAAAATTGAGAGAATCAAATATTCGGTCCCTTGATATTGCAGATTTACAAAAAGGCATCGTCATGCAAGTGCCCACTTGCCTAAACTTCAAGTACTCGCACATGTCGGCTTCCTTACTAACACTTTGCTTGCCCATACCTTGCCATTTAACATGTAATCATGCTGTGAATAAAATGCCGAGATGCACAATAAATGCTCGTGACTCCCACTAAGTGGCAGCTTCTCTGAGAGCGCGAATTTGTTGTTAGATAATTAGTTTTATTGATGCATTTAGCTGCCTGTTGATAAGCTGTGATGATTAGTGATAACAGTTGTTAATTTGCTAAGCATTCGAGCTATCATTGTTATCTGAAATGTTGTGGGTAACAAACATATGTTTTTTTCTGTTATTATTTTGTCACCCTACTCATCTCGCATAATTGATTAAAACAAATTATATATTGTAGTTTGTTGCTCAACATTTTCTTGTTTTATTTGTTATATGATATAACTGAATTTTAAGAACGTAGTCGCACATATTAACAAAGATTTAACAGTTTACATTTGAATGAAATAATTTTGCACTACTTAGCTAAGGCGTTTAACTTAATTGCGTGGTATATAATGAATAAAGGTGCATTTATGAAATTATTTGTAATTCATCATCAATATGCCATTCAAGACATGTTCACAAAAAGCATGCGCTGTGCACACACTCTACCCACGAGTTTGCTGTACTCGATAATCACATCGCGATCGCCAACAACGCCAGTAAGCTGTCAAAAAAGAAAGAAGTCAATAAATTTCAAGTATTTGTAATAAGCCACATATATTTACTTGTACGAAACTATTGTAACTGACGCAGGTTTTGGCGTCAAGGAGCAGCATTACGTCATTTAAATGCTGATTCAAAAACTCATTCACATCCTTTGCTGTGGCATCCGGATTCAGGCGCTGATACTTTTCCACATCTAGTTTGGAGCGTACGGCTGTGGCATAATATTACGATAACAATAATTATGTACAAAAAGTTATGAAGTGTTTGTAAGCTACCATCGGTTAGGGGCACCCAAACATAAGTCTCAGGGCACAATAAATAAGACGCAGACAATTTTCCCTTATAGCGCATTTTAGGACAAGAGTGTATGTAAAATCCCATATAGTAATACTTCAAAGCGGGTACACGCTCGGCAATTGTCTGCACCAAATCAATTTCCCTAAAAGCAAGCAAAAATGTTAACAACAAATACCTATACAGTGCACTCAAATCGAACCTTAAAGAACCATATGTGCCCAGCGATAAAAAGCTATAGTCAGGATCGTAAAAAAAGTATACTGAACTAACTGAACCAGGTAGTATATCAATGACGCCTACAGCAATCAATTTGCCATCCAGCCAGTATTGATGATGAAATGAGCCATATCCCATGTCCGGAGCATCTTCGGTTGTTTGGTGCTGAAAGCAATGGTAGCAATAAGATTAGAATTCCCTTATATAATCTTTAAAAAATTGTGTTTTTTTATTATTCAACATTTATGTTTGTTCAATTAGCAACCTTCATCGGTGACTGTTGCAGATGATCCTTGTATGCTATCAGATTTTTGGGCGGATCATGGTGTATGACAATCTGATACTTCTTATACAGCTCAAAGCTTTGCGGTAATGTACGCCTGAATTCATCGCTATTGACGTTCACCAAACGCAGCTATAATAAGATTTATAGAAAAAGAAAGAAAATCATTTATAATTACCTTTAGGGGTGATTTAACCAAAAACCGCTGCATACTAGCTAATGTTAGGCGTGCGGGGTTATCATTGTGTATGACTAATTGATATTTGCGATACAATGCGTGTACTGCATCAGTACAAGTGCGCTGTGTATCTGAGGCAGCGACCAAAACGATCTGCAACAAATAGCACAAATACGATGTGTGTACATAAAGGGACTCAAGGGCACACGCCAAAGGTAACACAAAACAATCTACATATTATATACATTTTAAAAGGTTAAACACTAGCTACGTGCTGCAAACGGTTTCAAATTTTTTTTTTGGACATAAAAACACGTGCTTCAAGTCAATACAGACAGCATGACAAGGTAGTATGCAGCTCAAGATAAGCTAAGCTTTAGATTTAGTAAAAACATCTTTTAGCAACATTTAGAAGTCTTCATAGTGCGTCCGCCGAAAACTGTTGAAATTTTAAACGGATTTGACCATTTCAAAAAGCTAATTCAGGTATTTTCAGTTCTTATTAGATTCAGCTACTTTTTTGAGTTGGCAACTGACCACATTACAAACAGTTAGTGTACATTTTATTTACAATCACTTATCTCGAGCTGTTTACGAACTTTGAATTAAAAAAATGGTCTCGGTGCACATTTAGCAATTATTTGTATAGACCTAAAAACACACCTTTAAATGATGTTTGTCAGTTTCACAGGGTGCTGCCAGAAAATCTTTCAAGCTCTTCTCCTGTTTCAACGTTTTGGTGTGTGGTGGCTGTTCAAGCGGGGCGCCCAGTTTGGCTTGCCTGCGCTCCAGGCGCATTTGCTTAGCCTTCTTACGTGGCGGATTCAAGTTGGAGGTTAGTGCTATGAAATTAAATAAATTAATAGGTAATGCAAGGCTTAATAAAAAAAGATCAATGGACTCACTTTTACATTTGTTGGATACCAACAGCGACGCTGCTGGATCTCCTTTGCCTGCCGTTACGTCCAGCCCTGGAGCAGGGCACGCGCTTTTCATTTCTGCTGCTAAGTTCTCAACTTGTTCTACATTAATTACAGAGGGCTTCTTATCAGGCAGCTGTGGCTGAGGGTCGCTTGCATTGACCCCAACGCCGACGTCAGCGTCATCGGCGGTTTTTGATTCACCCGCTGTCGGTTGCTGCTGCTCGCTTGGCTCACGTTTGCCATCGCGTAAAAATTTATTCATACGCCGCAAAATGCGTTTATTGGACTTGGTTAGTTTAAACTCCAGAGCGTCGCACTTAATCGTATAGCATGGGCAGCATGTAATGTCGTTTTGCGGCTTATAGCAGTAATTACCGCAGCGCCGCCAGCCTCTATCGATCAGCTCTTGGTAATCGTCGCAGGTCAAGCGATATGCATGCATACCTGTATGACACACACACACATACATGCAAGTAAATATGCGAGTGGTGAATACATTGTACTTTAGTTCTGCTTAGGGATGTTGTAAATGGTGTTCTTACCGTGCGATTTGCTACAGTCCGTGCCCGTGCAGTATCCACATTTGCTCGTCTGTTCCCCATAGTACTGCACAATGCTGACACTCATAATTGCGTTAACTATTCTGCTTACACACACGCACTCCTTATGCACATTATTTTTATTTGAGTACTAGAACCTTAACATTTACTTAAATGTGTGAACAAACTGCAGCACTGCAATTCAGCTATCCGATTATTCTGTTGTGAAATATTCCTTCTATAGAAATGTTATGTAGCATGCTATCGATATATCGATGTTATGAATTAGTGCTGGAAAGTGCAAATCCATTAAGGTTCAACGGTTAGTGATCAGCTGAGACTGAGCTGGTTCTGAATTGTTTGGGCTCAGTTGTTATTATGTTACTTAACTAATTTTGCTTATATACTAGAGAAAATAAATTGCTAAAAATATTCCTACTGAAATGTGACACTCACCTACGTAAAATTTAAACAATTGAGCAATGAGCTCATTTAGAAAAAAAGAACAAATGAGCTTGTTCCAACGGAAAATCCACTTAGTCAACACTATTACTAAATCATTACACACAGTATCATATTTCGACTGCCGAATTTGAGTATTGTTTAATTACAATATTTAAAGTAAAATGCATTAGTAAGCTATGAGATAAATCTGCTGCAAGGTGTATAAAAGCTGTAAGTTAAAAACTTCTCTTCACAAGTTATAGTGTAACAGCTAAAGAGATATATCAAGTGCAGTAATTCAAAACTTCTATTGCGTAGTTGTCAAGTGAAAGTTGTTATACGCTTAGTTTCAAAGGTTTAAACTCTGCCAAACATAGAAATTAGAAAAGCACTCATTAGCAAAAAGAAACCTTTGTATGATTTTAGGTCTGATTGTAAAAATTAAATAATTTGATGTGAATTGCCAATATTATTTATTATCATTCTCATCATAAGTAGAGTATTTGCACTATTAATGCCATTTGTAACTTTTTAGCAGCGCAATGATTGGAGCCGCAACATCTGAGCTTGATAGTCGCTCCCCCAAGCCGAATGCCAACTTTGAGCACAACCTCAAGCTGGCCCAGGCCGGCTCAAAAGATGAGCTCAATGGAAAAGTAACAACAGCACAAGCAACCGAAACCACGACCGCACCTATTCCCGCCGACTTGCAGCCCGCCTATCACAAATTGTACGCCGATTGCCAGGAACATGCCGCCTACTTTGCCAAGGATCATACCGAATATGGTCAACGCTTGCATGCCGCACAAATTGCCTGGCAGGATTTTATAGTGCTGGCCAATCGGCTGGTGCTGCAAATCGAAGCTTTTGCCCACGAATATGACTTTGACGAATGCACACCGGGCAACGGGTATCGCAGTTTTATTTACGTGACCAATGCGTGCATCACACATGGACGCAGCATTTGCCAGCAGCTGCTGGCCACACGCGCCACGCTCTTCTTTCGCAAGAAGTTCTACATGAAGGAGGTAGAGGCATGCTCTCAGTTGCTCTGCTCACTGTGCACCTGTCTGCAGTACCTTTTAATACTGCGGCAGTGGTCGGTGAATACGGGCGATCTACTTGCTAGTGGGCAGCATACGGCCGAACAGCTCTTCGAACTGGGCGACACCATTAATCAGTATTGTTTCTATGGACGCTGCTTGGGCTTTCAGTATGGTGACTCAATACGCGGTGTACTACGATTTCTTGGAATTGGCATGGCCAGTTACTCCGAAACGTATTACTCGCAAACGGACAATGGCAGCAGCACCTTGCTAAAGACCACACGCAGCCTCTGGTCTAGCGGCAAATATCTTATGAATCCGGAGCTGCGCGCGAGACGTATTGTAAACATTTCGCAAAATGCAAAAATCGATTTCTGCAAGTCATTCTGGTTTTTAGCCGAATCGGAGCTAATGCACAAGCTACCCAGCATTGTGGGTACTTCCATCAAAGTAAATCGCATAATTGAGCTGCCCGCCGAGCCAATGCGCTTACCGGCACGTACGACACAAACAAAAAACGTAGCAAACGAAACAGAGTTGCAGTTTGTAGATATACCTGTGCCCAGTGCACATCTTGGACCCGGGCTGCCAGTTTCAGTGCGCTTGCTCAGCGCTAAGCGACGTGCTGGTATGATCGGTGAGGGACGCTATCGAGGCTGGCGGCGACCAGCAGCAGCTTCTAAATCGATACTATTTCACTGCCATGGTGGCGGCTTTGTGGCGCAATCATCAAAGTCACACGAGCTATACCTACGCGATTGGGCCGTGGCACTGGATGTGCCTATACTTTCGGTGGACTACAGCCTGGCACCGGAGGCACCATTTCCGCGTGCACTGCAGGAAGTCTACTATGCTTACTGCTGGCTGTTGAACAACGCACAGCTCTTGGGCACTACCGCAGAGCGTGTAATATGCGCTGGTGATTCCGCGGGCGCGAATCTCTCCATTGGATTGGCACTCAAGTGCATTGAGCAGAACGTTCGGGTGCCAGATGGACTGTTTCTGGCCTATTGCCCAACATTGGTTAGTTTTGTGCCTAGTCCAGCGCGGCTTCTGTGCCTAATGGATCCACTGCTGCCCTTTGGTTTTATGATGCGCTGCCTGCGCGCCTACGCAGCGCCTTCCAATGAAATGTTGGAGGAGAATGCCAAGCATGTGGAACAGCTTGAGCAGATACGAAACGCACAGGCTCCTATTGCGGAGGCGGAGAAGCTAACCCATAGCATCAGCTCCAGTCGACGTACCTCGACGGCCAAGAGCCCGCTAACACCGCTGGAGCCGCTCAATCGTTCGGATGAAGATGAGGAGACCAGCGATACTTTTGCCAGCGCTTCGTATCACAGTCAAACGGTGGAACGTACTGACTTACCCAGCAGTGATAACAGCGACAATAGCTCCTGCGTGTCATTCGAGGACGACTCGCAGCCCATTGAACATTATCCGATTGAGATATCTGCGGAGATACCCAAAGACGCCGAATCAGCCGCCTACATTGATAGTTTTCTGGATAAATATCTTATTGATACCGCCACGATGGAAGCCACGGAGGAGAACACAAATACCGCTGTACAATTACCACTAACGAATGGACACGCCAAAAGCAGCTCTGAGGAAAACATTCTTGTTGAGGCGGGTCGTGAGATAATTGTGGATACTCTGCCTGGTCGCTTGCAAGAGGCTGTCAATAATATAATAAATCGATGCACGCAATCCTATGAGATACACGGCACAGGCACAGCTGGTCAGCAAGATGTGCGCAACTTGGATGCTTTAATTGCGCGAAGCCCCAGCGAAGAGTTTGCTTTCGATGTCCCCAAAGATCCTTTTCTATCGCCCTACTGGGCCAGCGATGAGTGGCTTTCGCAATTACCAGAGACCAGAATACTTGTAAGTTGGACATTCAACCATAGATTAAATAATATTAACTTGTTTTACGTCCTGTAGACGCTGAACATGGACCCTTGCCTAGATGACTGTGTTATGCTTGCCAAAAAGCTGAAGCGACTGGGTCGCCAAGTACACTTGCAGATACTTGAGGGTTTGCCACATGGTTTTTTAAATTTTACGATGGTACGCAAAAAACTACTTTAATGTGATCAAGCAAGCTAATTAGTTGATTACTTTTTAGTTGTCCAATGAGGCAATGGAAGGATCAAAACAGTGTATCAAATCGCTACAGGCATTGCTTCAGGCAAGTATAGATAACAACGACAATGGCACCGCATACAATGAGACCACCAGTCCCAGTGCATGCTCTGTTTCATCGGCAGCGCCTTAATAACAATATATACTTATCCTTATATACATATACTATATATTTATATTCCATATATTAATATTTATACACGGTTTGTTATATGCAACATAGACATGTTGTTTGTGTGGCACAATTCTTGCTTTTTTGTTCTCAAATGTTTTTATACACTTTTATATTATGAATACGAACACATTTAGATTAGCTTTATATGTTTTGTAATGGCAGCTATACAAAAAGAATATATAGGATAAAGCTTCTACATTAACTCAGCCAATTGTTCAAGTATTGAGAGCGTGTAAGCACGCTCTAAAATATTTATAAAGTAAGATACATCACAAAATGTACTCCCAAAACTCATGCAAAGTCTCGAATATGTGCCTGTTATTAACGAGTACTTATATGTAATTTATAGCGATATTTATCTATGTATTTAACTTGACCTTTCGATATTATGGAGGCTTAAAAAGTTCTATTGAAGCTAATTTAATTTGCGAATAATCGGCATTTGACAAACCAGATTAAAACGTGCAACCTTTGATTTGTATGACCGAACACAGCAGGTCGATTGCTTTAGTTTTAACCATAGGCCAACTCTCTCTTTATATTAACTATACCCAGTGTTATGTTATTAAATGGTTTTTGCCATTAAACGAGAAACAAGTTTTTCATTTTGTATTACTTTATTGGCCAAAGAAATGCTGCACTGTAAAATCTTAACAATTAGTATGTCGTATGTAAGGGAATTATGCGGTATATGTGAAGTATGAATATGTTTTAGGTACGTCGCGAAATGATTTTATGTTTCGTTATCTTCGATCTTTGGCGCCAGATAGTAGCGTATGTGACCCAGATCCTTGATGGCATATTCAACCACAAGCGGCACATCAGCGCACATGGACAGCTGCACCTGGGTAGACAGCGGCGTAGCCTTGGTAAATGCGTTCAAGTATCGACAGGCGAAAGTGAGCGTGACCGGCTCTTGCATATCAATAGTGACAGCCTCCTCCTCTTTGTCGACCGAGCCAGTTTGTGCCAACTTAATGTTCGCAGTGCCCACATCACCACTGGCAGAGAATTTTACACCTTCTTTCGTGCAGCAAATGACAACGGATTCACTGAACTGGGCTAAATCACGGCAGATGCGTGCAAATTCCATAGCCGGCATGCGTACCACACACGAATATTCCGTTTCCGGAATGCCCAAGTGCTCCTGATCGAGATTCATCAGTTTCATCTCGTAGTCGGAGACCTTTTCCTGATTGGCCGACTCGAACATGATTGTGACTGTGTCCGCATTATCCTGAGCCTTCATAGTCACATTATCTTCGTTGTTGGCGCACTTCAATATCTTTGCCATGCTGCCCAGATTCATGCCCATGGACAGATTACGATCACAGCGGAACTTATCAAAACCATCAGATCTCAGCGTCAGTGAAACCAGCGATACATGGGAGTTGTCCATTGCCTGAAGCTGAAAATACAAAATACAATCGTTTAGAAATATTAAAAACTTGAGCTAAGCTTCCTTTTCCTTACCTGTATGCCCGAATCACTGCAGTCGAAGGTGCCTTCATTAAGCAAATCCTTGATGGCGTCAAGGATTTTCTTCAGTGTTGTTGCTTGTCCCAAACGTGCCTCAAACATGATTGCTGTTTAATTTAAATTGTTCTTGTGCAATGCAATTCTCGTAAATTTGATCAGCGCGTTAGTGCGTTGGTGACTGTAATGAATTCCTAGCCGCGGCAAAACTAGCGTTTTGGCGCGAATAACAGCTGTCAATTAGCCTAGTCATGGCGTTGCCCAACTGCATAAATGTGTATTGAATAAAAGTTGCGATTGCAGCCCTGTGGCGTATTAAAATTTAATTTTTTCCAATACAAAAATGGTTTACAAATAGGTATTTTGACATCAATTTATTTAATTATATTAATAAATATTGGCTTCGATTGTTTCGTCTTTAGTTTTGATTTTACCATATGCCGCAAGCTATTTATTCCAAGGCCTATAAATACACGTTTATTAAAAATTATAATATAATTATTATGTAGGTATGTTATTATGTTTATTACCATGCACGGTCTGCAACGCTGGTGTTCCCATTGGGTCTAAGCGCATAAAATAGTCCTCTAGAGCCTTATGCTGACGCATTGCAGCCACACAAGCGGCAGGTGTGAGCGAAGAAAGATTAAAGTCCTGGTATGGACGGCGGCGCAGCAATTCGACCACTAACTGCAAATGACCAGCATAGGTAGCCAGTGTTAAGGCGTTCTGCCCAAAATAATTGATGGCGTAAATATTAGCTCCAATGTCTAGCAACACCCGTGCACACTCAAACTTGCCAAGATAGCAGGCTTTGAGTAGCGCCGTATTACCGTATTTGTCCAGCTCTTCTATGTTGTATTTATGATTACGTGCCAGCGTGCATATAATGCGTAATGACATAACGTCATCCTCGCCAACACAATCAAGTGCTGAAACAGATAACAATATTTAAAAAAATATATATTCAAAATATAAATGACATTTACCATTCATTCGCCCAATTACATTCATTGTTTCAAACCGAAAATTATTTACAATAACGGCACTTTTTCAGGGCCTGCACTTTTATAGGCAGCCCTGCACTTTTGCATATATCGATACTACGCACGTTGCTCAGCACTGTTTTTCGAAATGTCAATGTCATAAGTGGAAAGAAGCAGCACATCCGCTTTCTTTTTCGACTGAATAGTTGTCGCTTAAACAGGGCAAAATGGTGCGTCTATATATAAATCGTGAAATATCCAGTTAATCAAACGCTAAAAGTAGCGAATTAACGCTAAAAACCCAAATGCATGCCATACTGTGCGTTGTGAAAACAAAATAGTGCATATTTGTGATATATATATGGCTAAATTATTTTGCAATTTTGAGCGGAAATGCAATTTCGGCTTTTGTTGTTTACGCCTTCGTATTCCGGTGCCAATGATTTGACTTATAATAAATCATTTTTTTTTGCAGTCGCTCGTCATCCCAGAGAAGTTCCAACACATTCTTCGTATCATGAATACGAACATCGATGGCAAGCGCAAAGTTGGCATTGCCATGACTGCCATCAAGGGTGTGGGTCGTCGCTATTCCAACATTGTGCTGAAGAAGGCCGATGTGGATCTGACCAAGCGTGCTGGTGAATGCACCGAGGAGGAGGTAAATACATATTATATACATACTGTTTTTTTACGCGATTAATCTAATTTTTTGCATTTGTTGAATTGGACAGGTTGATAAGGTTGTCACCATCATCTCAAACCCGCTGCAGTACAAAGTGCCCAACTGGTTCCTTAACAGACAGAAGGATATCATCGATGGCAAATACTCGCAGCTGACATCATCCAATTTGGATTCAAAGCTCCGTGACGATTTGGAGCGCTTGAAGAAGATCCGCTCCCACCGTGGTCTGCGTCACTACTGGGGTCTCCGTGTCCGTGGCCAGCACACCAAAACTACAGGTCGCCGTGGTCGTACCGTCGGTGTGTCCAAGAAGAAGTAAGCCTAGCGGCTGCTACAACGCGTTTCCTGTATTCAGGATGAAGCTGTTATTGCTTACGATACTTCTTTAACAACCCAAAAAAGAAAAAACAAAGGAAATAGAAAACAACATAAAAATTCGTATGCAAACATGTTTGAGTGTATGGTGAATTTGTGATAGGCTAACCTGAACAGCTTAACTGGTTAAAAAGTGTATTCCGTACGTTGTAGAGTTCGAAAAACCATAAACCTATACGGCTGCGAAACTAGTTTTATATTGGTGAGATGTTAATAAGGACAACGCCTACAAACGCTGTTCCTACACTTAGCATTATAATTCAAAAGAGTTAAGTAAATTTTTAACAAAATTAAAATGTCAACGTCGACGGTTACAGGACAGTCTCAAACGAGCCAAGGAACATGCATGAAGCTGCGGCTACTGATTCGCAAGAACATAAGTGTTTTATTGGCTCATCCACTAGGAACTGCTATTGCCATTTTAGCTCCTATATTGCTGTTTTTGTATACACAGTTTGATCAAATATTTCATAGCAAGAGTGCAACTCAAGTTCACGCAATCAGACATCCGGCTATCGATATATATGTACCAAATGTAACGTATGTATTTAAGCATAATAATTGTCTCGGTCGTCCTTGATTCTTTCTTAGTTCCATTTTTTATTCACCGATCAACGAGATTCTTGGGAGGGTTGTAGGCGATGTGGCCACGAATTTGGGAACGAAAAATGTGCAGGCATTCTTAGACGCATCTGAATTGGAAGCAGCGCTCATAAAGCAAAATGGCTTTGTGGGCATTGAATTCGACGATTATTTTAGCACCATAATGGAAATACCATCTACGGTCAAAGTTGCAATACGGTTTCCATGGCATTTGCGCACAAGGATTGGATGGAAATGGCCTAAGCGTCAGTACAGGCCACTAATTGAAAGGATGAGCAAAAGCTTATATGATTTGGAAGGTTTTTTGATTATCCAATCGAAGCTAAGCGATGCATTAATTAAGAACAGAAACCGAAGCGCTCATGTTCCTCAAGTCCATATGCAGCCGTTTCCCGATAGGATGCACAAGAATTTCGAATATTTGCTTGACCCTTATTCTACTCTCGTAATGACCTTTGCGTTCTTATTTATGGCACCCTCCCTGATTATTGGGCATGTAAGTAACAAAACAAAAGTATAAGCTGCAAAGCTTATACAATTGTTAATAGGAACTATAACTATGGAACAGTATTTACTGTGGCCTTAGATGGCACCAACAGATTGATGCACTTCGTGTTAACGATCATAACGCACAAAGTCCTTTGAAAATCTGCAAGGATATGTCCGAGTTATTACTGTTTTTCTATTATATTATTCGTATTACAAAATCGGCCATAACTTGGCTATTTCAAGGATTATCGAGATATCCCTTGGCCAACAGATAGTCATTGTCTAGCTCATTCAGAACTGAAGGCATTCAAATTGTGTTTGCTGTTTCTGAGATACCCAGGTTTTTGTATTCTTGATTTTTAGAGGACCGCATTACATGTAGACCACGGTCCATGCAGGGATATCCTGAATTAAAGTTTTCACCAGCCCTAGCGTATGCAGTAGAAATAAATAAGAGCTAATTATGTGCACAGCACAAAAGTAAACAGTATATTTTATTGAACTAGTTTATAAATTTAGGAATATGCCCTTAATTAGAATTTCTGAATTTCTTTTGCTCACCGAGCCGCGTACTAAAGGTACAATCGTCATTGTGTTCATCCGTTTGAGCCAAAAATCATATATATTCATATATATAGATATATGGCTTTATTCTAGCCTATTTTACAGCAAATCGTTTCGGAGAAACAGAGACATTTGAGGGAGATAATGCGATTGATGGGGCTCACCGTTGGCTTAAATTGGCTGTCGTGGTTTATAGTCGCCTGTTTATTTATAAGCATACCGCTGATGGTTTTCCTGATACTGATGAACTGGTGTTTGTGTCCCGGATCCAACTTTATGGTGCTGCTGACTATATTTTTTATTTATCTACTGACATTAGTCTGTTTTATCTTCGTAATCACCGCCTTTGTGACCAGCACCGTATTGACCATGAGCTCCATATGTGTTTTGCACTGTGTTAGTTTCATGCCATATTTAATGTTGGGTAGTCAGCCGCGACAGGCACAGGCTATATTTATCTGCTTGTTTATGAACAGCGCAATGCCTTTAATATTAGTGCAGATCCTTGGCTATGAAATTCGTGGCTTGGGTGTCCAATGGAACAATTTATTCACAACCAGTCATCCCGATGATATAATGAGCATTGGATACATATTGCTGATAATGTTGGGCACCAACATATTGCGTATCATTTTCTGCTTGTATGTGGATCAGCTAAATCCGGGTGAATACGGTGTGGCCAAGAAATGGTATTTTCCATTTAAGCGCAAGTTTTGGTGTCCTTGGGAGCGACCGGGGAGAGCATTTGTGGATGAAGAGCGAGCAATTAGCCATGTGAAACGACAAGAAACCGATGCATTTGAGGAGATTTATCACAATAGGCCGGTTATTATGGAGGCACAGCATTTATGTAAGTCCTACGGCGACATTGAGGCAGTGCGCGATGTAAGTCTTAAATTCCATGAGGATGAGATAACCGTGCTGCTCGGACACAATGGCGCCGGCAAAACTACAACATTTATGATGCTTGCGGGTATTACACTCCCGACCTCTGGCAGAGTTCTTGTTAATGGTAACAACATGGCCACGGCCACCCAAAAAGCTCGCCAGTCCTTAAGCTTTTGTCCGCAATACAATATACTATTCGATGAGCTGAGCGCATACTGGCACATTGTATTCTATAGCCGACTAAAGGGGTTCGAGCGTTCGGAAGCCGAAGCGGAGGCGGAAAGATATCTGGAAATAATGGATCTAATGGACAAATCGACAATAAAAGTAGAATACCTTAGTACTGGCATGAGACGCAAATTGTCGGTGTGCTGTGCCCTCTGCGCCAACACTAAGGTTAGTGTAACCTGTCTTCGGCACGCCGAATGGCTTACGGTTATGCAGGTATGCGAGGATAACAACAACAAAAATGTTGTATAGAAGAACATAATATTCGACCGATCCTTCCTACGATCTTGGTAATACTGACTCGGCTGCTTATACTTATCAGGCATATGTTAGAGATTTCTCCTTCTTCACATTTTATGACATTTCGAGCTTCAATTACCTGATCCACAATCTGATTTTGCTTTTAGGTGGTACTTTGCGATGAACCAACCGCTTGCCTGGATCCATCCGCGCGTCGTGAAGTTTGGAATCTGTTGCGTATGGAGAAAACTGGACGCTGCATAGTTATGAATACGCATTTTATGGAAGCCGCGGAAGTATTGGGTGATCGTATAGCGATCATGTGTGACGGCGAGTTGTACGGTTACGGGACAGCGGAATTTATTGTAAATAATCTTGGCCCAGGATATCGTCTAGTAAGATTCATATATTCAATGCAACTATCTCAATACACCTCATGTACATACATATAGGTCTGTGTGACTCTAGAGGACTGCGATGAGCCCGAGGTCACAAATTTTCTTCGGAATCATATCAATGCTGTGGAGCTGGAGAGTGTTACTGACACAGAACTAACCTACCGTCTGCCCGTTGAAAGTGTACATAAATTTACTAACCTCTTTAGGGCAATGGAGAGTAAGCTGGCAAAATTGAAAATTTCCAGTTTTGGAGTCAGTGCACCAACACTGGGTGAGACTTTTATGAAGATTGGCAATGCAAAAATTGGAAGTGCGCGAACGTTGGAGTCCATGAAATTGACAAACGGTAAGCGAAATTTAAATTAAATAGTATGGTAACGATGGTTAGATGTAAACAAAATGTTATATCTCTGGTACTGTTAATGTGGCACTGTTAGAGTTAATGCGCCTTCCTTACTGTTAACGTGCATCTGCTACCGTTCATGTCCATCTATTACTCTTTATGTACTCCTGGAATAAATTATTAATCTAAATATTGTTGTTTTTTATAGGAATTTAGAGTACCAATATTTTGTTTATTTATTTACTATTTAAAATATTTTAATACAATTTATCTGAGATAGGAATTTAATAGATTTACTACATATTTTCCTTCATACACTTAATCGCAATATAGCTTGGGTGTCACACCCCATCGAGAACCAGGAGTTAAGTGCATCGAAGAGACGGTTAAACGACTGGCATGGTATGATGATAAAGAAGGTTCTATTCACATGGAATCATCCGCTGCTGTTTTCCTTTATTATATTGCTGCCGTTGTTTGGATTACTGATGCTCGCTCTGTTTGATATAATTTACAGTACAGATATCCCACATGTGGTTAATCCTACTAAATTATCGGCGTATCCGGACCCATTGGTCGTACACGAATGGCTAGTCACCGGCATCCAAGATGGATCTGAAATATTTTATGATAACAGCAAAATGATCGCAGATGAATATGAGAGAATAGCCATGGAAGCAGGTGCCACAGTACATTCACTAACGCAAATTAGCGTTGGCAACTACTTATTGAACCATCTTGATTTGAACAAGGAAGGGTTCACGGAAACCTATGTGGCAGCCACCACATATCGCGATGGCTCTGTTACGGCCTGGTTTAATCGGCGCTTAGAGCACGGAGCGCCACTCTCACTCGGTCTAATCTACAATGCGATCGCACGTGTCCTGGGTAAACTGGACATAGTTATAACCAATAAGCCACGTCCCGACTCGAAATCAAACGTCTATAAGCCCGACAAGGAGCTCAGTTCAAGGAGGCGTACTACTTTTATGCTAATGTATCTGAGTTTTGTCCTTTCAACGTTTATCCTGTTGCCCGTCTTAGAGAAAGCGACACAGATGAAAGAGCAACAGTTCATTAACGGCATCGGCTTTTGGACTTATTGGCTGTCCCATCTGATTTGGGACTTTTTATTATTTATATTGATAATAATTTCCATACTATTGTCACTTTATAGACTACCAGGTCAAGTGCTGTACATGCTGGCGATCCTTCTATTTTTCTTTGGCCTGTCCGCACTGACATTCACCTATCTGTTTACATATTTTTTCAATGAAGCCGGCAGCGGAATGTCCTATATGCTGATCATTAACTGCTGTATCGGTAATAAAAACAACAAGCTATATACCAAATACCTATAAGAACATATGTTACTAATTTTATTTTTCAAAATAATTTGTATAGATAAAAAGTTAAGTAGTAAATAGTCTACTCGGGCGTTTCCGACTATGAAACACGCGAAGTCTAGCTTACCTTAAAACGCTTCCCATTGCGTAAATGTATTCTTGAATATCTTCGGTATTTACTGTCCGATTAAACAACATTTTTGGATCACATTTCTGTGAATTCCAAAGGCTTGGCTCTAGTTGAGTTTTATTTTTTTGCATTTTTAGAAAGTTGATAACCTTTATACAAAGTTTGGTGTACATCTTATTTTAGAATTATACACATTATAAAATACAGATTGGTTAAGAGTTGCTTAAATACACAAATATGAGCTAGGTTAATTTTTGGTTAACTTTTCTTAATTTTAGTTTTTTTGGCTGTCTTTACAAACTCGCACCAGCATAAGGAGAGCTTGGTATATTTACATTATGTACTTATGGTCCTGCCTTTATATGTCATGTACACTGCCACCCTAAAGGTACTCAGACGCGGCAGATCGGAAAATTGCGAATTAATGGAAGTGGGTTATGTTTGTAACTTAAACCACACTTGCTGCGGTAAAATCATTTAATTTCTTAGATACTTATAAGAAGTACTATTATTGCAATCTTGATATTTTCAGAAGAGAAAAAGGTCGTGATTTACCCTTACATCATTGTATTGATAGTTACTGCAATATTATTTTTTATGCTCCTCCTGCTGGCATCCAAAATTCGTCCTTTGAGATATGCGATCAAGTTTGGTTTGGATGCGATTCACTCGAGTTATTAACTATTTAACATATTTTACTCTGTTTCGCAGGCGACATCCCAAGGGTTGTACGACACGGGACGATGCTGATGATGTAAAAAATGCGAGCAATGAAGTCGATGACGTTCTTAACGATAAAAATAAACTAAAGGCTCACAGTTTAGTGTGTAGCCGTGCCACAAAAAAATATCGTCGCCTGGTGGCAGTCAATTGCGTGTCCCTTAAGATCAGTCCGTCAGTTTGTGTTTTGAATCTATGCTGAGAAGTTATATTGATTGGTTTCCCGCAGATATGAATGCTTCGGTTTGCTGGGACTGAACGGTGCAGGCAAGACGAGCACCATAGACATGATTGTGGGAAATCATATGATATCCCAGGGCGAAATCTACGTTAAGGAATTCAGTGTTAAGAGTCAGATAAAACAATGTTTCCAGCATATCGGCTTCTGTCCGCAAAACAATACGATGCTCAGCTATATGACCGGTCGACAGATGTTGCGATTTACCTGCCTGACCAGTGGCATGAAGAAAAAGTTTATTAAAGTGACCATCGGCCATCTGGCCGCGAGTTTTGTGCTGAGTAAACATCTCGATCAAAAGACCAAGCACTACAGCGCCGGTACCAAAAGGAAGCTCAACATCGCCATGGCCGTGCTGGCCCGCACCCTTGTTTGCCTGGATGAGCCGACCACGGGCGTGGATATTATCGCCAAGCAGGAAATCTGGCTGGTACTGAGTGATATGCGCGAATTGGGCAGATCTCTGTTTCTTACCTCACACAACATGCAGGAATGCGAGGCGCTCTGCTCCTGCCTTGCCATCCTGGTCAATGGCACCCTGCGCTGCTATGGTTCGGTGCAGCAACTGAAGAATCGCTATAACAAGGGCGTCTCAATCAAAATCCAATTGGCCACCAACGAGGAACTGGCACAACGCAGGTAAGCCGCCTGTTGAATAATAATCAATAATAACATACACTACCAATCCAATTACGTGTTTAGTTTTATATCCGATTGGACAGACAGTGGCAGTCAACGGATTCAGAGATCATCGGTGACTAAAGAATTTGGTAGGTTGCTTCTATGTTGCAGGCACTCATCTCTAAACTATATAAATAAACAAATAAACATCCGCATTATTTCAGAAACCGATGTGGACCGATTACCAACGCCGGCTGAAGAATCTGGTAAGTTAAAGATTTGCTTATATATCTACTTACAATATGATATGCAATTAATATAAAGAGGTAAAAAATAAGTGCGTCCTAGACTGGCACAAAGGTGCTTGACTAGGTGATAGTTTTAAGCCCGGATGCCTTAAAGTATTTATGTTCGACCTGAGTCAATCCAGCACTGTCCGCCTGTCCGAGAGGAAGCTAGGGACATGATATTTTAAATATATATTTCTTTTTAGCATCATTTTTTTTTATTTCTTTTCAAAGAATCGATAAGAATGTATTTTAAAATTTGGTTTCTTAAGCATAAAAACGGAATGCCCCAAATTTAGTATGTAGGCTTTTGAATATTATACATAGTTTCACTTTAATGGATACAAACAAATTTTTGGAAAGTGGATGAAAACTATTAAAAAATAAAGATTTTATCCTTGGAATAAATATACATTTTATATTTAAACTTGTCTCTGAGACGCGCAAACTTGGCAGACTCCAATAAAATACTTATTTATTTCAAATGCTTCATTTAGAGTCAAATTCGAGAGGCCCATCTATGTCGGTCAGCATAAGTGATGAGGATCCCAATACCAAAGGTACACAGGCTAAATTAAAAAAAAGGAAAAGAATAGAAACCAAGATAATATCGCCGCCAAAAGAAGCGAATTCGCCCAGTCACGAATCGCCAAAAAGGACGACAACCATTCCACGAGTAACAATTACGTCGGCATCAGGAAAATCGTCCACGTCGTCTAGGCGAATAGAATCATGGAGATTGGGCTCACAGGTCTATAATTATAGCGATGCCGAAGAATATTATGGATTAATCAAAAATGTGGAGGAAAAGTTTAAAGAGGATTTTCCCGACAGCTATGTATTGTAGGTATTTTTGTATGTGTTTGTATAGCATAAAAGAAAAATTGTATCCCTCGGCAACTACAGAGAAAAATACGTTTATCGTGGCATGGTGACTATTGTAATACCCGACAACGAACTGAAATATTCCAATATATTTACGTATATGGAACAGCACCGAGTCTTACTGCAAATAAAACACTTTGCAATCAGCCAGACCTCGCTTGAGGATATTTTTATGGAGTTTGCGCATCAAGAGGAAGCTGAATAATACATATATTTGTATGTACAGATCGATGGTGCAAGACAAAACTAAATTATCCAATGATCCGCATTGTGCATTTGTAAGAACAAAAAATAATATTGTTTAACTCGTTGCCCGCTTCACACGTACATGAGCGCAAGTTCTCAGAAGATTGCCAAACTTACATTCATGTACGTTTGATGGTGAATAATGATAAACAATCAGTGACAAAAATAAAAAAAAGAAAAAACAAAAAAAAAAAACGCAAAAAATTCAGAGAGTTAAAAACCCAAGTCACTTATTACCAAATGACTGTGAGCTATCTAAGTTGGTTGACTTGCTATTGGACATGGATTTCTATAGGCATTAATAGAGTAGACGTGTAAAAAAATGACTTGGACTTTGGCCTCTGATTTCGTGTTCTTGTGGTTTCTTCTTTCACTTAATAAATATGTATGTCAACAGAGTTTTTCGGCACTTTGAACTTGTGGTACGAAAAAACTTTCCACACACATATTCACACTACCTCTGCATGTTTGTATGTAAATCGAGGCAAGCTCAATTAGAAGTCAATTGATAGATATTTTGTTGTTGTTTATAGACAAAACAATTCATTTGTTAACCTTTGCGCGCTGCAATTTCGAACAATTTGTGCTTGGAGACGGAACTTTGCACCCGATATGACGTTAGAACTCGTCAGATATACAAAGCAAATCAAATAAATGGAATCCATGTGTCCATTCATTTTTTTTTTCAGACAAATCATAGAGAAAAACCTCGCGCAACCTTGCTGATTGCGTAAAATTAGCTTATCAGCTTTTAGTATAGGTATATATATGAATATTGTACATAGTGATACTTGATTTTGTATTAGTTTTAAACACTTGACCGGTTTCCAATAGTTAAATTTACTTTCAAAATGCAACAATTATTTAATGGTCAGCAAATGTTGCTATACATATAAGTACAATACAATAAAAATACAGTATTTCTCTTGAGTACTTAAATTAAATATTGTTCATTGATTTGCTACGTTTCAGCATGCACATACACGGGACAATTGTATATATGTACATATGCATTCAGGTTTGTGTATCAATATTTTGCCAGCAATGCGCAATTTGGCAAACTTTGCTGTAATATTACCATAAATTTGTAACGTTATATAATACAATTTGAATTTGATGAAAACAACACATTGCTCTTATATGACTTATATAAAACTAAAACAGACTAACTAAATTGTTGATGATCCCTTACATTAGAGACTCTTGGCTGTCAGTCTCTAATGCAATACCATATAGTTATTGTCTAATCCATGAGTCTATTATAATTTATGGCATTTGTAAAGCGATTAACTTCACTGAATATCAGCTAGGTATGCCGACGAGGTATATAGACATATATTTAACACATCCTAGTTAACAATTATTATATAGTTTTAAGCACTTGCAAAATGGAAGACGTTGTGTGGGCGCCTTTAGCAGTTGTTATAGTTAGAGTTATAGTTGTATGCAGGTATACAAATAGGTCACATTGTTATATGCACGTTTTAGGTACGACAACTGCGAAAACAGCTGCATGGTTTAAAGATTTTTGGTAAGTAAAGCCCACAGTTAATGATATTTTACACTATGTCATTTAACAATATAAATAAATTAGATTTCACCTATTATATAGCTACAGCTGCCTGCGTTAATTTCGTTAGCGATTCATCTTGGTCCGCCTGCATCTGTTTCTCTAACTGTTGTCGTCTCCAGCGTCGGGAGAGCACCGGCGCGAATAAATCATAATCCAACTGCTTGTGATACTTATCTAAATATATCTGAGAGTTGTTCGCAAAGTTGAAGTGCGCCAGTGTCAGACTGGCACAGTAGCCGACGCCTAACGTAATCAAGAAGCCGAGCACACAGTACCACAGGTAGGATAAACGATATAGCCAAAAGTAATCCGCCTGCTGCACCAGCGCCTGCGCCACATGAGTAACATTCGCCGACTCACAGCCGGTGGTATTGAGAGGTAGCGGTGTTGTTGCCGGCTTTGGACCGCCAAAGCCAATCCAGAAGGAAAAGATCAGGCCAAGCGTAAAGCCCAACAGGACCCCGCGCTGATTAGAGCGCATAGTGCAAACCCCAAGCGTAAAGATGCCCAGCAACGGGCCACCTACAACGCCAAAGATAGTCAAAGAGGCCTGCAGCACGCCGCCCAGTGAGCCAGCGACGAAAGCCAACAGTATACAGAATAATCCATAAATGCAGGCAACAATTTTGGTGGGTAGCGTTGACTTGGAGTCTAATAACGTGCGCTTGAAAATCGCCTTGTACAATGGCTTGAGGTAGTCCTCCAGTGTAACAGCCGAGAGCGATGTGACTGCCGAGGATATGGTCGATAGACTAGCGGAGAAAAGGCCCGAAACAAACAGACCACACAGTCCCGGATACTGGCCTGCAGCAAGAGCAATATATTATAATTGTTTCATGGTTAAACAAATTAGATTTCCTTACCCATGGTATCCACAGCAAATAGTGGCATTAGCTGATCTGGTGCTTTTATTCGTCCACTGAGCTTGGGATCGCAATCACGATAATAATAAAATATGGCCAAGCCGCTGAAGATAGTGCTAAAGCTAAGCATGCCCAGGATGGGCAGATTCCACCAAAGTGCTGATTGTGCGCTCCTTAAATTGTGCACGCTTAGCAGACGCTGCACCTGTGTCTGATTAACGCCATACAGCGACAGATATGTGACCATTCCGCCAATTAACAATGACCACCAGGTGTGACGCACGGTAGGATCTGCCGAAAATTCAAAAAACTGCACACGTCCACGCTCCTTCGCCACATCCCAGATGGCACCTAGGCCACCAGCCTTGCTGGCTGAAACTCCAATGACAGCAAAAATGGCGGCAAACATGAGAAACGACTGAAAGACATCCGTGATGAGCACAGCCTTGAGGCCACCCAGTGTTGAGTAAAAGGTGCAGACGAGACCTAGGACAAGTATAGCGGTAACTCTCGGTATGCCGGCGACAGCCTCCAGCGCCAAGGCGGGCGCATAGAGCGCAATGCCCATGTAGAGCACCATTTGCAGGGTGAAGGCAATCGAGGCAGCCAGGCGTGTCGCATGACCAAATCGACGCTCCAGATACTCATAGACGCTGGTTATGCGCATTCGATAAAAAACCGGGAGAAAAATGTAAGCGGCGATCGGTGTGCTCAATATATATGATATGTTTATAGCTCCGAATAGTGTTCCAAATTGATACGATTCACTGGAGACGCCCATCAGTGTAATGGCTGACATAAAACTAGCCATCAGGCTGAAGGACACCGGAAATGTAGTCATGCTCTGATCGGCCATCAGATACTCCTGTGTGGTCTTCTGTTTGCCGCCAGTATACCGATAGTATATACCAATCAGTGCCGAGATTGTCAAAATGACCCCCAACACCAGTGTATCCCACTGATCAAAAGTTCCAAGTGCCATTTTGTTGGTGTTATTCAATTATTTCAATTTAATTGATTTTTCACAGTGAGTACACTTCTCACTTTTTTTTTGTAACAGCGTATTGACCTTTTTACTGTCAATGGCTCTTGCAAATAAAATATGTAAAATTCACAAACATATGTACATACACATATGCATAACAAAAATAACACGCGATTATAAACAAATAACCAAACGCAACGCGGACCATCCGCAGTTACAACCGCAAAGCTCAGCCGTTGAATAACAACTAATTCACTATAACTTGACAGCGTTGCCACCTGTTGGCACAGTTGACAGCTTGTATGCTTAGGCAAGGTATGCTGGTCATATCTATTCCTAGCAAAATGGCAAACTTTTGTTAAATAAATAAAAAATTTCACAAGTTTGATATTTTATATTTTTACTTATATACAATTAATACTGTTATGAGGCATATGAAAAATTATGTTTTCACTGCCGTGAGCAACAAACAAGCAATATGCCTCCTTAAATTTTAAGAAAAAATTAAAAGAAGCTCAATCACTTCCATGAAATAACCGTGGCCGACTGATAGTTAAAGCAATTTGTTGCTACTTTTACATAATAGAACATGTAAACTTTTTAAAATCCCAAAACAGCAAATCTTATTCAGATGTGTGATAGGACTACAAATATAAGCAAATAGTTCTATTATTTTTTTCACAATTGTCTTATTACTACATATATCTTTACATATGTTATATGCACTTCTATTTGTTGACCAGAAATTAAGCCAATTTCAGTTAAGAATTAGGATTTTAATTGGTGGCCGCAAGTGCCCTGGTGACGCCGTTTGTCGCGACGTTTGCATTCATCGCTGCAGTATGAGGCGTTGAAGCAGCAATCAAATTCGGCTTCCTCTAGGCAATGTTGACACCATCTCTTGCGTTTCACTGCTTTCAACTCCTCCTTCATAATCTCGAGCTCAGCCTTGTTTCTTGTCAGTTCTTCATTCAAAAACAAAACTTCTTGCACCAATTCACGATATCCGGCAAAAGGTCCTGCCGTGTCCACGTGCGCTGTAATCTGTTGCAATAGCTCTGGTCTAGAAGTCATGGAGCATCGACGAGACGGTTGCAAGCGCTTAGGAGTTGCTGACGTTGCAGTGGCCGCAATTTTGCGCTTCTTAGCGGATGCTGGTGTGGTAGCACGTGGTCGTTTAACGGAGGCGTTTACTTCAGCCGCCTCCATGCAATGGGGTAGCGCACGGTTTATGAGATCTTCAGCATCACGAGGATCAGCATAAAAGTTAAACAAATACATTGGCTGATGTAGTAACATCATATGACACCTGAGTTCACGTAGTGCAGCGTTGAAGGTCCGCGAATTTTTCCCCTTGGTGCTAAGTTGCGAAATGTCCGTATCTATAGGTAGAATATCACGCGCCGAGACGAGTGCACGAGAGTGCGATCCACCGAAAAAGCGCACATCGTATATGTTGCTTTTTCTAGTCATCACGCGTATAACCTGGTCAGAAATTAGACGTACAAATTAAACATATAATTGGTTTTTAGCTATTCGTGCTCACCTTGGCCGGCCAGTGAGGAGAGCCATATTGTTTGGCATAAACCAGCTCGTGCCGCTGTGTACAGGGCTTGGCAAACCAAAATGTGCAGCTATTTGCCTCGTTGGAATGCCGATAGCAATCCGAGCACCGACGGATTTCACGAATATCGTGCGTGATGTCACGCAGCAGCCACTTGGTGGCATTGTATTCCTCGCACTTGGTGCCAAAAAATATGCCAATATTGTGCTGCAAGTCAAGCAGGTCGATGAGGAATTCGGACAAGTGCTTGTACTTCTTAATCTCAATGCTGTGGGAAATGTCAGAGATGCCAAGTGTGTCGTTTTTAAAAAGAGCGCTCCTGACAAGTGCCGAATCGCGTTCGGTCCAATGCTTGGCCATGTACTTGCGTACATCCTTTTTTAACCAGCTGTGATACGTTTGCCACGAGTAGTCTAGCAGACAGTTCAGTTCCTCGATGGATACGTGCGGTGGATTTAATAGATCGGAAAGCTTAAGCAGGCGGCAGGGTGTACACAGTTCCAGTTCGTTGTTGGCCTCGGGCGCCTCCTCGCTTTTGATAAGTGTGTTGCGACGCTTGCGCTGACGCGCTGGCTGCTCACTAACAAAGAAGACATCATCAGAACTGTCTTCATGTTTGAGCGGATCTTTGTTGCTGATGTTGCTGTTGTAATCAAGTTCATACGATGCATCCGGTGCCACTGGTATAGTCGATGCCGGCGTCGCTGTGCCCTGCTGGGCTTCATCTTCCTCATCGCACGATTCCTCCATATCTGATTCGTTGAGCGGAAAACGATATGCTTGACCCTTGTCCGAGGGCACCGAATAGTTTGGCCGATGCGGATTTTTACGCTGGCAGGTCGCATGAAAGCTTCGCACACAGGAGAGACATTTCTTGAGCGGCTCCGTGCCCGGCAAGTGACACTCGAAGCAATAAGGATCAGTTTTTAGAGAATTTTGTAGCTCGCCTATTTTCTGAGCGAAACACAGCGAGATTCGTTTGCCCTTGGCACGCGCAGCTTTACCCTTTGGCACTAAAATACCCATCCTGATGGCATCTTCCACCGCTTGAGAGGCCTCATCTAATTACGTAGTTTCCGCATAAAACATAAACAATGAAACACAAACACAAGCGTATTTCAAAATACAAGCACTTTGTACGTACCGTCAGACATGAACGATAGCAAACATCGTTCCAAAATTTTATTGGACATGTATGCACCATTTTTAAGTTTGTGCATCCAATTTGGCAGAACACCGGGTGGAATACTGCTAACCATCTTCTTGACTTTGTCAATAAAGTTATTGTTTGCAAGAAATATGGCCTAGTAATTGTTTTTACCAAATAAAGTGTACAGCGCTGCCAGATAGTCGCAAATTAGATGCAATCTGGCAACACTGATAATATGGCCACACTGCTGGCAACATTTGTTACTGTCATGTTATACTTTACCAATAGATAACAAATGAAATTCAATTGAGTCATTTGGTTTTCCATTTGTTTAAAAATGTATGGTACGTTACAACGTCAAAATTGGTTGTAAAACTTTAAAATGTAAAAAGTAAAAGTCTGGCAGCACTGCGTGTCAACTGACCAGATGCGTTAGTGTGGGTAAGTTTAACAATAACAGCACCTGCAACGGCAACGGAAGCAATAAAAGCCCATGGCTATTGTCGAAACGTCTAAAAATAATAGCATTAATCTTATTTCGCTAATTAAATAAGAACTCACTGGTAAGCACTTAGAATTGCATATTCCGCCTTTGTCTCCTTTGGATGCACTGCCGCGGAATATGGCTACCACTGGATATGGTGAACTCATCATCGTCACCAGCGCTAGCTTACCCTGACTCTGACGTACTTAGTTGTCTAACCAGTGTTATTCATTGCTAATTAGTGAGAGCAGCGCAAAATGACTGCGTCGACATCATTGATTGCCGATCTGTGCATATATCTATTAACCTGGAATGTTGGTACGCACTCGCCCAGAGACCTGCCGCTGGCATCGCTTTTGGCGCTGAACGGCACCACCAACTGTCCGGACAATCAGCTACCCGACATTTATGTGATTGGCATGCAGGAGGTGAGCACAAAACAGGTGCTCAACATCTTTCAGGACGATCCCTGGATATTAAAATTTGCCAGCGCACTTAGCGCACACGAATATGTGAAGGTGCACTCAAAGCAGCTGCAGGGCATACTCATTACAATGTTTGCACAGCACAAGCACATTCCGCACATGAAGGACATTGAGACGGAAGAGACGCGGACTGGCCTGGGTGGCCTGTGGGGGAATAAGGGCGCCGTCAGCATACGACTAAGTCTATACGGCACGGGCGCAGTTTTCGTTTGCTCGCACTTGGCGGCACACGACAAAAAACTAAATGAGCGTATCGAGGATTATCACCAAATAGTGGACAATCACAAGTACCACGTGAGCGGCTATCGACGCATCTTTGATCATGATTTTGTATTCTGGCTTGGCGATCTGAACTTCCGATTGGCAGGCGAAATGTCTGCCTGGGATGTTCGCAGTGCCGTGGAGCATGGACGCTACGAAGAGCTGCTGAAGTTAGACGAGCTGGTCTTGATGCGCGAGACGGGCAATGCTTTCAGTTTGTTGGAGGAGCAACTGCCCACATTTGCACCCACCTTCAAGTTCATCGAGGGCAGCAACGAGTACGACATCAAGCGGCGCCCGGCTTGGTGTGACCGTATACTGCATCGCGTGCAGGCAAACAGTTATCCAGCCATTACGCTGAGTGCCCAACAATTGTCTTATCAGTCCAACATGGAATATACGCTCTCTGACCACAAGCCCGTTTCGGCGACCTTTAGCTATAAAATCGAGGCAAACAATTTGACCTACACCGACGAGGAGCTGCACGAGATGACGCATGGCGCAGCCAGCACAGTATCAAATGTTAGTGTGCTTGGTTTTATCACTATTATAGTCTTTAATGCTGTGCTTCAATTTTGATTTGCTTCTTTTCGCTTCTTTTGTAGCCATTTAATGCCGAACTAGAAAGTTTCCAGTGATAAATGAAACCAAGTGTTCCCGTCAAAAGCAAGCAAACCATCTCATTTCATACATATCTGACTCAGACTTCAAATTGAAAACTTATGTAAGCAAATACTCGAAATATAACACAGGAATATGAGTACAATTAATTAATACTTAAACATATTTTATAAAAGAGTCTCAGATAGCAAGTGTTACGCTAACCACTCAATGAATAACTCCATAGTGTAATTATATACATACATCAATTTATACAATCATTGTATTTCAATATATGTAAACATACATATTATAGCGACTGCTTAATGTGTCACATATCACATTTAAGTTGAATCAATAGAGACTTCCTTTTAAGCTGAGCAAAGACATCGAGCGTGAAGGATAAATTGTTAAAGTTCAAAAGTTGTTTATTAAATAAAGCAGTATCTATTTTTCTATAAAATTTAACAAATTGTAATCAATCTCTTAGCATAAAAACTTTCAGGAATGTTAATGAATACTATCCATAAATATTTAGTAGCTATCAGTAACGTGCGAAACGAAAGCCCATTGCATTAAAGTGCAAATGTTTGCATGATCTAATATCCTATAGTTAATGAATATAATTTTTTTAAATTAAAAATAAACGGGGGTAATATGAGGTCATATACTTGATATTGAATAATGTATATATATATATATATATATATATAATATATTATCTGTGTATGTAAAACAACTCTCCCGATATTATAAGTTGCCGGTTCACTTCAGGGCAAAGCCAGCAGGGGCTTATCACTTATAATTTTAAATTGATTTATTAAAATAATTAAACATTGTATTAATAAAGAGCATTTTAACAAGACAGAGACTATATTACAGTATCTAGGGATCTACTCTTAACGCCCCAACAGCAACCCAGCTATCTTCAAAAAACAAGTCCGTTATTTTACTTCACATTTACTAATTAACGTTTTTTAGATAGATTGTAAATAAAAAATAACAAAAAAATTCTCGAATAGTATACAGTATATGATTTTATAACATGAGTAAAACGCGCAGCTATACTATGAGCCATTTCTATTGTGGATTCCAAAATTTCGCACGCACCTTATCGGTTATCTTAGCAACAAGTGTTTAAGGTGGCTTTGAGCGATGCGTCGGCACATATCAGTTATGACTATCGACTGTTGAAAGCAAACAGCAGACAAGGGGCAATATTTGATAGAAGGCTGATGAAACCAGTTGCTTTTGGTGATTTTTTTAAAATATTTTTGTTGTTGCTTTTTTTTTGCTTTGCAAGTTTAAACAAAAAGCTGGTGTCAATTGGTGGGCGCCTGGTAGCGATGTTCTCGTAACAGAAAGCGGTAGAAATTTAATGGCTTTACAGTTGCCGCCGATTAACTGTTTGGGGGGGTTTTTCGTTCTTTCATTTCACTGATTGTATTAGATAGTTATTTGCTGTGGAACTTTGGAATATGAAGGATAGTTTAACGAGTTGGCATATCTGATTTGTATTGAACACGTGCCGTACCAACACAATTATGGCTAATACTTGTTTAGAAAATTGTGCAATTAGTTGTTTTAACATCTAGTATAAGCGCAATAATTTGATATTTTAGTTTAGTTTTTGTCGATAACAGCACAAGGTAAAAAGCCCCCTCGCCGTAAATTGATGAACTAATATATAAATCATTTAATAATAGTAATACAAAGATAACAAATTGTCAACAGCAAGTGCTATTTAAAAAGGGGTCCGTTAGATGCAGAAAACACTCGCTGAGTTAAAAAGGGAACAGCTTTTGAATTGTACGTTTCCATAAATCATTCAATTCGCAATGTTTACACATCAGCGGGAATCCATATCCATGGTAGCGTTAGACCGATCGGTGATTTACCCGAACTGGTATACACGCCAAAAAAGTATTTACATAAAATATTGTTTACCTTACGTATTATACGAAGGCAAAATTTGGATCATGCGCAACCCACGAGACTAGCACGCATAAACGTGAGAACTTATCTCGGAGTTTTCGCCATATCGCGAGAAGAGTCGCGAACAGAAATCGAAAGCTCTCCAGCAATGAGATTGTGAGGTCGTGTGTGTGTGTGTGGGATATGTGCAAATATTGTTGTTTATAAACAAACTGGTTTATTCGAGGAGGAAATCATTGCCAGCTGTTTGTGAAAATACGTACGCCTGGCAACCAATGAAAGGCAATATGTTTAAAGTTAAAAAGTTGAAACAACAAAATTGCTGAATTGCAAAGACTCTCTCTGCGCACAAATCCACATAAGAATATTAAACTTTTACGATGTCGATCGAACTATATAGCATGTATTTGTATATAGAGTATAGGTTAGATGTTTGTAATCGCGTTGTTATAATTTATGAGCGTCGCTGAAATTTAACGGTCAATATCAATGATTGCTTAACACCGATAAGAATATATTTAAAAAAAACCCATATACATTTAAAAATACCCAAAAAAAAGTTAAGTTTTTCACCCGAACCGAGCCGGTTCAAGTCCGCAATGGCAATTTAGTTTTTAATATGAACTTGGCCTTTTTTCCCATAAATTGATTTGCTTAAATTTGAGAATCATTTGTGGGATACTCAGCCCAAAAGTATAAATAACTCTTTTTAACACTCATATTTAAAGAAAACTCTGACCGACTTCTCTGGGCCAACAGCTGATGGCACTATACATGGCCCTCTGCTTATCAGAGCCAAACGCGATTGCGAATCGAGTGAATCGCGGCAGAGAATTAGGATTGTCACCCCAATTAGCTGGCATCTGGCTATCGCACTCCGAAATAGCAAAAATAAAAAGCCCCGCCGTCGCAGCCGGACGTCTGGGCTCGTATAAAAGCCGACTCCCAGGGGCGATAACGTTCACAGCACAGCCAACGAGCGGCCAGACAACAGCACATCCGAGCGCAAAGCAGCGTCGGGCAAAAAAAAAAAAAAACTAAACAAAAAGCACCGCGACTAAGGCACGCGTCTGAGGGAGTCCCCCCAGAGAGTCGATACGTCAGACGTTAAAAATTTGGCAGCAACAACAATTGGATACACACACACACACGCACACACACAGGGGCATAGACAACTAGATGAAGCAACAAGCAGTCAAATCTATTAAGAGCCCATCAACCAAGATATACGGCATAGTGACTAAATCGTAACAAAAACTCGTCGATCGGTGGTTTTTTTTGTATCGCGATTTTGACAGTGGAAAGATTCTGATTCACACACACACAAAAGCACACCATGGGCGTGAGAGTAATTGAGGCAGATTCGGCGAGCGATTCGTTTGACGATGAGGAATGCTCGGCATGTCAAACAAGCCACAAAAACAAAACAAGTAATGCGAAGCGCAGCACAACGGAGCCAAGCAATGTGCATTATGGCAGCAAGGATCTGGTTGGCAATTGCAAGGAGTATCGCATCGAGAATAATTCTCGCGATCTGCGCATCATTGGTAATGGGAATCGTGTGCGCATCGTCAACAACACGGGTAGTCTGCAGATCATTGGCAACTCGACCAGGCTAAAGATACAGCAGAACAGCGGCCACATCAAGTACACGGGCAACGATGGGCGAATTTATCTGGGCTGCGACTCCAAGCAGCAGAATGTCGACTATATCGGCTGCAATGGACTGCTCAAGGTGGTCAAATCGCTGCAGCTGCAGGGCAGCAAGCGTAGCCGGGCACAGCAGCTGCCAAAGGGTCCAGCTGCGACAAACAAGGCTAATTCTTGTCCAGGCATCGAAATTGACAACAATCTGACCATTGTCAATGGCATTGCCGGCAATATTGTGATTAAGAATGCGATAAATGTGAGCATATGAGCTCTTTTTCTTAGCTCTTTATCTCGAGTCCAAAGTTTAAGTTATTAACTTGCTTGCTAGACTTACATATGGCCAGTTTTGAATGGTTCCTATTGTTATATATATATATAAGATAGTCATTAGCATTAGCTAAACTTTCTGACTGCTCAACATGATTGTCATCCAGGCACTGAAAAGTATTAACCATCAACTAATAATCACAATATCGTCCATCATATATATTCTAATTATGTATTTATAATAGAATTTTACATGTATATATAGTAAGAAATCCGCAATTAACAAAATGTGGATTCGAAAGCTGATCATTCCGTGAATGAACTCTGCATTTGAATATTAAAAATTGCATCATTTTAAACATACCCTTTGAAAATATTGATTTGTGACTTATCAGAGGTTAAAAAACCCCCGTCTAGTATGAAAAAAAAACACAGGGCTACCAATCGTCCGGGTAAATAACCACATGTTGCTTTCGCATTACATATAAGTAGAAATCACAATGACCCAACTCTTGTGGGTTTACACTCAATTTTCTTAGAACTGAAGCCTTATTCACGTTCATAAGAGTTGCACAATGTCAGATTGTTGTTGGCCACTGACATGACCCATTTTTGTTAGTATATTCAAAATAAAAGTACCCCGTATACAATAAGTTTCGACCGATGTGCCTGCCTGCCTGCTGATTAAACAAGCCATAACGTTCGTTTTTCACTAATTGCGCCCTTGTACGTTTGTTTAAAGTTTCAAAAAACGTTCAAGAGTCGCATTTAAATTTTTCGGGGGTTTTATATTACTGTGCAGGTACATAAATAAAACAACAACAACAGATGATATATTGCTCGACACTTTTGTGTTATAATCAATTGACTGATAAGAATAATGTTCAGTGTTTGTGGCTTGAAATCTGATACAGCCTGCAAGCACATCAAATTTAATTAAATGAAAGTACATATATAAGTCAAGAAAGAACAGTTTTCAATTTTCGGCTGATTGTTTCTGTAGGAACTAGCCATTAAACTCCGTTCCTGATAAGATTTTGCTCATATGTTGGGAGCATAATGGCGGGGGACACTGTGAAACAAATCCGCTTCAGATCAAAGCTTTTTCGGTAAAAATGCTTCTCTCCGTCATCAGACTGATCGAACAAGGAGGTCGAGGAAGCCCCAGTCACAATAGAGTGTTGCGGGCGCATTGCCGCCCACTTTTTTTGTAAGACTCCCTGTACATTATAATAATACTAGTGAAGCGCGTATTAGATGAATTGGATAAGATAAGAGCCCAAAAACAACTTATGGGCTGGTTTGCATAGAAACAGATAGACCTAAATACATATGAAAATGTCTAGGCTATTGTTGCCGATAAAAAACCTTCATATATGTATGTATATATTCCATGTGGTAAAATATGTCTCATTGTGTAGTATGCATGTATATACTTATAAACTGAACATACATATAAATTATGGTGCAAAAACAAATTTGCCTATTTGTGTATAATTATGTGTGACCACGTGCACTTACCTTATTATGTTTTACTTATTGTCCCATTAAAGTCAAACTTATAACAAGTATATAAGGTTGGGCAAAAGTCATTAAATTCGGATTACTAAAGCACACTTTATTCGCAAAACCACAGTTTACCGGTTCTATTAACATTCCTTTTTCGTCAACATTGTTTACATTTAGCACTGTGAATTGCAAAATTTGCGTGGTGGAGCGGAAACTATCGTTGTCGTTACGTTTGTGTTTGATGTACTCTTTTATGCGTTTCGTTGCTCATTTTGCGCTATGCTATGCGCTCTGTTAATTGTAAGTGTGTCATGTTATGCTTACGTTCGGCAAGTACGTTTGACGCTTAGCTCGCTAAAATACAAACATTTTGCGACATTTAAAAAACAAAGTCATGTTTGGGCCCGCACAAACGACAACAAATCGTATGAACGATTTTGAGGTGGCATCGCCGCCCGATGACTCCGTCTCCGCGCTCGAGTTCAGTCCAAGCACATTGCAAGTGCAAAAAAATTTCCTCATTGCCGGCAGCTGGGACAACAGCGTGCGCTGTTGGGAGGTGGAACAAAATGGAGCCACAGTGCCAAAATCTATGAAAACAATGGGTGGACCAGTGCTCGATGTGTGCTGGTCCGATGACGGAACCAAAGTGTTTATGGCTTCCTGTGACAAACAGGTCAAGCTTTGGGATCTCGCCTCCGATCAGGTAATGCAAGTTGCTGCCCACGACGGACCAGTCAAGACTTGCCACATGGTAAAAGGACCAAATTATACGTGCCTAATGACCGGCTCCTGGGACAAAACGCTCAAGGTATATACCAAATATGTGGACATATAATACATATTTATAAAAATTGCTTGATATTCATAGTTTTGGGACACGCGCACACCCAATCCCATGATGGCCATTAATCTGCCTGAACGCTGCTATTGTGCAGATGTTGACTATCCCATGGCCGTGGTGGGCACTGCGGGTCGTGGCCTGATCATTTACTCGCTGGAAAACAGTCCCACCGAGTACAAGCGACAGGAGAGTCCGCTCAAATACCAGCATCGCACGATATCTATATTTAAGGACAAGAAGAAGACGCCCACAGGCTATGCGCTGGGCAGCATAGAGGGACGCGTGGCCATACAGTACGTGAACCCAGTAAATCCCAAGGATAACTTTACATTCAAATGCCACCGCTCGACGGGTACCTCGGGCTTCCAAGATATCTACGCTGTAAACGACATTGCATTCCATCCCGTGCATGGAACTTTGGTCACAGTGGGATCGGATGGCACATTCAGTTTCTGGGACAAAGATGCACGAACCAAGCTCAAATCCAGTGAAGCCATGGATCAATCTATTACGAAATGTGGCTTCAATGCCAATGGGCAAATATTCGCATACGCTGTCGGGTACGACTGGTCCAAGGGACATGAATACTTTAATCCGGCCAAAAAACCACAGATTTTCCTGCGCTCCTGCTATGACGAACTAAAGCCGCGCGTCAACTGATCGGAAACGTGCTTTAGTTTTAGTCACGACATGTTCTGCGAGTAATATCAATCATTAATTTGTAGCGTATCATTAAATATCGAAGCGCATTCGCATTTGCATTTTTATTGTACTAAAACACTTAATTTAATGATGCTTCTTATCCTCGTGACCGTGTTCGCTGTCATGACCGTGTCCATGTCCACCCTGGCCCTTGCCAATACCGAGCGCATACTCCACCGCGATGGTGGCCAGAAATGCACAAAATCCGACGCCGAGGCCACGGAACATAAATGTGGTCAGGCGAGAGCGGTGAGTGCCGAATGCCTTCTTTTCATAGCGCCAGGCCTCGTTCCTACATCAGCCAAAGTTTCCATTGTTTTAATAGGAAGAGGTAAAAAATTTAAGCTCGACCACTTACCTCAGCCATGGATCATTCAAGCCTTGTCGGGCAAGCGCCTCTTTCACTTGAAGCAGTTGCGGTACATTCTCCACCTTATAAATTGATGGATGCGGCACCGTATAGGGTTCTCCGTGATGTCCACCCATTATTTATTTTCTGAAATGTGTGTGTAAAGTGGTTTTAATAATGCGAATTGGCGATTTAACAGATGTTAACCTAACGCTGAAAATTACATAAGTGAGTTTGCGTTTTGAACGCTTTATGCCAGCTTAGATTGGGCAAATACAAAAGAATATACTTAATAAGCACTAGTTGTTTAAATTAATTAAAAGCTTCACGCAAATAATCAAAAAAGAGCAAGGAATTAACTAATTTGTTGAAATACACACTTTTGTTGCCACAATAACAGCAAAATGAACACAATGTGAGAAATATGTTAAATGTTATCGATAATAATGACTTAAAATACACTAAAAATGACAAATGCATATCAGTTTGCTTACTTGTAAAACGTGGCAACGCCTTACATTCAATCTTTCGCGCCTAACAAAAATCAGATCAAGCTAACAATGGATTTATCCATGCAGTACACAAAAAACCAGACCACCCACTTTTATTTTTGACATATTTATTGATACTTTAAGTTTATTTTGCAATCAGTAGAACATTTGTAATTTTTAAACGTGCTTAAGTGAAAATATACATATTTTATATCTTTTTTTTTAACTTTTTTTTTTCCATTTAATTCTCTAGTTATACAATAAGTAATAGTAATATACATGTATATGTTTTAGGATTTATGTTAATAGCGTTTTTCTTGCTCCTCACACTTTTACAGATTAACTGTGATTGCTACAATTAGAAAGGAAACGATTTAAAGCAAAAGATGAAAAATATTATAACAAAATACTGTTCTTACGCTTTGTCATTTGCATTGTATGTATTGTAATAGCTAGGTATAAAAACGCATGACGTGCATGCTAATTAATTATTTAAAATACAATACATATATATTCATATAGTTGTTTCGCATATTCATAAACATTTCTCACAAACCTAAAACAGCAAAGTCATTATTTTGCTAATAGAACAAAATTCGTTTCCATTGTGTTTTATAGTATTTTTTCAGCGCTTGGAAATGCATAAGCTTGAACAATATATTAATATTTCAATTAATTAATCATTAAACTTGTATCTACGTTTGGAAGAAACATTTTCAAACACATTTCACAATTTCGATTTTCACATTGAGAAGGCTCTAAACAGCACTTATCGTATGGTGTTTAAAAAAGTTGGCATTATATATCCATAATATTTTGTTTTTCTTTTTTTTTTGTTTTATCTGGTTAATTTTGTTAGTTTTTACTTTTGTATTATTTTTCTTTTTGTTAAGCTGAATCACATTTCGAATTTCTAAATATTAGTTTCATAATTTAACACATGTTGCTACAACAATTTAGGTATTTTTTGAAATCAAATTGTACTTTTAACTTATTCTCCGTTCCCGACCGCGCACTGTGCGTGAGCTTCTTCGCTGGTAGATTTAAATGGGGCAACAGCTGCAGCAGTTGCAGCCAAAGCAGCTAGCTAGATGCTCTCTTCGCCCAATATCTCGTTGAGCAGGCGATTGAGACTGTCCAGGCCAGTGAGAAAGCCACCGTCGGGTCCATGGTGCACGGGCGCGGCGGCTGAAGGTGTTGGCAGCATGCTGCCATTGCGTGGCACAAACGCTGTGTGGGCAAAATCAATGAGACGCACATCTACAAAGCAGGCCGAATCGTCTGTGGGCGGTGCCGACATGTCCAGTGACTTGGAGCCATGCATTAGCGCAGAATTGCGAGTTGCAGCTGTGTTCGCCTTTGGCTCGCTGCTGGTATTGTTATCGCTGCCCTCAGCACTGGCCCGGCGCTCCAGGGAATCAAGCAGAATTCCGCCGAGCAGTGAGTTGGATATATTCTCACAACTGCACTGCACCCGCGACTTTGAAGGTGAGGAAACAGCAGAAACGGGCGTGGATGTTATGGTTGACTTTTTGGCCTCCCTGGGATCATCGTGAGCCGCATAGTGCTCGTCGTCGTCCTTGCAGCGCAGACGCTTGACGGCGCCCTTTACCGACTTCAGCGACGAGGCGCTGGAGGAGTTTGGTGATACCAGGGACTTGATGGTGGCGTTTGAGTTGCTAGCTGTGTGGGGCGGCGAGGTGGGCTCCATGCTGCCAGCTGCAGCGGACGCATCGAAGGACTGCTGTGACTTGTAGCGCTTGAACATTGCCTCTGTGGGTCCAATAATGCTGCTCTCGTAGTCCGAGCTGCCATCATCGGAGCTGTTGTTACCTGTGGATGAGTAAGATTAAATGGATGAGATTTCATGGATTCACACTAGAGGACTTACAAGTCTGGCGGCCGCTGGCTACAGCCTTGATTTGCTCTGATAGGCCCGAGAAGTCGTCGCTGCTATTGCTGCTGTAGTTCATCCAGGAGTCACCGGAATGTGGCGATGAGGTTGTCACACTGGGCAGCGCTGGCTCAGGATCCAGGAATACTGTCTCTTCGGAAATTGGAATGAATGCAGGTGTGGCGTTGCCATTGGCACTGCCCTTCCCACCAGTCGCTGTTTTGGCGGGCAGCACACCGCAGGTGCGCGGTGGCGGCATGGCGGACAAATGCTTATGCTGTGCCTTGTTATTTACGTTATCCTCCTCCTCATCTTCCTCCTCGTCAGTGGTGGTCGTGGAGCTTGTGGCAGTCTGCTTGACGCCACGAGCCGCCGCCTCCGCAAAGCCACGTTTGTGCAGATGACGACGCGTGGCCAGATTCAGGCGCGAGTTAGAGTCATTGGAGGCATCCGCATCATAATTGCAGCCATCGGCGCCTGTGCTGCTATTGGTGGCCGAAGCGTTGCCGCTATCAACAGCTGCCACCAATTGCAAATCCTCGTCAGTATCGTGCGGCTCCAGCTCGTCGCCCGCCTCGTGACCTGCCTCATCGTCCTCGATGTCATCTTCGTCTATGCTGTTTTCTGGATGATAATCAAAGGCGCCTGACGGCTGCAGGGTGGCTGACTTGGGAGCCTCCAGCCAATCATCTAAATCCATGGAGGGCGGATGGGCCATAGGATTTTCCTCATAGCCCTCGTACACGATCAGCAGGGAGCTGTCAAAGGAATAAACAATGTTAAGAAATTTCTCTCAATTAAAGACAATATCATGTGCTTACCAGGAATAGAATCTATAACTGGACTGCTTCTCGATGACGCGACGCAGCTGCATCAGTCGCTGCAGTATCTTGCGTATGACGCGAATGCGCAGACGATAGCCATTGTAGAAGAAGTCATGCAAGGCGGTCTTGAAGCCCGCCTCGTTAAGCTCACGTCCCCAGTATTTGTCCCGTTTGGCGTACTGTTCCAGATCGGCCTGGTAGGTCTGCATGCCACACAGCCGCACGCCAAGCGAACCTGAAGTGCTGGCCGCACACTTGGCCATCTGTTTGGAGCGCTTCTCTGCGGAAGCATCGTCGCCATGCTGCCGGGTGCCCATCTTTAGATCCAGAATGCAGGGATTGCGAAACTGCGATGTGATATTCTCGAGCATCAAAAAATCTGTGAATCGAAATCGAAGCCAGAAGATTAGGTAAAATGTTGCAAAACCTATAAGATCAATATATATGTATATATGTCTTGATTGGGTTTTCTGTCCAGGTCCCGAGCCAGGGCACAGGATACTAACATTGCTTATTGGAGTTGTCAAGTTGCGAAATGCTCTTGATAACATCGGCCGCATTTCCGTTCTTATGCACCTTCATTCTGCAAATAATCCAGGCGAGATGTGTGGGATTAATATGGTATCAAGCGAGACAAGTGTACAATGCTGCGACCCCATTTAGATGGCACAAATGAGTGACCTAAAACAAAATAAGCTGGAAGTTTTCGTTTTCTTTTGTTTCTTTTTTTCGTTTTGTTTTTTATACAGCATGTTTTGTTCCATTGAAAACGCAAGAGCGTCATCTAGCGCAGAGTAGGCAGACTGAAGAACTAACCAGAGCTTAGTTCCACGATTTTTGAATACATCACAGGCTGTTTTTTGCTCAAATCAATTTATCAGTTGCAAACACATGTATCCCGTTTTCAATGAAACCAAACGTTGCGCAGTTTCCAATTGGATAGTCAAAAAAAAAAGAACAAAATTCGCATACACATACTATGGTTGTAAGATTTGCATACCCAATACCCGTAACAATGTCTGACAGGGGCGAGTGCGTGTTTGTTTTTTGTATGCATTGCACAATCTAAAACAAAAATAAAATTCATTTCCATTTGCTTGGCTGAATAACGCTTCAGTCATGTGTTATATTTATATATATATATATATATGTATATATATACATATATAACTATACATATATACTATATACATATATAACATATTTAACTATGTATATATATAAAGGTATATATGTATATATATATGTAAGTCAGTTGAGGCAGTATAGGTGTAAGGTGCAGGCTGTGGGGCTGTCCTATGACGGACATGAGTTTCGGAATGGTTCTACATACCTGAGTACTTCGTCGCGCTTGCGCTTCGAGGCGCTCATCTTGCGTACGGGCACCGCGGCGGCATCGTCCCGGAAGCTGGGCGAATAGCGCTTGTCCAGCTTAACGCCGCCCATGGTAGTCGCTTGCATAACGCCTGGAAATAGAATGGGACCGGCATACGATAAGTCTAAGTTTTTGTGCCTGTTTCGATGTGCGTTTTAACTCTATAAATGTTTTTTATGTATGTATGTAATTTTGTATCGTAACGATACAACAACAAACTTGGGGTTAAGTTCTTGTGGTTAGGATTACGCAATGGGTAAATGGGACCTGACTTATAACAAATAAGTTAGGCATTGGACACATATATAAGTGATACATCATGATTGATACGCAGCACAGACAAATGATTCTATGAATAGACCCCCGAGAGATCAATTGAAAAAGAAAATACAGATGATACATCTTAAACACTTTTGAAAAAATGTATATGTACTCCTTATAGACCGACTCATCCCCAATTAACTGCATGCATAGGCAAATTCGGATGGACTTGGAACAGTTAACATAAAGCGGCATGATAAACATTGAGATTTATGGCTTATGATTATAAGACCTAAACTAGTTGTGAGCAGGGTGCAATTTTCAGACTTAGTCAATCGATAGAAAAACATGTGCATAAATCCGAAAAACACTAGAAAGTTTCAAATGTTTTTTATGTCTTTTTTTAAAATCTTTTTTGTTACTAGTGTCCTACGCTTAGCTTAAAACCATAAAAGTATACAACTACTTATATAAGGAACTGAATATCTTAGATTTAGTTTGGGGAAATTAAGTATCGCAATTGTATTTGCATAAAATATGTGATAAAATATAGTATAGTATAGTATAGTAAAGTATAGTATGTGTGTTTATTCATACAAACCCGTAGATTTGCCATTGTCATAATTGGCTTGCTTGCATTTCTAATCGGCTTTCGTACTGTGAGAGTCTCGGAGACGTTCAGTTCCAGAGACAGACAGAGCAGAGCAGAGCTGAGCTGAGCTGAGAGAAGAGCAGAGCAGAGCGGATTTGATCCGATCCGATCCGATCAGATCCGATTAGATCGGCAAAGGCCTAGGGACGACGACGACGATGACACATGACTTTAGCACAACAACAACAACGTTCTCGTCGTACTCGTTTTGAGGAGGGGGCAGCACGATGTGCGTTCTGAACAAACACATAGAATAAAACACGATTTTTCGTTTTTGCGAGAAATTGGATAAAAAATTGCATTGATTTTTGTTTTTTTTTTTTACTGTTTTTTTTTTGTTTTGTTTTGTTAAGATTTTTAGTTTACGCTTTCATTCTCGAGTTTTGTTTTCGGTTTCGTTTCGAGGCTGCTCTCCGCATTGGTTCATTGATTGGTTCAGCGGCAGATCACGATCACGAGGTCTGTCAGTCGGCACTTCGAACCTTTGGATAATACGAGCATAGAGCGTAGATATGTAGTGGCAACGGGCACGCCCCTAGCTCCAGGCTATACCACCTGGTGCAAGGACGTGCATTATTTAAAGTTTTTTTTTTTGGTTTTTGTTTTTTTTTTTTTTAATTTAATTAATTTAGTTTATTCTTTATTTTTGTTTCTTATAAGTTGTATAATTTTTGCAGGTTTCAACAAAAATTGTACAACCTTTATAGTTGGGTGCATTGTCAAAGGTTTTCAGATTTGTACTTTGCATAATACATATACAAAAATATATGTATATATACTGGTAAAAATCTGTTTGCTACAGGTTTTTGTTTTGTTTTTATTTTTTTTGTGTATTTGCGACTTACCCTTTGCTGTCACATGGCTACTAACTAAAAGTTCTTATGTGATAAAATGGTACTGTGTGTGCGGGTTGGCCAGGCGCTTGGACTACTTCCAGGCGTCGAGTCAGACAATAATTGGGCATGGCAGCTATAATATTTTTATTTCGCTTTTCGTATTACAAATATTTAAAGCTATAATTTACCTATAGATTACGTTATGGTTCAGTCAATTTGTTGTTTAATTTTTTTCGTCACTTTTTTCTTTTCTTTTATTTTTTTTTTTAGTTTTTCTTTTTTTGTGCTCTGTTTTTATTTGTTTTCATTCAATTTCAATACTTACAATCTACGGATATCACATATAAGAATACTTAAAATAAAAATGATATTCAAATGCGGTTTTGACTTTAACTAAGGACAATACAGAAGAGCGCATAAAATTTTGTTGTTTGAACAAATGCGAGTTAGTACAAAACAAAAGTTGAATACAGCATCGGCGATTTGGAAACTCAAGACATATATGGCAATATCATATCATTTTTTTTATTCTTCTTTTTTTATTTTTATTGAATTTTGTTTTTTTTTTTTTAATGTATGATAGAACGAGCAGTTAATTCGAAATGAAATATATATAGCTTATGAAGCGCTTCGATAGAATCGATAATCGTTGTGGGTGGTTAATAAGAGGAATATAGTCGGTATCTTACCTTTGTACTTGGGCACAAACTTCTGTACGTCCTGCGGAATGTTCTGATAGAAGTCCAATTCGCGCAAATTCAGCGGCTTGATCACCGTCGATTGGTTGAGCAACAACAGGCGCGTGTGTCCTCCCACCTGTAATTATAAATGATACGGCATGTATAGTAATGTTGCATTGCCAACACATAAGAGCCACATCTAAACTATTGATTGACTTATTACCGCAAGCTAGTAGGCTAGACGGCTCCGCTAGAAAGCTACATATTCTCAAAACTCTACACGAAACTAGTTAAAGTGCTCTAGTCGACCATGAGATACCCTGTACTTTTTGAACACACACACGAAGCTTGTGTACTTGTGCTTCTTCTTTCCTTAGTCACACACTTAAAGAAAAGTTCTGTCAGTTCAGTCTGATCTATATAGCATATAAAAGTGTTTGTCCACCAAAACGCAAGGCTCTAGATTTGATAATCTTCGAGCTGTGTTCTTTATATCGATTTTTATTGGTATGAAAACGAACTTGTTCTTCGTATGTTATAGCAGAGAATATATATATTTCACGTTTGGAGTCTCTGCCTTTTGTTTTTCCAAAAATTTCAAGAGAACATCTTAGGACAAGTTAGTCGCGTGGTCAATTCCACCATATCTTATCAGCCGCCCTACGTCATGCGACGATTTGATAAGCAACAGTTGTTTTGTATTCGACAATTGTTTTGTAATCGCACCTAGATTGTTGTCCTTAATCTTTACGAACTTGGATTTGTCAGCACAGCAGCACTAGGCTCAGTGAAAGTAGCAAGCATATCGGATGGGATATCAGCTTATCAAATGGACGGCAGGTTCAAGTAAACACCAGCTGATAAGTATGCCTAAGAGGCACAGATAAATTGATGGGATGTGGAAAGTGGTACCAAATGTGTTTCAAAGAAACCTACTTATTGTTCGAATGAGCACTCTGTGCTTAACATATTTTGAGTAGTATTCAAAAATCGGATTATACTAGTTACAAGATGACATAAATTTAAAAGTTAAGGCTGAAATAAAATATTGCAATTATTGTTTTATATTTTACTAGCACCAATGGCAATTGATTGAATGTTTTATTCGATATCAGCGCTCCCAGAGAATCAGTTGGTTCGGTGTCATCAATGCGATGCAATCAATTCATTACAAATTGAAGAATGGATTGGGAAAAACGACAAAGTATCCAGAGGCTTTTGTCGTTAGACATTCGGCGGCCATAAGAATTGTTTTCAGTAAGAAGGCGAAGAAATCAGTTGATTCCCAAACTGATAATATCCGATTCGGTCCAAATGTTGCCCGGGGTTCTGTAGCTTCTAACGCATCGCAAGGCAACAAACACAAAAAGAAACGAACATCTAAGAAAAGACGTTCCAAGAGTATTAGGGGCCAATCGACAACCACCCCCCATGCCCACGGGTCTGTGAAAGCTGGGTCGCCTAGGAGTTCGAATGTGCATAATAGGAAAAGCAGAGCTAAGTCCATCCATCGCAAAGTTGAAATGAAGACTACTCGCAATGGTTATATAACAAAAATGAAGCCTGAATTATCGAGTGGAACAAACAAAATCTGTGATTCGCCACACGATGGTCGACTCATAATCAAAGAGAATCTACGCTTACAAGTGGATGTTCTCTTCAATTTGTTATTTTCGAGCACATCTAAATTCCTAACCGATTTCCATGCCAAGCGCAACTCTACGGATCTCAACATGGGCCCCTGGAAGACCAACAAGGACGGATTGCAGATGCGTACTGTTAATGTGACCGTTGCGTTGCAGGCGAGCGTTGGACCCAAGACGTCAAAAGTCACCGAAAGCCAAACCATACGCTCGTGCAGCGCTCCCGGCGAACTGTATTCTATAGACATTGAGACTGTCAACGAGGGCATACCCTACGCCGACGTCTTCAATATTGTCACACACTATTGTCTGATACGGTCGAAAAACAACAGCACCGACATGCTGGTCTTCGCCAATGTCAATTTCATCAAATCCACCTGGGCGGTGATAAAGGCCTTCATTGTAAAGCACTCATATGAGGGCTTGTCAGACTTCTTTCAACATTTGCACGAGGAGTTGCTATTAGAAGCGGCCAAGCGGGAAAAGAAATGATTTACTGTATATGTTACATAGTCAGGTAACTTGCTGGCATTACAGTATGATTATTTCCGAATATGCTGTCCCCGAGCTAGTATTTGACTTATATTCTTCATGTATACTAGACTTGACTCATGCTGATTCCAAGGAGCTCTCAATTTGTAATTAAATAGATTTATAAAGCAATTTGTAATCAAATTGATTTAAAAAATCGATGTTTTTTATTCGAACTACTAACCTGATTGGAAAGCGGATGAAGTGCCACCTCATCCTCGTTGTCCACGAGATCCTTGCTTAGCTGTGTGGACTTTGGCTTGCCGACGCAACTATCGGCCGTTGATTGCGAGGTGTTTGGCTCAGAGCATTGCCGTAACCAAGACGAATGTACCTTAAGCGCAGCACCAGTGCCTGGATGAGAATCAGTCTGCTGCAGCTGCTGCTGTTGCTGCTGCTGCTGTTGTGATTTGGAGGGCGTGTTGCAGGTGCTGTTGTTGTTATTGCCGCCGCTGCTTACCGATAGTTGCTGTAGGTTAGCGGTTACCAGGCTGCTGCTGCTGCTTCTGGGCCCAGCCACATGTTGTTGCTGCTGCTGCTGCTGCTGTAGGAAGCTGGAGCCGCTGGCGAATTGCAGCTGCGATTGCAGTAGGCTTAGGCTAGTTGAGATTTGTGCAACCAGCTGATGTTGTTGTTGTTGTTGCTGCTGCTGCTGCTGGTGCTGCTGCTGTTGCTGTTGTTGTTGCTGCTGGTGTCCATGGATGCGTTGGTGCTGCTGCTGTTGTTGTTGTTGTATATTTGGAACATGCTGCTGATATGACGACAAGTCAGAATCTCCCATGCCCCAATCCCCCAAGAAATATACCATTCCCTGCCGCGCGAAACAGTTTAACGAGTTGCAGTTTTTGTTGCTGCTGCTTTTCTATTTTCCGCAACTTGCTGTTGCTGCTGCTGCTATTGTTTTTGTTTTGTTGTTGTTGTTGTTGTTGTATCTGTAACGAGAAACAAGAATTGCATTACAATTGGGTTAAGCATGTGAAAAACCCCAAGCGTTAAACGATCGATATACTCGCGACCGGACCGGACCCGACCCGACCGGAACCGGTTCGCAAATGCACGCAACACACACTGCACGCGATTCTTGAAGTGCATTTTACACAGATGTCGACCGGGTTCAATGTCACTTCCTCAACGGAACACGGAATACTAGCAATATATACGTATATATTCCGGTTTCAATGTGTGCCTTAACAATTATTACATAAATTGATGATCATGCTAAGCATTTAATCAGCGATCTTCAAGGCATAGATAATAATCTACAGAGGTCAGAGTTTAAGACTCGGCCTATACTAAATTCCTTAGCTTAATGATTAATCTAAAGGGATCTTTAAAGGGCAACTAAAAATAGCAAGCATTCTAAAAATAGGTGCAATATATTGTTGCTGTTCTCAGAGTGTCGCAGAAGAGTAAGTAAGCAGGTTACCGGTTCGAATCCTATTCAAGAGTATGACATCGACTAATATCTTAACCGACTCAGAGCACAACTATGTCCCAGGCACAATCCTATATACATGCACGATTCAAGAAATGCACAGCTGATTCCCAACGCAATAGACCTGTGCTATAAGCCTGCACATCAGTCGCGCTATGCGATCAGGCGATTAACTTTGTCTGTTCAGCTGCCTAGCGTAACAGAATAGTCAGTGTTGCATATGGAAAACTCATCTGAAGCGTAGTCCCACTTTCTACATAGATGATCCACTCGGCTGACAATCTGCGCCACAATCAAATCGAACTGTGAACCATAGAACGACTTAATGAAGCGTATGGTTAATTGAATTCAATTGAGAAGAGCGAGACGCGAATTGTGGGCTGTGATTGCTGTTGTGGTCAATCAGGCGTGTGCCACGTGAGTGTGTGAATTAAATGCGAGGATCGGCTGAGTCGATCCGATCGGTCATTGATACTGTTAGCTGGGCACACGGGGCAGCAGCTATCAATTGGGCAATTGTTAATTGAGTTATCGTTTGTGCAAATTGCAATCAACTTGCGAAAATCGCACCATCTAAAAATTGCGCATTCGTCTGGGCAGCAGACGACAACACACCCCCTCATTGACCCGCCCCTCATTAAGCTACGAGTTAACACAAAACTGTAGACGTCATAAAAAGATAGCATATTGGCATTCTGGTTAATGCATATTTGCCTGCTATAACTACACTTAAGCTTCTGTATCTGTATCTGTATGTGCATCTGTAACTGTATCTTTTGCTAAGCTTGTATCTAGCAAATATGTGCATATGGCTAATTGCGTTAGACGGCGGCAACTAAATGCCAGGCGGCGCGACTTTTAATCTGCTTTATCTGGAACTGGAAAAACTATAGTTTGCCAGCATTTGTTTGTATTTGTTTTAAGACATCAAATAAGGAAGCCATTTGGCCTAACTGAATAACTGAATGTCATATGAAACTTGTTCCATATGTGATTCATTCTATAAAATTATTGAATATATGTTTCGACGCTGTCTGTATTGCAAAATTGAAGTCTAAGCAAACATTTCGAATATAGGGGAATTCACCTGAGCGTCAAGGGCACAAGTGTATAATGAACAATGGCTGCTGTTCAGGGGGGGATTTTCGTCTCGCTCAGTACGTAATCGCCGTGTCATTAACTTGGAAGCAGTCAACGATCGGTCAATGTTCGCGTATCTGGCAACTGATCCAAAAAGACGTTTTCAGCTGAATGCGACGCATCGCATTGCTTATCTTTTTCAGTGGCCAAATCAGTATGATATGCGTAGTATACTCATTTGTTTTTAAAAATACGGCTATTATAAATAGCGTAGTGAATGCGTCAATTCAAACTGTCAATTGCCGAGCGAATGCGGCAGGCAAAACAATTGATGGAACACGGAACACATTCGAGGCTAATCGATACAAGGGGCGAGTGTAGAGGCCTATTAAAGCATTTGATCAGTGTATTCATTTAATCGAATAATTAAAAGACAGAGAGAAAGTGCCAATTGCGACGCAGACTAAGCAAGACGGAGAGAGATAGCGCGCCAGCTGAGTCAGCCAATAGTCTACACTCAAACGCGGGGCTATCCTTATCAAAAACAGAACGGAACAGAACTGAGCGAACCACTCGCCTGTTTGCTCCACTCACCAAAACTGGGCCACAAGCAAATTTGGATTCACACAACTCTTGATGGCAACCAAAATGAAAGTAAACAAAAGCCCCAAATTTCCCATGCTCCACATGGGTCTGTGTGAGTGTGTGTGTATGTGTGTATATATATGCATTGTATGTACGTATCTGTATATTTATACGTGTAGATGGCCCAAAAGTGGGTCAAAGCTTGCCAGATATCAGGGCAGTAGCAACTGAAACAGCTGTCAATAGCTGGGCCTATGAATTGTTAGACATTACAAAGTGAACATTAAAACAAAACATTGCCATCAAAATATTGTTAATAATAATAAACTCGTATTATTAAAACAAAACACAAAAGCAAAAGACGTAAAACGCACAATCACACAATCAGCTTGGAAACAATTGATATATGCATATATATAGCAGCTATATATAAAATATATGTACATATATATTACAGTGAAATCGGTTCCAGCATTTTTATTTGCGAAATGTCCGCCTTAAAAATGTATGTTTAACAAAAACAAGAATATATGTGTGTATGTTAATTATTAGTTCTCATGAAACCGGATATTTGAACATCTATTTGAACATCGTTGCCTGAGCATCGCACTAACAACCGGCAGGTCGCCGGTTCAAATACAGTATTTTACACGAAGAGGCGAATATTTAAGCTGAGGTTGACGAGAATAACATTAACAATTTCGGAACCAGTTGCGTTTTCAACATTATTTAATTGAACCGGGTGACGACGGGTAATTTCTTCTAGACGGCGATTAAAGAGTTAAGATTCTATATTTTCCATAGTTTTAAAGCGTGTTGCTTTCATGCACAGACACGTATTTCTGTAGCTTAAGAATGCTCGCTTATCTTTATAGTGTTTTGTATTAATGAAGGTGCAAATTTCATACAAATTGAAAACACCTTGTCGCATATATAAATATTTCCTATAAACTACACTTCTGTGGCAGACTTAAAGCATTTTTTGACATTTAGGCCGTTCAATTTCGGTGACGAAAACAACAATAAAAATACAAAATGCGCAAATATTTATTGAATTTATTTAGCACTTCACGAAATTCAAATCAAAGGCCAAAGTTTGCTCTCAAAAATGCGAATCATCGAAGAGTTCATTTATTGTTAATGCCCAGAAGTGAATATGTAAAATGTAAAATGTATATGTATATGTGTGTGTACCTATATGCATGCACATGCATGTAAATCAACGCCTAATTTGTTTGCTTTGCAAGCCCAAAGTGCATATAAATAGGAAAATTTTGAAATTGGAACGCGTGTAAAATCAAAGCAGCGAAAAAAGGCCTGCCGTAGCCCGCAACAGCGCGAGTGTGTGTGAGAGAGAGTGTCTTAGCGCACGAGTGTGTGTGTGAAGCTGCTGATAACAAAAGGTGTCAGGCGAGAGGGAATATTGAGACGCAGCAAATGTGAATCGGCAATTAAGAAAGAGCGCTTAGAAACAACAAGGCACAGAAAGTGGGAGGTAGTAAAATGCCCAAGGCAAACGGTACAGACAAAAGGAAGAATACAAGAAATACATTTGGAGAGCATACAAAGTAACTTCCCAGTGGGAGATCCCCCATGGCTGACTGTATGTTTTCCAGATGTTCTGATGAATTGCCATATCTTATCATATAATTAAATTTGAAGCAGAAAAACAGCAAATAACTCTCACTGCAAATTACGTTTGCTGTTGGGCGCATGTCTTTAAATACTTAACTGTATAGGGTATAAATTAGTACCCACATATGTATGTATGTATTATGTATATGTGTTGCGCTTATTGTTGGGCCTATATTACTGTGTCTGAATACTTAACTGTATATGGTATATACATATGTACATATTTTAACATATGTGACTATTTGCGGCGCATTTAAATGTAGGAAAAGAAAGCCATATCTGGCAATGGAGCGAATGCGATAAAACAATGAGTGCAATACAATGAGTGCACATACAAGAAACTGTAATAAGTATGCGGATTAAAAAATTAAATAGCGATCATTAGTCATGCATTTGGGTGTCTGGCCAGATCAAAAACGGATTTGTCTGATGATCGCATAATCACATTTTTATTTGTTTTTGAAGTGGGAATTCGCTGATATTCGCATAATTAACATGGATTGTTATTTTTTTGGCAGCTGCAGCCGCAAGCGACATAAAACTGAAACGAGTTTTAGCTCGACAAAATGTGTTAATAATTTATGCACACCAACACACTCAAACACAAGGCAGACACACGCTCGCTTGATTATAGATTTCTCATATCAAAACAAAAAGCAGCTGTGGGACAGCAAGTATACGTGGAACTGGCCACAGAAAACAAAAATAATAAAGCAACAACAGTCGATGCCGATGACGATGTCGATGACTATGACGACAAAAGCAGCAGTTGAAGAGCAGATAAAAACACGTACTCATAGCAACAACAATACAAAAAAAAAATAACCCTATTCAAAACAAAAGATCAAGACAAATAGCGAAGCAGCAGCAGCATAAGCAACAACGGCGACCATAAAAAGAAACAAATAAGAAAAAAACGCCTCTTGAACTGACTGCTTCGCGTCGCTGCTGCTCTCACACTCTTTCTCTCTATCTCTCTCGCTCCGTCTCCCACACTCACTCTCTTCTGTCAACTCGTCACTCTTTTGGCTGCTCTTGCATTGCGTGGCCGTTGCTGCCCATTTTTTTCCATCACCACCGCCTGCTCTTTACTTGGCTATTTTTACAGCACACATCAAAAAATTAAATAAAGTTTACTAATACCACTGCATGCAATCGCACACAGCCAAACGCACACAAATACACTTGCAAAGGGCACGCAACCGAAAAAATTTCTAAACGTTTCTGCTGTAGTAAAACAGAATAATTTACCTTTTGGATACACTATGCTTGCAGCTGCCGTTTTTCAAATATGTGCAATTAATTTTTGATTCAGTTTTTATTCATTTGCACGGGCACACAAAATTTCCTGATTCAATTTTCCACATCGAATTTATATGTGAAAATTTCTGTGTTGTACAAAGCACACATACACACACACACACATACGTGCATATATAAATATACTCGCTCAGGCACAGAGACTGGGTGGGGGAGACCAGCACAGTTACACTTTGGCTTCTGCTTTGCACTTATGTTTGCATGTACATATACACATATGTATATATGTAGTACATATACAATTTTAGCTTCTCAATTAAATTTGATTTTCTCACACGCGCTATTTAGGCTTATTTTGCGCGACTTGCACTTTATCACAATTTACCAGTTCCAAGCGTTGGACACGTCCGTTCCGAGCGAGTTGAGAGACTTAACTGAATGCAAAATATATTTCAGATGCCTTAGCAAGCAGCTAGTGCTAGCAGCGTCGCTCCGACTAAAGCCAACGACCCAACCATTACACGAGAGTGCGAGTGTGACAACCATACAACACCGCAACACTTGTTCGTTCGCCTCGGTCACAGCTGTGCGAGCGAGCAGCAGCACATATAGCGTGGCCTGCGCTCTCAGATACTTTTTTGACAGCTGCGCGCTCAGTTCCCAGATACTTTTTCTGCAACGCTCTTTGCCTGTTTTAAGAGCGTTAGCCAATGCAAATGCAGTCCTTGCCTGATGATTGGGACTGGTAGGTACCATATATGTATCCGTGTTTTAGCCATTTTTAACTAAATCTGTGTAGCTGTGTATCTTTTTTACAGACAATTACCCCAAAGCACCCATTTTCTCGACGCAAAAGTAACTGCAGTTTAAGATTTACTAACTGAAGCAAATTGAACTGTTATCAAAAGAGAAAAACTTCAGTCTAGTCAATAAAACAAGTTAATAGCACTTCTTGAAACCTTATCAGAAGTCATATATTGGGTCAAGTACTATTGTTTCAACAACTGCAGCAAATAGAATATAACTTTCCGAATAGAAATTCCATACACAACACTTAATTATATCAATTCTTGGAAATTCCCTAGGGCTTACGAATATATTTGCTGTAAAAATCTTTTGCAAATTGTTTTTTCCTCTTCAATTGTTTGTCGCATAAAAAATTCAATAACAAATATTTGCTTACGGAAGCGTACGGAGCCACCAGCCACCTCCACCTCCACCTCTACACGCCTCTGACGCTTCCGCGTCGAATATCTCAATGGTATTGCACGTAACTAATTAAATTCGCGATCAAAACAAGATCGTAGACAATATGGAAAATACAAAACAGCTGTTTGTTAAGTGGCCTGCCGCCTCTTATCGTTCACATCTTATCAGCTCCGTACGTTCCACACAAACCCTATCCGCGAGTTGGACAAATGTCTTATCAGTTATTCCATAACTGTTTTCACTTTGACGAACAGCTAATACCTAAATATAGCTCCAGAATTAATGGGCTATCTTACGGCCGACGTTGAGTGATTTACGATATTATCGATAGCCCATCCACAGAAAGCTTTTCATCATTGCCAGTGAAAATCTCCATCAAATTAAGCTAAAATTACGTGTGGACCGCTTTCAACCTATAAAGTGAAGCTCGTTCGTAAATGTCATTCCCTAAAAGACAGCCCCATTAAAATTCTCTCGTCTTTTTATAGGCATCGTGAATAGGCTTTCTATCTGAATTGCTTTGTACTAAACTAGAGTTACAAATGCCGTACTTGTAGATACAATTGCAATGGCACGGAAAGTGTTCGACCTGGCCGGTGATATCGCCAGAAAATAATAACAAAATAACGTGAGCAGCCGTCGGGCAACTGAAGCACATTCTCTGACATCTACAAAACGTTTTTTACACGATATACATATATTTTGGCACGTTCCGGATATATAATTAAAAGGGGCAAACAATTTTATCCTGTCGTTAAATGTCAACGGCTATGAAAAAATGCTTAAATAGTGACGCAACAATCTGATATATTTACATCAGACAGAAATAGGCGGGATATACGGACTCGAGACAATGGAGCGTGGGCCGCTGATAAAGTGCGAGAGTCGATATGACGCATACGCTTAAATAGAGCAGGCAGACCTTTAACACTCGAAACAGGAGCGCTGATAAGGGCGTGTAGCAAATATAACCATGCATAACAGGTCTGCAATTCATATCTTCGATGCAATACATGATATATGGTATACCTATCTATATATCTATGCGGCCGACTGATTGATAATTACTTTGGGAATTTCCAGCCTCAAGCGTGGAAAAACGCTGGCACGCAACTTTTCTGCTTGCCTTCCGATAATTTCCAAAGAACTTTGTGAAAATTCGTTTGAAAAATGTTTCCCTGTATCAAAGATTATGTGGGCAAAGTTTAGGGCTTAAATTCATTTGTAGGGGCTCACATAGCGTAAGTTTCCACTGCACATTTAACATTAAAGCTGGGTCACACAAGGCACCATTGTGTCTGTGTGTGCCCCACTGCACCATAATTTATTTTAGCTGGCGTTGCTTTTGACCCTGGACAACAGGCACTAGGCAGCCAAGTGGGCGCCGCTTGAATGGCTCGGTTCCATTGTTGCCTGAATTTGCATCCTTGACATTGACTTTGACTTTCAATGGAGGCTGTTGTCGCTGCAAGTGCCGTAAAATAAAAGAGCCTTTCACGAGCAACATGAGGCTGCAAATTGAGCACACAAAAGCGTCCTTAGTGATGGCAAGCAGTCGTGTCCTGTTTGTCCTGTTTACCAGCATATCGGAACGCAAGACAATTGTTAATAGACAGATAGTTAATATTCCTCATATGATAATTATAAATAATAACAGTTTTCTTGGCGTGTTGGGCATCATCGCAAATGTTAATGAATTAAACTGGGTTTCTGCTATATATAAAATCACATACCAATTGTTAATTAAGCCTTTAGGCCTTACAGTCTATGAGTTTTACAAGTATACTTTCACGTGAGTCACTTGTGCTAATAAAATTGTAGCGCATGTTTTTACAACGCTTGTTGATTAGTTTACCTATTCTACACAGTATTTATTTGTGTTTATTCGCAAACTGTTTTGAGTTTGTCAGTCAAAAGTTGTGTACATTCATATAGATACGTATATATATAGAATTTTCACTTATAACAGCATGTTCATTTTTACAGTGGCCGCTCGCTAATTAGGACTTCCAGTAATTTAGAACGTTCAGAAATAAAAATCGTTTGTAAAATGCATTGGACTACTCCTTGCTGACCACAACATTAAACTTTTCACTCATTTAGGTATATTTACGCATGTACACCTATGTTTATCTTCTTTTCGATATCTCTGCTCATATATATCTAATATCGATAAATATCCATTTTTATATACGCTTTTTTAGGCATAGAATTTAAGGGCAAGCTATGCCAAAGCTTGTGTGTAGGTGTTTGTACAGTTTACACAGATTAATCATATAATTACTTTTTAAATATTCACACACAAATTAAAAACAAAACAAATTTCAGGAAAATCGGACTGTAAAAACCAAAACTACATTGATATACCAGACTGCATTTTCCATCAGCCACTCGCGGCAAAAGCTCTCGAAGATCATACAGAATTGATCATTTTTCATATGTGGACACTTCCTTCATAGTGGCCGACAACTGTATTTAGTATTTCCCAATGTGTACGGCAGTTTCGCTGTCGCAGCCGACGCTTATTCGTCATCGTCGATCTTCAGCGGGCCAATTTTGATGACAGCCGACAAAAAAGTTAAGGCAAAACTGTCACTCAAATTGGTGGCAAGGGATAAATGGGGCTGGGGGGACGTGTCAATCAATTAAATGACTTGATTTGAGCAATTTTCAAAACAGATTATATAGCCCAACGGCGACAAACTTATGCAAATATTGACAGCCATAAGGGCTGCTCCTAATAAATATCAATGGCTGGGCGTTGGTTAATGAAACCTGAGAAACCGCATGGGCAACACGTGATGGATGAAGGGGTTGGCCATCAGAAGTACAACCGCACCCACCTCCATTCTATAGCTCTCGTGTGCATCTCAATGCCATGTGGCAAGGACATGGTCGAGCAGGCTCGCAAGGCTATGCAGCAGGACTAGCTACGTTCGTTCTCTCTCTTCCCTCTTTGTCCCTCCTTCTCTATCTATCTGTGGCATTGAGTTGACATTAGCAAATTGAAGCCCCATTATTGTTGCACAAATCATATGCGTGCTGAAGAGCAATTGTTTTGTTTGCCACAGCTGATGATTTTAATTTATATATGTACTCGAATTTTAATTTCCATTTCCACTTGACAGTCAGTTCCACATAGTGGCTATCTGTCTGTTTGTCCCTCGGTCTGTTTGGGAATTCGGCGTAAGACATTTCATTGAAAACACGCGCTCGCCGCCCGCTTAATTGAAAACAGCCGCCGAAACCGACAGGCAACAGTCGATAGTCGACAGTCGACAGACGGCAATTGAAATTTGCAATAACAATAAAGACTTACCTATTCGTTTAGCCCATAGTGTGACTCACAATGCCCGTAAATTGAGTGAATAACATTCATCAGCTGCTTTCATTTGGCTCACTTATTGTGATAAATCAAAGCAACTGATTTCTTATGATCGGCGAGACGGATTTAATAACACTGCTTCTAAGTAGCTTAGCTGCCTGAAACTGGGACACTTTGAAGCTATACTAGAGAGCTTTTTATACACAATAAGTTTCTCGATAATTCTCTCAAATTTGATGAACGAATGTGGGATCCCTTATAATAAACATTTTGTATTTATTATATATATTATATATATAATAAGCTGAGGCTTGAAATTTTGAACGTAGAACCTCCTAATACCCGTGCAGTGCGAGGTTGTTGCCGATAATTAACAGCTTGACCTGTTTCCAAGCAATAGAAACACATCAATAGCTGATCTTTTTTCTAAAACAGTATATACAGATCTTTCTTTTTATTTATTTTGTTGATTGGTATATTATAAATTATATATTACATATTATATGTAACAGGCTGATGCGTGCTAATGCCTTTGTTCCTTACCTCATGATTGCTCAACTTTGAGCACTGACGAATCTCAAGAAATTCCTTGGCAGCGGTTTTCATAAATAATTGAAATGATATACTTTTGATTAAAAGCAGCATTTTATATACTGCATTGGGTAAAAAGCCGTTGACAACTAAACATACAAAGACTCATGATGTGGTATAGTATTCGCCCAGACGATTCTTACAAATGTTACGTTTTCTCGAAACAATTCTCTGCCGCAAGACAACAGTGTCCCTGACATTGAATGTTTCAAAAAGGTGGTCAAGAAAAAGAAAAAACGAAAAACAAATAAATAAATAAACGAAACGAAAAGCATTTTCAATAGCATTTTCTGATTGAGAATTGCAAAAATCTTTGCAATTTTCTTTGGGCTTATGCGGAGCATTTACCTCGCAGCTAAGCTAGCTGCACTAACACTATTATCTCGGCGGGACGTCACTTCTTGGCCGGAACAATGGCCACGAGCTGAATCCGTGTACAGCCATGCCAGCACTTGGATGCCGGCGTATTCGCTTCCGCCTTGGGATTGGGTATCGGGCATTCACAAGCGCCGGCACGAGGCACCTCACAATGAAATTTTTTTTGAGGGAATGTGTTTAATGAAAATGAAAAAAAAAAAAAAAATAACAAAAATAAATAACAACATTGCCAATGGCCGGCAAACCCCCCCTCAACAGATTTCGATTTGAATTCGGCGAACCCATAAAAGAGCTCAGCCAGCGAGCACTGACCATGCCAAACGACCCAACTTTATTAGCAGCTGTTGCCAACTAAGTTGCCACAAATCTGTGGGCGGACTCTGGCAAAAATGTTGGAGTTATGCCAACAATTTTCATGCCGTACATGCGCTCGGCAAGGGCAATACTTGAGCGAATATGATGAATGCGAAACAGGCCCCTCAAAAACTGTTTAGAATTGACCCGAGCCAATTATGGAGTGATCTGTAATTGTTTGCTTTTCCTGTATCTAAGGCGACTCCAGCCTAAATTTCGCGGCAGCCAGGCCCATAAAAGTAGGCAATAGCAAATTATATTTCAGTTTACGAGTTGAATCTGGGACTACGCGATTATATTACACCAAAATAGTCACACTTGACATCATTCCTTAATTATTTTTAGTACGGCCTTGACCAGTGCTGGCTGTACCGACTCATCGGTATTGAGGAATGCCATGTATATTAAATAATAAAAGCAAGCAAGTGGGATTACGTTCCCAAATCCTGCAGATGTGGAGATCAGCGTGTGCAGAGTGCAGGGCATTCACACAGAACAGATTGTGAAGCTTTTGGATGCCCTTCACAGAAACTGAAACTTATTTTTATGTTCAATATCTGAAGGTAATTTCGAAGTGTGCAAGGACCTCTGTGATAGCCTGTTGGGATGCGCATGTCATCCTTTTGATTAATGGCTAAATAAAAATAGCTAATGTCAATAGCAGATGCACGGCTTGCGGTAGACAATTTCTTTTTTATCCATTTATTTTATGTAATTCCTTTTTTTGTAATTTATTTGACAATCGGAAGCGAAATTGCGACGCAATAGTATGTATGTACTCATGTATATTTTCATTTGCAAAACCTGTGCGACGCGACGCATCTAAAAATAATACCTGCAAATCGGCAGCCAGACTATAATTATAAGAATTATATAAATATTTGAATACCGTTTGTAAATTTGTGTGTACTTAACTATACATACATACTTATGTGCTCGGGCATATGTAGATCAAGTTTAAATTAATGCCAACGATAAGAAAAATAAATAAATACAAGACACCGAAGGCAAGGCTGCAGACGCGCCAGTTCGACTGCAAAATGCGCTACACCGAAACTAAGCTTTATAAGTGAATAAACCAAATAAACATATATTTGAGAATTCAATTTCCAACTAAATAATTGCTTTCAACTTGACAGAGCATCGTTAGCCAAGCAGACTTAATAACTCATATCCCCACCTTCCGTAGGGCATACAAAGCACGTATAGTCCCACAAAAGCAAAAGCAATGTGCGAATCATAGTGTGAATTGCAAATTCGTGATGTTGCATATAAGCTAAAAGGAAAATTTGTTGACGTGTCTGCAAAAACTAATACATGAAACAATAGTGCTCGACTAGCAGATACCCTGAACCCAGCTGAGCTGCCTTTACAAACATTCTAGCTTCCTTCTATATACACATTCATAAAAATGCGCACATGGGAAATGCGTTCTACTTAGTATATTGTAGCTTGTGTATATTTTACGAGATCTAACTTTAATATATTCAAAATTTAAAATCCTTAGCTCTTATAGTTTCCATGATCGAAGCCACCTAGTGCCTGCACAAAACAATCATAGCCTTTAAGCCAATGGATGCAGGGTATAAAAAAAAAATAAATTTGACTAATACAACTGCTTACAGATAAGTACTCGCATTATCGTTTACGTTTCTTTTCTATAGCGAGACTGCCGACTGCAAAACATTGTATATTGTATTTTGTTTTTCTTTTCAATTACGTCAATGGCAACAACGTAGAAAGCTTTTCAGAGAAAGGCATGACAACAAAATGTAGACCAGAACCTACATCAAAAGATCCCAGACTATACGCACCATACGTAATCGGCAACATCGCGAGCATCATCAGCAAAATGATCTATTGCAAACCGTTCCTAACTGAACTGAACTGAACTGATCTGAACTGTGAAGAGCGGCGCATCATTCGCTTTCGGTTTCTTCCGGCAGGGCAAGAGGCGAACGTTTGCCTCTGCTTCTTCGGTCGGTTTAATGGCATAAACAAAAAGCTGCTTAGTCAGCTGCAATGAGAACTTGTTATTTGTTTTTACAAAAATTTTAAACATATACGCAACCAAAAATATAAGCAAATGATGAATGTAAATGGACCCATCATAGGCAGACTAATGTTAGCAGGGTTTTTTTTTTTTTTGATAAACAATGCTTAAATATTGCTTTAATTAAATTAAAGCACAAATGATATGCCGTAAAATGTTCTTCGAAAACATCTCGATTATCTCGTAATGTGCACCCTCAATAAATGAGCAAAATTTTCCCCTTAAATAAATGCAGTAACTTCCACGCGCGACAGCTTACAGCTGTTATCATATATCATTTAATAATTTTCCTGAAAATTTTAAGAATTTAATACCGATAAAGCAGCAAGGCAATTCGGATGATTATTCATGCTTGGAACATGCACACAATTGGCACGAATATAGATATAGGTATATATAAAATATTTAAATTGCTCAAATGTGCATATAATTTAAATGCACATTTTTAGCATTTAATTATTATAATTAAGCTGCTCATATCAAAGGAATTTCCAAATGAAATCATGTAGAAATATGCATACATATTTCTCTAAATATATGTTTGCGATTATATACACACATTTGTTCTGGCCTGTCAAATCAATTAAAGGTGATATAATTTGGCAAGTGCGGCAAAACTTAAAATTACCGCGACTCATTATTTATTCAATTAGATTTCGAGCACATTTGCTAGCTTATTTATAAGCATTTCAAATATATTGTATATGAATTATATCGAATCATTCGCACAATTTTTGGCACCCAGGTCTCTTATAAAGTTCAAGGACGCCCGAAAATTCCATTATGTGTATTCATTCAAGGAAATGATTTTATTAACATCTTATAAGCCGCCTGGCTGCAAGAGATTGGAACGAAAAAGATACTATAAACCAAAATTAACGCAGTTTACAAACTCTTTGCCATACCATCCCAATCCCAACACACCCTAATAGAACTGCCTAGATAACTAACTATGCAAATGATGTCATGCGAAGTTCTAGTCAGGCATTTCCTAAACTTTTGCATTATTGATTTTTGACGGCACTTGACATGAGAATTATATACATATGCTGTAATTATAATATAATTAATTCAATAAACCGGCCGTTCTTTTGGCTAATAGTCCTTAACTACGCACGCTTAGCTTAAGTAAATCCCAGTCACGCACCCAAATCCCAGATTGTCTGCCTATTCAACTCATGGATACGAAATAAAGACAAGTCAGTCGATGGCGAAAAAAATGTCGTCATAAATAATATGAAATTGATGGGATTTACGGTTGTCGGCATTTCACAGACCATGTTATGGATTCGCAAAAACTTTGTTGGCAATTAATAATAATTTTCAAATTGAACAATAATATTGACACAAGTAAGCCGGCATATATGCACTTGACTTTAACGTCCGATAATTATTTATAGACCCCAACTAATTAAGAAACGTGTGTCCGACTTACGTAGCTCGTTGATATCCCTCAAATCGCACCTGGAAGCAAACAGAGTAAATATTATTTAGTTTTTAGGCCAAATTTCGAGCAGCTCATTAGAAATTACACGAAATTAACGAATTGCGTTGTAAACTATGCTGCAATGTTGCTGGGTAAATGTGCTCGACCACAAACCGCTGCGCATTAAGTGACGCACTGTATCCCCAAATGGCTACACCTAACAAAAAAAAAGAAGAAGAAAAGTAAGAAAAACAAGACCGACAGGGAGATATTCTGTAGCCATACACAAACAGTCCGAAAGCATAAGTACCACACCAAGAAAATTATAGTCTCTGATAACTTCGGCGCTGATCGTCAGATAGTTATCAATTTTTCAGGTCTTTAAAAAAGCATTCAAATATATGTATGTACCAAAAACTGGGACTATCCTGCAATGCCTTTTCATACAGACAAACAGAGAGTTGCGTCGCCGGTTACATTCACTTGCACAGCTTCAAACTACTCATTTTGCCCCGGTCTATGTGTACGGGGTATAAAATACACCAAAGTCAACAAAAACAACAATGTATACTCTAGTCGACCCACAAATGCTCAATTTGGAGCATTTGTACTGCGTCTTTACTTTTTGCTTTCCCAGCAAACTACGAGCAACAGCCCATTGAAAGGGATCACATTACGAACTGGCAAACGCAGTTAATTTGAAAGTTTGAATATGACAGCAGACACTTGAAGTAAAACTTGAGATATATGAATAATAGAGCAATACAAGAAACAAGAAACTCAACTCCAATATTAACCCATATCATTATATCATATCATATATTTTTTTAGCAGATAGATTATATTGCCAGACCGACCAGTGCGATTCCTCATAATTGCCATGGACAGTTGGATAGCTCAACTGTCGAATTGTAATACCCCGAATAAACATAGAAATGTCTAATTGTAATACCCAGAATATTATGAGCTTTAACGCTAACCGGTTGGACACGTGTGTCTGGGGAATCGATGAACGATGGGACCGGACCTTGACTTCACTAGTGCTTCTCCCCCCGGATGATTTATGTTTAGTCAGGTATTTTCCCGACTGCTTTTGTTTTTTCTTATGTTGTAATAATTTGCAATAACAGAGAAAATAATAGAAAAGCGGCTTAGATGGTTACGTAAATATGTATTAAAAAGACACTAAGGTAAACAACAGTTTGGCTACAATGTAGTTATTTAATTTTATTTGCAATTAAAACAATTCTTTTAATTTTTATTTATTTTCTTTCCTTTTTTTTTTTTTGTTTAGTAATAGTCAATGCCCAACAATGAAAACCAAGCCGAAAATTGTAGTCTAAATAAATTCCAGTTTGATATTCGAAACGCCACTGGTTTATATTAGTCGCAATGAATACATCAGAGACACACATATGTACATGCAGACAGATGTACGGGTATGCCATAGCCATTCATTTATGTAATATAATTATTTAAAGCATCGTGGCTGTCTGCTCGGTTTGTTTACTGTTGCCTAAACCTAAGAACTTATGCATAAAACCGGCCATTTTTATTTATTATTATACAATTGAACGCCGTGTACGAAATTCGAATACTACGAACAAAGCTACGATGACAGACAACTAGGATTGCAATGGGTGTGTGTGTATCTGTAAGTGTGTGTGTGTGTGGTTGTATGCTAAGTATAATTTATATATACGAATACATATGCTATGGTGAAGTATAAAAATATATATATATATATATTTGTATATCAAGATGTTTGTATAGTTCTGTAAATCTATATGCCTGTTTAGGATTTACATGCCGAGCAGGCACTCGGAATTGCCGGTTATGTCGGCAAACTGCGCTGGCTACGCCTGCGTCACAAAGTACATCTCGCCCGAGGAGCCAACGACCACAGCATGCGTATCACCCGGCCCAGCTGTGCCGCTAAGCGCATTGGGGGCAGCCGCTATCATGCTGGACATGTCAGTGCCATTGCTGACAATGCTGACGGCGCCGCTGAATGCGGCATTTGAGCTGGTGACAATTGTTTGTGTTTCACTGCCATTGCTGCTGGCATGGTCCGTGTTCTCTACATGCTGCTGCAGATTGTCGATGTTATCGTAAAGTGTGGAGCATTCGCCGCACTTGTACAACGGGTCAACGCATTCCGGGTGCTTACGCTCCACGTGCCAGCGCAGATTGGCCGCATTGGAGAAGTTCTTGCGGCAATTGGACACACCACAACAATAGGCGCGCTGCTGATGCGTCTGCCTGTGCCTATAGAGTATCGCTTTCGATTTGAATGTGCGATTGCATATGTTGCACAATGGGGTACTCGTTTCAGCATCGTGCGTCTTCATGTGCATGCGCAGCATGCCCGGCCCCTTGAAACTCTTCAGGCAGATCTCGCACTGCGGCTGCTTCTTGCAATTGGCCCTTATCCAGTTGGTGTGCGAATGCATGTGATTCTGCAAGCCCTTGAACTGCCGAAACTCGGTACTGCACAGATGGCAAATGTAACGCCCAGAGCCCAGCGGCGATGTGTGTTGCCTGATAAATTCCGTGACCAGATTGGCATCTATCTCGTAATTATCATCGGCGCCCGCTGCTGCAATCACCGAGGCGGTCTGCACCAACTGTCGCGAATTGGATGCGGCTAGTTTGCTGCTTATAGTGGGTGGACTGTGCTGGTGGTTGCAGGGTGTCTCCACCAGTTGATTGCTATGCGTTTGCGCGTTGCCACGACGTGCGCGCTTCGCTGAACTGGGCGTGGGACTGGGCGTATTGCTGACGTGCAACGTGGGCGCGACCAAAGTATCCTGGCCAAACTCCACCACAGCATTTTCAAGTGATATGCTATGAATGTCCACGGACTGCTGTTGTTGTTGCTGGTGTTGCTCCTGCAACTCTTGCTGCTGCTGTGCCTCGACATCGATAAAGGCCTGATCAATATCGCTGGCACTGACATCGCCATCGGTCGGCTCCATAATGGCATAGTGCAGCTCATCATCCACATCACCGCCAAGGCCGTGATCCTGATCATCGGTTATGTACTCGCAATCATCGACATGCGTCATGGCATCCCCATCTACATCTCCTTCCCCATCGTCAAGCATATCTTCATCTAGTTGTATTTCCTCAATGATGAAATTGTCATCGTCGTCATCCTCGTGCTTGACGCCATCCTCGTGATGCAGCAGCTGCTCGTCAAAGTATTCGTCGGTCTCCTGCTCTTGTGTGTCGCTGTGCGTGAGCTCCTCGTCAAGTAGAACTTGATGCTGTTGTTCCTTTAGAAAATCCTGCTGCTGGTCATCGTCCAGCACAATCGTCTCGAACGTGTGATCCTTGCCATCCAATTGCTCATAGACCTCTTCTAGCTCCTCATCATCCATTTCGGCATCGTCCAAAAGCTGCACATCTGCATCTGTTAGGGAAGCCCCACTACTTGTTGTGCACATGTCCGTTGTGGTCGTCGTTGTGATCGCCGGCGCCATGCTACGCTGCGGCACCAACTGCACCAGTTGGAGGGTCTGTGTGCCGTTCGGCTGCTGGACAATTTGCAGCGTTTGGCCATTGGGCGCCTGCAGCAACTGTGGCAGGAATTGTGCCTGTGCTGAGGCCGTGGCGTTCGTTGTCGTCGTTTGCGCGCCGATAATCTGCGCCAGCTGCGGCGTCACAATTTGCGTCGTTATGAACTGGCCGTTCGGCAAGAGGATTTGCTGTGCCGTCGTTGTTGGCATAAGTTGCGCAGGCGCCGGCTGCAGCGTGGGTAACTGAATCTGTTGTATCTGCTGTTGTTGCTGCTGGGTAACTAATTGTGGAGGCGGCGGCGGTGGCGCAGGCTCAGGCAACAACTGTACCACATCTTGCTGTTTCTTCGACTGCCGTGAAGTTCCTTTTCGCAGCAGCGGCTTCAATTTGTTTTTGGGCTATTTGATAATTACAAAAAAGTCGATAAATGTAAATTGGCTAAGGAATTGCGCGGGGATTTGTACCTTCTGTTGTTGTTGTTGTTGTTGTTGTTGTTGTTGTTGATGCTGCTGCTGTGGTTGCTGCACCAGGAATATAGACGACTGTTGCTGTTGTTGCTGCTGCTGTTGTTGTTGCTGTTGCAGCTGCTGCTGCTGCTGCAAAATTTGTTGTTCAAGTTTCTGTTGCTGCTCCTCAAGCTGCTGCTGCTGCTTGAGCTGCTTTTGTAACAGCTTTTGCTGTTTACGCTCTTGCGGCGTCAGCGACTCATCCATCACCATGCGTACCGTCAGGCTTTTAATATATTCACGTAGTTCCTTGTCGCTGCGCTCGACGAGCGACTTAAATGCATGATTTCGACTGACCGCATGGACACATTGCACGCAGATTTTATCTGGCCAGCCCTCGGTAGGCTCGACGCGCACGCTGGTGCAATCCATAAGCATTTCGGGTACTTTTTCGCTAAAAAGTGGACGCATTTCCTTGCGCTCCGAAATGCATAAGCGACAGATTTTGTCCAATTCAAGCACCTTCTTGCGGTCCATCATGACGTTAGCTTGACAGTACACTTTAAGTGCAGTTTTCTTCTACAACACATTGAGATATGTTAAACTTGTTGCTTGCTTCTATGATAATCCTAGCCAAAGGCAAAAATGTATGAGAACTTTTTGATAAGCGTTATTTGAAATTTGGCGCTTAAGAAACTCTGGCAGCGCTGGAGCTTGGTCAACGCTCTGGCAACTCACCGCTAGCGGTGCAAGCAGGATGGCTATACAGCCGACACGACACGACGACGACGACAACTAGTTATACACAATTTAGCATCCTGGTATTGGTGCGAGCGAAAAATCATATTTTAACTACTTTCGCAGCTAGCGACACAAATGTTTTTTATATTTGTAAACTTTATATTTACACCAATTATTCGATTAGTTTCTCATACTTTTTGCACTTTGGGTCAAGATTTTTAAGAGCACAATCCAGCGTTTGACTTACCCAAGCAGTATTTATGTAATTTAAGTGGCCTCCCTTCGTCTTTGCACTGCATTCGATATTAATTATTTTTAAATATGGCCGCGTCACACAATTCCCGAGCGAAAAACCCAATTATTTCACATTTTAAGCACTGAGCGCGAGTTTGTTTTGAAATGATGCGAAACAAAAACAAATGCGGCACCAGTTGGTTATTCTGGCAAGTAAATGAAATAACTAGACTTCTACCAGTGCCAAATTAATAAAAATTCAATGAATGAAATTTCCGTGCAAACGCAATGGTGCTGTTTCTGCTTTTGTCTTCTTCTGTCGACTGCAGAATGCGCGAGGCAGCTGAAACGACGTGAAACGACGATTACCCACACATTCGTGTCACACATATATAGCTCTCTTTTTTTGTTTCGCCCCGTCGTCTGCTTGTGTGAGTGAGATATGCGTATGTGGCGTGGCCATGGCCCGGGGCTGCCAACTCGACCAGACAAAAATACACCAAAATTCGGGCAGAAAACAAACAACAAATACTTATACACATGCAAACGCTTTGTGTTAGCAGAATAAAACGTTTTGTGCGATTAAGATAATTTGCTAACAGATTGACAATAACAATTTGTTATTATTTGAAGAACTTAATTACTTACCTAAATGTGTTTAAATAGTGGCAGCCCGCGGATTTCACATTTCACAACACGCACGAAAACTTTCAAAACTGCGCTGTGCCTTGCGCTTTTTGCGACTTTTTGTCGTCCGGACTTGCTTTTTTTTTTATAGCTTGGCACATTTAAAAATATGCAAATAATTTTCACCAAACACTAACTTGATTTTACACACCCACGTAACAGCTGCGCCGGGTACGAATACTTTAAGGACTGTCATGCCATGATGGAAGCTTTTGGTAAGGTGCTGTTAAAACGGGCGTCATTTCAGCTGTGCGAAAAGGTGACGTCACAAGTGCAGTGTTTTAACATTTAGCATAATCGATAAGAGTATGTTAATAACAGGGTAGCTGTTTATTAATCAGCTGTTAGATAGCGGTTAACGAAAATCTTGCAAAACAAGGAAATATAAAAAGTATTGTTTAAATTCAGAGAACTGTTACTTTAATTCTTGAAATTTCATGTTGGGAACAAATGTAAAAGTTGCTTACTTCTAGGCGGAGCTTGCGAGCTTGTTGCTAGTGTTGGCAAGCTCGTATTTTTGCCTCTCCTTGGTCTTTTTGTTGTAGACGCGGACAATGCCATACACTAGGGTAACTAGGAGTATACCAAACAACAGGCAACTGATCACAAACCAGGGATAGAAAGAGGAGCTGCCCCCCTGCTGCTCTTCCGCCTCCCATTCCCTAAACTCCATGGAGCCATTTGCACTCATTCTGGCTGGCGCAGCAGCCATGTCCTGGAACAGTGACGCCTTGGCCAGATTATCGGATTCGGGCGCCTCAAATGCCGGCTCGGTGCTGTCGATACGAACAAACGTTAACCGGACTCCCGCAATTGGTTGCTTATAGCGCATCAGGCCATGGCCATAGTATTCGTAGATATCGGCATTAAGCTCACGATGCTGATCAACCCACTGGCCAATTATATCCACCTTCACCTCGCTGCGGGCATCCATTGTGCGTCCGTAGTAGGACTGCTCCTGCACATCCAGGCCGCCCACACCGTTTGCATCCAGCTCCAGTACAGAACCGCGATGCTCCATCAGCAGCGGCAGCTGCTCGAGTTTCTCGTGCTCATAAATACTGCTTGTGTTGACCCGAATCTTCTCCACAAACGCATAGCTAAGGCTGCCATAGATGGGTTTACGCTGTGCACTGGGATTCTTAAGCATTCCGCTGCCCAAACGCATTTTATAGCTGTTGGTCACATTGCGCCATGGCAGATACGTGATGTTGCGCAGCTGGTACATCAAAGGCTGCAGCTCCACCAGCACATTTATGTTATCCTCAATGCCATACTGCAATATGAGCAAAAGTTAAATAAGGCAGAATTCTGTGTATAGTGTTGCCAATTCAGCTATTTGCTAGCTACATTTGGCTATTTTCAGAAGTCGTTGAAATTGTTTAAATCTTTAACTGATTTAGCTATTTTTCAACTCTCTTTAGCTATTTTTAACATTGACTTTACCGACTATTTGGGATCGGCAATTGGCAACATTGGTGCTCTAGTCGGAAATGCCCGACTAGCAGATACCCAGTTGGAAGCTGTATGCGCAGCTACTTACAAAGTTGTCCTCGAATATCATGACGACGCATGTAAAGAGGTTGTCCATCACATTGTTGACCAGATCCGTGTGCCTGAAGTGACACAGCTCAGTCTTTTCCCGCTCCACATTGGTCGCCTTGGCTATGTAGCTGAGGCGCTCCTTGGGATTCAGTTCAGCTGCATAATTCTGCAGCATGATCTTGTATGGTACCCAGGCTAGCATTGTGCTGGCATTTCCATTGCATATGTCACGCTGGGCACCACGTCCATTCAGCTCACCGTTGTGCAGTTTGAAGAAGTGATGATTGCTGCGTTTTATTGTTGTCGAGCCGTGATCCGCGCACATGGTGTCAACGAGGCTTTCCTACGGATTAATCAAAACGCAAAATACTTGATTTGCCACTCACATAAATAATTTTCTTATCTGTGCTGTGCACATTATCTTGCCATAGACACTTTTCCCGTTTCCTCGCTTTCTTTATCTCACCTAATTGAATTAGGAATATAAAGGAATATAATTGAATTAGGAACATAATCTATAATGCCCATATATATACAAATTGTCTATGAATCAAGGGCCTTGAAATAGTCATTTAAGGATTTTTGCGACAGTCAACACGTTTTCATTGATTGTCCAAACGAAATCGACTTAAGCTCAGCTGATTGATGGAATGTCATATAAGGCAGCGAACTTTAAAGACCATGTGGATAGCTTAAAATGGGAAAATTTTTAAATATGTTGTAAATGTATCTTTAGTTGATTGACATTGCTTTGAATATGAATGTTCTCAGACCGAAATGTTATCGTGGTGGTATTTGAAACACCCGAAAAAAACACAAAAGCTAGAAAAGAACTTAGCAAAGAACTACAATTCCTATTTGAACCTACCTTCTCCTTGAGCGTCAACGTTGTGGCTGTTATATGACAATTGGTATCCTTGTCGCTATCAATGACCACATGACGACCTATGTCAGTCAAGAGCAACGGTTCCGTTTCTATGCAGAAATCCGCACGTTCCTGAAACGCCCGGCAATATGTGGAAAGGAGCAAGATCCACGTTACAAGCGCTACAAATGTGAGCATGTGCATGGTTTAACTTTGAGTGGACGAATTCTTAAGTATTCCGCCGTTGATACGCGCGTCGTCGATGACAAATCGTAACTGAAATTCGCAATTGCAAGTAGTAAGTTATTTTGGTGATCGCCGTCGTTCAATCAGAAGCATTCAACTTGACCGCGAAAACCCGATAAATACCGAACACAGCCATATAACCATATTTATCTGTGGCTGAAGGATAAACTTGAGCGATTCAATTGTGGACATACGAGCAAATCTCATAGCCAAACAGGTGAATTGATTAACATTGACCAAAAGCGCCTGGCCTGCGCGTCATTTCACAATTCGAATCCGAGATAAGATAAAAACTAAGCACCAAAAAGCTACTCAACCACCTCGTTCTGATTAGCGGACGCCTATATCGTTATGTTTCCAAACATTTTGTTTACAACAATAAATAAGTACAGTTCATTTTAGGGAACGGGCACAGATACATTGTATGTTTATGTGAATGTTACAATAGACAAAGGCATAACATTTTTAAGTGCGATATATGTAAAAAACAAATCAATTGGGAATTAAAAATTGTCCTGTATTATTGGTTAGTATCTAAAAGCCATCAGATGACCGAAATCTACAATTCATATTGGAGTGAAATATTGTTTTTTGAATTTGTTTTAGGCACTTGCGTCAGCATTTTCGAAAAATAAATGTGTAAATCAAAATCATCAATTCTCAAGTACAGCATATAACAATGTGTTCTTATGTGAACGAACTTATGCTACTAGCACTTGTTACATTATATTAATTATTTATTTATAGAAAAGTATATAATTTTAATAAACTCTGTACACTTAGAAATTGTTGAACAATTTTCTTGTTTCATTTTTTTCTTACATTTGCTTATTGCTCTTCAACAGATATTTTTTTTTTGTGTTTTGGGGCTTTTTTAACATTGTAATTATTTGTACAAACTTTAACATAAAATAAAATTTAATAAACAGCTAACGAAACTAAGCGATTGTATAGCTTATGCTGAATAAGGGGGACAAATCCGATCTCGACATGCTGAAAATAAGTAGTTCATTTGTGAGAATATAAAGAAACGTGCTAAGAATTCGAGCCAAGGCAGCGAAAAATAGTTGGTTCTAGTCGACTGGGCTTTTCTGGACTGTTCTGTACGGGGCGTTTTATTCTGGGGATAAAGATAAGACAATTTAAATGCATGCTGGGTTAAAGGAATGTGAATAACATTTACCATCGCTACTGGCATCGCCTTCGAAGTCGATTTCATCGACATTGGATATAATTTCAAGATCGTCGTCATCGTCATCATCACCGTCATCCATATCGCTATCATTATCATCATCACTGGAGGAATCAAGATCGATAAAGTTGCGATTGCGGTGGCTGCGTAACGGGAAACCCAGAAAATTTGGACCTATGGCAAATACTATGGCAAGTAGAGCATAAATTTGATGATAGAAGATCTACGCCTGGGCACTTACCGTTATCAGAACCGGTATCCGAACCCGTCTCGGAGCCCTCCTCATTGGATTCGGGCAATTCCTCATCATCTTCCTGCAAGCATAGACATAATATTAAATTCAATATCATCCATCTGCCGCATGAGCGTTCTGAGATCGATTGGCGCACCGCCGGCACCGCCCAGTGTACGTGCTCGCCGTCGCACACCAACAATTGAGCTGTTGGGCGCATGCTGGCGAGCCAGATTTGAATTGGCATGTGACGGTAGCCTTAGCCGGCTTGGACGACGAGCGCGTGCCTCGTCGTCGTCGGCACCACCAACACCAATGCCAACTGCGTCAGCGTCAGCATCAAGCAAAGCTAAGTTTGGCGCTGGCGTATGGGGGCGTGCCACCGCCTCTTCGACGATGCGAATCAGCGCAGAGTCACCGTTTGGTGCATTGGCGGGCGGTGGCGGTTCCTCGGACGCGGACGCGCCGCCTCTAACGACACCCTCATCGACGGCCAGGTCCTTAACCGCACGCACCTCTTCCGACCGCTCGCTCTTTTTAACGCCCACGGCATAGATCTTCACATAAGTCTCCTGCTTCGAATCATAGCCGCTGTGATCCTCCACAACAGCAATTAAGCTGCCATTTGCACTAACGCTCAGATCGTTAATGTTACGCTTCACATCGATGGTCGCAATGCTAGAATAGTCGTACGCATCCAGAACATTAAAGCTAGTATCATAGGTGGTTGTCTCCATGTCATGGTCTCTATCAGCGCCTAAACTAGCGCCATATATAACATGCATTGGTGAGAACGTGCAATTGCGCTGATCCAGCACCGGCACCGTCTGTAGCAGATGAAACGTGCGCAGATCCCACACCTCCGTGTTGGCTATAATCTGCAAAATAAGACGATTTAAGAACTGAGAAAGTTATAGGTAGAAGGCAACGCTTACCTCTAAGCAATTGGGGTGAAACACGCCCGAAATGCATTGATTAAACTTGTCGAACTTGTGAATTTCCTTGCCGGAGCGCACATCCCAGAGCACGCCATCTGCAAGCATTGAAATAGAAGAGACTGTATACTACTTCGGCTGCTGGACTCACCTGAGAGTAGCAACTCGTCGGTGCGGCAGAGGGTAGCGCGATTCTTAGTGTACTGATTTGGTATGGTGGGCGTAAACGTGGATACCTTGGAGCCCGTATTGATGTCATACAGCACCGCGCACTGTAGAGGCGAAATAAAATTGGTTAGCATTTAATTAGATTAGCAGCAACAACTAATTCAAACGAACATCGGTGTGTGTGCCCAGTAAACGATCCTGCGTGGTTTGGCTAAATTCACAGTAGCCGACCTCAGGTAGACGCAGTTTGGAGCGGAACTCGTTGTCGGTGATGGACCACAAAATGGTGGTGCGTAGGCGCCAGAGACTAGTGGTCAGCACCAGACCACCGGCGCGATTCGCCTGAATCGCATCCACGCCGTAAGTGTGGCATATGGAGGAGAATTGCTCGACGCCATCATTCATGTTGAACACCTTGCTCTCGCCTTGGTGCGTGCCAACGATCAGGTAATTTCCCACAACGTCACAGCATGTGAACTCCAGATCATCATAGTCGGCGGAGCGCATGGTGCGCCAGGGCGCAAAATGTGTGTGCACGTGACGGCGATCGAAGCGTGCGGTATTAAAGCCAGCTTGGGTGCGAAAATGCCTGGAGGTAAGATTATAATTGGAACTGACCAGACGACTGGGCCGTGGATCGGGGCATTTGTGCGGCTCGTATAGATCAAACTGCGGACAGGTGGTAACCGGATTGTTGCACAGCGAATGCTGATTGGTTAGATACTCTGTTACAATGCTGTTGAGTGTTACGCGTTTTGGATGCAGCGCTGGCGAGATAGTGAGTTCATCTGGCAGGCCCACAGCGGTCGACTCTACGTTGGCCAAACTTATCTGCTTTTGCAGCGAGCGTGTGACCGAGGATGTGGCACGCTCCGTCTTGCGTAGCTTAATGGGTGTCTGTGCACTGAGGTAGCTAAAGTTGGGCACGCCCATGGTAGTAGACGCTGCGCCCGCCATTGATGAGGAGGTGCCAATGCTGGAGCTGCAGTGTGGTGACATATCCTCCGAAAGACTGCGATTCTGGTCGCCACTGGACATAATAGCCGCATGGACATCCTGCATGCGACTACGCAAACGACTGCGTGAAATTGAACTCAAGCCGGCGAGACCTTTGTAGTCGAAGGGCGACTGATGGAAACTGCGGGTCGTTGTCGTCTGCAGGGGCAGACCAACCTCACGCTGTAACATCTGAGCCGTTTGGCTCAGACCCTTGCTCTCCAGATGCTCAAAGATGAGCTGATACAGCTGCTGTTCGTTGTATTGAATTCGCGTCTGGGCAATAACGTTCGCCTTGTGCATGTTAGTCAGCGATGGATCTAGCGGATTGTTGAGCGGCTTTGTCTTGCCCGAGATGCGCTCGAGCAGTTCCAGTGCATACTTTTGGAAAATCACATGTTCGGCTCGCTTCTCTTGCAGTATGGGATCACGCATCAACGCCTGCAACTGTCCGCTGGCAAATAGCGGAAGTTTGCCCACAATTTGACGAACACGATCGGAGCGTGCCAGGCCAGCCAAGGCGCGGCAGGCCATTCCGCGTATGCAGTCGGCATCCGTGATGGGTCCCTTCGTTTGCATAAGCGACAACAACACCACAATACCATTGTTCGAGCACACGGACTCCCACACCTTCTCGATCAGTTCCTCGGCATATTTCTGGTTCGCCTTGTTTTTTCGTGACGAGTTGGCAAACTTCATCAGACTGCTGCTCCCGCTATCCTTGCGTATTATGGGCGAGCACACACAGTGGCAGAGCACGGCCAGCGCGGATTTTAAGACCTCAGCGTCGGCTGTGATCTCGCCGGCCGCTGCGCCTAGCACCGAACAGAACCCGGACGTTGTCGTCTTATCTGGCATTTGAAGGCGTTCGCAGAGCACCAAATATACGCGTGGTATCACACAGCATACGCTTAGTACGTCCAGGGCCGAGCGCACCGTCTCCGAACGGCCACTGTTCACCCAGTCGTAGCTAAAGGCAATGATGCGCAACAGCAAAGTAATGCCGCCCAGCTTCATTAGCTGATCCACGGGCTCCCAATGGCCACGCACCGATGTGTGCTCCTGCAGCGTACGCAACTGTTCGTGCAGCTGATCGAATGTCAGTTTGGCGGCCACTGTTGGCTGCTGACTGAAGTAGTGGGTCGAGGAGGACGATGATGTTGCATAGTGCTGGCAGAGAAAATTGTTGTACTTGTAGAAGAAATGCGCCTCCATATAGCGTTTCATTGCTATGCAAACATGTCGCACCATCTGACGCGAAGCGCACTCCACATCCTCGTTAATATCCGAGCCGTTATCGCTGTCATTGTGACTGGGATCCAAAATTTTCAACACCGATATCTGTTGAAAACCAAAAACAAATTATTATCTTTAAACTTTGGCAGCCAAAAAAACGGTTTACTTACAACATTGTAGAGCTTGCGCAGGCCATCCTGCGAGTCAAACTCATCCAGTATGGCCTTAAACTGAAAGCTTAGGCTGAAGAACATGGTGGCATGGCATTTGGAGGAATCATGACAGCGCCCGAGTATCCACAGTGCATAGCGCACCAGATTTGATATCAATGGACGCGGCATGCTGCATATCCGCTCCATGGCATCCTCACAGTAAGCCAAATAGTAGATGGCTATGGAGACGCCTGTTGTGGCCAGACTGGGCCGTGGCACATTCAACAGCAGCTGCAAAAATAAACAAATTGAAAAGTGCAACTATTAAGATATTCAATTTGGCTTACCTCCAGGCCGCCGCGCGATATGAACTCCAATGCGAACTTCTTGTGGCAGAGAAGCGAGGCTAGATATTTGAGGACCTCGTACGCCAAGCAAGTGTCGCGCCTGTCTAGCTCTTCGAGATGACCAAAGATCAGTGCCATAACATTATTACCAAATGCCATGGCCAGAAACTCTTGGTACTCGCCGAGACTGGTTAGAAAGCGCAAAATCAGCATCTGACTGGTGTCCGCTGTTGGCGGATGCAGTGGTATATACATGCGCTTGTAATACCGCGACAGTGGAAACGCATCGCGGCTATTCTCAAACAAAATAGACATATTGGAGGCACTCCCGCTGGCGCCGTTATGCTGCGGCGACTGCGGCGCTGAGGCAGCGCCACAGGCCATCCAGCTAAGCATGCCTGGCGAGAAACTGCTGTCCGCCGAGTTATTGAGTGAGGAGCTTGGCTCTGTTATTGTTGTGTTTTTACTCATGCGACTGCAGGCAAGCAACAGGTGCAGGCGGTTAATCATCTTGGGCACCAAGCGCATATTCTGTTCCCGGCAAGTTATCGCAATATCGCTCACCTCCATCGCAGCGGCCAGCAGCCCGGTGGCATAGCTTTGCAGCGGCTCAATGCTGTCCTCCGCCCAGTTGTAGAGACGATTAATGATACCATCCTCCTCAGCTGTCTGAAAAACTGCCGTCGTCTCAAGACCTGGCATTACCACTAATATTAAACGGCAGGCAATTATATTCAACTCCAGTGAGCTGCGACTTATGTTCTGGCGACTAAAATAGTTATCCCGCAGATAATCGTTGAGCAGCTGAAAATATGATAAGTAAATTTTAGATGCACCGAAACCAATTGCTTATAATTACTAGAATGTAGTTTATATATAAAAACAATCTTGTCCAGACTGGCTGGTGGCCAACGGACAGCTTACACCATAAGAATTACTGAAACTTTTTTTTTGGGTACAGGGTGAGCAGTAATGCGGGGTTTTGGTAATTACAACAGCCTCGTTGCTGTCATATGAACGATGTTTTCGGTACGAATCTCCGTAATGACAAAATATATGTTTCTGCCCCGGGCGACGCCGGGCAATTTTTTCAAGTAATTCATAAAGTTTACATAGTTTTCTGTGTGCCATACCTTGCCCATGAACTGATCCTTGCGAAAGAGCAACTTCAGCAGTAGACCATATTGGCAACTGGGATCGGTGCGATAGGGATGTCTTAAGTCCAAAGGATCTGGATCCTTGCGCATATATGAATCCTTCTCACGCTCAAATATTTCAGCTAGACTGCAATTATCATATATATATAATTATATATACAAGTTTAGCTAAAAGTATAGCTTGGGCTCACCTTCTCAGTGTGGGCACTGGATCGTAGCCGTTTTGTGTTTGTTCTTGCTCCCATTTGTCAATTATTTGGGTAAGCTCTTTTTTTGTGGCCGACCGTCTGTCCGCGGCAGGATCATCGTCAGCATTAGCATTGCCAGCATCATCCGCAACGCTGTCATCTTCGGCGGCAGCCGCGCCCTCGCCCTCACCCTCACCATCAGGTTCAGGCTCAGCGTCAGCCTCAGCTTCAACTTCAACTTCTGCACCAGCCTCCAGTGAATTTCCCACGTTTTGTGCTTCAGCTTCCTCTTCCGCTTGTATAGCTTGATCCAATGCATCCACCGAACTCTCGTCACTTTGGTAGGCAGCCGCAAATACAACATTATCCAAGGCTGCATCATTTAATGCTGCACCACTGGGCATTTCAGCATCGTCTTCCTCCTGCGCCGCGGCATTCGCATTGTTATTCGGATTCGACATTCTTAGAGCGGCCCACGAGGCGAGCGTTCGACACTAGCTCGTTGCGGTGCGCGCCAATTTCTTGATTTCAGCTGATAACACACGTTGCAACTCCGATTACTGCTTATTTATATATATATATATATAAATATATATTTATTTAGTACGATTGAGTTTATTAATATGCAAATCCGCTGCCGCTTAACCACGCGCTTCTCTTTTTTGCCAATGAATTAGTGTGACCGTGTGCCTTAGAGAGGAGCGATATATGAGTCTTTTTACATGAATCGCAGAAAAATCGAAGTTGAGTCACATATGTGAAATGTTGCAGTCAGCTTCCACTGTCTTAAAATCTCGCCAATATATAATTAAACAAAAATAAATAGCATATGATAGCATATTGTTTGAAAGTAATTGCCATTGTATAAATTTAATTTTATGTCTTTGAAGAAGCCATTGGCACAAGTTAGGAACTACTTATTGAGCAAGTGAATTAAACCATCCCATTGACTGGGTGGCAACGCTGTCGGAAATCGCCGCTTATCGTTAACGTTATTGATGCGTCGCGTCATTGTTTTGTTTTGGCACCTCATCAACTCACCTTATTGATATTTAAAAAATTATGGGTTTTCTATTTATACTCAGTTGGATATCATTAGCTATACAGATCACCTTCATGACACTCTCTATAGGTATGTTATCAGAATCTGATTACGTGCACCCTAACACACGCCTATTTCCAGTCGCCGGACTTTACTATCTGGCTGAATTGGCGGAGGAGTACACAACGCCAGCACGACGTTTTATTCTATTTATGATAAGTTTCACAATTATCGTATATATAATGCTTATTTTCTTTGAGGACTTTTCGTGGACCATGATGTCGTGTGGTCTAGCGGCACAGGCTTTTCATTTCAGTATAATGACTAATTTCCCATTCATCCAATTGCTTTCGGTGTCTTTTATTGGCTCGTTGGCGATGCTGGTGATTAATCATGTGCTCGCATTTCAGTATTTTACCAGCGTCTATGTTCCTTTTACACAGGTAAGCGTCTAGAGATCTAGCAGCAACTTGTACTTTTAAGCAAACGACTATTTTTTTTTAAAGGTACTCGCCTATTTTACTGTCTGCTTGTGGATGGTTCCCTTTGCACTCTTCGTCTCACTCAGCGCCAACGACAATGTGCTGCCCACAACGATTAGCACCAATGAGCGACGTTTGGGCAGCAGTAATCCCGATGTGGTCAGCAACTACTTTTCGCGCAACAAGAAGCTTGGATTGCTCTCGTTTTTTAACTATATTAAGGAGACGTTGCTGCCGGGTCGCAGCAAGAAATCATTTTAGGCAGACACCAAAGATCTTGAGAATCGATTGGCATAGTTCCTTGTAAAGGAACTCAAGATCCTTTAGTTATTTATTTTGTAATATACCCCTTTAACAAAGTGTAGAAGTATTAATATGAACATGTGAATTGCATTATGCAAACTGCTATTCCAAATGAGATCTATCTGGTCTGCACCTTGACAGTGCCATCTGCCATGCCAAAGTAACATTTGTTTGCCATGTCCACAAACAGACCAGTCTCCAAGACACCTGGTATCATGGATATTGCCAGATTTACCTCGTGCCAATTGTATTCGCGTTTGGCAACAAATCTCCAGTCCAGCAGAAAGTTGCCATTGTCGGTGACAATTGGGCCGGCCTTTTTCAAGGCAATGCGCAGCTGCGCCTCGCCCCCGAAGAGCTCCTCGATTTTCAGCTTGATTGGGACATAGGCCATGGGGGCGACCTCAATAGGTATTCCTTTGCACCATTGCTCGCCTAGGCGCAGAGATTTCTTAGTGTAGTCCGCAATGATTATTACACTCTTCGCGCACGAGGCAACAATCTTTTCCTGCATGAGGCAACCTCCGCCGCCTTTAATAAGCACCATACCGCTGTCGACCTCGTCGGCGCCATCAATATATACGTCGATCCGGCAGTTGCGATCCAAATCGCCCAATGTTAGATTATGATCAAGTATCAGCTTACGCGCCTGAAACGATGATGGCACACAAATCATGTCGGAGAGGGCGCCCTCTTTCCACACGCGTTCCGCAATGCGATCCATGACAAATACTATGGTCGAACCGCTGCCAATGCCCACCACTTTGGTCTCTTCGGTCACCCACTGGTCAACGGCAGCGCGTGCCGCTAGCTTCTTGGCTGCATCCAGAGCAATATTAGAGTCCATATTGGAGCAGAATGTGCGTCGTAAGGCTGTTGCTTGCAAATCGATGCCCGATCTTTTTGCAATTGAGATGAAATGTGGTAAGTGCGGTTGCAGTAAACCTCGGCACAGTAACAAGGGCTTCAACATGTGCTTTAACAACTTCAATGTGACCCGGCTTCAGTTTGACAAGTAAGTTCTCACTGCAATGACACTAGCTGAAAATTATTTTTCAATACAAGTCTTTTGTTTTACAGTCTGCAGCAATTTGCCTTAATTCTGGCTACTTTCAGCAAATGTTTTTAGAGCATAATCTAAGTGCTGCTAAGCTTTTATCGATTATTTCTGAAGTAAAATATCGTATGAAATCATCGCGGCAACGCAGCATTGCCATTACTTTTCAATGGTTGATGCATTTTTTAAAGCAAGGGATAGGGGAAATTTTGATTTAATAAAATGCTAATTGTGTTGATTTGCATTTATTTATCAAATTATATGTGATCGATTAATACAATTAGGAAAAATAACATTTTCCGATTAAGTTTGTGGCTGCATGAGCTTCTGCAACAAATTGAATGTAACAATCTTCGGCGCAAAGAAGCCACCGAAACCTTTATTTCCCTTATGATAGATGCCAAGGCCAGCAATTGGCATTGCTGGATTGGTCACAACGTCCTGTATATCGATAAAGGGTACGGTGCTCTGTGCGGCATCCATGTCCATGCTGCTGCTTATAAATTCCATAAATTGATTATTTTTCGATAATGGTACAGATTTAACTGTTGTTTTGGTCGGCTTATTAGGGTTCTTCAGTAGGAGCTTCTGGCGTGGTTTATCCGCATTGTTGCCCAGCCAAAAGCTGTTTACCTCCGGATTCAGTAGACGTCCTGTGGTAAAGTTGAAAAGGCTAAAGCGCACCTCCAAATTGAGATGCTTGTCGATGACACGAAAACGGGCGCCCGTAACCACAAGGGAGTCATTTTTCGCGGTTATCTCATCCAAATCCAGCGAACGGCTCCCAAAGGTGAGCTCATGATAGTCAAAGCCGTTCCGTATGTCCACGTGGTTGACATCAAAAGACTCCAGTGGTATCCAATCCAGTAAGGACTGATTAATTAAACCACCTGGCAACAGTTCGCCTTGCTGCAACTGCAAATGGAAGATACGTTGATCCTTTATAAATCGCGCTCCAGTGACAATCTTATTCTGGTGAAAATCGGAGAGTGTATCGCGCAAGCTAAAGAAGCGATCGGACTGCGGTCCCGGCTCGTCACACAGACAGAAACAATAGTCACAACGCCAGACGAGATAAAACGGCCAGGACTTCACCCGATTAGAGCCGCGTGAGCACACCAAGTTCTGGATGCCGTCTTCATCAATGTTCAGCAAGCGACCATTGTCATAGTGTATAAACTCGTAGCGACGCGAACTGTTTTCGTAGGATTGGCAAACGTCACAGTCGGAGTCAATGAAGCGACAGCTGTGCACGCGTCCGGCACATTTTGGCTGATCATTACAGAATTTGTCTTTCTGGCAACCGGTGACGCGCACGTCCTGGTAATCCTCGCAGGATTGGAAGCAATTCGACTCAGTATTAAGGTTTATCTCATTCTCTACGTAGCCCTGCATTAAGCGTGTGATCTCGTCGTATGTCTTGCCTAGCACATGCTCTCGCGGCTTGGGATCACAGCGCCAATAGATGCGTCCAGTGTACGTCAACACCTGCCGTAGAACCTGCTGAGAGTGCTGCATGCGTTGCTGGTATTTGCTACGCATTAGCAACATCTCCTGGGTAAAATTACCCAATCCAAAGTCACTTAAGACCATCCATGAGAATTCCAGCATGATGTAGCCCTTAATCTCAATTAGCACTGCCTTCGTGTACATATCATATGCGAATTGCTGTGGTGATCGATTTGAGGCGCATAATTGCTCCACGTCTGATTCATAGCTGGACACCAGCTTAGCGAACAGCGATTGGGTGGCATTATTTTCGGCTTCACCGTAAATGTAAGTATGCAGCATCTCCAGTAAGTAGCCAATAGAGCTGGGTCCCGGTTCAACCGTCCACTCGGCAAAGTTACGCAATGTATAGGGATTCACATTCTCCTTGTATTTATCATAGTCAATCATATCCCGATAGCGTTGTAGAATGCTTCTGGTTATATCGCCCACATAGGTCATCTTGTGGGTTAGCTCAGACTCGGCGTGAAATTCACGTTTCAGCGTCTCAATTGTCATGGTAAAATATTCCGCCTGTTTTTCCTCGAAATTACTTATCTGATTGTTGACCTGTTCAATGGAGCTCATTATTTGACGTTGATTTTCATTCATTAGCGGTATATCATTGCTGCTGCCCAAGGGCAGATATTCTATAAGATCCCAGGCCTTAAGTAGGATGCTCGGCACCTCGTCGATTAGTTTGATTATGTCAATTACATTAGAGCTGGCCACTCTCTTGACAGACATCATCTCAAATAGTAAAATCAAAAACAGCATCCCTATGCTAAAATGGAGTCGCATTTCGATGTTGATTTCTAAGTGCTGAAAATTATATCATTAAAGTTTTCTGCCTAGTAAGCGCGCTTTGTTCTGTATGGACATACATACATGTCAGTGTATAAAATTACTTGAATTTCAGCCACTAAAAATATGTTTATTTTATTTTTGTTTATTCACAAAGTGCCGCCTCAACGCTTACGTCCGATCTGTTCGCTGGACTATCTGGCTTTGATACTGAGCAAATTGCAATGCAAACTTTAAATTATATGTATGTATATTGGAAATAGGCTTTTGTTCCTACTTATGTTTGGATGTGTTGTGTATAGAGAGAGATAGAGAGAGAGAGAGAGAGAGAGAGAGAGAGAGAGAGAGAGAGAGAGAGAGAGAGAGAGAGAGAGAGAGAGAGAGAGAGAGAGAGAGAGAGAGAGAGAGAGAGAGAGAGAGAGAGAGAGAGAGAGAGACTTACATGCACACAACACACACACACTCACACACACACACACACATATGTGTGTATATAGGTAGCGTCACAAATTAGAGCTGGTAATTCGAAAGAGGATCGTTGAGATGGGAACAGCCTTGTCGATGGTGTAGGTACAGTGAGTAAAGATTTTGGGAATGTTTAAAGTAACAATTTGCTCGACTTTAAGTTTTGAGGTCCGCTGTCGAATCTCAATAGTGGAAAAAACTATTTTACTAATATTATTATCGATAATAATAATAAAATAATCGATAATAACAATAAGTAATACATATTTATATACGTGCGTCAAATTAGCGGCGGTGACTTAGCGTCGAATTTTGGTACTTGTTATCGGAAAACTATCGGTCACTTTCAAATGCATTTATTTATGTTTTTAAGCACGAAACCAAATAAATTTAAATGCAGAATTGCAAAAAATTAAATTATTTACTATCTACATTCATTTATTTTTGAATTTTAATTTTTAATATGGGTAAACAAAGGGGTTGAAAAGTTAGGTTTTCGCCATTCTTTAAATATCTTACTTCAGGGATAATGGCCCCGAAAACCGCATATACACGATTGAAGTCTATAGTTTCAGCTATCCAATAGTGAAAAAATTATAAAAATCGATCAGCACGTTTTTAAGATATTTGTACTACAGTGCAGCAACCTCGTTGCTAGCCCCATACAAAATGACCGTAAAAAATCACCCTTGCACTTGAACCCTAATAACTTTTCTCAGGGATAATGGCCCTCAATGCACGTTATACCAACTTGAAGATACATGTTTAAGGAAGCTTTACGCATTAATTCTACGCAAATCGATCAGCCAGTTTTTTAGAAAAATGGCAAAATGTAAGCACACCTCATGTTGTTCATTCAAAATGCCTATCGAGCTACTAGCTCCAACGGGAACCGAACCACTGCTCGGAATCAGTGTTGAACAATGTTATAAAGTATTGGGCGGGAACAAATTAATTCAAAATACTTGTATATGACAGAGAAATGCAGTAATATATAAAATAATTGTCATTTTACAATAAAACATTATCTTTGGTAAAATAGACTGCTGCAAAAGACGACACCTATGCATTTAAGTATTAATGCACGTATAATAACGAAAAGGTGGCAATATTTCAACCTATATTATTCTATTTCTCCGATAATGGCCCCAAATGCACGGTAGTTTAACATATAGATCGCGAATTATCAATCATTTTGCTTTTTACATCAAGAAAATCGTCCAGCCAGTTTTAGAGAAATTCGCATTTTTCTAGTTTTTTCTAGCCAGCTAGTTTTTTTTGCATAACAGAGGGTATAATAAGAAAAATAGAAAAATGCGAATTTCTCTAAAACTGGCTGGACGATTTTCTTGATGTAAAAGGCAAAATGATTGATAATTCGCGATCTATATGTTAAACTACCGTGCATTTGGGGCCATTATCGGAGAAATAGAATAATATAGGTTGAAATATTGCCACCTTTTCGTTATTATACGTGCATTAATACTTAAATGCATAGGTGTCGTCTTTTGCAGCAGTCTATTTTACCAAAGATAATGTTTTATTGTAAAATGACAATTATTTTATATATTACTGCATTTCTCTGTCATATACAAGTATTTTGAATTAATTTGTTCCCGCCCAATACTTTATAACATTGTTCAACACTGATTCCGAGCAGTGGTTCGGTTCCCGTTGGAGCTAGTAGCTCGATAGGCATTTTGAATGAACAACATGAGGTGTGCTTACATTTTGCCATTTTTCTAAAAAACTGGCTGATCGATTTGCGTAGAATTAATGCGTAAAGCTTCCTTAAACATGTATCTTCAAGTTGGTATAACGTGCATTGAGGGCCATTATCCCTGAGAAAAGTTATTAGGGTTCAAGTGCAAGGGTGATTTTTTACGGTCATTTTGTATGGGGCTAGCAACGAGGTTGCTGCACTGTAGTACAAATATCTTAAAAACGTGCTGATCGATTTTTATAATTTTTTCACTATTGGATAGCTGAAACTATAGACTTCAATCGTGTATATGCGGTTTTCGGGGCCATTATCCCTGAAGTAAGATATTTAAAGAATGGCGAAAACCTAACTTTTCAACCCCTTTGTTTACCCATATTAAAAATTAAAATTCAAAAATAAATGAATGTAGATAGTAAATAATTTAATTTTTGGCAATTCTGCATTTAAATTTATTTGGTTTCGTGCTTAAAAACATAAATAAATGCATTTGAAAGTGACCGATAGTTTTCCGATAACAAGTACCAAAATTCGACGCTAAGTCACCGCCGCTAATTTGACGCACGTTATTTATATTTATAATGCCAATGTGTTTGTTGCGGGGTTCTCTGTCGTTCCTACAAGGCAGCGCGCAAAAACAACAACAACACTATGTAGATTGTTGCAAAAAAAAGTACAAAGTTACGTACACGACGCGTTAGCATCAAAAACTATGGCGTCATATTTCATAGGATTTTATTTCTTGTGATGTTTAGAATATATTACTATCTTTATTAGATTTAGATAATTTATTAATAGAGTCTTTTAAAATAATGAATTTATTTAAATAGGTATAAATTTACTGTACGCAACGATCGCACACAAAAAGCCTTAGTATGTGACGTCCCATGCGCAACATAATGTTGCAATATTTTTATACCCTGAACCCATTAAAAATGGGTATAAGGGTATATTGTATTTGTGCAAAATCCAAATGTATGTTACAGGTAGAAGGAAGCATCTCCGACCCCATAAAGTATATATATTCTTGACCAATAGTCGAGTCGATCTAGCCATGTCCGTCTGTCTGTCCGTCCGTCCGTCAGTATGTATGAACGCAAGGATCTCTGAACCTATAAGAGCTAGAGACTTGAAATTTTAGATGTAGATGCTCCTAGTTCCCGCGCAGATCGAGTTTGTTTTCCGATAATCGATAACTTACTCCGTTTCCAAGCAATCGATGAAAATCGATATCGATATACTGTTTTTTGGGCAATTTTGGTAAATAATAGGAGCTAGAGTCACCAAACTTGACATATAGCTTCTAAAATATAATATATATATGCATTTGATGTTGGAAGAAGAGGGTTCAGGGCATCCCCTAGTCAGGAGCTCCCGACTAGAACCGCTTACTTGTTTCATTGTCGAGTCGTTTGTTTTGGTTATGGTTGTTGTTGGTTCTTATGGAAAATATTCAGAAGTTGTCTTTGATTTTTTGGGCAACGGCAGTAGTAGCTGCTGGATGTTGTGCTTGAGTGAAGTATTTTGAAAAAGAGCTTTTGATCCAAAACCTTCAATGTCTGATTATTACTCAATGGAAAAAGGCTTATGTTCATACCATTATTATATATTTATTAATCAATGAATTTAAGTCTTGAGGTATGCTGTAGAATTTCAATAGTGGAAAAAAACTCAAAACAACAAAAATAATAATCGATAATAATTTTATATACGAATATATATATTTATATATATTTATATATACGCTTAAATAAGCTCACTAAATCAACAAATGGGAGTTGTCGAAAATGCGCCAAAGTACACAAAGGTACAAAATAATAGTTCTGGATGCAATCGGAACAATGGAGCGCATACACTTTGCACAACAACAATAACAACAACATGAATACACAATACAAAAGTCGTTCAAAGTTAAACGTTCGCCTTGATAATGATAAGAAATGGTTGCAAAACCATTAAAAGCATTCCCATTTTGGCTTAGATGAGTGCGAGAGGGCGAAGCTTCAGCGCTGACCAATGAAATAAAATGAGGGGAATCCCTCTTGAATGGCCGACCGCATCTGGCTGCAGCTGTTGGAATATTCCGTCTTAGACGTAACTGCTTGGATTATTTCAGTATAGCATTTGAAGAAATTTAATACTTTTAGTGCACAAAGCGAAAACTGTTGAATGGAATTGCGATAAAGCTGAAAAGCAAAGCACAATCACAAAGGTGATTGCAGTTTTTCCCTTTCAAAATGGAACACAAACTGAATGCCATGCCAAATGCAAAGAGACTAGCAAAAAACAGAATCGTAAGAGGTAAGCCAAATGCCAAAAGATTTCTGTTAATGGATTTCACATTTAAAGAAATGAATTCCAAATGCAGTACAGAATTAAAAAATTGTTGTATTTCGCATGCTTGTATAACAATTATGAACATACGACAGACTGTGTATCATTACAAAATTAGGGAAAACCAAAAAAATATTCATTATATGATTATCACGTGCAGGTTTTTAAGGTGTCGAACATATGTACACGACTGTCGTTTACCAGAAGCAATTGTAAATTTAAGATGTAGTTAAGTTATGTTCGAAAAAAATTGATTCCTAAAACTGGCTGTAGACGAAATAAGTCTGAGAACGTCTGGACTAGTGCATAAAACGGTAAGTTATCTTAATTTTGGCATATTAATGTAACATTTAATAGAAAACACTTCGTTTGTGACTTGCCCTAAGCATAAATACGTTTACTTAGCGTAGCTAAATGGTATCGTATAAATGGTCACCTAATGAGTCTGTTATGACGGCTTGACGAATCTTGTGTTTAAGGTTATGGTATCCTTTTGCAAGGGTATAACAACAGTGCCAATGCAAACGTCAATTAACTGAAACAAAAGTCCTGTACACACACACACACACACACACATGCACGCAGACGTGCACACATACGTGGGCAGCATAAAAACCGGCAAATGTAAATTGTTAATTAAAGGAATGCATTGTTTAATGTGCCCCTTGTGGGCCACACTCCAACACCTGCATCCGTATGCTCTTTCACCCGCCACCCAGCAACCAGCTCCAGTTCCCAACGCCCGCTCAATTACACGCACAAACTTTGCACAAAAACTTGCAAAGGGCAGCAATTGCAAATGGAGCCGCGACCCAGTTGTGTTGCCATCCGTTGGCGTTTTCCCATTATAGCGCCTAAATAGGAAAGCGCCATTGGGTGAGAGGGAAAATATGATTGCAGGCACGGCTCGGTTTTCATTCTTTCTTCTTTTTTTTTTGTGCGCGCCATCGAATCAGAGTTATGATGGCATCTCCATGGTCCTGCTGATGATGACAATGTCAGCTTGGTGGCTTGGCTTGACTTGGGTTGGCTTGCCTCTGCAATGAACGACTTTTTCGATGGGAATAATTTATAATTTGATTAGCACATCGCTGACTGCACACGGCAAAGAGCAGAGCAGCCGAGCACCGGGGCGCAAATGGAGGCGTTCAAAAGTAAAACGGAAGTGCATCTGAGCGCATTGAGGCTACCAAACAGGCATCGTCCATTCTAAGCCTTATCACATCTACCTATTGAACATGCAAATGCTGGTAAGGGGAATCACACTCCGTTAACCTCCTGCCAACATAGACAATGACAAATGATGATGAAGTGGCGCCCAACCCGCTCTAAATAAAAGGTTTGAGACATGGACACTGTGTCTGGCACTCGCCTAAAGTTAAGCTTTAGCATTCAATTAATATTACAAGTGGCGTTTTTATTGGCACCACAAAAAACAAAGGCCTTTGTGCTGTAGGGCCATGATAATCAATTTGTATTTGTGTTGTTATCTCTGTGTGTGTGTCTGAGTGTGTGGGAGGATCAGAACAACAAACAAAGTGAATTTGCAAGATGCACGATGAAAATAAAAACATAAAACAAAAAAACTTGCCTATTTTCGGCCGGTCGAAGATAAAATACCCTTGTGAAATGGAAATGAAGAAGCTGGAAATTGCATCGATGAAGATATCTTCAAAAACAAACCGATTCTTCCTTTAATACATTATGATGTAGAAGTAGATCTTGTTAAGATTTTGTTTTTATGTGCAGTAGAGTTTAACTATGTTAGGTTTGTTTAAGATACCATAATAAACCAAAATGTTCTTCATACAAGAACATCATTCCTATGCCAGATACACGATATAGTGATCCGATCCAAATTGCAATCGGCAGGCACTTATGTAGAGTTTCATGATAAGCATGAATAAATATACCTAATGGAGTCGGAAATATTTCCTCCTATGCCATATTTCATGACCAATTCATAATATCCTCTACAAGGGTATAAAAAGAAAGGCAAACACAGCTAGAAAAGTAAGGCTCACACACTTAAAGGATTCGCCGCACAAGAAACGCCCCCATTGAAATTTCTCATTCATTCATTAAACAATAAACAGAAAACTCTGCTAAGGGCGTGGCATCTTTGGGGCTGAATAAAATAGATTAATGACCGTAAACAAAGCTGACAAAATCAATTTATTATACTGCAGACAGTTGACCGCATAAAATAAATATTTTGTGCAGACATTTGGAGGCATTCAAGCAATGCGAAAAGTTAATATTCAAATTACACTTATTCATGCATATTTCAGTTAATTTAACAGGCAGCATTTTGAAGTGAGTGCTTTTTCGCCCAACTAACACTTAAAAGTGCTGCCTGTTGCCTAACTGAAAAACAATTTGTTGCAACTATCTATGGTAAAATCAACATCATGCCCAGGGGCGTGCAGCGATATCGATAGGTTTTGGATTTCATATTCCGATTTAGCCGTTTCACCTCCAAGCGTTCCTGTACAAATTCCTGTGCATAAAGCTCACGCATGCGTTCCTGTCGCGTTTTAGTGATCAGCGCCTGAGCCGTCTTAAGCTCGAACCCGATGGGTTTCAGGAGGTTGTGGACAACGGAACTGCCGCTGGCGACCGTCGTAAAATCCCGCTTGGCAATCAATGTGAGGCTGTGTGGCATGATTCGGGCATATATATATGGCATGCTAATGGTATTTGATTATTGATTACTTACAAATTAGTTGCCATTTCTAGAAATCAAATATACCACAAGAAACACTAGAAAAGTGCACAAAAACGAATGCACAATAATTAACAAGGAAAGAAACAATAAAAAAAAATAAAGTTTAAGTAATTAGAAACTTAAAAATCTAAGTTACATTTTAAACTACATTTTCATTTACATTTTCAACTATTTTCTGGCTTTATTTGGCCATTTTCAACATGTAGTTAAAGTGCTCGTCTGTTTTATCATCTGATTTGTCGTTAATGTCAAGCCATGCCAATAATCATGACGTTAATTAACTGAATGAAATTGTCCTTTGATTGGGCAACGAGATGGCTTGGGACGTGGAGAACGACACGAGTGTTTGAGGCCGGAAGGATGCCATTGAACATGTGAGTAGAATAAGCACTTAGCCGTGTTTGTTAGCTCCATTGAAGTTCAGCAAAATGTGGCAGTAGGCAAATGAACCACAAGCAAACAGACAGATGAGGATTGGCCTATATCCGATCCGGTTACAAACGCTTCATTTCAATCAATTACGGGTGCGATTTTTAAGCACAAGCACACAAATCCCAATAAAGTTTATTAGATACGTAGTTCAATTCGAGTGGGTAAACGTCGAATGATGACAGCCACTTGTAATTATCCAATGCCCTTAAGAAACAATTCGGACTTTTCATTAGTCTATTAGAGCATAGATATGTAACTAAGGGACTCGCAATCGCAGCTCCCAGCTAAACAGCTTCTTTCAGCTTTTATTTTACCCTGAACACAGTGAAAATGGCTAAATAGGGTATAACATTTTTTGCGAATGTGTGTAACAGACAGACAAAGTATCTCTGGCCACATAAAATGTATTTATTCTCGATCAGGACGACGATTGAGTAAATCTAGCCAGATTTTTGTGAACGCGTAAAATTTGAAATTTATGCCCCATACCATTAGCCGGATTTTATTATTATTTTTTTCAATATTTCTGCTCGTTTTCATTATATGGATAAATATTGAATTTGACATATGGTTTTTTCGGCATAGCTCGATAAATAGAGGAGTTAGATATACCAAATTTGGCATGTAAGTACTCGTATATGTCGTATATCTAGAGATTAAAATATTTCATATTTTTGCGTTTTAGATTATACAAACTATTGTGATCCAAAAAAATTACATGAAGGGCTTAGAGTATGTGCTAGTCGGGCACTGCAGACTAAAGCAAGGCTTCTTGTTTCTTGGGCAGCGTTGAAGTCAACTTAAAATTGGCAAACAACGAAAAGCCAACACAAATCGTTGTTCAGCAATTGCAGCACACAAGAGCTCAGGTGCGTCGAAAGGAGCGAGCGAAGGGGGCGACACTCAGGTGTGTAATTGCAATTCGAATTGGTCAAGTGTAACAATGTAAAGACGCCAATGCAGTGGAGACACTGACAGCACACACACATCCAATACACCCAACACACTCGCTTCGCTTGCCACCTACACACACGTACACACACACACACATATATATATATAAGCAGAGCGCCGACGATGTTGGAATCAATTGGATCCATGAACTTATGCAGCCAACAACTGGAACTTTGTTGCCGGCCGACCGGTCGACATGGCGGTGGAGGATGAAGAAAATCAAATTGCAAATTGCACTGAAGTGTCACGTGCATGGACACATTTTTGGGGCCGTTGCCAGGAACCGATGCCCCGCTGTGTAATGTCGTGACATTTGGGCGCGCTTTTGCCCTTTCACATGAAGTTGGGTTATTGCAATCGCCGCCAAGGCAATCAATGCCACAGACATGAACTCCCAAAGTGCATGTGTTATACTAGTGCAAAGCTCACTCACTTACACACACACATACACAGTAAGGACAAAACACATGCACCTGCGTCATGCTGCACTTTTCGCTGCTTCTTTCCGGACGGCTAACCATTCATTATGTTGACCACGCTGTCACATTTGCTACGTGACATTTTGCTAACTGCCCTAAAAAATGGGAGACAGAGTCAAAGCATTGTCAGCTAGAAAAGCAAGCCGAATTCCCACCCATTCCAGTCTCAGAGAGCACAAATAATATAACGTTGTGGTGCTTGCGGCACTCTAGAGTTTTAACTAAAAACGATCGCTGTATCAAGTCTTATATCTATTTCAACTATTAGGAAAGGTGGAATAAAACGCTGCTAAAATGGATTGGCAATGGTGAAATGAAAACCTTCAAGGTATATTACAAAAAAATCATTTGAAAAATGGTTTAAATCAAGAGAACTTTTACTTATTTTTATGATAATTATATTAAGAAGATTGGCATGAAACGCTTCGCTTAGATGCATTATTGAGAATAGTGAAATGAAAATCGGCATGTTTAAAAAATGCGTTGGAAGGAAAGCTTCAATTACAAAACGTGGAATAGAACTCATTACCAAGAGATATCTGCTTGGAACAGTGGAAATAGTTAAGTATTGAGTGTGGATTTCAGCATAGATATCGATTTATCAATAAATTATCCATAAGTGATGTTTTGCCGTTACTTATTACTCATCTTTAGATACTCCGTTTTATGGGTAATCACCGTCAATGTGCGTTTTGGAAACGTGAGCTTGACTCGAATTGGCTTTGCTTTTGGCATTGTCGGGCGCTAATCGTCATCAACCGATGGACCGACAGACTGCAGAGTTGTTGCAGTACTTGATTGGGAAATTAGTGAGTGGCAGCAGTTGGCTACCATTTGCTGGTGTGGGCGTCTCGGCATATCCATGTGATATATGTTAGTATTCTTGTGGCAGATTCGGTCAATCGCATTGCCATTACAATATACAAAGTTATGGCAATGATACTCTGGAGGAATTCCGAGCATTTTAACTGCATTGCAGTGCAGTTCAAGTTGCCTTTTGAGCTGTTGAGGATTTGTATCGAGATTGCTGCACAGTCAGCTTCAAATTACAAGCAAATAAAGGGCCCGGCTACATGGAGACCCAACCACCCACCACCTCCCGCAATGCCCGGCCAGAGTTGAGTTATGAACGTGCTGGGAACAGGAAGCGCAACGAATCAAAGCCAGAGGCAACAAACCCAACACCAGTGGCTAGCACACAGTACAGGGTAGAGAAGGTAAAGTAAATGTGCAAACATTTATTTATGTGGCAGCCATGGAGCACTTTAAGGCACTTCGATTGCCCCGATTTGCCCAGCTGCTAGGAGCAGCAGCAGTTGCAGCTGCGGGGATTCCCCCGTTTCGCAACCCAAACAAATGCTGTTCGAGTGGATGCTGGACAATGCTTACAAATGACACTAGGCTAGCGTCTAGTGCTGCTGCCAGTTTGAATATGCGTCTGTCTGCCTGTCTGTCCATCTGTTCTGTCAGGTAGTTTTGCCAATTCAAATTTCAAATTTGTCGGGAATTTGCAATTGCATTCTTGCCCATACTCTTAAGCCAACCCCTGGCTATAGCCAGCGTGTGGCCTATGTGGCGTATCCTGTGCGCACCTCATCTTCTCCTCCCTTTAGCGGTTTGCATTCCACAGCAATCGAAAATGGAATTAAATGTTTTGCAAACACTTGAACGCGTTTGCCTTGTCCGGGAGCTAACCCAACAACCAGCAGCAGCGTTTTCACAGGATATAAATTAAATTTTATTGCCAACTTTGGTCCGTTTGCGCTGTAAATTGTGATGGATTCCCTCCATTCGGCTTGTTCTGTATTTCCAACGCGGCACCATAAAGGCACATACATATTTATTAGTGTGCAAACTGATGAATAGCAATTACCTGTAAAGTGTGGGCAGTATTGTGCATCGCCGTACTGCAGTTGAATTTAATTGTAATGTGGGCAAGGCTACAAAATTAAGGAACAAATTAAAAATAAGTCACATTAACTGCGGCCGTAGATGTAATCTTCAATGTATTTTTCTATATTTATCTATTCATATATATTCTAGATCAATAAATAATTTTTAAATATTATTCTTTACTCCCAATAATCAAACACAAAAAAAGCAATTGCTGCTGGAGTTGAATCATCAACTTCTCGCTTGATAGTCCGACGCCCAGAAACCGAAGTCCCCAAGCTTATGACGTCACATTTGCAAAGTCCTCATATATATCAACAGAAGCACTTACCAGCGCAAATATCATGATTCTTGAAACATTGACTTCCAGTTTTAATGAGCTCTTGAGAGTTTTTCATTTCTCGCGTTGCTTTAATTAACAAAAAATGTTTCATTACCAAAAAAGAGAAGGGCACAAAATGAGAAACCTTCGTCCAAAGAAGACATATGAGCCAGAGACGTGGCACATTTGAACTGGCTGCTGTCTGCTGCCAAGGAACACAAGAGCAAATAAAAAGTCGCCACTAAGTAGTGTTTTCTTTTTGCAAATGTTGTCCATTTCTCCCTGTCTCGCGTCCGTTTTCTGGCACTGGCCCAGGCCCTGGCTATGGTGCTGGGGTGAAGGGTAAAGGGAAAGGAGTTGTTGCACTTGGCGTTAAAAAAGCGGAAAATCGCAGCACATTTTTGCCTTTTAATTAAGCCCTCCATTTTTTATGTGCCTTTCGAAAGCGACACGGCGTGATTTCATGCGAGAAGTGTGAGAATAGTTTATTTTTCACCAGAGCCCAAAGCATTGCCCAGATTGCAAAATGGCAAAATAACGTGCGTGCAAAGGCCAGAGTAATGCAACAGTTAATGCAGGTCCTGCTGGCCAAATGAGACTGTGAAGGGTATGCCGAAAGGTTTAAATGGAATGTAATGCTGAGCTAAGGGCATACTTGAAGGGCTGAGAGAACGCCATGACTACTAAATAGGTTTAATCACACATATATACAATTTACTTGTGATGAATTTTTTGTTTAAATTTCATCTCGAACTAAGAACTTTTTGTGTGTCTCTATCAAGACTGTGTTAATCTACATTTGAACCAATTAACTTCATTAAATTACATTTGCCCTAAATAAATTTATTACAAGAATATGTGCCCCTTAAGCAGATTCAATTAGAACATGCTTACATCCTTTATATTAATTTGTTAATCTTAAAAATTATGAAAAAATAAATATTTAAGCCTCTGTATATTATGGAAATTAATTTAAGACTCTCGATTTAATCGTTAGTAAAATATGAGAATTGAGAAGAGAAAAGAGACGATTGAAGTCAAATTATAAATTTAGTATAATAAGTATATACAATTACAAGAACCTTCTATTTGTATACATATCGTATATACTATACACTTATTGGGGGAAGGTTCAAGAACTATAAATAGAGCTGTTTGTGGTATGCTGCATTCAGTTAACATCGGTGTGCACAGGTGAACGGACGCGTGTGTATATTATAGAGATATCTGTTAGTTAATTTGGATGCTTGACACGATCATTAAGCGCGCACGTAGCGAGCTTGACAAATTGATAAACTGAGCGAACAGTTTGATAGTGGCTGCAGGTGAGCATTTATGGAATTCAATTTTTGGATTTGCTTTTAAACTGGTTTTAGGAACTCAATTACACGATACTGCAACGTTACGGGACTGTAGTTGACGAGCTTAAATCCATACACCTTATAAAAGTCGACCAACCAGCCCTGTAAATCTGCGTCAGATTTGGTTAGCTCCTTGCGCAGCGTCAATAGAAACTCACCCAACACAACGCGTCGATGTGTTGGTGCAATTTGCTCTGGTATCTGTGATTTCTGCAGTACCTCTTTAATTTGCTGCAACATCTGCTGCTGCTCACCATAGGTGGCAAAGTCACGCATATCACGCAATCCGATAAAAACAATGTCCGCATAGACATAGTTGCGTCCATCTTCGCACTGCCGCTGCACGGAAATGGGCGCTACTTGGCACAGATGATGGCTCTCAAACCGCACCAGATTCGTATATTGCATCTTCCGTTGGCTATGTGTAAGCCCGTAAATGGCGCAGGCGCCCTGATCTGTGCAACAGCTGCGTATGCGGCTCCAGTTCGCTTGATGCACCGCCTCGATCATTATGGTGGCCGCCTGTCTAGCGCCCACCAAAAATTCGTACTCATCAAACTCACGGCCGAGCAGACGCCGCAATTTCCACATGCAATAGCGCGAACGCAGACCGCTGAGCCAAAGCATCAGCGCCGTTTTCCAACCTTGTTGACGCTGACCCAGGTAACTTAGTGCTCGATTTTGGGGCAGTGAGCGTACCGAATATTTAATGTAAAAGCAACATTTTGTTCGATTTGGAAAGAAATAATGCGCCGAAAGGGAGCGCACTGGCTTAAACATTTTATTTACAGAAAAAATATTAAATAATTATAAAGGCCGAAATGTGACAGAAAACAAATAAAAAATTTGACTCACATCCCTCAATGTTACCTTGTTAAACCATGTTTATCCACACAGAGCGGAGAAAATAAAGAACTTCGTCCTTTCAGCGTCTAGAACCAGTCATAAAAGCACCTTAACACTGATAATACTTGAATCCAGTATTTCAAGTATGACTCTTTAAGTACGAATAACCTTGTATGCAGTTTTTTCTGTTCTGTTTTCAATCGAGCTCATTGTAGGAACGAAAGAGTTTAAATAATGACTTAAAAAGGAACAACGAGAAAAAAGGGTTATCTTCGGCACGATGAAGATTTAATACCTTTGCCAACCATTTCATAACGCTCAGAATGCTTTGCCCGTACTTAAGAACCTCATTTTCGACCGATCGTTTCTATGGCAGCTTTATGATATAGTGATCTGATTCAGCCGGTTCTGACATATGTACTGCGTGCAACAGAAATAGGGACTTCTGCAAAGTTTCATGACGATAGCTTAAAACTGAGAGACCAGTTCGCATAGAAACAGTCAGACGAACAGACACCCATGGTTATATCGACTCGGCTGTTAATACTGATCAAGAATATATATAATTTATGGGGTTACAGATGTTTCCTTCTATGCGTTCCACATTTCGAGGCAAAATTATAATACCCTCCGCAAGGATATAAAAATGATCACCAAAACTTTAATGATTATTATTTGCATCTGAAAATAAAACTAATTAGCCTTAAATTAAGCCCGATAAGTGCAATGAAAATAGTTACATATGTGGCCAAATCGTTTTTGTAATTAGAAACGAAAAGCTTAGGCTTAGTTGGCATATTAGCGATGATCTCCTTTCTGGCCTAATCTAGATCTCTCGGAGTTTTTAGGGTAAGGATCACAAAATGTGATGTGAAGATTGCTGAGGTTTTTCAAGAAGGAGTTAATCCAAAAATTTTTTCAATTTGTGAGACGAGTGCTAAGGTATTTCTTCCCTTCCAAAGTTAAAGGCTTAGGGGCTCCTCTTTTTTTCATTAACACAGCATGCGACGGTTGACATACTACTTGGTAAGCCTCTTGCTAGCCACTGGAGTGCTATCTAGCTATAATGCCTATCGATTACCCACGGCTCTCAAGCCCCAACACTATGATCTCCGTATACTGACCCATTTGACTGGGCCTGACGATCTGCGATTCGAGGGTCGCGTAAAATCGATTTTCAAATACTGCAAGAGACAAGGAATATTACGCTGCATGCCAAGAATTTGACTATAGATGCAGCAAACATTAGTTTGGCATCGCTAAACGGCAGCAATTACAGCATCTCAAACATTGAGGTAAATGAAAAGTGTGAATTTTACATAATGCATCTCGCTGAGAAACTACAGCTCAATGAGCACTACCGGCTGATCATGCCCTTCAAGAGTATGTTGAATGCAAATGATATGGGCTACTACTGGAGCTCCTTTAATGATTCAGTGACGAAGCAAACACAGTGAGTTTGCAGCTTTATAAACAAATGACTGGCGTCTAATGTTTTGCTTTTGCTTACAGTTACTTGGCAGCAACACAATTCTCACCAACTTATGCCCGGACTGCATTTCCGTGCTTCGATGAGTCGCATTTGAGGGCAACGTTCAGGGTTACACTGGGCTATCATAAAAATTACACAGGACTAAGCAATACACCAGTGAGCAAATGTGTAGTACAGTAAGTTTTTGTTATTAGTTGATTCCAGAAGGTGTTTGTTTAGGTAAACCACTTCTTATTCTAGTGACACGCTTAAAGACTATGTCTCGTGCGAACATGAACCTCTTTTAAGTACGTCCACCTACCTGGTGGCCTATGCCGTGCACAATTTAACTAGCGTACCAGCCCGGCCAAGTGACACTGCTCATAAAGTCACCTTTCGCAGCTGGATGCAACCGAAGGTCGTTGAGGAAAGCAGCTTCGGGGTGGAATTCGCACCAAAAGCGCTGAGTTATTTGGAGAGACTTTTGGAGTATACGTTTCCATTGCATAAGGTTGATCAGCTGGCAATGCCAACACACAAATTCAGTGCCATGGAGAACTGGGGTCTGATCACGTTCAAGCAGAGCCATTTTGTGCACAACGATGAGGTGGAAATGCAGCAGACAAAAGAGAATAAGGCAAGCACAATGGCACATGAATATGCACACCAATGGTTTGGTAATTTGGTAGCCATTAAATGGCGGAACGATCTTTGGCTTAAGGAGGGACCTTCCACATACCTCGGCTACTTGACTCTGAAAGCTCTGATGCCTGAATGGGGCAGTTTTGAGCGCAGAATTGCAAATGATTTGGCCCTATTCTTTTATCAGGACATGTTTAACGACACAATTGCAATTTCACGCATTGTGAACGATTCGAAAAGTATTTTGGAACAGTTCACTCCGTATGTTTACAAAAAAGGATCCCTGACGATGAGCATGCTGCACATGTTGCTAGGCAACGATGTTTTTTTTACAGGCATACGCAACTATGTGGTTCGGCATGCTTATGACAGTGTTGCTCAGTCTGATCTCTGGCAGGCGATGCAGGAGGCTGCGGCTGTCAAGGGCACCTCGGCTGCTGCCATATCTCTGTCCACTGTCATGGACTCTTGGACACTGCAAAAGGGTTATCCGCTTGTGAGCGTGATTAGGAACTATACAGCAGGTTTTGTCCGGGTTAATCAAACCCGATTTATGCTAGCAACTGTTGATGAAGATAAAAAAGACGAGAGTTGCTGGTGGATTCCGCTCACGTTTGTGAACCAACTGCATGGAGATTTTGAGCAAACACAACCACAGTTTTGGCTGGAATGTCCCGGTGCTGAGAAAACCGTACAGTTACAGTGTTGAATCCACAAGTGAACTCCATCTACCGTGTCAACTATGATGAGCGCAATTGGCGCATGATCATCGACACCCTAAATTCCTACGAACACTTTGGCGATATTCATGTACTTAATCGAGCACAGCTGGTGGATGATCTTTTGGCACTGGCGTCGACAAAGCGTCAGAGTTATGAGCTGGCATTCAGACTGCTGGAGTATCTGCCGCGGGAGCGCGAACTTTTGCCCTGGAACACAGCCTTTGAAGTGCTTAACAAGCTTGGTGCCCTGCTGCGCGACGAGATGGCGATCAAATTTAGGGTGAGCTATTTAAGGAATCATAAGGACTTAGAGTCCTGCACCGGATCAACTAAAACGCATTTTAAATAATCGAAGATAATCGTCGATTTACGGTTAACTTGATCGAGTATCCCACTTTGATGGAAATTAATTAACCGATGCAGGGCTCTAATTTAAATATATGAAATCTGGTTTTTACTAGCCTTTCCATTGCAGCTCTTCATGAGAAAGCTTGTTGCACCACTTTATGGCCGCTGTCCCCAAATAAACTCAGTGGAGCTAAGAACCAAGTCGAGTCCATCTATTGCTCTATATCGTTTGGCGTATAATCAGGCCTGCCGCTACGGCGTGGACGACTGCGTCAGTCAGGCCGTGCGATATACCGAAGGAACTGAGTACGGCACGGAGGTGCCTGTTAATTATAGAGATATTATGTATTGTACGAGCATTGAACAGGGCAACGAGATGCTGTTTCATTTTCTGAGGGAACGCTTTCAAAACTTGACTGCTGTTGCAACAAAGGACGCCTGGGCAACAGAACTTGGCTGCAGTCCTGATTTTAGCCAGTTGCAATCGTTTTTGGACTATTTACTGCGGGCAACGGATAAATCCACATATAGGTATTATATACAAGCCGTTACTTCAGCACTGCGCCGTCAACATGTGGCACCGGAGACCACAGACCATATTCTGAAGCATGCCAAAATACTCAAGTAGGTGCTTATTCAGCTTGATAAGGAACTAGTTTAATTTTTAACTCTATATTGCAGTAACAAATTCAGCAGCAAGGAAATTAAAATGTTGCTCTTAACAATAATTGGCAATTCGTACACCGAACTTGAGGAGCATCAGTTGAGGCAACAATTGAAGGGCCAAAGTAAATTCGAGGAGCATCTACAGGAAGCGTTCAATATGCGTGAAATAAATCGCAATTGGCTAACGCAACGTGCCGAATATTTTGTTAGAGCTTTAAGCAAATATATTTAAGACTCATACAATAGTAGCTGTGTGGCAGCTAATTGTAGCTGCTCTGATTCTGCGAACGATAAAACTAGCTTAACTCGAATTCTCAACAACTTTTTCTTATGTCAAATTCAAGTGTGCTGACACGCTGCTGCTCAACATCTAAACATCTTTGGTATTAATTAAGCCAACAGTGATGAAATCTTGGAATTGAAATTGAAAGGAATGAAGACGATGCAGGCATGCAGCGCCACCTTTTACTTGCCGCCAACGCCAACGATAACCGCCCAGCTTTACTGGCATTCGGGGCATCCTGCTGTTTGTCCTGTCAGAAACTTGCCTTGCCGTGTCTTTGACTTGTAAATTGCTTGACACGGGGTACGACACACGCACACACATCTACACACATACACCCACACACACGATTTGCTTTGTTTGGCATGCGACTTCGCTTGGCATTTGACGTTTACACGAAGATGACAAAATGTTTCGCTGTGTGCCCTGGGCATGACATAGGCAGATGATGTGGCCTGTCCTCTGCCTGCATGGGGCAGGCAGCAGGTTGAAACAGGCAACTGACAGCATATTAGTTGTCCCTGCCTTGTTTTGTAAATCCTCTTTTATATCCTTATATCCAGGCAATTAGTTGAATTAGTCGAAACGTATTCAATTGCTTAGATATATAAAAACATGGATAAGCAACTGAATGTAAGTATTTCGGGTGATATGCATATATCGAATATATTGTATATATATGAATGATATCCTAGCTGGGAATTATAACTGCTTGCGTTCAAATTTGAATTAAAATTTAAAATGGCTTACAACTTAATTTAGCATTTAATTTAAATTGCATTAACCAGTTACCATAAAAACTGTTGACCTTAGAAATTCGCCATTGATTATACGGCCAATTCTTTTAATCAGAAATATTATTCTTAATATAAGAAAATAATTGTCCCAACAAATTTGTTTTTAGGAACATGATATCAGTGACATCGGTAAAAGGGTTTTTCTAAAAGTTAGGATGTTTTGGCGTTCCAGACGTTATGTTACAGACGGTATTCCAGGTATATTTCAGCGAAGCAAGAACGTCTTCGTCACAAAGAAAACTATAACCTCATATATATTTTCACAAATATATCTTTTCAGTTATTCAAACGTTAAATATATTCATACAGTATATGCATATTGCCCGGTAGCCCTTTACAACGTACCCTTAAAACGGATCTATCACCATTTTTTTGCTTCATCAATTATAGTGTGCTAATGAAAAGTGGCCCAATCAGAAAATTAACGTTATTAATGTTATTAAAAAAAATGCATATTAAATTAATTAAATGTGTGATGTCAGGATGTATTCGTACTTGCGCGGATGTGTGTGTGCGAGAGTAAATGATTTTAACAAAAAGTGACAAGCGAAATTATGAATGCTTCATATTTTCCATCGCAACTTTTACTTATTTATTTATTATAAATTAATTGAACGACAACACGTGAATGTGACACTTTAATATTATTTGCGTGTCAAATTATCAGTTTGTAAACAGAAAGCCACCGACAGGTATTCCAATTTATATAAATATTGTACTCTCTGAATTCGCAATTTGAATCTGCGGTGGGCCGCAGCATACAAATTAATATAAATATGAACATACTGAGAATATTGTTATTGTACAAAATTATCGACAATTGAAAATGATTTAACATGAGATAATATTGTTGATAAGGGATTAATCTGTTGAATTATTCTTCAGAAACAGATGTGATGAATAATTAGTATTTATAGTATCAGAAGAAAAAGGCCGCTGTCGCCCACGACAAATGAATAATGATGAAATGGGGCCGAATAAAAGCAAAGCTAAAAACTGAATATTGATGCTAATTTTCCAAAGCCTCCTCTTGGTGCTCACTTTCTACTCAACAGGAGTTTCTGTACTCACTTCAGCTTCGTAGCTCTTTGGACTGTTTGTAGATCCCCAAACAGAACCTCAGGACAAATTTTTATAAATATATAAATATGTTCATATAAGTATATATTTTTGTATATGTAAAAATGTTATAGAGTACTTCTTTAGCATTTTTACCCATGTGCCTCAAATGGTTATTCATCAAGTGCATTAACATAAATCAATCTCAATTCAGATTCCCGAGGGTTGGCGCTTTTCCAGTTCCTGCTGCTGTTGCAGTTTCTGATTCAGTTTTGAATGATAATTAATATGCATAGAGTCTCGTCTGCCAAGATAAGGATCAAATTATGTAATAAGGCATTTAAATTGAATTTTATTGTGGGTCGACGGTCATTAGCATATTGCTTGCTGATTTGCTGGCCATTAGAAAATTGCCTCATTAGCTCTAATTGATTATGAAATGTTTGGCTCGTATCGCTCGATTATTTGTTGTAGTTCATTGTAATTCAATTGGGACGACCTGATGCATGAGTTGTCGCTTCACCTGCAAGCGCCCGCTTTGGCCAAAAAGCGCGTTCATTCCAATTATGGCCACACCTGGCGACGCAGCTCTGGAGCCAAAGCAGTGGATTTAACATTTGTTGTAAATTTTTCAGCATGTTTGCTGGCTGAGCGCCCATTTAGTTGCATGTTTATGTTTCTTATTCTTCTTCTACTACTGTGCCATTTGGTGTACGCCGTAAATTAAATGGGGCAAAGGAAAAACGAAACAAGAAAATGTTGCTTGTTTTAATAGCACCAAGAAAATAAATTCATTAAAAAAGTTTTTGCGAGCATTGCAACAATGCGAATATTAAATGCAAATATAAACACATCTATGTATATACAACTCATCTGTATACATATGCACACGTATATATGGAATATCGATTTATAGTTTCATTTATTTTGACTTCTCTTCTCATTTTATTTTTTTTTTCTGTGCCTTTATCAACGTCATTAGAAACAAAACTTTACTCTGCATTTATTGCTTCCTTCCCAGTTTTGTTTGAATTTTGCAGGACATGCAACTGTTACTGTGCTCCTTTGGTCCTTTGTGCTGCTGCCGCCAGGCAGACGTATTCACAGAAACTTGCCACAAAAGCTGCAGCAACAGCAACAGCAACGAATCCAAAAACTTGCATCTGGTCGGAGTTGCGACCAAGCAGCAAGAGTCCTAAAGGTAGATGCAGCAACTTCTTCTCTTTCTTCTTTTTCTTAGATGGTAAACTTGCAAATTTAGATTACAAGCACAATTGCCACACATGTTTGCACAAATGCTGGCAAGATTGTTTAATTTCGTTTAATTAAATTGCAAATATTTTACACTAGTTGCAGCATTTTCCTGGCGGCCCTTAAATTTTCGAGGCAGCAGCTGCTGACCAAAAGCCAGCTGTTGTTGTAATCTTTTTCATGAACGGCAACTCAGAAGTGCATAATTTGTCTCACAGCGGCTGCAACAGTGAATACGCCTGCTAAAAAGCGGTATAACTTAATTAACTTTAAATTGAAAAATTGCTGAGATATTCTTGAGATTCTGAATGGCTTGAGACTAGAAATAGATTTATTAAATAAAATATCGGACAGAAAGCTTAAACGAGAAAGAAGGGCTATCTTCGGCATGACGAAGATATAATACCATTCCAGACCCAACCTTTTCATAGTGGTCAGAATGCTTTGAACGTATCTGAGAAACACACGGAAAGGAGTTCTCTATATTTCTTGAAATCTCGAAGGAAATTTTGGAAGACGAATGCGATTATTATAGTGAAACTTATTGGCCAACCACATAATGTATCAAGTATATTTTAGCCTTTGCGGTGGTTGAATGCGTTGTACACTTTTGTATTTCATTCAAATGTAAATTCAATTTTAAATAGATTGGCAGGTCGACGGCTTTCGGTTGACCACTTCAAAGGCAGTTGAGGGGATGCACGCTCACTGAGCATAACCTTGAAACTATATGGAAAGCTAAAATAAATCCACATCCACAACCCCACCGCACCACCTTAGAAAACAACCTCAGACAAAAGTAGTGCCTGCCAGCATAGCAATAACATTGGCAACAAAAACACGCACAACGACCAACACCGTCGAGTTCAAAGCGCCAGTTTTTAAGTGCCTGTCATTGTTGTTCTTGGTGTTGTGGTTGTTGTTGTTTTTATTGGCCCTGTTGCTGCTGCTCCTGCTGCTGCTGCTGTTTACTCAGGTTTCTGCAGGTTTCGCGCAAGACCCGCTCGCTCTCAAACTGCCAAAAAGAAAAACACTTTTAGCACGCATCGAAGGGGAAAACCAATAGAGCAATGCTTGAACGGACGAGACCAGGCAACAACTCGGGACCATCTCGAAAACCGACTCGACAACCATTAGGACGAAAAACGTCATAAATAAAATGAGTGGATAGCACAGGACATCAGGTGCCTTGTTGTTGCTCTGAGGCTGACAACAATTAGCTACTTAAATAACTAGCGGGCTAGATAAGTGCTTTTATTTTGGTTCCAAATATTTTCCAAAAACATAAAAAAAAATTGAGGCACTTGCGTAACGATAATGTTTGCTATTTGAAAAAAGCTTGCACATTTTCACGGTTGGGAGATTTTCGGTATTTATGGGATACAATCAGGATACATATATATTATTGATCTATTTAAATTCTATAAATATTTCTCAGGCAATTAATATATAAATGTTATACCATTGCCTTATGTCTTATTGGGAATAGTTCTCATAATAACTTACCTTTGCAGAGCTGATCAGCTGTGTGAACTGTCAAGATTTGTTATACTATATAGTTGCAAGTTATGAAGCCTTTTTGCTTGCTTGAGTTTTAAGTTATGATGACGCGCAGTCTAAGATTCGTACCGAACACAGTTGCCTATCTGATTGGATATATGTATAATCCAAAAATCACAAAATATTCCTTTTAGATAGAATGCCTAAATTTATGCAACAAATTTTGAGGCTTAAATAGACACATTTTCAACGACAGCCCGAAAGCAGGTCACATATTTTTGAGTGAATCAATTTGGATGGTTCTCTAAAATTTTATTTGGAGTTAACTACAATTTACCCGTGCTAAAAACTGCGTTCAAATTAAGTTTTCTTTATCTTATTTGCGGTTCTGATAAATTAATGGCAAGCACTTTGGTAATAATGAAATCACTATGCATATGCATATTAAATAAAACGCTTTTATTTCCTGGCATACTGTGACATCACATTTGATTGTCCTGCATTCTGTCTAACGCTTTCCCTCTCTCTCAATCTCTCTCTCTCTCTCTGTGTAGAAGCATAAAATAACCATAGCCATCCACTTGCTGGGAGCAGTGTTGCCAACTGCCGCTTCAAAAAAGCAGCAAAAGTCATTGTGGAAAATAGCTAAAAATAGCTGAATTAGCTTTCTGAGCTCAAATTGGCAGCACTTGCCATTGAGTGGGCATAAATTGACTAAATCAGTTTACAATTTAACTTGTTTCATGCTGCCGACCTTTGGAAAGAACAAAATGTAGCTATAAAAAAGCTATATTTACAACACTGGCTGGCAGCAGCAGTCACACATATTCTATTCGGGAATGCATATGCATGAGATGGTATTATTTCGATGCTGCAAACAATGGCGCAAAGATTCAAATCTCTACTGTCCCCCAACCTCGCACAGGAAGAAACAATGCGTCATCCTGGCATTGTGTTTCGGTGGCGCATGACAGCAGCTAACGCAGCGGGTGGCCAGCCAAATGGAGACTGACGGTTGGCGGGTAGCGGTTGGTCTCTCCCAGCTGCTGCATTTGCCTAAGCGCCAAATATTAATGACACTGCGTTGGCTGGAATATCATCATCATTGTGTTGGTGTTGATTTTAATGAGACGCTGTGTCGGAGCGTTGGACACGAAACAACAGCGTATAGAAACAAATTTTCTTCCAACGCTTCTCAAAATTAGGGATGTTTATTATTTTTGATTGCTGGCACGCGCCAAAAAAGGAGTAGCTGGGCAAAGTCCCGGCGTGTAGACCTTGTCCCATTGTTGTCCAACAAATTGATAGCGCGTGTGCAAATTTTTTGCCTCCTTTTTTATACATACATTTTTTTTCCTGGTTCTCCCCTTTCGAGCAAGTGCTTTGTTTATTGCTTAATGACTCATTTCTGGAACGGCCCCGTGACAATTGGGCTGCTCCGACGGTCCTTTTGTCACAGCCCAAATGCCTCTCATCCCCAAAGCGAAAGCAGACGATGGAAGCTAAAAAGTTGGTGTGAAAAGCCAAACAAACACGCAGCAATTTTCGGTCCATGAAATATGAATGGGAATGGCTCTGGGTTTGGGTCCCGGTCTGGGTCTCAGTTGTCTGGACTATAGGAGCACACACTTCATTGTCTGGCCCATGTTTAACGGTCGCATCAGTATTGGGCATATAACACGTTCCATTTCTTCATACGCTTCCGTTCTGAGTCTGCTTGCCCTCAAGCATTTTCGAGGACCTTTCAGCCTCGCAATTAGCACAAATCACGTGTTTCCTAGAGTCGTCAATTAAATGCTTGACATGTAATTTAAAGTCAAATGCGTTTGGGGATTATGGTTCAAGCAAACAATTTGTGCAAGCGATATGAAATATATACTGTGACAGTATAGATTGAATACTGCTTGTTTCTAAAACATATTCCCCAAAAAAAATGCTTGAAAAAGCTTAAATCAATTAAGATGCGTAAAAAACTAAAATATTTAATAATCAAATTAATCTTGAAAAGCATTCACTATCAACTCACGTGAATTGAGCAAGTTTAGACCTTTATTATCTTAAGGCTTTAAAATATTTAAGAAATTTTTAAAGCAACGTTAAATGTTGCCCAGTGTCTGCTGTTTTTTAATTTAAATGTCCACAAAAGTCCAATTGTCCAAATGTGTCTTTTAATTCAATTTACGGTCAACAATTGCTGTTTTAAGCTTTATATAGCAGGAGATCTGTTATTCATCGTGCAAGTCTCATTAAGTGTAAATAGTTGACTTGTGAACCTTCCACATCAACAAAAGTCCTTGTCATTGCATATTTTGAGAGAACAGCGAAATTTTTAATGCATTTTCACTGTGAAGTATTGCAAGTTTTTTTCTTCTTCTTTTTACTTATTTTTTGTTTGTTTACTTCGCGTACTTCATCTACTTGGGCTGCTGTGCTCAGTGGTGGCAGCTGTTATTCTTGTTGTTGTTGTTGCTGTTACTGCTGTTAAGCATTCTTATCGCCGTTGGTAGCATTTCCGTTTTTCTTTTTCGTGCATTTTTCATTTCCGCCTCAGCGTCGCAGCATTTCCTTTCATTTTTCACACGTTCTTCCCCCAGTCCGAAACTCGAACCCACAACGAAAATCCCACAGCCCACGCGGCATGCCACATACTTATTTCCCATTTATATTATTTTGTAATGTATATTACATTCCTCGAACCCTTTCGGTCCCTACTCCGGCTGCTTTGACACATTTGGTAAGCCTTTAAGGAATTGATTTTCAAAGTGAAATTTATCAAGGCAACTCGCATCAACAGGCGAAACAACTTTAATATTAAAGTCCTAGTCAAGTCTCCATAAAATGCATCATCAAGGACCAGCCGAAGCTCGTCTGCCCACTCTTTGTCGCTCCACAACGCTTTTCGTATGCGATATATTGTCTGCTGGCCAATTTTAGGTACATGGCTGGCGCAAAAATGAATGGAAATGATGCCATTGTCATTAGCCAGGCCCAGTATGAAATCCTTAAATGTACTAGCCCCATTGTGAGCTTGAGTGGGCGGAGAGAAGTTGCCGGTTACTTGGACATTAGGCAATCCCAGAAATTGCTATTTGCATTATTTGCACGACAATGCGGCCAATTCATATCAAATAGAATAAAATGGCCTGCCATTGAATTGGCTAAAACTACACGCACAGGAAAGGGAAAGTCAAAGCCAACAAATGGGAATGGGCGCTAGCTACAAGTGACGGCGTCTGGGGAACCATGAAAATTGATTTTAATGCCAAAAATTATGTTATTGGCGCATGTGTATGGACAACAGAAAACCGAACACAGAAGATGCACCATAGAAAAATGGCCTCAACAATAAGAAAATTGTGCGCACTTACGGCAAATATCCAGGGGAAGGCGTGGTAAGTGGCTAGAAGAGAACTCAATTTACATAAGCCCATACACATGCTAACTGTAATCATAATCATACCCTTTAACCATTAAAAAGGGTATATAGGTTTCCTATTTTGAATATTGAACGCTTATTAGCTTTTAAATTCCACCACCAATCATGTGGTTTTCAAAAGCATTAAAGGTCTTCCCCAAAAAGTGCATATAAAACTGGGTATTTTCTAGTTTATCAATACAGATTTTACTTAAACACTTGTTATTTTTATGAACTGGAGGGAATTACAAACGATGTACGTGCAAATGGAGCTGGTTATCAGCATGTGCAGCGTGGAAGATCATGTTAAATAAGAAATAGAAATAAAAGCCTTATAAAGTGTTTTTCTTCAAATAAAAATGTAATTTGTCTTAATATACATATTATCTACGAGTACTGCTTGTTACTGCAAACTTTTTATCTGCATTAAGCAATTGCAATTAAACTAAATGCATACAAATTTCAGCGAACCAGTTGAAACAATTTTGTAGTCGACAATAAGATACCATGCATAGGTAAGTTTTACAAGGGACGTTAAAATTATAACATGAATCTAATTTAGTACCTCAGCACTTAAAGTTTTAAATTTGTTTTACGTGTTTGTAATTAGTTGTTCGTATTAGTAAAGTTAACATTAAAATATTAAATTAATATCTAAAAATTAACAAGGCACTTTAATATTAAAATTTACATTTGAATTATTTGCTGTAATGGTTATGTTAAGCTAAGATCTGCTTTGGCAGTTTTATATTTCACCCTCTCAGTTACGTGGTATAGAAAAAAAAGACAAACTTTTGCCGCATCTTAAAATGCGGCGCAATCTGTTTGAAGCTTGTTCATTTGGTCCAACAGTCCCTTCGATTCCGTTCGTGGACTCGTGGAAAACTTTTGGAGCTTTTGAAAAAAATATAAAATTGCATTGGACTGCGTTTAATTTGTGTGATTTATTTGGCCTTTTGCCTTGGCTTGGTTTATCTTCGCGAATGACACTGACTTTGATTTCTTGGCGCTAGGCGTTTCCATGATTCCGGGCCATAAATCAAAGTAAAACTTTGACACTTGCGCTGTCTGAGTTTTGCGTAGCGTGCAATGCGGCGCTCCCGGCTAATCGATTTTACGTTTATGATGTCGAAGGAATAACAATAAAAATTGACACCGCGTCGCCGGCATTGCTCATAAAATTGTATTACAGAATTTCGCGGTACATACGTAAACTGAATTCGGCGAATGTCAAATGCGAAATCAATGTCGCAGCTGTCTCAAAAGCTGGCTACAGCACTGACGCGGGCAAACAACTCCGGTGCGTTCCCCGGTTTCCCATATGACCCTCCGGGCTGCTCCATTTATTCTATTTGCATGCTGCCGTTTTGCATTTGCTGTTGTCGGTTGATGCCGCACATGATTTGCCTTTCAGGCAAGGCGCCACCGCATGAACTCAAACTGAAACTCAAACTCGAGCATGGCCTCCACTTGGCTCGCGGCACAGTGCTCCAAAAATGTCAAAGTGCCGCCGCTGACACCGCTGGGCCGTTGCGGCACAGCGTGGGCGTGGCAAGGGCGCTGTTTAACATGCTCTCGCCAGCCGCAGCGGCTCCAAGCTGTCTATGTGGCACATGCTGTATGCCATGTATGTTGTGTCTGTGTCACCCGCGAGAAATGCGCCACATTTTTTTCTTATTTTTGACCCACATTGCTTTGCTTTGCTGCTCTGCTCGGCTCTCGCCTGTCACTCGAGCGAGCGCTTAAATTGGGCTGCGTTTTTCATAAACATAATGCAAACCGAATTGAATTAACCATGCCAAAATTTGAAAAAGCCACAATTTTTGACAAAACCAAATTAAGTTGTTAAAACTGGCAAGTGGCAGGAAATTTTCAGACCAGGATACAGCCGCAACTCACTACTCCAAAACTCAGTGGCACTTATGGATGGCAGGAATGGCAGTGAGGGGAGGAGCATAAGCAGCAATAGACTCCGGCTGAAAGCCTCCACCTAAATGACATTATTATGCATGCATTCAGAGCGAGGCTCTCTACAGAGAGGCGCACACGCCTCAGTCCGACTAGACTAGTCGCGTGTGTGGCTCGTGGGTGTGTGTGTGTGTGTGCGAGGAGGGAGCTGCCCAGGCATTGTCAGCATGCTAGCAGGTTGGCAGCACGACAACGACTCAACTGGCGCAGCTACTTGGCCAAATTTGCATAATAGAAATTAAAATGGATTTTAATTTTTGTTTTTTTTTTTTTTTTTATTTTTGTTGAGTGGGGTGGGGGACAGCTCCTGCGGAGCCGCTTTGTTTACCTTGAAATCTTGACGCAAAGTTAAAAATAAAGTTGCCAGCCAGTTGGCGTGCTTAAAGATAGTCACCTGCTTCTGGTGGGGCTTTATGACATGCAGGAAATATGCCAAGTGAAAGTGTTTTAGGGAACAGGTGAATAAGGCATATTTACTACTATGCGCAGCTACTAAGAACTCAGTATTTTTCAAAGGAAATCATATCACAAAACTCAGATAAATTTTAATTTTATTTGAGATTTGTTTATTTTATTAAAGGAATTTTAACAACAGAATGAAAGTAAGACGAGAAAAAGGGAGAAGTTCGGTCTATTGGAGACCGAACCTTTTCATAATGCTAATAATGCTTTGCTCGTATCTAAAAAGCACAGCCTGGAATCCATTGTAAATGGGTGGGTATTTATCTGATGTTGCGTATCAGCAATATTAAGTATACAAATATGTTCACAAAACAATTAAAGAAAGTAACGAAAATCAGCTTAAAAATGTCGCAGTGGCCTGCTGCGAGATTTGCTGCAATTTCAATGCGGGCTTTTACCAAATGGTTAGGCAAAGTTTGCTTACAGCTGAGACGGCTATTTTGCACAGGGCCCAGAAATAAAATGGCATTAAAGCAACATTCAATGATTTAAAAGTGAAGAAAGTGTGCGCAGGACATGCTCACACACACACGCACGCACAAACACACACACTGGCACGTAAAGTTTGCCTAAATACTCGGCTCGCATGTGGCGCAAGTTAGCTGGAAAATCAGCTTGGCATAAAATTGCAGGCAATGTCGGTCAGTGCCTGGCTAAAAAGGATACTCAGGGACTACACAAACACACACACACACACACACACACACACAGAACAGAACAGTGTATATGTATTTGTTTAAACTTTAACATGTTGTCCTTTAGCATTTGCAATATTTGCTGCAGTTTTTGGCCTTGTAACATTTTGTTGCAAATATTTTCGTTGGATGCCAGCCAAAGAGTAAACCGAAAAAAACCAAAAAAAAAATAAATAAAAAAAATAAATAAGCTTCCCAAATTGTTTTGTCATACGTGCGGTCGGTCCGGCCAAGGGGAACTCTAGTGTATGCCATGCTTGGCATCTATTCTTCGATGTGTGTTTCTGTCTGTGTGTGTGTGTGTGTGTGTATGTGTGTTTGTGTGTCAGCAAGTTGCTCCATTTTTCTGGAGCAGCTTATACATGCTGCGTGAAATGGCTGGACATGTATTGTGCTTCCGTGTGGACTTAACCCATTCTCAAGTGATGCCCTGCAGCTTCTTCTCCCCTACATATATATCTATATATATTTATATGTATGTATGTGTGTATACATATAGTTTACGAGTGGACATCAGCTTAGCCATTTGCTTTGTTAGCCTTTATTGAATTGCCCGAGCTCTTTAAGTTGCTCTCTTGGGCAGCTTGTGAAGTACATTATTACGCCCGGTTGGGCGTTGTTGCGAGCTGGACTACGCTTTTTAGAGGCTCTTTAAAATCAAAATGCCGTCGAATTATGAGTGGCTCGCAAATGTTAGTGTTATATTTAACCTGGTCGATTGAGTAGCATAGTGGGGTAAGGGTCGGCGCAGTCAGCACGAAGCTTGGTGATCGAGCAGCCGTGACGGAAGACACGATACTTTTTATATTTAAGCTTTAACTATCCACTATTTAAAAGCTAGCTTAAATAGCGCGCTCTTGTGGCCAAAGTTCAGGCGAATTGTTGTTGCAGCACCTTTGTTTTTATTTTTATTTTTTGTTTGGGCATCCTACGGCGGCGTTTGCTCGCTTTTCACAGGCAATTTCGGAACCGTAAATTAGTTTTATGTTTCTCGATTTTGCTTTTATTAAATTACCTTTTTCATGATTACTTGCAAACTTCATTTGGAAAAATGCCTTCGAACGGAAATGGCGAACGCCGTCGCTGCCGTCGTCCTCGTGCCAAAGTCCTTCCCCTGCTGCCCTATAATTTGCGCCATTTTGTAATTTCACATCGCTAGTCGAAAGCGTCGGCTCGTCTCTCTTACAGAGAGCTTCAATGCGCCCATTTGCGCTTCCGCTCCAAGGGTCGCAGGCCTAATAAAGAGTCCTTGCCGCAGATACTACTATGTATATACATAGATACATGCTCGCTGCCTCTGTCGCAGTCGCCGTTGCCGATGCCGCCGTAAACAGTCTACAGGTTAATTATCTTTGGCGTAATTTAGTGGCCGCTGCGGCGGCGTCGGCAGCCGAAAAAGGCTTTTCATTTTAATTTATTTGACCAGTAAAAGGATTAGATTAGATGCCCTGATAAATGGCCGTCAGCATGCTAGTTAACTAGAAAACCGCCTCTCAGCCTTAATGCGCTAAATTCGTTAGCCCCCCCAAAAATTGTTGCAACTTTCGTTCAAGTTTATTTAGTCAACTTACCTCTGGTGTAGGTTTGAGTAGTTCAATTATAGGTAAGTTATACTCGTTTTACTGATTACAGTATATTCTATGCAAAAATATAATGCCAGTGTACATTATGCCCATTTTTCGGGTTAGTTAAATGGAACGCTGTATTTGTATTGGTGAGCTGTGAGATCTGCTTGTGTAAAAGCTTAATTACAAAAGTTTAACGTTATGGAGGAGTAAATACAATAACAACAAAGCCTATCAATTGGCTAAACCGCACTCTTTGAAATAAATTCGAAATTGTTTTTTTCTAGGCCCCATCCGTTAAAAAAATGTTTAAAAATCTTTAAGCTTTTATAAAGTACAAGTTGATGGTATCTCTGCTTGTCACATAGATCTGCAAGACTAGAAGCAGAATCCAGCCAGCAACAAATAACATTAGGAAAATTGAATTTGCAAAAAGATGCATAAGTAAATGTGAATTGCGGATGTATGAATATACTTGCTTACAGGCTATAAATCAAGTGAGTAGTGGAGAGTGAAGGACACCACACTCCCAAATGCGAGCGAGCGAATTGCGAATGTGAAATCCGACTGCTGACAAGTGTCACTGCGAGATGCTATGACAAAGTGTCAAAAGAATGTTTGACATGTGACTGTCTGTCTGTCCGCCTGTCTGTCGGTCTGTTGGTCTGTCCTGTACCGCTGTCTGTTGGCTGTCCCCCAGGCCCCCTTTTGGTGCCGCATCGCATATTTCTCAAGCTAGCACACGGGCGGATGCTGCTTTTTGTTCGGCTTTTATACAGCCGCTTTTTGTGCTTTAGTATTGCCTGATGTGTGTGTGTTTTTTTTTTCACTTACAAATATATTGGCTGTGCCAGAACCTCACATGTTTTTGTTTACCTTTCAATGGTCCTGAGTGGCTCGCTGGCAGGGACCGTATTTAACTCTGAGTCTCTTTATAGATTGTTCAGCCTTTTGTCACCAACCCGTAGCGAGGTGTAAAATTTCTTTTGCAACTGCCTTTGCAGACCAAGGGATTCAATTTAATTAAGATGAGAGAATTAAAAGGTTTACATCAATTTTATATTAAATACAATTTATAGAAATTAGTTGTAGCATTTAGAGGCAGCTTGTGCAAAGCAAAGAAATGCTGGCAGCAACAGAGAACTGGTTTATTTCCAAGCTCCCAGGCTCAGTGGCAACTGGGGAGTTGTCAATGAATCGGCAATATTAAAAGGAATATCATGTTAAAAGATGCAGATACGAGTAAAAAAAAATATAAAAATAAGAAACACTAGCAAAATCGATGAGGCGTACACAAAATAATATTCCAAGTCGTTGCGAATGCAGCCAGAGGGAGAGCCCAGCTTCAAGACTGCACACTTGCTTTGCTGCTCTTTGATTCCCAGTCCACTTAACCACATCGAGGCGGCCTAATTGTCGGTTAGGTTCCCAGTTGCCAGTGCATGCATAATTTCCAATAAGAAACGAGGCATGCAGCAGAAAAAATAAAAAAAAATTGTTACAAGTGGAAAGACGCTGGAGGAAGTGGAGAGGTCTACAACTGATTGTCAAAGTGCAAGTCAAAGGCGTACTTTGCATATCTCGTCGTAATATTAATTAACGATGCATTTAAATGCGTGTCAAAGGTCTCTCGAAGAGCAACGCAGAATGCCCTACTATGCCTAATTAAAGCCTCGTCTTTTAACTTTTGTGAACAATCGCAACGACTGTTCCTGTTTGTCATTAAATTCCCAACCTGCTGCCAACTTGCTCAAAGTCTCGCTGAGGACTGAAGCTAAGAAACTGTTGCCAATAAAACAGTGTCCAACGCTGAGGCTGCCACCCAGTTTAACAGCAGCAGCAGCACCATCAATAGTAACAGTTAGAGTAACAGCAGAGCGAGCTGTGGCACTTGAATTTACAGCAAAAGAGATAGAGAAAAAGAGAGAGTGTAATAGGCAGAGCGCCGCTCAGCACTGTTAACATGTGGATGTCAAGTTAACAGCGCACTTGGGGGATATTTTAACAGCACACATACTTGTTGACTGTGGCTTAAAATATTGCAGGGAAATTAATTACCATACACATGTACAGTGAAAACTTCATGGAGGGTCGCAAACAGAGACAGAGATCGAGTTAAAAAGAGTCTCTTATTTATAATACTTTATAACTAAACTAATTTTGTAAGCATTTATATATCTTTTTATTATTATTTTGATAATACTATTTTTGTTCGCAAGAATACAAATGGTTCAAAAGGTCCGACAAATCTTAAAAGTAATCAAAGACAGTGCCTGCAGTGCTTGAGGCAGCTGCCATTATGTTTTTTTTTAACTAGAGCGCCCAAGTGGCTTTAATTAAATAAAAACATTTAGACATATTGAAATCGATGCATATGACAATTGCTTTTGTGTGTTGACATCTTGGAAAATTTGAACCTTGACTTTTCACACACACACACACAGACAAGGGCTTGGGAGATGTTCAAAAGGAAACGTAGCCAAATAAGAAATAAAAAAGAAAAAACACAACACAACCAAAATATGCAAATGAAATATTTGCGCAACAAAATTTATGCAAACCGCTGGGCAGGATGACTCCTGAGTGGATGAGTGGCTGAATGGGTGAGTTGTATGGTTAGGCTAGTTTTGCTTGATTCTGTTTGTTTGCCCCCTTCAAACCCCACGGTCAGACCAGTTGACATTAGTTTTTTTTTTTGACATTAGAAGTTGGGTGCCTTTTGGCTGGTTTTTGCTGTCTTATTTCGATTTGGGTTGGTCGCATTAAACTATCCCCTGTAAGAAACTGGCCTGTTTACATTATACTTAAATTAGATTAACTAATTCAATCTGTGGGCAAGTCCTTTGCTGACCAACGTAAACTTGGTGACCAAAGTTTTAACTTAAACTTGCGCGAATTTGGTTTACAACTGTCCAGTTTCAGGTCCTTGGGCAAAATTTTTATTATTTCTTTATTATACCCTGAACCCATTAAAAATGGGTATAAGGGTATATTGTATTTGTGCAAAATCCAAATGTATGTAACAGGCAGAAGGAAGCATCTCCGACCCCATAAAGTATATATATTCTTGATCAGCACCAATAGCCGAGTCGACTGAAATTTTAGATGTATATGCTCCTAGTTCCCGCGCAGATCGAGTTTGCTTCCGATAATCGATAACTTGCTCCGTTTCCAAGCAATCGATAAAAATCGATATCGATATCCTGTTTTTTGGGGCAATTTTGGTAAATAATAAGAGCTAGAGTCACCAAACTTGACATATAGCTTTTAAAATATAATATATATATATGCATTTGATTTTGGGAGGAGAGGGTTCAGGGTATACCCTAATCGGGGCTCCCGACTAGAACCTCTTACTTGTTTTTTATTTGTTTTTTTTTTTCCTCGTTTATATTATTTTTTACGCTTGTGATGCTTGGCAATTAACATGTCTCTAATTATGAGTCACAATTAGTGCGGTTTTATGCTTGTTCATTATGGAAATATTTTTGTTTTCTTGCCTACCCATTCGAATAATTAACTATATGGAAAATATGTTTGCTAAATACAAACATATGTGAGTAGATGAGCAACACTATTGTTTAGAGCAAATGTATAATATCCCCGTGGCGGCATGTCCTTGCTCTCATGTCCTTATGTTGCTTTTGCGCAATTATAATGGGGTCTGAGTTCGCTAATTATATGAACTCGTGTGAGTTTGCTATTTAGTTCTCGAAAAATTATTATTTCAAGAGCTTTAAGAAATACTATTTTCCATAAAATCCGTAAGTATCATGTGTTTTGTAATCCTAATTCAGATTTTAGAACTTCTAGAAATTATAATTAATTTACAAATAAACAAATATTCATATTAACATATTTGGTTTAAAATGTAGTTTTTACACGCAATCATTTTTAGCATTGTAAATTAGTAACCTCTGAAATTTAGGCGACTAATTTGTCAGCGACCACTTTGTTAAAAATTTTGTACATGAAAGTTCCCATTTTTCGATTCTACTTGTCATCGTGTTATTTGATAATGTGATGAAATTATTGTCAAAAGTTTTTCTGTGCTATTCACTAGCTTTTAAGAATTTGCTCCCAAACTTTTTTCTAAATTCTTCGGCAGTACACAATGTGTCAATCCATGGGCCAAGCGATATGCGAGCTGAAGCATATGCCGCTCTCCGGCGACAAAGAGTTAGACGCCCAAATTAAAAAATGGGTCAAATGGGATCGTAACCAAGACACGTTGGCGCAAATAATGGAGGCGGTCAGGAATGAAGATTGGGATACGTAAATAATAACTTACATTCTTATATAACCTTCCATATTGCAATCAACCAATTTACAAACACAGCCTTCGATGCCGTCTCTGCAGACGTATATCTTTTGGCACAGAGGGATTACGTGCCGTAATGCGTGCTGGATTTGATTCTATGAACGAATTGGTCGTTATACAGTAAGAATATCCTTCAGCTCATAAAGCATGGGAAAAATATAAAATATTATATATCAACCATGCGTTACAGGACTGCTCAGGGGGTATGTGCGTACATAAAGGAACAATATCCGGATGAGGCATCGTGGGCCGAACAGGGCGTGGTAGTTGGCTATGATGGTCGTTACAATAGTCAACGCTTTGCGGAATTAACTGCAATTGTGTTCTTAAGTCAAAATTTTCGTGTATATCTTTTTAGGCGTATTGTTCCCACGCCCTTCGTGCCCTACACCGTACAAAGACTAAGCTGCCTAGGCGGTGTGATGGTCACAGCGTCTCACAATCCTAAACAGGATAATGGCTATAAGGTATGGCTCGCAAATGACTATATACAATATTTTTACAATAATGCCTACAGGTTTATTGGTCTAATGGCGCACAAGTCATACCACCGCATGATGAAGCTATTAGTAAGGCAATTTTGGATAATTTGCAACCACATCCCGATTCTTGGGATGAGACTCTGCTGTGCGCCAACGACTTGTTGAGCGATCCCTACAATAATGTTGTTACAGCTTATTACGATGCGCTTAAAAAGGAGATTTCTTGCCCACTAATGGAGGCCAATGGCAGATGTCCATTAACTTTTACATATACGGCCATGCATGGCGTTGGTTATCCATACATAAAGTTGGCATTTGGCAAAATTAACCTTAAGTCCGTTGTTCCCGTGTGTGAGCAGATAATGCCAGATCCAGAATTCTCAACGACGCCCATACCCAATCCAGAAGAGGGCAAAACATCATTGGATTTGGCCATAAAACGGGCAACTGCCAAAAAATGTCCCATTATCTTGGCCAACGATCCGGATGCCGATCGTTTGGCTGTTGCTGAACTTGACGACAGTAAGCAATACAAGATATTCAGTGGCAACGAACTGGGCGCCCTTTTAGGCTGGTGGGCATTACAGAATTATAAACTGAAGGACGAAAACGCAGATGTATCCAATTCTGTGATGGTATCCAGCACTGTCAGCTCTAAGATATTGAAATCTATGGCTGATGTCGAGGGATTCACCTACCATGAAACGCTGCCAGGCTTCAAATGGATCGGTAACAAGGTGATCGAGGAGCGCGATGCGGGCAAAAAGGTGCTCTTCGCGTTCGAGGAGGCAATTGGCTATATGGTTTCCACAAATGTTATTGACAAAGATGGTATTAGTGCTGCAGCTCACGTGGCTACAATGGCCTGCTATTTGCGCTGCAAGAAGTGTATGACAATGCAGGAGAAGCTGCGGGACTTATACGAGAACTACGGGTTCCATACCAGTGTCGTCTCTTATGTCACTTGTCGTGATAGAGGGCTTATTAAGAAGATCTTTGATCGCCTGCGAACCTTTGACGACGGCCAAGAGAACACCTATCCAACAAGCATAATGGACGGTGAATATGAGATTGAGAATGTACGTGACCTGACCACGGGCTATGATAGCAGCACCCCAGATAAAAAGGCCACGTTACCAGTTTGCGAAAGCACCCAGATGATTACGTTTACTTTTAAAAATGGTATGGTGGTCACATTACGTACTAGTGGTACTGAGCCAAAACTGAAGTATTATGCCGAGATGTGCGGCAGACCAGAAAACAAGCGCTGGGAAGAGTTATCAGAGACTCTTAATCGCATGGTCGATGCCATTGTTAATGAGTTTTACGAGCCCGAAAAGAACGGACTGGAGCGTAGACAGGAAGACTAGATTTGCAAGCGGAGTATAGATGGGTTTCGTATATGTAGATGCCCCAAATTTTCAGTTTTCTGCTAAATTAACGAGTACAATCGGATTTCGGATTACCAACGCTGCTGATGGCAACAGATATTTTTGATTATTAGAAACACCAAAAAAAATTAAATTCAATAAAGATTTTCTTGGGGTTGTAAGAAAGTAAACATCTACTGGTTTTTTGTAATGGTGAATAGGAAGGTTGGATATATCACTCACTAAAGTTATTGGAGAGATAAAATTCAGACATCTACTAAGAACCGGATCAAGTTTTTAAAGTAGGATGAAATATTTTGCTGCATTACAAATTTATTCATGCTTTTAAGTTGGTTAGAAAGTCAAAAATGTTTGACAGTTGGTTATTCGTGTTAGTGTTGATCAACATTTTACACAGTAAGGATAGGGTTTGGAAAGATTTTGGACAGTAGAAGCCATCAAAATTTTTATAGTTTTTGTAAGAATCTTTAATAAAAATAATTTACTTTTATCTTGTCAAGATGGTACTACTAATTCACACATTTGCCAAGAGAACTTTGTCAAATGTATCTGCCAATTGGTCGGGACTGTTGATAAATGTCCCTGTTAGTCCCAATAAACGCGAGCTGTACCATCAGCAAAGAAAGCTCTCTAATATAGGCCAGCTGGGCAACATATCCGTGCGATATTGGATGCTTCAGTGTCGGAACCAACAACTTCAGCGTATTGGTAAAGGAAGTTCTGGTACGGCAAATTTTCATTGTTATTCTGGTGATCGAGTGCTTGATAAACAAATAAAAAATTGGATCGATTGGGATCGGAATCCGCATACCAAAGCTCAAATCATTAATGCTATTAAGAAAGAAGACTGGAAAACGTATGTTATGGACTTACAACTTTAATTCCTTGTTTAACTATCCGGTATACAATTAGTCTTCAAGCTTGCCTCTGCAATCGTATTGCGTTCGGCACAGCGGGCTTACGTGCCGCAATGCGAGCTGGTTTCGATGCCATGAACGATCTGGTTGTTATACAGTAAGTTTTCTAAGAATTCATAGGAATATACAAACTATATATGTTTAACTAATGCCTGCACTTTTAAGAACCGCCCAAGGACTCTGCGCTTATTTGAAGAAACAGTATCCGGATGAGAGTACCTGGTCCGAGCAAGGCATTGTTATTGGGTATGATGCGCGTCACAACAGTGAACGTTTTGCGAAGTTGTCTTCGGTTGTGTTTTTGAACAATAATTTCCGTGTGTATCTTTTTAACCGTTATGTTGCCACGCCCTTCGTTCCATTTACAATTTTAAGACTAGGTTGTCTGGCCGGGGTAATGGTAACAGCGTCGCACAATCCCAAACAGGATAATGGCTATAAGGTATGTCATGTCATTTTATGTCCTGTAAGATATCTTCCAATATTATAATATTTGTTAACAGGTTTATTGGACAAACGGTGCACAAATCATACCACCACACGATACGGGAATTAGTCAGTCCATTCTGGATAATTTGGAACCCGAAGCAGATTCTTGGGATGAGAGTGTACTGTGTGACAACGAACTGTTGAGGAAACCGTACAAAAAGATGGTTGCCGCTTATTACGACTGTTTAAAGATGGAGCTAACGTGCCCGCTTCGGGAGCTCAATAAAAAATGCCCTTTAGAATTTACCTATACGGCCATGCATGGGGTTGGCTATCCGTACATACAGTTGGCTTTTAGCACGATTGATTTGAAGCCAGTGATACCTGTGATTAATCAGGTTGACCCCGATCCAGAGTTTCCAACTACACCTATCCCCAACCCAGAAGAGGGCAAAACATCAATGGATTTGGCCATAAAAAGAGCAACTGCTACAAAAAGTGCTATAATCTTGGCCAACGATCCGGATGCCGATCGTCTGGCTGTTGCTGAGGTGGTCAAGAGCAGATATAAACTATTTAACGGCAACGAGCTGGGCGCCCTCCTAGGCTGGTGGGCATTGGAGAACTATAAGATGCGCGAAGCAAATCCAGATGTATCCAATTGTGTTATGATTGCCAGCACAGTGAGCTCAAAGATATTGAAATCGATGGCAAAAGTCGAGGGATTTACCTTCCATGAAACGCTGACAGGCTTCAAATGGATCGGTAACAAGACAATCGAGGAGCGTGATGCGGGCAAAAATGTGCTCTTTGGGTTCGAGGAGGCCATTGGCTATATGATGACGCCAAATGTGATCGATAAAGATGGTATCACTGCTGCTGCGCACGTGGCCACAATGGCCTGCTATTTGCAGTACGAAAAGTGTATGAAATTGCAGGACAAATTACGTGAAATATACGAGACTTACGGATTTCACACAAATGTAGTCTCCTATCTAATTTGTCAGGATCAAAAGCTTATTAAGAAGATTTTTGATCGCCTGCGCAGCTTTGACAATGGTCAAAAGAATACCTATCCGAAGAGCATCTTAAACGGCGAATATGAGATTGAGAATGTACGTGACCTGACCACGGGATATGATAGCAGCACACCTGATAAAAAGGCTACGCTACCGGTTAGTGAAAGCACCCAGATGATTACGTTTACTTTTAAAAATGGTATGGTGGTCACATTGCGTACTAGCGGAACTGAGCCCAAGATAAAGTACTACGCTGAAATGTGTGGCCAACCGGAGAATAAGAATTGGGATGATCTGACAGCAACACTCAAACGAATGGTTGAAGCCATTGTAAATGAGTTCTACGAGCCTGAAAAGAACGGACTGACTCGCAAGCAGGAAGAGTAGACGGCGGGGCATTGTGAATGTGTATGTACAACAAATTTTAGTTTTCTTTTTATATTTTGTTAATACAGCGTAAATAATTATGTTAAGACTGGGTTAATTTCTCATTTAAAATTAATGACAGATGTGCTCTACTCTTTTATCCATTTAACATAGTAGGTCTGGCTTTTACTTTGACATTATAAAATTCGGTTATTAGACACAAATTGAAAGTCAAAATTACGGACAAAATGTGCACGAAATTGTTACGTAAATGGTCTGGAGTGGGGTGGAACGTTGCCGCTACACCGGAACAGCTTCATATTTACCAGCAACAGCGACATTTCATATTGCCCCCCAAGCCGAAGGCGACCAAAGTGAAGGTGATGAACAATGTGCTTGTGCCACAGCTCGTCTTCAAGTACAATCCGCTGAAGTACTACATGAGTAAATTGCGTATGTGGAAGCTGAGATGGACATGGGATCCCAATTTTAAAGAGAAGGACTTCGTGGATGAGACGAAAAAGGCAGCCGTTGCGTTAACAGATATTCTACGTTTACGCGACACGGAAAAGATTGATCACTTCTCCACATCAAATGTGTATTACCAAATGGCCAACGAGTCGATAAACTTTCCACACAAGTCTTTCGCGGAACTGTTGCGTTTTCGCAAACAGGATATACGACAAGCGGTGCCCATTAATGTGCATCTTCATACTATATTGGGCTTGAGGTATGCAGTCATTGATGTGGTCTTGGTGGGACTGCGTCATGTGGCCGACTGCGAAACAAGTTCGGATTTTGAGAAGATGAAAAGTGCACTGATCGAAATGGAGCCGGATCTTAAGTTGCAGCTAGAGGATCCCAGTTCACAGTTGCCGTATGTTTTCATAGAGCTTTTTATGCGTTTCAGGCGTAACTATTCCAATGCCGAGCAAATTTCTGGTGTAGAATTGGCGAACCATACAAATCGTTGGCTAGTATCTGTCTACAAAATATGCAGATTCAATATCTTCACTGTGCCACCGGCCATATAAGCGAATATATGTGGATAATTGACATTTTATACATACACTTATATACAAACAAACATGTATTTGCGACTTGAATTAAAACACGAAGCGCAGCTTTTAAATTGTTCATTTATTTTACAAGTTCGCTGAACTGAACTAGATCACGCACGCAAATCAACTCTGTGCGAGTTTCATTTCGAATACTCCAATTGTCAAAAAATATATATTCATTGCTTTCAACTAATAGCAATTAGATTACTGAATTTGAAAAGGTATTTATGAAAAACAAACAACCGAAACTCTCGGAGCTTTAATTTATACCTCATGCAGCATGATGTCATCAACTAAACGAGGTAAGCCAACGCCGGAGATTAGCGCCTGTAAGGCAATCATAAGAAATCTTTTCTCCAAGAAGTACAAAAGTTTGGCCTGGGTCTTTTACGAACCGTTAGACGCCGATTTACTGGGTCTTTATGATTATCATCTCATTGTGAAGGAACCCATGGATCTGTCGACAATCAAATATCGTCTCAATTCGAATTTTTATTTAAATGCCATTGATTTTGCACGAGATGTGCGCCTAATATTTTATAATACGTATATATATACAGGACCGGGGCATCTTTGTTATGAAATGGCAAAGAATTTGCAATTGGTATTTGAGGATATGTACGCGAAGGTGCCGCTGCACGATAACTCCAACGAGAGCTGCAATTGGTCAGATTCTTCCTCCTCAGATTTGGATATCAAGGAAGTTTATGGATGCAGCAGTTCACCAAGTCAATCCAAGGAGGGCAGCGTTACAGTTGTGCCCGATAACACACAAGCTCGCAACGAAGACTTGGCGTACAAGGAATGGAAGAAGGAGGATCACGAGTTACCAATGACCACAGAAGAGGATTTGGAGCTGCACATAAGGGTACAGCAATTGGATGGCGTCATGCTTCTAAACGTTATACACATGATAACCCAAATGGAAGGTATTAATTTTGGGTATGCCAACAAGGAGCTAGAGTTCGATGTCCGCAACCTTAAAACGCTCACAAAGCGCGCCATTTTAGCGTATATGGCCAGCAAGGGCATAACTGGCAAGCGGGTGTCTCGTTTAAAGAAGAGCTACCAATAATATTTATACTATAAATGCATTTCATTAAAGCAAATTGTCGTATATTCGCGAGGTAATATGTTTTTCTTTTGGTCACTCATAACTTGAATCAAGACTAAAAGAAACAAAAAATTGTAGAAAAACGGCAGCCATCATTTGCATAACTATTTCTTATGGGCTTCTTTGTAATTATCGCGAAATTGTCGTATATCTCTGTATTCGCCGTTCCACACCTTATTGCGCATAATGTCCCGGGTATTGGCCGACATATAGGCGTAGAATGTTTTTCTCGGTGGTCCGGCGCGACACATATAATTGCCCATGGCATACCAGCAGGCGATTGTGTGATTCATATAAATATCGTTCAGTTTTTTATAGTACTCCTGTCGCACCTTTGCGGCCTGCAGGCGAATAAGGATGTGAGCTAATTGTTGCCTTAAGCAGTCTTTCGACTGGCAATACTTACCAGGGCCTTGGCCTGATTGCAGTAGGCAAAATTCTCTTTGCTTTGCGGCAAGTGATCCATGCCCATCAAGTCAGCCGGTGGCGGCATACCTTGTAGCAAGGTGATCGTTTCAAATACTTTGATCGATTGTTGAATACTCTTTTGCGCTTCTTCTTCGGTATATTGTTTGCCATAGCGACGCCTTATCCATGCCTGGAGCACGGGCAGCTTGTAAGCGTTGGGCAGGGAGGCAAGCACGAATCGTTGATTTTTGCGCAACTGTGCGAGGCCATCCTGTAGCATGCGATTCATGAGCTGTGCATTATCCGGATCAAATTTTTCAATATCATATGTTAGTAATGATGATTGCAGTGGATTCTCTTTTTTCTTGGCTTCGGTTGCCTGTATTTCCATCTCGGCTCGTTTTGCATTGACACCCTTCATCCAGATTTCCTTAGCACAACGCACCACAGCGTCTACGATGTCCGCCCGGCGATCCTCATAGCTGCGTTTGCTGTGCTCGCTGGTATCATCCGTGGATGCACAGCTGTCTGTTAAACGAATGCCGCTGACTTCCATTTCCAGCTTTTCCACATCGTCTTCGGATGTGTTTTCGGCTGGTTTTTCGCACAAAGGAATAGGTGTTCCATCGCCTCTATCTAGTGCACTCACAAACGCCTTGGCAATCACCTTCTTGACATCACGTGGCTTCTCTTGACCGGACTTAAAGATGCGTTTGTACTTAAATTGATATGGCTTGTGATCGCTGGGCGCCGTAAAGAACGTCTTCTTTGTCTGTTTGCCCTGATAGCGCACTTCCACAGTTTGGTCTTTCCGATTCTTTCGAAGTTTCTTCAATTTGCTGTCATCCAGCAGAAAGGATATGCGTTGCTGGCTCTTACCTTTTGGTGTCACACATGACGACGCGTCAGACAGCATAGATGTGCCTGCGTTCGAGCTTCGACACGGTGGCAGCTCTACCTCAAAGTCGATTGGCTGACGACGCAGACCACCGCCACAGAGACGAGCACCAATACAGGTGTCAGTCGCTTGAGTATGAGCTAGATGTAGGCTGTCTCCGACTAAAGCTCGACCTTTTCTCTCCTGGGGCTTGGCCACGGGCAAATCAACGCGCTGCTCCTGGCACAGTACGCAATCGGACTTGGATATCGTGTGCACCGTTGTGCTTTCCATTTTCATGGAATATCGTTTAATGCAATCGTCAATATCACGCTGCAGCTGAGCTACAATACGCTTTTGTCGCAGCTTACGATAGGGCAGCGTCACATCCATTAATTCTATGCAACGATCGCGTGCCATCACAACCAGCTCGTCTTTGATCAGCTGCGCTTCTCCAATTGCGAATTTATGATAGGCGCACATAAGTGGCTCAGTGTCCTCGTCATCCATAGCTTTCTCTAATGCGGCGGCCGCTCTACGGCTAAACCTAGCTCGGGATTCTAGATATTTAATATGATTTAGATGATGGAAGTATTTGTCCACCGCTTCAGATACAGTACTTTTGACCAGGCGACCAACTGGATTTAAATTGTATTCGGCGAACCATGGTGGGTCGCTTTTAACTCCATAATTTGGAGGCTGATCCAATGGCCAGAATGGAAAGGTAGATATCACATTGGGTGGTTTACTCGTGTATTTAACCACAATTTCCTTGGGCCTGGGCTGACGTTGAAAGTATGGAAATTGTGTCGATATTTTGGGTTTTTTCTTCGTCAACTGCTGCTCTTGCGGGGATTTTGAATTCCGCTGTTGTTGACCATAGCTGCGCTGCTGACGCTTCAGATCCAATTCACTTAGCTGTGGTGGTGGCAGTATACGATCTAATTCCTGCAGTGTTGGCAATAAATCTATTTTTGCCATTGCTATCATCAGCAACTTTTCGTTGGTCGTGTATTCGCCATTCTTGCGACAGCTTATATAGTAGCCCTCGAGTATAAAGAAAATGAAAGCCAAATCGTTACCGCGACTCAGCTGTACCATAGTTCGAATCTTCTTCTTGCTAATCAGTGGGCTGAGGCCCAGGCGCGTTAAACTCTTTTCCACGCGAAAACTTGTGCCCTGCTCGAAGTCATCACGCAGATCGTTGCACAACTCCTTGATGGTATCCTCCTGGTAGTCCGATAAACCCAAATACCATTTGGGTACATCGACTGCATTTTGAAATTGATCTAATTTCTTTTGAAAATCACGCAGTCCCATTTCGTACAAAACTTATACATATAATTTGGCAAACGCACAATTTTCAACAATTTCTCTTCCAACAAATCATTTACAATATTACAATAACTAAACCGAACTGATCTAAACTGATGAACTGAAAACAAAAGCAAATGCTTCTTTTGAATATATCCTTATTATTCTCTGAGCCCATTGAAACTGAGCAAAAAAAATATAATTTATGGGACAGGCAGAATAAGGCATCTTGGATCAAATAAAGCATGTTGTGCATTGCTCTCAGTGTAAAATAAAAGCTAGTTACATGAATATAGCCCGCGCAAATGTTTTAAATCATCGATATCAAAATCCCTTTTTTGTATATGTATGTATATGTAAGGAAGCGAGAATGTTTGTAATGGCAGATCGTCGCTGCTTTTAGGGTGCCTCCTAGTCGGTTACTCCTGACTAGAGCACTCTTACTTGTTTGTGTTTTCTTAGATTTACATTTCATTCAATAAAATGTATTTCTGATAGGTTTACAAAATTGATATGTTTGTTGGGTACCAAATTTTATGTGTGAATTGTAGTGAAAAATGTTTGTTTGAGCCACCGAAATTGTTGTTTCATGTGTCCAGTGTAACATCAAAATGTCGCAACCAAGGGGAACATTAGAGGTTCGAAAGTGCGGACTCTGCAAACGCGGTGGGGGGTTTACTAAAGTATGTAACCCCTTGAGTTATAATACGAATGCACGGGTTAAGAAATTGACTGGATCCAATCCATTTATCAATACTGATGACGTGCAAAATAAATGCATAAGAGTGACCAGCCCCTGTGTAAAAAGAAAAAGAAAATGGCCAATGATGCGAGGAAATAGCAGTCAGACCAGCGATATAATATTCAAAGATAAGACGACACAATTTCCAGACGACCTAGTACATAATATTCAAAAGATCGAGGTGGTTGAATACGAGGTCACCAAGGAAACTGGTGAGAAAGAAGTGTTAGTTACAAAAACAGAATCGCTTACCAGATTTATAAGCTCTAAAAATAATAAAAGTAAAGACTTGCACAAAACTGAGTCAATTACCAAATTTGATGGTACTGGTAAAGAAATAAGTAAAGAACTGGTAACTCTTTATGAACCAAATCCGAGCTTCAACAATTCGGCAGGCAAAACGGAGTCGGCAAACCAGAATTATGCTTCATCAGAGAACGCGCAAGTAAGGGCAAAATATACTAAAGAAACTACTGCTGATAGCCAACTAAAGAAAACAGAATCTGAAACCACATTTAGAGAGCCTGGAAGGGAAGTTACTAGAAGAAATCGAAATGCTACGCTAACAACATATGGAGATACGGAAAGAAAACCAAAAGTTTCGCTGTCAGGTCCAGTTGTTCAAAAACGAGTTGAAAGACGAAAACTCGGCTCTAGCATAAGACCCGGGAAATCTATAGATAGTGTCAGATCTATAATACTTAGAAATCTCAATAAAAATATACCCAGAAGTGGAGGGGGAAAAATTGAGAGTTCTATCATTGTGGCTCAAAATAAGTTTTCAGTAAAAGCTAATATAATGCCGAAGTATAAATGTTGTCGAAGGCCTCCAACTAAACGTAAGAGCATACAGTCCAGTCAAGTAGAAGTACTCGAAACAATCACTCCATTGATACCGCCATCGTATGAATGTTTCACAAGTGATCAACAAAAAAGGGCTCACCGAAGAATATCAACAAATGTCAGAGCCGGCCTAGCTTGCAATGATCGTTCAACTATCGGCACTGCAAAGAGTAGAAATTCGGCAAGAGACACCGCCCAAATCAATTCCAGTAAAAACATAACTATCAAACAATTAGTGAGGAAGGCTCTACATCTAGAACCCGCTAAAGGTAACAATGATCCTTTGACTATTTATCGAAAAGAAAGAAAAACTTCAGGATATTCACCTCTAGATGACACTGACATTTCAGCTAGCAATCAGTCGAGGAAGAGGTCATCAGAAAGTACACCTACACCTATGGCGTCCGGTCGGACTTCCAATAACGATCCAGTAACTGAACAATCTAGGAGGGGGACTGCAGAAAATACAGCTGCAAATATGAAATCAAGTTACACTTCGTTAACCGAGGGAACAAAAAGGCGGTCGTCAGAAAGATCCCCTCCAAAAGTCGAGTCACATGTTGCTTCCGATGAGAATGCGAGAGCCAGTACGGAGAGCAGAAGAGCTTCAAAAAATTCACAACAGACCAATGTTGTTTCCAATGAGAATCCAAGAGCCAGTACCGAGAGCAGGAGAGCTTCAAAAAATTCACAACAGACCAATGTTGTTTCCAATGAGAATCCAAGAGCCAGTACCGAGAGCAGGAGAGCTTCAAAAAATTCACAACAGACCAATGTTGTTTCCAATGAGAATCCAAGAGCCAGTACGGAGAGCAGGAGAGTTTCAAATAATTCACAAACAAAAGCCGAGCTAAGTCAATCTCAAAGTGACAGTCCAAGAACTTCTGTATCTAAAAAGGGGACTACATCTAATATAGCTGAAAATACCGAGTCTAGAACCGATTACTTAATCGAGAAAGCCAAAAATACAGTAACAAAATCACCTCCGAAAATCGAATCCCAGGTTGTTTCTGATGAGAATTCAAAAATATACAAAGAGAGCAAGAGAACTTCAGTAAATTCACCTCGAAAAAGCGAGCCTACCGATATTCCCAATGACCTTGCTGCTGGGACTGCAAGCATTAACGTAGAAGACCAACAAAGAACTTCAAAAAGCAACAGCCAAAGAAACTCTAAAGATATGGCGGAACAGGAACAACCCTTTGCTGAAACTCAACAATCAAATCAATTGAATGACACAGCTGAACCTGCCCCAGCAGTAATAAAAATGCGTGTTTATACAGAAACTAAAGAGGTTACCAACGATGAGGCGGGGAATGTATTGCAAACGGTGTATAAAGTTGAATCTGAATCGAATACTGAGATCAACGAACCACCTATCTATAAAGAGGAGCCAGAAGAGGGACCAGAAGAGGAACCAGAAGAGGAACCAGAAGAGGAACCAGAAGAGGAACCAGAAGAGGAACCAGAAGAGAAACCAAAAGAAAAACCTAAAGTAATAAAACCAATCCCCAAAAAATGTAACAATTGCTGTAGGGGATCGCCGTGCTCGAATTCCTGTGGCTGTCGATGCCCCTGTTACTATCAAATGTGCTGTATGCATGCTTGCAATAACTGCATGACATATCCAGCAAGACCGAAATGCAATGGAGCCTGTTGTTCTCGCAACTGTGGTGCCTCTTCGAACTGCTGCCACTCTCGAAATCATTGAAAACTTCTCTGAATCCCAAGCATTAACTATAGTCCGTATTTGAATAGCAGCCTAAGCACACAAAAACTAATAAATATAATGCCCAACAACAATTGCCAATTGTGTGGCTGAGAGCCTTATTCTATTCAGGATTAATTGTTGAAATGCTAGCAAAGGAAATCTATTTGAGATAATTTGCGGGCAACCAGATAGTTAATATTCACTAGCGATTAGCATAGCCATAAACTTCGATGCACTTTCCAAATTAAATGCAATTCCAGCAGCATTTAAAAGTAATGTCGGGCCCCCAAAGTTTAACAGTGCCCGGTTTCGACCAAATCCTAGTGATTTGCTCTTTTGCTTTTGGCCAGGCAATAAAGATTACATGGATTTTGCAATGTTGTGCCAAGTAAGCTTTTTATTTGTTTACGCCAAGAAAATTTATTATCCCATGAAACGTTGTATTCGAATTGAAATAGTTTGTGTGGGAGCACGCCGAGAGGTAGCAGAAATAATTGCCTTCTGTCGCTTAATGGAGATATATGAAAATCATGAATACATATGTGTTCTTGATTAGGCCGACGAGCATGAAATTTACAGACTACTCTTAGTTTTTCTGAATCATTGCCTTGAACTGTATTTTATTTTATTTTAAGTGTAACTCATACTTTGGCACACCACTGATAAATATTTTCTTTCTGGATTTTTTTCGCCATTGAGAACAAAACCAATATCCATAGTTGCAATCTCCGCAAAAGCATTGGAAAAGAGGGCTATTTCTTGACTATACTAAGAGGTAGGCTGCTGTTAAGTGGCCGTTGTCAAATGATAAGCAATGGTTGTTTCTGTTTGCGGCCCTAAAATGCTGTTAACTGTATCTAGTTTTCATATCTTGTGGCAGGCACCAGGTACGCCTGTTGTCCGTTGCCTATTTCCTAGTTTTGTCATAGGGAAATTGAATATTTCATTTACGGATATTAAATGCCTTGCATCATGGCCATGCCCAGTTGGCAGCTGTCAGAGCAGCCCCGAGAGGATGCAAAGAATGTATGTATTCCAAATATGCAGGCTAAAGATATTTTGCAATTTAATTTGTTGTCTACTTCTATTGAACTCTTGGATTAATTTTGATATTTGATGCTGCAGAGCAACTAATCTAACGACCAACAATCCAAACGGAAGTTCATTTTTGGCCACTGAATAATTTTGCGCCTTCCAAATACTCCAGCTCGACTATTTTAGTAAGTCGGCAGCTGGCAGCCTCTGTTGTTGCCTTCTGATTTTATTTTGTTTCATGTTTTATTCACCACTTCCGCCGGAAATAGACATGCAAGCGTGTGCTCGCAGAGCATAGTAGTGAGCCGGTTAGGAACATATGCCTCGATTTTGGCAGCTGCTCGATGCGCCAGCGCCGGCGCCTACTGGCAAACATTTATTTTGCCCAACAAAGTAGAAACTGTTTTCGCAAACAAATCCCACATAAATGCTCAATTTATACCAAAACCGGAAGTTAAACTTAATCAAGCGTACTTTTTGGCTTATTGTTTACTCTCTCTCTAACTGCCTGTCTGGCGTCCGTCTGTCTCCTTCGCCCTCTTTATCCCCATCTGCTTTTCCGTATTTACTTAACATATTTTATTGCGATACTTTTGGCTGCTCTATGATGGCTGTCTCTCACTGAGGGAGATTACATGGGGATTTGTATGGCGCTGTGATTTCAGCAAAATATTTTTATTTTTTGGAGCATGAGCTGCATTGGATGCCTTCTCCTTATGCATTTATGTATGTGTATGTTTCTCTAAGTATATTTGGGCATAGTTTTATTGTTCGCAATTTATGTGATAAATTTTATTAGATTTAAACATGACAGTAAACATTTATGGCCAGTAAATCGCTATCAACAGAAAACTACACTGACGAAAACCCACAATGCAGGTTCAAGTTTCTTAAGTATATTACGAAATAGTGAATATATTTTCTAATCCAACAATTTTTAATTAAATACATATAAATATATGTTTAATTTGTAAATTCAAAATTTATAGTAAGGGCATGAACATTTGTAGGCCCTACATGAATACTTGAGAATCGCATAGGAGGGCGACACTTAAAAGTACGTTTTCTTGAAATTTTCAGTGCAGCGACAAGAAAACATGGTATGCATATTGACAAATGTTTTATGTTTCCCCATAGCAATTTGACTTCTATTGTGTATCCGTTATTCCGCTTTATTAACTTTGTTGGGAGCTACATCATCCAAAGACACATGTACAATTCATGTGCATCCTTGTGTTTATATAATCGTATATCTTCTGAGGACATTCCATAGAAAGTTGTGCAATAATTGAAATCGACATTAGGACAAAATTACTTAGCTCGAATGCAAATTTGAGGGCAATTGCGAAGCAATTAACCCAAATGAAATAAGTTTGTAAACATGTCTTCGGGCGGTGGCAAGTGGGCGTGTCTGCCTGTCTCTCGTTTGGCATTGTTTGTATTCAGTTAGCACAGCTCAAGTGAGCACACACGCACACACACACCCACACACCATACAAACAGGAGGAGCTGTGAAGGAGGATGGGCTGTGTTTATGTATCACATGAAATGCAACTATGAAAACAGGCGCAACTTAAATGGGGCGGTGGGCCAATGGGCGTAACAAATGTTTTCCATTTGCTAATGCATTCGATAATTGCACGTTGCCAGGCTGCATACGAATCAATGCTCACAAAAGTCCTTCGGGATCTCCCACGAGGCAGCATCAATCAGCCGGGCCACAGAGCAGGTGAATCGATTATATTCATGTTGCCACAATTAGAGCTCATTGTTGTTAAATCGTATGAATGCATGCGTGTACTCTAACAAAAGCCAATTCAACAAAGCACACAATACGAAAAGGCTTGAAAACGTGATTATGCATTTGCAGTGATTAAGTTTGGTTATTTGTAAGGTATCCAATAATAAGTATAATAACAAATGCAGATATATAAATGTACAATGAAACTATTGCTTAAGTCCTATTAAAGGACAGGAAAAAAATGAGTTAGCGTACAACCATTATTCGAATATGTCAATGGCTTTCAGAAAAGATTTCTCAGTCAGAATAACAGATTTGAACTAAACATTTCGGACATATTAGTATTTAAAAATTTTGACTAAAAATTAAATTATGGAAACATGTCGGTTAAGCCCCCACTGAAATTTGGCTGTGCCCGACTGACACTGGCTCACAAAACCTTTCAACTGCATGGAATATTGGCTAGAAGGGCCAATTCGCTGTCGAAACTGGGCATACTAGGAATAAAATCTCGCCAAGGGCGTCGTAAGGTTCCCGGCTCGTCTAGGAACACAGACCGTAATAGGGGCAAATGGAATTTTCATTTGAATGTAGAACGTTCTAAGGATGCGGTAAAAGATCGACAAATGTCGTTACCTCTGATGGTATATCTATACAGTCCCTGGAAAATGATGGGCACCAAGTTTAATTTATGGAAGCTGAAATTACTATGGGACTGGGATTTTAAAGAAGCATACTTTGTTGACAATGCCAAACAGGCGCTAGTGCTCGTTACCAGGTTCATAGTCGAGAAGCGCAATTCCTACATCAAACGTTGCTCCACGCCAATGGGATACAAGCAAATCAGCTATGATCTCCTCAGGCAAAAGAAACACCAGTCCGGAAACTTACCACACGAGCTGATGCGTTTTGAGAAACGTCATATTCGACGCGCTATCCCCCTAAGGGTACAGCGATTGGAGCACTATGATCATAAGTTTGCCTTTATAGATATGATATTCTTGGCGTGCCGACGCACCAATGACTTTACATCCAGAGTGGAAGTGGAACAGATGAATAAGCTGGTTGAGCAGTATGCAGACGCTAGTAAATTATTTGTCCGACATCCCATTGTATTTGCCGAGGTATTTGTACGCTTCCGAAGAGATTATTCGATACCAACTTCTGTGCGAGCCGGCCACTGGCTGATATCCACATATAAAGTAGTAAATTTGGATCTGCTCAATTTTCATCCTGACTTCCATGTTGGCAGTAGCGTCAGTGAGGTCTTTAAATCCGCTGCCTCAAAACACAACTCTTACATAAATTTAAACATGACGTGTGCCAACAAAAAAGAAACATACTAGTTCACCTTAGAGCCCCTCCGGTGTGTAAATTCTTATTGCCTGGAAGACGTTTATAATCTGCACGATAATGAGCATTGTGCCATGCTAAAAACGCCAGGTGGCGCCAGTCGAGTAAACAGCAAAGTCGTGTAAGAGGGAGAACTAAAGGAATGAAACTAAAGTGCAAGATGTGTTGCTTCACTTAGCCCAGGCATCCACCTCTGGCCAACTATATTGTCCTGTTGATGAGCAGACGACGTAGTTCATGAATTTCTAATGTTAAATGCACCAGGAGTAAGGGGCGATAGAGGGAGATTCCATGAACTTGAGTGATGGCCATGGACTACAAGAGTGGACAATTGCAAGTGGGCTTCTATTGACGCTAAGTACTATCTTGTGAAAATACGATGATTTTAAAATATCTACGGACTAAATTTTTGTTGTTTTGTCCACGAAAATATTTTTATAATTTTAAAGCTTGACCGCAAACCCAACAAAATTATGGTGTTTTATTTTCTTTTCGATTTGACACTGAATTTACCTCAAATATAAATAATAAATATAAATTCTGAGCTTTTGTAAGTAAAGTATATAGTTATAGTTATAAACTATCAAAACTACTTTACATAACGCACTGGTCAATGAAACCACCAGCCTCGAACCCTGAATCTCGTTACTCAGTTGCCTTAATGGTTCACCTAAGCAAATCAGCCACTCAGAACTGCAGATTTCATTTTATGAGTAATAAATTTTTGACAATTATATAAAAAGCTGAGATTTCACTACAAAAACTCATCTCGGCCTAAAGGCAATTCGTTTTCTTGACTATCAGGCGGCAATATATCTTGCCGTATCTTACATATCACCGGTGCAAGTTATTTCAGCTGCTGCAAGGAAATAGTAAAATAAAAATTGGATGGTGCCACAGCCCAGTCAAGTTGATGCTGTGGCGCTTATCGGAACACGTTGCACTGCCAGCCTGTCGATAAGTTGAATTTAGTATGCGTGGGGATTGCGGGAGGCGATGGAAGAGTGTGCAAGTTCGACCACTTCTCGATACCACGAGCTGCTTTGTTTGAACTTTGTGCGATATGCTTCCTTTCGACACTTTGTGGCTGCGGTTGATGTCGCTTTTGCTGATGCTGCTGCCACTGCTTCGCTGCATTTGAATTTAAAGCATGCAATTTTATGCTTTTAATTTTACGGTTAATAAATTTTGTGGCTTTGCACAGAGTAATTTACCCCAGCAGGCAGTTGGAAAGCAGTAGATGTCTCCTACACCCAAGTAATAATGAATTTAAGCAGCGTAGCAACTTTAATGAACACTGAAAAAACATTGAAAGGCTATAAGCTGGGTGTCCGTGCTTATTGGATGATAACCATCTAAATTATCCTGAGGGTAAAGTCAAACGCAGGTTAGCGTTGCATCAAAATAGCTCTTAAGAATCTATTGTGCGTAGTCAAAAATGTTTTAAATAGGTTTTTTTATGGTTTTCCTTTCGCACAAAAGCAACTCTCCAAGACATCTTAGCTAAACTGCAATCTACACGCTCTCATATCATACATCATTCGCTGTCAAGTTTTTAAACTGAAAAGCACTTGGCCACAAAAGAAGGACGACGCGGCGACAACAAGTTGGGCGTGTCGAAAAACTTGAAATTGTTTTCGAAATTGCAATGTCACACGCTACCCAGGACGCCCACAACAGCACAGCAACAACAATAAAGGACTCGCATCAGCTTGAAAGTTTCGTGGTGAAAAACAAAACTTGACATAACTGAAAAGATATCTATCGGTTTGACGAACTTTCTATATCCTATGGCAAATTTGAGTTGGGCCAAAGCTTAAACACGTTGAATATCTGAACAACTTTAGTGCTTAAGGTTAACTTCTGTCCGGAAACTTTCGAAACGCGCGTAAGAGACGATGAGACGCTTTAAAGAATCCAACCAACTTATTTATGAAAAAAACAGTTTTCAATATATAATTGATAAATAAATATAAAGACAGATATAAACAATATATATAAAAAATATATAACATTTTTTGATTAATATTCAAGTTATATATTGTTACACCACATAAGCAAATGTACAGCTCAAGATAAATTGCAATTTTTAGCAAGATAAGGCCTTGAAATGGGTATAAGGTGTTTGCAATAGTTGAGTCGATAATTAAATCTGTTGATGATTGAACAGTAAGTATCTTGATATAGCTGCAACCTGATAATTTTTTGATATTTATGCCATATTGTTTTTGACTTTGGGCCAACTAACTTAATGTCGTTATAAATATTTAGTTTTGTTTATTATTTCAGAGGGGAATACCTTCTTTTTTTTTAAATATCGTCAACGCGTTTGTAAAGTTGAAGTATCCCATGGTAGGTTGATGATACAGTAGCCGCGGCTTACTTGCCTTTCAATACGTAGTCCAAACAAACAATTTGATATGCGGGTTGCTGCAGTTGCGAGCGGCTGCGTTAACAGCGACAGTTGGTCATTTCCAGCAATGACAATTTCATTTTGCAACCAGTCTCCCGACTCGGACTCGGACTCGGACACTGACCGCTGTAATGGGCAACAAAACAAACGACGCCATTGACAGGACACACAGTTTGCTACTTAGTGCGGCATGCGCCTGCCTGATGACAATGACTTTTTAAATTGTTTCATGAAAGTGTCAGCTATGGTCAAAAAGTTTAGCAGCTGCGGGAAAATAAATGAGCGCTGGCAACTCCAAGCGAAGGCGACCGACCTGCTGTCCAATAGTTAGCAGCATCATGCTCATCATCATCATTATCGTTGCCATGCGACTCCTTGGTACGTGGTAATGAGCATGAGTGGGCGGGATCCGACTTTATGACTTCATTTTGCAAGCTGCAATGCTGCCAACGCCCGCACTCGTTGCGGTCCTCATGCAGCTTAAATTGCAGGTGTGGTCGCCACACCGCAGACAGCGCTGTCAGCTCTGGCTCCCACTGTGGTGGTGGAGGGTACGACCTGTAGCTTGGGACTGGGCCCAGTTATGCCCAGTTTGCAATTGATGCTGTCGAATCGACAATGGCAGACACTATTAAATAGACATTCGTTGCCTTTCATAGCGCTATTGAAACGCAAAGTGCTGGGTGTCCAGGCTGTCAGGCACAGGAATGTGTACGTGTTTGTCTCTGTGTTTGTGTGTCGCACAAGCTGGGGCTACTCATCATCAAGGTGTGCTAGCCAAAGAGCTTTCTGATTTTGCCCAAAATTTTTGACGTCTGAATTTTGAGCTTAACTTGAAATTGAGCCCGAACTCTCCTTTTCTAAGCACGATTAATAAATTAAATTGCATTTCTCGGGCTCATATCATAAAACTCAAATCCCAAAATTATGTTTTTACAATTGCTATTTGTTCGGCAAGAAAATCCCAACTGCAAAGAAGTAGAAACCGAAGCTGAAAAACATTCAAGAATTAAGCACAACTAAACCCAAAAGGAATTTGCTTTATTAAAGAGCTAGCAAAACAATATTGTATATGCACAAACATGGATGTATATGTGTGTAGCAGGTAGGATTAACAAGGCCGTCATGCACTTTATTGCCAACAATAGAATTTGCTTTTGTTGAAAATGGCAAAATTAATTTCCTAAGACTTAAAAGGCAAACAAGGCAAAAATGCACGAAATGCATGCAAATCAACTTAATTTGAATGAATACAAGCAATTTTGAATGTTAGAAACTAAAAAAAATTGCTATTCAAATTTAGAAAAAAATGCAATGCACGGTAAATTTGCCATGAGGAAGTTGACTTGGCGGAAGGTGTTACTGCATAAATCTGCATATAACTTATTTCGTGGCTTGGCAAGTCTCTCGTTGTCCATATGAAAGCATTTTCTTTGTAGATTAGTTTTGATATCGAGAAAATATAGAATTATTTTGAAAACTATTCAATTGTTTGACAATTAACGTATTCTTATGATCATATTTTCCAGTCTAAAAGCAAAGTTGCAGCAATCAAACTTTATAATTACTTGCCGCTTGCCGCACTGTTGTTGCCCCCACCTACACAGTGTGAGTCACTTGCATATGTATGAATCATACTTCAAGGAACTTACACTCCCTTCTACCTCCTCGAACAACATTATGCGTGTGCATAAAACTTTTGCAGCACATGGGGTAAGTATGGTAAATATTTAAAAGAAAAGTTTGACTTGAGCGAACAAAGAAGAAAAAAAAATAAACACTTAAGAGCAGCTGATGACGGGACCGAGGACTTAGCGGGACTTTGAAGAGTAATTGTTGAAACAAATAATTTACAATTTTTTTTACTGCACTTTAGCCAAACAAAAAAAAAATAATAATAAAAAAATATACACACCCGCACGCACACACGCATCACTATGCATTTCATATTTTAAAATGCAAAAAAATCGTTTAAGAATTATTTTTAATGAGCACTCGTCTGGTTAAGAATAATTTATACTTGCAGGAGCGTTTGCTTGATGAAAAATTACTTTCATTTTTAATTAGGAGCTGTGGCAAAGTGAAAGAGTGTGAAGCGGCCGAGGGGTGCAAAAGGACGAAAAATTAAATTAAAACACTTTCGTACATTTAAGCAAATAAAGAGCGACGGTCACGTGGGCGTCCTGGCGTGGCACACAAACACACACACGCGCATGCAGCCAGGCACACACACCTGGCTGCACTTTGAGGTTATGCAGCAAAATGCATGCGGTTTTAAGCACGTGACGCGCAACGGAGTTTTATTTTTTAATTAAGCTGTTTACATTAACTCGTAATGTCCTTGGTTTGTTTCCTTTTTGCAATGCCGCGTTGGCAGCTTGTTTGTTTTTGCAGCCGCTGCAAGAAAACGCTCGCTATTTTTTGTGTGTCGCAGTCGCAGTCTCGGCCCCAAACCTCGTCCTCGCCCGCCCGCTTTTGTGGGTCAAGTGAGCAGCAGGGCCTTTGCTCTTGCACCTGTCGCCAGTACAATTAAAAATGTGCAAAACAAGGATCTCACTTTGGCTGACACTTCTTCAAGCATTACACAAAGCGCAGCTTGCATACCCTGTGACCTTTCAGCAAACGCGGTGGGATCTGAGGTGCTACTGAGCTTGTACTTCAAATACATATGGCGAATTGTATGCAGCATGATAGTTATATTGAGTTATGCTCCTTTAAAATAATCGCCATCAATGCTTCTTCTTCACAAATAGTGTTTCCAAGCGACATACATACATATGTGCGCTGGCTCATTTGGCCTGACATTTGAACCAGTAAACTGATTATCCGCAAATAACAGCAATTAATAAACACTTCGAAGCAAGGTTGATGTTGGTTATTTTCACACAATTTGATTAATACGCTGACATCAGTTAAGAACGAAATACCTAATTTAGGCGCCGCTGCTGCTAAACGGTTTTACCTTACGCCCTTGTGCAAAAACATATAAAATTAATTAAATTGAGCGCCAAAGTCAATTAATTGCTACATTTTTGGTTAATTAAAGCCATGGAAATATTTATTCGTGTGGCCTAGACATGTAAATTGCGCTGTGCAGCGCCACACAATGCAATTAATTAAAATGTTTTTTTTTTTTTCATCGCACATGTTTAAAGTGTGCATGCATGTGTGTGTGTGTGTGTGTGTGTGTGTGCGTGTGTGTGTGTGCAGGTGCTTTGTCGCAGCAGGTCTCAGGTGAGGCAACATTAAAACTGAAACAAGTGCAGCGTAAAAACATGTTATTTAATTATCCAGCGATAAAATATCGTTATCATTTTTGTTCCACCTCAACAGTTTCGTTTGGCATTAAATCCAGCAATTGAATAGTCTAGTGTTGATTAAAGTGGAAATAAAATTTCTCAGCATTGCCATTTCCTTTCCATTAGCAACCTGCCGCTGGTAGAATAATGTCACGACCAATTGACTTTGATAATGCAATTTTCTGGCCATTTTCTATTGATTGACAATAACAATAAAAACAGGTTGCACATTGTTGGCGGTTTATTAGCTGCGCTTTGATGATCGTAGTGCCAGCTAATAGAACGAGTATTGGTTAGCTCTAGAGTTGGGAGGTTATAAGTGACAGTGACTTCAAAATACCTGTAACGGTTGGAATGAAGCAATCAAACTTAACGTGCTTTAAGTCCTTTCTTAACTTGTTGTGTGTTTTTATGTGAGCATTTAAATTCATATGTTCATGTTCCCAACATTTAAATTCATATGTTCACTTAAACATAGAAATAAAAGTATAAACTTATAAAAATTATTTACATATATTCTGATAGCCAAATATTCACAGTACCAAACGAAAGATAAAAGTGGACTATTTTTTTAAAGGTAATCAAGTTTTAGTTTTTAAGCTTTCAGACTAAGCAAAGACTTCGAATACGTCGAAAAAATTAAGGGTGGCAGTCATACTACTTTAATACATTATTTTTTATGGGTAATGCGTGGAATGGAAAAAAATTGAAAAGTCCAGAAATAGTGGAAGAATATTTTTTTTCACAGGTAACCAGATGATGCCAATTTCTAGTTTTCTACTAATTTTCTGCCAATCGTGCGTTCCATTGATTTTTATATCGCATTGCAACGTTGAACACTGGCTACTGAAGCTGTGTAATTGACGGCATGTACGAGCATGTGTGCAATGTGTGCATTGTGCGGCATAAAAAGTTGATTAGAGCTCGCAGGGAGCAGCAGCGGTAGCCGGGTCCAACAATTACTAACCCGATGCCAACATGGACAAAGGCACATGGTCGAACAAATTCTACGCTTTGTGGGCAAATTAGCTGCACGAGAAAACAAAGCATCGCATCGCAATGCGAATGCAAATGCAAATGCCAGGCTAGCGATAAACGTGGAGCTGAAGCAGACGTCACTGACAACATCAGAGAAATGGATGCCGCATCGGTGGCCTTCAACGGAAGCGAAGGCAGCCGCCACATTAGCAGCTCTTTTGGTCATTACCTCTTTTTGTTGTATGCCCTGTGCTGCCGCCACGCATTTGGACAACAAAAGATTGCCCGCTGGTTTTTCGATGCGCGCGTGCCTTGTGCGGCCTTTTGCCGCGTTTTGCCAAACAATGAAAACGCTTTTCAATTGTTGTTGCTGCAGCTTCTGCTGTTTGGCTAACAGGCGCTGCCAATGGCCCGTCACGTCTTGTCATATGCATTCGAGCTAACACAAAATTAGGACTTTCTATTCTGAGCCTATTTCAGAAATGTTGCACATAAAGGCATAAATAATAACAACGAATTTGGCGCTTTAGCTAGAGTTCTTTGTAGAAGCTTTAAATTAAATAAAACATTACAAAAATGGACTAAAGTGTACACGCTGTACTTTTTCGTCGCTCGCCGCTTGCAATTTTCAACAAGTCAAAGCTTCGACGGAGGCTTATTTATATATTTGAATTGTCTTTATTTCTCGGTTCTTATGCCTTATTTTATTAAGTATTTCAAAAATGTTCCGTTAAATCAAAAGAGTCTGCTAAGTATTTAAAAGTTTAAACCGGAAAATAACTCTGAGCTCAGTTTAAAAAGCTTTTGTGGTTTTACGATGGCTAATAATGTAAGTTTGCCATGAAATACAATTCGTTTCCGAAATAGCTATTGTACGACGTGTGAGCTATAAAGTGTAATTTGAGGCGGCTTATCTTTTGAGACTGACATTTTTTGGGGCTGGGCACTTCAAACTTTGCGCATCGATGCAAATCGATCATCAAAATTTACGAGACATTGCTCGGAAAATGCGTCATAAAATTGAGCCAGAAAACTAATTAAGTACATAAAATGCGAATTAATGGCTTTCAAAGTGCCGTAAAAATGCACAGCGCAACAATTAGCCAAAAGTCCTAAGGATGTGCGATGTGAAATGCAATGGAATGCGAATATGTTGTCAGCCGTAAAATCAAAACGAGACTTCAACTCGGCCTGACAATGTGGTATGGTGTACGGCCAATGCAAAAGCTGGAGCGGCCTTTTGGCAATGAAAACCAATGCAAAGTCGTTAAAAGCATCCAAAGTTGTTGCCGGAAAGAGCAGAATCGGGTATGCACACTATTTAACAGCTGAAAAGTCTGAATATACTTTTTTCTCTCTATCAGTTTAAGTTGTGCTCCAGAATTTGTATAAAAATTACAGATACATATAATTATACTGGAAAAAATTAACAGGCCTTTCTCTTGGGTCAAGTATAAAAAGCCGCTTTGCATTCCTTTTAAATTTTATTAAAATTAATACTTTCTTCTTTGAGAGTTAAAAATTCAAATATCATTAATAAAAAAAAAATGATATATTTTATACAGATATATATTTTACAAAATCCATGACAGGCCTATAGTCCTCAATTGTTAGGGCATTATTGATGTCAGGAATGGGGCATAGGCAAGCATACGAAAACTTTTTAATTTAATGCATCGTCGTAAAAATTGGATACTTTGTTAGTGAGTCGGCTGTAAAAATAGTTTCGCTTTGGTTCTTTGATTCCCTTTTGGTACACTCTGATTTGGACTTTGCCCCTCCCCCTGCCACCACTGTCTATCTTCTTTCTTTCTCTCTCTCTCTCTCTCTCTCTCTTTCTCTCTCTTTGTTTCTGTTGGTATATCTCCCCTCTGTTTGCGCCTGCATCACGATCTGTCAGCCAAAGTTGACCTAATAAGCGACTTGGCAAAAGTTTCCGTTTCAGTTTCAGTTGCAGCCTCAACTTTGAACTCTCTGGACTGCTGGACCAGCTAGAGGATTAGGCCAGCTAACCCGTTGCCTGACCGTTTCAATTAAAATAAATTAAATGCGGCGCGCGGTCGCAAATGTCAAAACTGTTTGCGGCTCAATTAGGCGCACTGTCAAAATTTACGTACAGCGGCGGCCGCTGCGAGAAGCCTCTGTGACAGGCACGGGACAGATGATGAACTGTAAATTGGATGCGGCTGTCTACTTGATAGTGGCTATGGAACGAGGGGCGGTGTGGTGGGGTGGGATGACAGAAAACCAACAGCGTCAAGTCACAACTTCTGTATATGATGAAAGCTGTCCCAAACATGCTTTGGATCCGCATCCACCAGCTGTCGCTCTGTCCTGAGCCTTAAGCAAGCTTAAAAGTTGCTCAAGGAAACTTTTACTGCCAATAAGCAGTAAAACAAAGGATTTGTCAGATTTTGCAACAATAATGCTAAGCAGCAGTGTAAATAATATAAAGTGAAAGGCAAAGTTAAATAAAATAAAATTAAAATAAATATAACATTTACAAACACACACTTTTACATTTGGATTATTATACCCTGTAAACGAAGTAAAAATCTGTTAACGAGTATAGTACAATTTGTGCAAATGACAGCGGAATAAATCTTCGATTCTATAAACTAAATCTCAGTTTGTGTTATCATCAACAGTTAAGGGGATTCAAACTCAAAATTACTTATAGCTCAAAAACTTCCACACTTTACAACTAAATCACATTTAAGAAGCTAGAGACTTAAATTATAGGTAGGTTTCGAATAGATTACATTGATCACAAATTGAATAACATTACTTGAATGCCATCGTAACCATTTTAAGATGATAGGCCTAGAAGTTAAAATTTATCAACGAATAAAAGGTGTATATATGATTTTTTTTGTGGAAATTCTGAGCTGTTTATGGGGTATACCCTAGACGAACACATTTACCCTTACATGTTATTGTTGCATTTTTTGCAAAAGAATGCGACAAATTTTTAGCCGAGTCTAGCAATATTAAAAAAAGTTTTTTATAAACAAGTCTGTTTGACAAAGCTACTTACGAGTGGAAGATTTGATGAATGAAAACTGAAGTATTTACCATAAGTTCTTTTTATTGTTTGCAACTGCTAGACTCTAGGTCATGTATACAAGATTAGCTCTAATTAGGCGTGCCATTAATGAGCAGCCAATCAACTCAATGCAGACGCAGTAGACACAGCTTCCATGACCAGACAACAACGCCCACCAAAGCTAGAGCAAGTGCAGCCAGTAGACTGCAGCGACTTTGGCGTCAACGTAAAGAAACATGACGTTTTAATTGAGAAGCCGGTGGAAACAACACCTGCAGACACAGAGAGAGAGGGAGTCAGAGAGCGAGGTAGTGGGAGCGAGGCTCCTAAATTAACTGAAAAGCAGAGCAAACGGTTTGGTTTCTAATTAAACGACAATTGCAAATGTTTGGTTGCATTTAGAAAGAGGTGCTAAAGAGAGAAAGAGAGAGTTGGAGCGGTTGACGCCTACAAAAAATTTCAGTTCTGCCTGCGGACGTCAATTGTCACTGATCTAAATTTATGCAAATTGGCAGCTGCAACCAGTGTCCATTGTACACTTAGAAAAATTATTTCCCTATTACGGTTGTTTTTAGAAATATCATTTCTCAAATATGAAAATGGCGTTCCCTACCTTTAATGAAATAAACTGTTTATTAAACTTGGCCCTAAGGATATTACCTTAGACAACATAACAAAAGTGAATTTGTGATAAAAAAAAATTGATATTTTTTTTTGAGTGTACACAGAGTATGGGCCTGCTCTTTGGCATGCGTGTTGCACACTGGCCACATTTCATTTTGCACGCGCCTCCAGTTCGCAGTTCGTTTGCCCTCTTAATGGCCATGCAACAGGGCCAAGCCATTCATTTGGCTGGAACAGGAGCAGCAGCAGCAGCAGAAGTTGACAGTTGTTGGTAGTTGGCAGTTTGGCTGATTATTAAATCACAGGGCAAACTGGAAGCTGGCAGCGGCCATCTGATATGCAAAATCTCAACTAGTTTAGCTGCGAGCTGCATTAAAGTCGCGACTTACAACAAGCGAAATGCAAAGCAAAGAATCCAGCTGCAGTTGGATGCCTTTTCTTCATCTTCTCTGGCCTGTGTTTTCTGTGTGCGTTAATTACAGCTCAGGCTAGGCGGGATCTCTGGCAAATGGCAACTTGTTAAAAATTTCCGCTGCCAGTTTATTAGAGGGCAGCAGCCACGGCAACATCTTCCCTATACACTCTCCTAGCCTGGTCCTTCTTGCGACTTGGCAATTAATTGGAGCTTAGTTGAACCTGTTTTAATAGGAGTGGGTCTTAGGCATGGCCAACAGAACGTCAAGTGAAGTGCGAGATTTTGGCTAAGACTGCAAATTAGCTGCTGCTGCTTCTAGCGCAAATCTCTAGATGCAGAAAATTTGTCTAAAGCATAGCGAATGGGGCCGACATTTAAAGTTTTAAAAAAATGGGTAGTAATGTGACTTGTGTGACAACTAAATTTATAACCTAATAAAAAGGGCAAAGTTACGAGTAAAATTTCAAACTATTAAAAATAATATGTACAAAGCAAAAGATAGATTAAATATGTAATTGTTTAATTAATGCCACTTCTTGAAATTCATGAACACATTCAAGGAAGACAGTTTAGATCCATCAGATTATGCCTGACAGCACAGATTCAGATTTCAATTGAATAATTTATTTTCGAAATTCTTAGCATATTTAGCACCCTGATCCTAAAAATTTATTTTAAATTAGTATTAACCATTAAAAATCATGGCCCTAGAAGCCATATCCGGTGTGAATAAGTTGCCCTTTATGAAGCGCTTCGATGAGCTCCAAAAAGAGTGGGACCTGCATCAGATTCAAATTGCAACCAGCAACTTTACCAATCCCTATTCATTAATGGCTCCACCCTTTGAAAATGTACGAATTAAATTAGTGCACCTACAATCCGAAAAATCATTCAAAATCTCGCTTGCAGCCGGCTGAGAATCTTCCCAAAATTCTCGATCACTGTAAGGTGCGTATGGAGTGTGATCATGGCACCACGACGTTAGGTTTCAAGTATCAGGGTGGCATTGTGCTTTGTGCCGATTCGCGAGCCACTTCCGGCGAATATATTGGTTCACAGACCATGAAAAAAATTGTGGAGCTCAATAGTTATATGCTTGGCACCTTGGCCGGTGGCGCTGCCGACTGCGTTTACTGGGATCGGGTGCTGGCACGTGAATGCCGGCTGCATGAGCTGCGCTACAAGCGCCGTATCACGGTGGATGCAGCGGCACGAATGATGTGCAACATATCCACGCAATACAAGGGCATGGGTCTGGTCATGGGCATGATGCTGGCTGGCTGCGATGATGAGGGTTGTAAACTCATATATGTGGATTCGGATGGCATGCGATCGCATGGCAGCGTCTTTTCGGTGGGCAGCGGTTCACCATACGCTCTGGGCGTGCTAGATACAGGCTATCGTTGGGATTTGACAACGGATGAGGCTTTCGATTTGGCACGTCGTGCCATTTATCATGCCACCAGCAAGGATGCCTATTCGGGTGGCATTGTGCGGCTTTATCACATAAATGACAAGGGCTGGAAAAACATTTGCAACACAGACTGTAACGATCTACACGATCAGTTTTGCAAGGAGTCGATGAAAAATGGGAGTAACCCGAATTTGCCGTGCACGAGCAGGACTTGGGTCGAGCAGAAACTGCAGCAGGATGAGGTGCAAGCTCAGGTGGCAGCTGTTACCACCGAAATATCTTAAGGTGTAAGGATTTCACTAAATTGCATGTTCACTTCGAATCAATAGAAAAGAAACGTATTTTGGTTGGGCTTCTAAACTATACTTGCTTATTGTACCCTAAAAAGGGTATTTAGAAAATATCTCCATAAGGACTATGGGCCTAATGGAAGAACCCCAGCTGCATTGTGATTTGTGCCCAGAGTTCAGGGTAACTGTTGGTCGGGCACTCTCGACTCTACTTCTTTGTTATCCTTAACTGTTTACTTTCAAAAAAGTAACTTATCCACTCTCATTTTTTACTGGGCTAAAATTGAGTTCGGCTAAGCCATAGTTACTATCTGCTGCTTTGCCCAAAATAGATAACCCTTTACGCCCATTAAGCTGGACCTCAAGCTTTAGGTTCACTTTTATAGTAAATACATACGTGCGCCTTCAGCTTAAGTAATTTTCTAATGAAACCACCGAGGAAAAATGAGTTTAACGTCAGGGGTCGTTTGTCGTTCGAGCAACGTTTGCGACTGTTCTGTTTTCTACATCGGGTTCTTTAGCGGTGTTCATTAGATTAAAAGCAATTTACAGTAAAACTTTTGCCCGCAAAATGCAAACATTCTCCTCGTCTCCTGACTGTGCCGCACACAAACACGAACACGTGCAGCAGCTGCTGTCTCACATGTTCCCCAAACGCCGTGCAAATGTCGCCACTGCCATTTGGCACATGGGCACTCTTCTGGCCTCCGACTCCCATAGTCATTTGCCTTTTTATTTTTTTGGAATTCAACAAATTTGCGGATTTGGTTTGTAATTTATTAAATTTATCGCATGCGCCGTAAGTAAATGCCGCTCCTCTGCACCTCCACATGCTCCATCTCCATCTTTTGTGGTTGCGACTTTCCGGCCAAGCTCCTCCTGCTTTCATCTATCTGCTCGGTCGCCGTGCTGCAACATTTGTTGATGACAGCCCCCCCCCAAAAAAAAGACACCAAATGCAGAAAATATCAGGGAACGTACGTTTCATTGCGTATACTGCTCGAAATGGAACGCCATTTAGAGAAGTCGTGTGTACCCCAGCTTAGAAGTTATTATTTTGATTTATAGAAAAAGTTCGTTAGCGAGCGAAAGTTGGTCGTATTTATTGTCAGTAGGATATGTTCGTCCTGCTGTTGTACCAAGCCCCATCGTTGCTAACCGGGCTGCTGTTATTGCAGTCATTTGGGCCCCAAAAGTTGATATTGCTTTATGCATTGATGTCGAAGCAACATGCTCGCCCAGTTGCTTCATTTAAATGGCTGTTGTAATTAAAGAAGCTACATAATTTGAACATTGTTTGTAATAAGCATGAAACATTCAACTGTTAACAAATTAACTTAAAAGAAATTAACTACTAACTGAAACATTTAAAGGATAACCAAACATTAAACAATAACCTTAATTTAAGAACCTAAATCCAAACTTTATACTTTTGGCGTCTCTGTAGACGACGACCCCTTGGCAGGCTCCACCAGTAGCCTTTGTAGCTGGTCAACTGATAGCATGTCGACACCCTTATGGACGAAGCAACTGCCTTGAGCCGCAGATTATTATCATTTGTCAGCAGCATCATATGCTGCAGCTCAGCTTTCAATTGCAGACAACAATTGATAATGTTATCATCCGCACTGTCTATATCGATTAGCTGCTGTGCATCTTCGAGTGCTGATTGTGCCTCGATTTTCTCTCTATCATCGAATTTATCATTCAGATATTCGATGGCCCGTCTGGCGGCAAAGCTTGTTGTCTGCCTGCATTTTAATACATCCAATTCTTTTATAACTATATAGGGCACATAGAGCATGCTGCCCGAGGTGCCAACAAGTCTTAAATTTGCCACATCCTCTAAAAGCTTCAAACTGTCCATAAGCACATTTGTATCCAGCACAAAGTACATATGATCTAGCTGATATTTTGATGTCTGCTGTTTGTTCTCCTTCTTTTCGGCGATTCTTGAGCTTGCTTCATTTATATCGCCATTGCTTGCTTCTGTGGCAGGTTTTTGTGGTTTCATCGAATTCACTTTTACAGTTAACGTACTATTTATTTTGTTCTCTTTGGGAAAATTAAATGTAAAATTTTTCAACTGTTCCTGCAAGTTTTTCGTCTCTTCCTTGTCGCATTGTTTTTCATTAGCTGGCACCACTAAACAGGATTTTAAACGGTCCTGTTGTACGTATTGATTGGCCGAACCATGTCCAAAAAGTTTCGTTGTTGACTTGTGGCTCTCCTGGTCGAGTTTCCGCCCACCTACACTGTTGTAGTCATTATTTAAGCGTTTAGAGCGTTCATCGACTGTAGATTTCTTTTTTGCGCACAATTGATGTGATTTAAGTAATAAAATTAGTTGATTTAGCTGCTCTTCAAAATTTTCAGAAGTTTGATTTAAGTGTTTGTTAGGCATTTTGCTATTGTAAATGAATACAAAAATGTTTGAGTTTAAAAACTAAATAAATATTATAGACAAGCCGTTAACTTTTTATAAAAGTCAAACTTTTTTCACACTTTTGGGTCGAGTTTCCCAATACACCGCTCACATCCACCACAAAAGCTAACTACAGTAAGCTTATCAGTTTACTAGCCCTTAGGGTTTGATCCGTGCGCTACTCTCGAGTCTGTCATTGAGGCACAGACAAACAGTTTTATATTTATAAAGATTTGCAAAGGTCTCTCATGAAATTTCAATTCGATTTCCCATTGCAAATTTACAACATGTGTCAGGTCTCGTTCATGACCAGCCACATTGTCAATTACTGATGACACCACTTATGCATATATAGAAAGAACAGAACGACAAATTGCAATCACTCCATGCCTCACCCCAATTTCGCTGCTGCCACATTCGTCTACTCCAATTTTCAACATGCTACAAATTTGCATAAAATAATAATGCACAACTATAACGACGATGACGGCATATTAATTGCAGCTATCATTTTCCACAAAATTAGCTGCTTCCACAGAAAAATATTCCTCATGCCACATGCCGCATGCCACATGAACCCATGCTCCAATCCTAACCAACTAACATTTTGCTCTCGCATTTTCTCCCACTGTTCCTCGGCTAATATGCGCTTAAAAAGCAGGCGACGATAACAAAAACTATAATTTAAATTAATTTTCAAAAGCAACAACAATGACGACAACAAAACTGCAACAACACCTGCAACGTTGCAACTGTTGTTGCTGGTGTTGTTGTTGCCATTCCACTTTTGTCAACGAGCTCAAATTCAATGAAATTTCACACTTTGTCGTTAAAAGCGGCGCCGCTTGCAAGCAAATGGGGGAAACAGGAAAAAGTGGTAGGTGTAGGGTGTAGAGGGGTTGGGGGCGGTTGTGCAGCTGGTTGGGGCAGGTTAACTGGCAGGCATAAGGATACAAATATGCAAATGCATTTTGCCAAGCGAACAGTGTGGCAGCATGCAATGGGACCTGCGGGGTATTGGGTTGGTGCTAGGGGGGGGGGGGGGGGGCGAAGGGGGTCGCGAGTGTTTCACAAGCAAGCGTGACTGTTGAGCTGGGAGTTGTCGGCTTGGATGATGTGCAGCTGGAAGGCGGCATCTTCATTTAGACCAGCGCCAACACGATAGAGCTGCCAGCGATACTACATGTGTGCTGCAATAGTTATAATACCCTGTAGTAAATTAATTACTCGAGAGGGAAACAGTATCATAAGCACTGTGACAGCGAGCATGAAAAGCAGTTTACGACAGCCAAAAGCTGGCGAGGCGCATTTCATCACAAATGAAACACACGGGCAAGAGATTTTGATTTTCTATTAACAAAATGGAGGTGCCTAACTAATATTTTAATAAATCATGAATTAAATGCTATTAGACACGAAGCTCGTATAAAGAACACCAAAGAGCTTCTTCGATCGAATTTACAGGGCATTTGACAATCGCACAGCTCTTCGTTGACATTTTCGGTCATTGTTGCTGATGGTGTTGCCGCTGTCAAGGAACACGTTCGGCTGCGCGTGTACGAGCAGCAAAAACAGCTGACGAGGGAAACAAACGGTTAGCGGCGGTAAATGACTATGGAAACTGCGGACGATGCCTCGTTTGGCGTTTTCATTAACAGAGCCGCCAGAGTCGAGACGACGATGAGGACAAATGCAAATGCAGCGCCGCCAGTGCAGTCGGGGCAAGACAAGACACGCGCCTTACTGACAGCAACGGCAACAACAGCCACATTAGCAACTGCAGCAACAACGCCGGCAATATTACAGGCAACAGCAACAAGAAGAGGCAACATCTGCAGCTACAACTGCTTCGGCGTCAAATGCACTTCCAATTTATCAGCTCCTGGCCTCAGACACTTTGCCTTCTCACAAGCCGCTGGCCGTTGGTTCCATTTGCAACGTGTGGTAACTTCAAAGCGCTGTGTATATTCCATTTATTGCCACTTCGAAGGCGGCAACTGCATATTAGTTGCATATCTGTTTAAATTCACGGCAATTAGTTGCTGTTGGTGTTCTTCTTGCCTGTTGCTGCGAAGTAACTAAAACTGCATCTTAGTGGATTGACTAGCAACTACTTCCAGTACACGGCGAGAAAAACGACAGGCGAAATGATAATTTCCACACTTTACTCAGTAATTGTTAAGGTTAAGTCCATACTGAGATTGTATTGAAACAATATAAAAAGTAAGCTATGGGCGCTCTTCAGTTGAAGTTAGTTCGATCTTTTAATGGTCTCAATTTGACTGAAGAGCCTTATTTAAGCTTTTTCCTTCTTTAAAAGCCATACTTTTTATACCCTGAACCCATTAAAAATGGGTATAAGGGTATATTGTATTTGTGCAAAATCCAAATGTATGTAAGAGGCAGAAGGAAGCATCTCCGACCCCATAAAGTTTATATATTCTTGATCAGCACCAATAGCCGAGTCGATCTAGCCATGTCCGTCTGTCTGTCCGTCCGTCCGTCCGTCCGTATGTATGAACGAAAGGATCTCACAACCTTTAAGAGCTAGAGACTTGAAATTTTAGATGTAGGTGCTCCTAGTTCCCGTGCAGATCGAGTTTGTTTCCGATAATCGATAACTTACTCCGTTTCCAAGCCATCGATAAAAATCGATATCGATATCCTGCTGTTTGGGCAATTTTGGTAAATAATATGAGCTAGAGTCACCAAACTTGACATATAGCTTATAGCTTATATAATAATTATATGTGCATTTGATGTTGGAACGGTTCAGGGTATCCCCTAGTCGGGAGCTCCCGACTAGAACCTCTTACTTGTTTACTTTTAAGTCTAGCTTGGCGTAATTCAAGTACTAAATTCCTGACTTGAGTTGACGTCTTGTTTCCCTCTGTGTATGATAATTTTTGCAATTCTCCATAAGTAAATTGAAATTAAAGTGGCTTTTATCATTATCATAATATTTGCAAGCATTTAAATAACGTTCTGTATTTTTTGTTTTTTTCCTTTGTGTCAAGACGGTCATCAATTTTAATAAACCGAAATTGTCGGCTACCGCCTTTGTTGTAGCCGTTTATTTTGCAGCTTATCGTTCACCATTTCATCGTTTGTCATATCCTGGATTTTTTTTTGGCAATGCCAAATTGTGTCACAACTATTTCATTATCCGCTTATTCCGTTCGAGACAAAGCGGCGACATCCTACCCGCCTCTCTTACTCCATCATATGCCCAAAAGGGCTCATTGCAGCACATTTTTGTGCAAATCCTTGTGATTGCAATGAATAATATTTTTAATGCAAATAACTAGCGGAACGGCAGGAAGGACAGACGTTAGCTGTTGGCAGGGACGACAACTTGACAGCCGCGTTGACAGCGAGCGCGACAACGAGAATGACGATGAGGAGATTCCAGCCCCAGCAATGCCAAGTAAGAGGGCGAGAATGGCAACCCGAAGGCTCCGCACATTTCATTCGTTTTCTTTTCCATTTCAATTGTCGTCAAGATTGCAGCAGGCTCCCTTCACGCCCCTCTATATAAGGCCTCCAGAACCATCCAATGGTGCAATGAATCGTCCATGGTCCGGTAATGAAATTTTGCTCATTGTTTCAGTTCGTTCGAGGCAATTTTTAACTTAATGACAAAGTTCCCAGACACCATTTCTGATAGATTTCGCTTAAAAATCACCAAAGTTTATGTAGCATAATATTTGGTCATGCCTTAAATTTATTTCCGAGTGTTTTTTTATCTGAAAATTTATGGTATATTTTATAGCGAACGTTTCCTTATAATTTCCTTATTTATAAAGATTACATATTTGCATTTATAGTATTCAATTGGAGTGAATTGTTGTTGAATTGGTGTTGATTTTGAAAGGTGAAACAGTTTTGGAAATAGATTTCAGAATTGATTCACATATTTACTTATGTTTGGTTATGTTCGGTTCTCTGCGCATCTTTTATGCTCATCGGCTTGTCAACATTGTCATCGTTGTCGTCATTGTCATCTGAAATTCATTACGTTCCTCGTGCCTGGATGTTGATGGGGCGTGTCCATGGACACTAGTTACTGGCACTTTATTATTATTCATAGCAAGTAATTTGTTATCTGTGTCTGCTTTCATTGTTTTTGCCTTATACTATTTAATTTGTTTGTTGTAAAATGAAATTGCACTTTTGCATGTGTCGTCGTTTGCTCTAGAAATTTAGGTCAGATCCCTTTATAATAAGCGAATGTGTTTAGGCACACACACTCATAACACATACTTAGTTGCGCTTGTATGTGTGTATGTACTTAGTATCCAGCCCATTTTGGTTTATTTATTTTATTTTCCACAACATTGACGAAGTAACCTAATTTGTTGATTCCCCAGCTCCAGCCCACAGTCCGTCTCTGTCTGTTACTAATTTATGCAAAAATCGACCCCAACAAGCCAACTGACCATATTTTAGCAATTCAACACACACACAAAACAACTAAGAATGCTCTAATCGGGATTGCCGAATTATCAGATACCCTGAAAACATTCTAGCTTCAATCTTTGTGATTACTGCAGGGCTTAAATATGACATACAAAAGTGTATAATTTCTTTTAAAGTGCGTCATTTACAAGTTTGGGTGAATTTGGAAAGAGGAATTCAAAAACTGAAATATAGTTTTTTTTTTTTTTTATATACTATACAAGAATTTATATAACAAGTCTATCTTATAACTCGCGAGATCAACGTGTTCGCACATACACAGAGACAGAGGCTCAGCTTGATCTCTTTATAATAATATATATTCTTTATGGGGTCGGATAAGCTTTCTCAGCCTGTCACATACATTTGCTCAAAAATCTTGTACTCAGTTTAACTATTTTCAATGGGTTCAGGCTATAAAAACACAAACTATGCAAATTTTTTGTATTAGAACACAGGTTTATATGTCGAACATGACCAATTTCACATCAGCAGGCAGCCTAAACATAACTGACATAACTGACATATTGTATGCGAATGAATGCCATAATGAATGTAAATGTATGTCAGTGTGTGTCTTGCATGAAAAGCTATATATGTATGTGTTTATACTAGAATATAACATACGGTTATACAATTTGGACAAAGAGATTAATTTGATGTTAGTAATTTAGAGAAATTGCACAATTTAAAAGGTATACAAAAGATTTCTGCATTGATTCTCGTTAATAATAAGCCTTCTATTACATTAAATCTCCTGTATATGTATTTAGCTTTGGTAAAATTATTTTAAATAAGTATATGTGCACTAAAAATTCATTTTAAAATTTAAGGTGTGAATATGATAAAACAGAGTTTAAATTGAAATTAAAGTTTAGTTTGTGTTGTGTTGTGGCTGCTGGGGTATATTCTCTCATGATTTTTACATTTTGTTGTCGCTGGATTTAGTAAAAAATGCAATTATTTGGCAACGGAGTGTGAAGGCGTTTATTTAAGATATAATGTTTTTGGTATCTATCTAAACGAAACGAGCCCAACGACAGCGAACGGGTTCGAACGGTTCATCAAATCATTAACAATTTCTTTTGAGTTTGCAGCCCTGATCCCAACTATACACAGTATCCAATCATTAGGTTATGAAACCGACTGAACCGTACTGTGTCCATTGTCTTCTCCCCAGTGAAATGTGTTTATGTATATAGTTTTATTCACACACACAAATCGAACGGGAAATGAATGTTGCGCACTTCAATAAAATTTATGCAACACAAAACCAGGATATATTGTAACTACACACAGGGACAAAAAACACACACACACACACGAGGGCAGACATGCAAAGCATGTGGGAAATATAATAAAGAACTATTTTTAATATAAACCCAACTCACACACACAGTTCACACACACATACGCACACGCACACTTACACATTTAACACACACTCAAACTGTATGCTCATTTGCCGGGCTGTGCGATATGAGCACGCGTCGTTGGGCCCAAGAGACGACGCTTCAAGAGTTGGTGAGTGTGTTTGTGTTAGAGTGTCTGTGTCAGAGTGTGGGTGTAAAAGTGTGTGTGTCTGTGTGTGATGACTCTTTGGGTGAGTTGTGTGCAGGTAAACTGCAACAAATTTCATACTATTGAGTGGTTTCTGAGTGCATTTGAAATAAATGTTATCAATGAAGTTGCATACTTTATGGCGCAACGTCGATCGGGCGGTATTCCCCCCAGGAGCCCAGCGGCGAGTAAAACCATATAAAATGAAACGTTTTTAAGTTAAGTGCAGTCGTAGCCGAGCTGCCAAAGCCAAGCAGTGCACACAGGAAGCACTGAGCGTTTCAATTTGTTTGATGGAAAACCAATTGTTGCCACCCCGGCTTACATTTGTCCCACTGTCCAAAATAAAAATAAACAAAAAAGATATAAAAATCACGAATTCATTTAAGCCTCCTGCTGGACGCCAACATCTCCAGGGCCATTAAAGTGCAGCATGCATTTGTCAATTTCCGATTAAAGTACACTTTTAATTAAAACAAAAATTGCTGCAAAAAACCCAATTCAAGCTGTTGTTGTAATAGTTTTTCTGAGTAGCAAATAAATCACAAAGAGCGTAAATGCTGCGGAAAAAATGTGTGAGTGGGCAAAAGCTGGGCACAATCGTTCGCAATTTACATTCAATACTTTTGTGCTGGGTGTTCTTGGTGCATTGATTGAAATGCTCTCGCATTTTTGATCTACCCAGATTTTTGCTCTGCTGTGGGCTCGCGCCTTGTTTATAAATAAATATTTCAATTAAAAAAAAAAAAAAAATACAAAAAAAGACAAGGAAAAACACCAAAATTGGTGCCCTATAGCTGCAAATTCCATTAAATGAAACTGAAAAATGACAGACGAGCAGCTTCTCAACAAAAGCAAAAGCGTCACATTCCCCAATATTCAAATGCCTCAAACCAAACGAGAATTTATTCAGCCCCCCAGCGGCAATCTGGTCACTGGTTTTTGGCTTCTCCCGTTTGATTTCATTAAATGAAAATATTCGATTGAAATAATTGATGACGATTTGGCAGTCAATCGAATTTCGGATTAGTTGTAGAAGATTAAAGAGAACTGGGAAATCAAGAACGATTGGTCGCTAATTGACGAGATTGCAAGAGAAAAGGGGCCTAAGAGACAGGAGGCTCAAATAAGGACAGAGACAAAAATAGAGTACACCTAAAAAGTTGTTAGCGTTAGTTAAATTCATGAACATCGCATAGAGAGGCGAAGTTTATAAATGAAAGAGTAAGACAGAGATATAAAGAACGAAAAGGGAAAGATCCAGAAAACAGCTCATAATGTTTGCACTTGGATGTTGATTTATATGCATGGTAAATACTAATGCTTGATAGCTGTTAGATTTCCTTAAGGCTTCAATAAATGTAAGTTATGACAAGACATGAATTTGATTGACAGCCTGTTAAATTAACCATTAAATTAAAGCCCAATTTAAACTAGTTGTTATACCGAATACTTGTCTGATTTGCCATTGGGCACAGTTGACAGCTTAAGCAGTCAATTATGTACAATTTCCTACGGCTTTAATTTAAGCTTTTGCAAATACATTTCATAAAACTAGAGCCAGCTCAATTAAGTAGATATTCAGTAACAGCCCCAGCTTCGATTGAGCACTCAAGGTGTGCAGTTGCCGCTTTTTGCGGCATTCACCCTCAGTTGCCACTTAATTGATGGCAATTATGCGCTTATCACTTTTTGTGCGGCTGGCTCTGCCTCCCATTCGTCTGTTGATATCACTCGCTGTGGCAGTGGCTCTGGCAATAATTAAAATGTTTTGTTGCAGCAAGAAAGTGGACAACTACAGCGCATGAATAAACACCGCCAAAGTGAGGCCAATTAAGAGAGTCTGCGACTCCACCTGTGGATGGGGCACAAAAAAGCATTAAATCAATTCCACTGTCAGCCAACTGACAAGTAACGCGAAGCGAACCCACCGACTGGCCAGCGAATGGCCACTAGCCACTGAAATGCTCAAAAGTCACCGCCAGCAACAGCGGCAGTAGCTAGCAGAGGCACGTAGGGGCGACCAGATGGATGGCCTAACCAAACGAGTGGCATGCATCGCTGCCTGCCTTGCTTCGACAAGGCAATGAAGTTCTTCCAAGGGAGCAAATGGCAGCAAAAGGGATAAGGTTGGCACTGCATGCGGAGCAATGCCAGCAATTTAACACAACGAAAACGCCAAGAAATTTCAGCAATTCGCAACGACAATGAGAAATGCGTCGAGGTTACGCTCAATCAATCTCAACCATTGGACAACTGTCTGTGGGCGAGACGTTGGCCACCACAGTGGACAACTGGGAGCAGTCTGGTCACAATATGGCTGTCTGCAAGCGTTGCAAAGGTGTCGCATAGCTGATGACTTCATTGAGCTTGCATAATTTATGCAAGTACAATTACCTTATTTAATTTTAATTAATTATTGGGTGGCTCAAAAACTAATTTTCAATATTTTGGCAGCTTAAAGCTACGAACATTTGGAATCAAACTCATGTAAATTATCATCCATTTATACTTAAACATGGCTTCTCATAAACTTGTATTAATAAGAATGCATACTAAAATGACTTTATCAGCCACTTAAAGCTGCCTGTCAGCTTTATCTTTATACCCCCGACAATTTGAGTTAATAAGCTTGAAGAAATCAGACCAAAGCAATTCAGTTAATGAAATTCTGCTTCTACTCTTTGCAGCTTTAGATGATTACGTGCCAATTTCTTTATAGTTCTTTAATCGCCATACCAAAGGCTTTAGCACATCCCTCTCGTTATGTGGCCGTTGTCCGTTCTCCCCAGTCTAATTCTCTCACACTCTGTTCCATGCTCATCTTTATTTCCTCGTTATTTCCGCGCTGCTAATTCGCAAAGAAAGTAATTAAGCGAACTTCTTTTGCTGCAATTCCGATTTGATTTTGATGCGCTTTTAGCTTGGGGTTTGGGAACTAACCATACATCATTTACACTTTTTCGCCAAATCATGAGCGTTAAAGTCCTTGCCAGCCACATCTAATTAGTATGCCATTTCTGCTATGCTCATGATTTGAAATTACCTTGGAATTGCCAACCCGGCTCTATTCAGTCTATGTTGCCATTGTTTCATTTCGCCAACTTCGACTTGGGCTGGTCTGCAGCTTTCGCTGTCTAATTAAAACTCGTTTAACAACGTTTTCAATTGGTTCAAGAACCTGTTGCCCAGCGTCCCTTACCACCTACTGTGTAATCATTTCGCTTTTTGTTTTCCCATGCAGCGTAACAAGGTTTCCATTTCTGCCTCAACTGCCTCAACTGCTACTGCTACCGCTGTTGGTGCTTCTGCTTTTTGCTGATTGTGTAATTTTAATGTAATTCGCTTTTATTGTTTTTTATTCCTCTCCGTCGCTGTCCACGTTCACATCCACGTCTACGTCCTTGCTGTCGTTTGTGTGTCTGACATTAATTGCAACTGAAAGGGGCGAAATATAATAATTTATTTTCGCCAACTTTTTATGCATGCTTTATTGATTCAATTTTGCCACTATAAGTGAGCATTATATATACATATATATCGTATTGTGGGTGGTGCAGAATTCCCTGCTCGAACAAAGCGCTTATAAATGCTAGCCCCATAAATCAAACAAATCGGTTTTCGGGCAGCCGGCCCGGAAGCCTCCTGCCCACAACTACCCGAAGAGCAATTAAAGTTTTTCAAGGGCCTTGCTGCAATTATGGACATTACAAGAGCAGTCGAAACACAAAGCAAGACGCTAATTGGGTTGGAGGGGGCTGTGGCTGTGGTATATTCGAGTATCTGGCAGGTGCCGGCCGCTGCTGGCAGCAATACTTGCACAAATCTACATTACAATGATAATTTATTACCCCATAGACGAGCAGGACGTCTGAGTATTAAGCAGCGAGGGGATGCAAAGGTATCGATTGGAACAATGATTATCTATTTATAAAACAGAGACTGTAATGGCTAGGAACAGACTGCGTTTCGAATAATTTACATTATATTAGTGTGTTTTTCTGATGTTATAAACAAAACCGGCAAGTTGCTGGTAAAAATCCAGCAACAATTTTTAATCACAAAAACGAAAACAAAAAAAAACAAAAACACAAAAACAACGTTTTCATTTCTACTTTATTCAGTTGATCCTGACGTCGTCAGGTAATTCAATATTCTTTATCATGGCAAGAGCTTATTGAAAACTTTCTTGGAAAAGTGAACATTTTTAAAGGGCTGGAGTATCTTGAAATGATTCCCAATTGCGGCGCCTCTGCCTAAGGTAAAATGAACACGTGTGCAAATATCAATGAGAGAAATATATGTCTTGCTGTACAATGAACTAATCAAAGGCGGCTTTGCAGACGCTGTCGAAGTACATAGTACAATATATTTAGGAATTGCATTGAGCCAAGGTGCCATGAGGTACGAGTTATGAAGGATCGGCAAGGGGAAGGAGGGGGCATCAAAAAATTGCAGACAAACACGAAAATGTTGAGTTCATCAAAAGGGGATTTCCAAATACAAACGAATTTTCGGCTGGCAGACAGACGTCCCAGAGAGATACAGTGCTCCGAAGAGCTGCTCAAATAAGCACCCACAAGGCCGGAGACAAAGCAGAAGGAGGCTTTCTGTGGCCGGACTGGATTGCAACGTGTACTGGTGTACTTGCAATCAGTCTGCAAAACCTAAACACTTGCTAGTCACCCAGTCAGCCCGGTCGGTCCCTCTTAGGTGTTGGCTCTAAAAACACAGCAAAGCAAAAAAGGCTTTTGCTTACCCTGCGAGAAATGCCAATCAACCCTTTCTTTGCCTTGGTATGTGGAATATGCACGAGCGAATGCCAGGCGCTGGTCTAGGCGGAGGATTGGCAATTTTATCCAACTGGTGTGGGAGGATTGAGTCTGGAGGTCGTATAACGTCAACGTCAGCCCCGACTCATTTGTATTTCCTTGTGTCTGTCGTCGTTTTCGGCTGGTTGTTGTAATTTTCCAAATCATTTCAGCGATTCAGACGGCAAACTTTTCAAACGTTTAACTAGCCGACATTCCGGGACGTTCAGGATGTGGCTGCTAAAAGTGTAGCATACCAAAAGGCGACCAGGCTCGGCAAGCGCAAAATGAGCGAATGCGAAAGTAAAAGGCAGCGACGCGGATTTAAAAGTTTAAATAACTTTTACGTATCTCATTACTCAGAGCGACAACATCACCAGCTCCCCACAAAACACCCTTTAGGTACCCCCCCCAGCTGTCTGTTTGTGCAGCTCTGAGCTCTAAAATAATCACAATAAAATCGCATAATTCAATTACAAGCCTCGTTAAGCCGGCTCAAGTGATTTTGTCACACTATGCCCTGCACTTTTGTCGCCTTCAGCAAAGAAAAATAGAAAAAAATACGCACAGCAACAACAGAAAACTAAATAAATCGCGTTAGTGTTTGTATAGAAGAGCTAGTGATTTATGTAGGATTTAGAGCTGACGATTATCGGTTATATCGCCAGATAGACAAGCAAGCGTATGCCGAATCCAACAGCAAAGGCTGAAAAGGGCTTTAAGCCAGGGCAAAGTTAAAAAATTAAAAGCTTTGTGACAGCGAAAAGAATTGTAAAGCTCTAGAGTTTCTTTGGGAAACATGAGAATAATATAAATCAAAGGAAATGTACGAGATATCTGTTTGATTTGTGAGAAAGTTTAAATCTCATGAAAATTAAGAGCTGTAAATGAACTAAATGAATGAAAATAATTTATATTCAATTTCAATCAAGACCAATTTTTTGTAATTTTTGAAAATTCTATAAATTTTCAAAGAATTTTATTAAAGAATTGTATTTTCATAATTTTTGCAAGTACCTGTTCTATTTCCTAGACGTTCTGAGCAACCTATTTTGTATTCCTCTTAATTCAGATATTTACTAAGCGAAATTAAATCACATTTAATAATAGAAGTGCACTTTTATCAATCCTGCTGCCTGGTAACAACTTTTAATGTTCTTATATTTCATTCCCTTTGCAAGTGGTTCGCTTCAAGACTTTGACTTAATTGAGGTGCAAGTTTTTGACCAAATAGACAGACCTCTACTGCTGTACACTCCCCCACAATTTCGCACATCAACAATTAAACAGGATTGTAAGGCTTTTACCTAGTTCACTTTTCAGCTGCTCTAATTGTGGAGCATGCTTTTTGCACTCAGACTTGTGCCCAGAACCGCAACCAGCACTTGCAGCCTCATTGGACAGGCAACCCCAAGCGTTCCACCGTACTGGCCAGCTGTAGCGGTAGGATACTAGTAAAAGGAAGAATTCGCCAACCTGTTTTATCTTTTGTTATTGTTGTTCTCTGTTTTTTTTTGTTGGGTTTGCACCTTGGTATTTCATGACTGGTTACCATTACGGGCAGTCGGGTGAGTTCGTTTGCATTTTTAGTTTCTTTTAAGTGAAATCTAAATGCTTCTACTGCCACTGGCTTTTCAGTTGTTTGTGTTTCCTAACTCCAACCCTCTTACCCAGTTCTGGTCATTATCACTGCAAGCATTTAACTTGTCTATCGGAATTCGTTTTGTTGTTGCCCTCTTATTTCCTCCCATTCATTTGGATGCTGTTACTGGCGTGTGGAGACAGGGCGAGGTGGTCGATTTTTTGTTGAGTGTAAACAGCATTTGCTGCTCGGTTACCCTCTGTCTATCTTTTTCTCTTTTTCTTTATCTCAACTTGTTTTTTAGCTCAAAGTGATAAAAACATTTTGCGTTTCATTTCGTTTGTTTTCATTACATATTCCTCATTTATTGCGAGCTGGTGCTGGTCCAGTGCCACGCTGACCCTGTGGCCAAGTTAACGAAGGGTCCGTCCCAAATTCCCTGGACACTTGTAATGTTAACCAACAAGGCGAGGCAACGCGACATCATCAAGTCATGAACGGGCCACATTCATTATGCCTGCCGACTGCCGGCTCCAGCCGAGCTATGGCAAGACGATCCGTTTCATAAAGCATTCGTACAAAAAGCAAGAAAGCTCTGTTCGCGAGTGATCGACTAGGAGATACCCTGAATCCGGCGACAAGTAGGCATTACAAACATTCTAGGTTCCACTTATACAAAGAGATGTTGAGCTTTTTCCCAATGTATTCAAAATGCATTCTTGGTCGACTTCTGCTTAAATATGTATATATTATGAAATCGGAATCGGATATATTGAAAAAATAATTAAAGCTTGTACATATATTTTCACCAAAACATTATAGCCTTTTTACTGATTTTCAAAGAATTCGATTCGTCGCGTCCAAAAAAACACTGCGCATAAAATTGTATCTGTGCTATTTTTAAATAAAATGCACAACGAATTGCTTTCGTTTTCATTTCTTTGCCTTTCGCTTTCGTTTTAAGTAGTTTGATTCCTTTGACAATTTCCGGTTTGTTGACTCCTTTCCTCTGTGTTGCTTGTGCTCGCCAGGACCGGCTTTTATGGCTTGTTATTTAAAAGCCATAAAATTCAGCACATGTCTTCAATTTGTGCGTCCCCGAGCCGCTTGTCAAATTGGGCAGTTCCGCTGGGAGCTGCCAAGCTGCGTGAAATTTTGTGGGCCGTAAAACCAAGTGCTGAAAATGAAGGCATCCACCAAATTGTTGGATTGGCTAAATAAACAAAAACTGACAGGCTAGTTGAGATACTGCCAGTCCCTTAAGGACGGCCCAAAACATAGAAAGAAACTAGTTAAGGGTGATTTTTTAATAATGGCTTGTTTAATAAAAATCAATATTTCCAATTCAAGCTGTTGCTGTTCTGCTTAACCTGATTGAAACTTTGTTGTAGCTTGATTGATTTAATAAATAAGCAATACAGAAATTGATTTGCCTTTTTCTTTTGTACAGCGAAAAGTTTCAATTTCTCACGTTTTGCTTTGTGTCGGCAATGTTCTTTGAATTTCTGACGTTAATTTAAAAAAAATTTCAATAGCTATTTTTTGCCATTTACAGCACACAGTACTCCACTTAAATACATATGCGAGAGTGCATACACACACACACACACACACACACGATCACACACACATGAATACAAATATTCACTATTATTGCACTTTAAATTGCAGTTTGCCGTCAGTGCTCCAGATCTTGAACAAAAGCATTTTAACAAGTGAAATAAATGGCGATTAAATTTCCACATGCCGCATTTCAGTAAAAACCCAACACACACATACACACATATGGCATATATAAAGCAACAAATGTGCTGCGAAAATTCACAGTTGAATGCACTTTGAATGGGCGCCGCCACGCCCACAAAAATCAAAATCGAGTTTCAACTTTGCCCTCAACACTTGAGCATGTTGATATGCAAATTTTTCATTAGTTAGTTGATTTAGCCAGCCTGTCTTGAGGGCCTTCAGCCACGCCCCCAGCACAACCTGCTCCTCCAACCGCTCGTCCTCTTAGTGTGCGATGATTGTGCGATTTTTTAATCAAATCGGCTCACGATTATGGGGGCAAGTTGAGTTGCTGGAATGTTGAAACTATAATTCGCGCATAATATGGCAAAGAGTGTTCGTTGGCGGGGTATGTAAGGTCAGCAATTTGTTCGCTAAAACAAACTTGCGCTAAAAAAGAGCTCAATTTAACACATTTCATATGTAAATACCGCAAGTACAACATCACGCATGGCACCCAAACAGACCCTAGAGGGTAGCCTGGCAGCCCGGCAGCCTGGCAGCATGGTCCCCAGCTCAGCGCTCACAGGTCCCAGGTCTACTTGCAGTTCGCGGGCAAACTTGTTTCCCCACAAAAGGCCAGTAAATTACTACAACACGCAACTTCAGACTGGAAGCTTCGAACCAGGCCATAATAATCGCCTTTAATAAATTATCGGCTTGCGCGGCGCGAAAACGCAAGGCAGCCGTCCCAAACAAGGGGGCTGGACAGGACTCGCAATCGGTCGGTGGGGTCAGACGATTGGGCGGGCTGTCGTTTGGTCTGGGCATACTTGCTGCATCACTCAGTGGTCAACAATGCAAACGGGAGCATGTCCGCGCCCAGATGCAGACCGGACCCAGGCGCTGGCCGACATTTAAATTGCACTATAGCAAGCCCCGCCAAGCCCGACCGCAGCCCGTCGCTTGACGCTGCACCCACTGCGTTTAACTTGCGTGAAATTTCAATTCGCGGCGTTCAGTACGCTGGCAGCGGGAGCAGGCAGCGAGTTCCGATGGGGCAATTGCAATAATGAAGTGCTTGAATGCCAATCAGCAGCAGCGTCGTCGAAAGACGCCTCGCTTATGCGAGGTTAGCTCATACAGTTTCTTACAAATGGAAAACTATTGTGGCCAAAATATTTGGCAATTTTTTTGGTTAGCCTCGCGCACACATAGAGGTTAACCTTAACCCGTCAACAGACTGCCAACCAGTTCTGGATGTGTGGCATTGGCAAGTAATTTTGTCATAATTTTGATAACTTGTTAACAAAAAGGCTGCCAAATTGTTAAGTAAATAGATTGTGATTTTATTTTCAGTCACGTCAGCAACAACAGCACGGACATGTTCCTGTTTTCACTACCCAAAAACCCTCCCCTGCCCCGCACCTACTCCCATGCCATGCACCGGTTACCATATTGCAATTACTTTTTCCCGCGCATGAAAATAATTGTTGTGTTCACGTTGTTGTAAATTTATGAGGTGATTTTTCATAAACGTTAAACGTTCACTCCAACATTTTTACATATTTCTTATAAAGTATTTTTTTCTCTTCTTTGAAGCGTATTTTTTATATGCGCCAACATGTTGAAATTAATTTATGAATTATTTTGTTTAAAATACCAAGAATAAACAACATGAAGCGTGCAATTAACGGGGTGTTTTTTCTTTTTTTTCTTTTTTTAAGTTTAAGTTAGGAGTTTTTGTTCGGAGGGAGGTAAAAATCGCCGCCTAAAGCAAAAGTCAACAACGTACAAGTTTTTAATAGGCAAGTGTTGAAAATTGTCGGCCTGGGTATTGACTAATTTATATACATATTTTATCAGGGTAACGAATTGGCCAGCGGTTATATGCGACAATTTAAAAGGCGATAGTTAAGGACAGTTTATAACATGACTAAAAATATAATTCATTCTATATTGCTGTAAACATATATACCCTCTTAATTTGCAAATATATGTAAAAGCAAAAAGGAGAAGAGGAATGAACGTGATATAATTTTGGGTTTTGCAGCTATTGCAGAATATCCGCTAGTCGGTCATTCCCTACTGGAGCACTCTCACTATTTTTTAAGTACGTTTCGTTCTTAAATGTTCCTAAGTTAATCATTTTGGAGCTAAATCGATCAATTTTGTCACAAAAAAAAAGTTAAAAATAAAAAATATAAAACTTGATTCTTAAGCTAGAATTTGTTGAGTCCACGAGGTTTGCACTTAACTTGAGAACGAAATGAATAGAAACCTTATATCGTCATTTAAGCCCAATCAATTCTGCTTAAGCGCAGCTGCAAAAGTTGGGTATACATAAACAAATTGCCGATCGGTTTCACTTCATTGACGCATCAAATTGTAGCGCAACTCATTTTCTACATGTAATCAATGTGCAAATTACATTTTGGCCAACAGCTTGACGCACAGATGTGGCTAAAAGCTGGGCAAACGGCAAACCAAAGGGCACTTTAATGTACCACGTCAATCAGAGAACTCGGCTTGACCTCCATTTAAATCATTGACGAAGCCGCCGACAAGTGACAACGCTTGGCAACAGAACGGAAGAGCCGACCAGCACACGGACAAGATGGAGGCTCCGAGGCTGCAGAGGAAACGCATTGCAAACGTAATCAAGTAATCAAAAGTCCAAATCATGCCACTGACAGACCCAAACTAAGGCTGTGGAAGCAGCGGGCTGTGGCAAGAGTGGTGCATTGCGTGCTCCAGCCGATTGACAGCTCGACACGACAGACCGGCCGAGGGGGGTTGACAGACGCAACATGCAAAGATGGCACTTAACGAAAGCAGTCGACCGACAACTGATTGGAGTGAAACAAACCAATGAACAGACACTCAGGTCATCTCTTGGTGTTTGGATCAAAGAGGGTGGAGAGGGGCCCAACTTTAGAGCAAGTGCAACAGTAAGAAGAAGAAGAACAATGCTCGACCAAATAGACATCCAGGCAATACACTTGGACACGTAGTCTTAATACAAGTCATGACATTAGCAGAAATCAAAAAAACAAATTACGAACTTTGACTTTTGCCATTTGCCTTCAAAAGAAAAAAAGAACGAAGCAAATACAAATATCATTGCTCAATCGACTACAGCATTTGGCATTAAAGTTGGCATTGCTAACGAATTCGCAAATCCTTTCAACTGTTGTATCTATCACATGTGGCAGAGGAAATGACTAACGATGGGCATTTAAAGATTTGTTCGTATTGGGAAACGGAGACAAGCGAAAACATGAAGCAAATGCTTTGGAAGCAGGAGAAATGTCAGACAAGGTACTATATAAATTGGTGATTTTGGGGATTAAGTTGAAAGTATGATTTTAAAAGCATCTTTTTGGTCAAACGGGGTAAATTGCTCTACATAGATAAATATTTATCTGCATACATCAAGTTTGCAAATTCAGGCTATAAGCTTGGAAAAGGAGTAGAAAACTCTTGAATCAAATTTGTTTGGGTTTCATCCGATTGAATACTTCATTTGCACAGATATATTTCAGAGATTGTTTAAAAGTTTGAGAAAAACATTTGACTCGTGTAAAGCCGGGTAATGCCAGTAAGTATACTATATAAAGTATATGTACTCTATTGATTAGCACTTGTTCCTCACATTTTGAGTTTTTCATGCATGGTGTCAGCTGTATTTCAGGCACATGTGAAATGCAAACAAGCTGCTATTGATGCCGGGCCGAACAATTGGCCATCCATCCATCCGTCCGACAACCCGCACAATCCGACCCCCATGACCTTGCCCACCCATCGATTGCTTTGAACTTGTAACTAAAGCTGGCACGTAGTTGAACCTAAGCTCACAACACAGACGCAGCACATACCGGCTGGCGTCTAAGAGAGAGACAGTCACACACTGAAAAAGGGAGAGAGGAGAAAGCTACTGCAGCAGCTAGAGATGAGCCGTATGTTTCTTCGTAGGAAACCTGATTAAAGCGATTAGCAAAATCTTTTATGTCCAGGCTACAATAAAAAAGTTTTGCCGAACATAATTGTCGACTTAAACCAATTCTTTTAGCTAAAAATCTTAAACAAGACTTTAGTAGTAAGTATATCCTGACCTAAATCACATCGAAATTTGAAAGATTTAGTTTCATGTTTGTGTTGGGTCGTCCCTTTAAAACCCGGCCCACGCCCATCTCTAGCAGGAACTACAGCAGCAAGTTGTGTAGTCAGCAAAACTATTCGTCAACTCGTGCGAAGCGTTTATTATTGTTGTATTTGCTACGTGACGTTGAATTCGAAGACGACTTAAAGGTGACATTGCCAGGACCCATGCCGGGGCAGACGTCATAAAAATATCGCAGGATTTGCTGTCAGCGCTCATTCGGCTGCAAATGTCTGACCAGCTGTATTCAAGTCGGCATTTGCTGTACACCGCGCCAGCTCTTCTTCCAATTGTGCGGCATCTCTGGGTATCCTGCTGCGGTCCTGGCCACCAGCTGCCAACGCCGTTTAGCTGTTTAGCGGCGCAAAATCACTGCAAATCCTTGTGAGGAGGAGCCCCACTGCAGTTGCCACTTGCCAATCCCAGTAGTTGATCTAATTGCGAATGCAGCCGTTTGGAGACTGCAGCTGAACGTGCCGCGAATTGAGGCAACGATTTAAGCAGCCCAATTGGATGCACGTAGCTGGAATCGGTAGCAGGTTGATCTACCCTATGTGTACAAAGCGTTTTCATGGCACAAAGCAGTATGCAAATAAAACGCACACAAATCTAAAGAAAGGTCAAAGTTCAATGCCGAATTTGATTATTAAAGAGCTGAGCACGGGTTCAGTGCCCCTTTTTTATGGCATTTACGGCTGGACCGCAGCCCACTTCATTCGCACTTTCCTTATACTAATTTTAATGCATGCCTTCGGGCATGCCCAAGCCGAAAATGCCAAAAAAAAGTAAAAGAAAAAATGTAAAATAAAAGAGCGAAAGCCGCGAGACGTGGGCGTCCCTCAGGGGCGTATCTTCATTTAAAATTTAATTTGAGACCTATTGACATTAGACTCCGCCCTTTGTCTCGTTTTTTCTTACGTTTCGATTTTTTATTTACAGCATATTAAATATCATTTTTTTGGTGTTGGGCATTTCTTAGCAAGCCCGCTGGTGCTAAAGACAACGCCACTTTCCAGAATTGGAACAGGTCATGAATTATGAATAGGATGCAGTCCGTATTATTATGTGTGGAAGTGTATATTTTACAGAATTTGATTCATTTGCTGTGGGCTATGCAAAACGGGTTACGGAATATTTTATGATTTACATTTTGGTTCTTATTATGGTTGTATTGATGTTTTTCAATGCTCCGTCCTCTCTACTCAAACAGTTTTTTCCTTAAACAGCATCCATCTCATATATTCAATTCAATATTCAATTTATTGATAGTAGAAGTAATGATGTTTTAAATGCAGGTAGTACAAATAAAACCCCTGTTATCCGTCATTCAGAGAATTTGTTTTTCAAAGTTTCGATGTTCTGCTAATTAGTAAACTTCAGTAATTATTTCAGCTTCCTAGCTCTTACGGTTCGAGCTGTGCGTTGATTACTCAATCAGTGAGTCAGTCAACAAGAACTATTGTAAATATATATATATATATATATATGTACAGACAATACTCATGAAACTATTGGCTTAACCCATAAGCTAATTGACAGTTAATTAATAATTCTGTTTTCTCATCCTTAAATATTCATTCGATTTCCAATTGCTTTCTACATAACTAGATATCTCCATTGGTCATCCAATGCCAACCTGAACTCTACTGACGTAACTTCTGTGGATTACGGGCAAACTGTCAATCGTATGGCAACAGCCATGACGATGCAAATCTTTTATTAATTGAATAAGGAAAAATGCATTTACAAGAACTTAAATCGAATAGTCAAATATGGTGATGGATACTCGGGATGTGTGTGGCTTACGTTGATAGCGTTGTGCGCCGTAAACCAATTTCAATGGAATTAAAATTCTAAATAAAATAAACAAAGTTAGCGAACGAAAAAGAACGCAGGACATGAATGTGAACGTGGACATGGGTTGTGGACATGGACATGGATGGGGCTTGGGAAGCCGCCTTCGGCTTCCGCTGCTTATGGCCAAGTAAATGGCGCAACATTCGAGTAGTTTTAGTTTTACTAGTACTTTTAGTGCAGCAAATCCCAATGCCAGACCCAATCCCAATGCCAAAGCCGCCTGCAGTCAAACTTGCCGGCATCGGCGTCGGCGACGTAGTCGCCTGCAGAGATGCTAAAGCTGATCCTGAGATTGTGTTGTAACAAGTTAATTGAATTTGCACTCAACCAAGCGTCATGCATCGGCATCACGAGCTGAATGCAGACGTAGCGATATGCTGGCGAGAGAGACCGAGAGAAAGAGAGTGATGGGAGGGAGGAAACTGGGAGTGGGGGAACTCACCCCACTGAAAGGGCAGAGAAAAGTGGTAGATATACCGATACAACTTACTTAGTTTATGGCAACACCAACAAACCAATGTGGGTCCCGCTCTCTCTCTCTCTCTCTCTCTCTCTCTCTCTCTCTCTCTCTTTCTCTCTCTCTCTCTCTCTCTCTCTGTCTTCTCTTTTGTGTCCGGATTCGATTTCAGCTTCCACTTCCTCTTGACTACACACACTCATACAGACTCCCGATTTCAGGCCCCAATTTTCACTGCCTTCATTTTTGGCCCCAGCAAAATTTTGTGATTTGCACAGATTTTTGCTTGTCGTTCTCAAGTTCGCCTTACTTTTTGTTGCCTCTTTGCCTCATTTCTGTTCCGTGTCCTGTTTTATTCTGCTCTGTTCAGCTCAGTTCAGTTCTCTTGTCGAATCCGGCGCATTTTATGCTGTGCAACATTGTTGTAGCTGCTAGCATCAGCTTTGAAGTTCATTAAGCGCATGTGAGTCGGTGCCAAACAATGTCACACACCCTCCTCCAACTCTACACCTAGCAACACACTCGCCTCATACTAGCGTGTGTTGATCCTTGCAGACAAATGGGCCTTCTGCTGGAGAGCGAGTGCACAAGCTTTTAGCAGATTAGTTTTCATCATCTTAACATTCCTAATTAATGACGCCTTTGTTCAGCTCCATTTAGGTGTTAAATCAAAGACTTGTCGGGCATGCATGCGTAATGACTAATGAGTTGCAAGAGATGAGTTCAGATGAGTTTGGATATGTTTAGATAAGATGAGCTGCGATGAGAGACCTCTAATTTTGAGCTGCACTCTTTGATAATTGCCATTTTGCCTGCAGCAGCAGCCACCAAAGGTGGATATAGCTCATTAGTTGTGCTCATTGTAAGCTGCTTGTAAAATTCCAAAGCACAATAGGGAAACCCTTCACTAAATGCGCTTCCCTGCTGCTGCATGCATGTGTTTGATATCTAACTAAGATAATTATCGTATATGCATGCCAACTGCAGCAAAAATAACTTTTTGTACCCTTGTTGAGGGCATTCAAATTTTCTCATGAAAACCCAGAAAAAGACATATTCGACCCGAAAAGTATACTCAATTAATATCAGCAGCCGCGTCGATGAATCCATGTTCGTTATTCCACACATGTAATTGCTCTTCGGCTTGTTATATATTTTCATATAATTTATACCCATTGTAAATAAACATTGAATTTCGTACATCTCTTTCCATTGTCATCTACTAATTAAATCCAATTCATTTAATTCATTTGTGAGTATCTCATTAACCCACATGCTCGTCATGTCAACTTTAGGCAAACAAAGGCTTTCAAATATCCCAAAATATTTTATTCTCATTGTTTTTTGAAATGCCAGTTTTTGAATATTAAATAATCTATCTCGGCTTATTCCCTTGGCATATTCAAATTAAATAAAATTTTGCATATTCATTTCAAAATGGTGTCAAACAGTACGTGACATTTTTGTGCAACTAGTCAGCCCACGAGTTAGTTAAATTATTTATAGCGTTTACAATTTTAATGCCATTATTTGACTCCACACATTAATTAACATTGCACTTAATTAGGCGTGTGGCCATATTTGTTTTAATCAGTATGAATGAGACTTCATGTCAATTTGCCAGCGCAATGCAAACCAACGGTGCGTTTTCAGGAATACAATTTCCTTGTTCACATTCTGTTAGGGCCAATCATAATATATTATTATTATATTGAAAATCAAATACCGCCTAAAGTTATAGTTACAAAAGAGCGCCCAATACCCAAAATGTTTGTAAAACTAATTTCCTGGTGGGAAATGTCAAAAATGCTTTTGACAAGTCCAATTTTGGAAAATTTGAAATTTTAGCTGTAATTAACTTTGGGCTAAGGCAATTAGCGCCGCACAGAAACTAATTTATTTTATGTGCGTATTTGTGTGTTGCCCTAGTTGTGAGATGTCTGTGTGTGTGTGCGTGTGCGTGTTTAGCTGGTGTACTCACCCACTGTCCAGGACACTCTTACCCATGTACAGCATTATGTCAACATTATAAATAAAAGTTGTACAACAACTGCATATTCTGCATAATAATTACACTGGGAATATATTTAAAACAGGAGCGGATTCAGGGTAAAGTTCAAATAATTTTAATATAAAATAATCAGCTTAGGATGAGCTAGAAAATTCAAAGTCGAAGTTTGCAAGAAAAACATCAAGAATAGAGCGTATATGTACTTGTCTTCTGCACACGTGACGTTATGAGCCTGTAGCTTAAGTCACTGAGCTTCGCACTAGAAAGCGATCAATTCAAAATCCAGGTAAAATACAAACAAGTTTGATACCATTTTAACTTTCAACATTCATTTAAGGCGGTTCCAAGCAAAGAGAGTATATTTTGGGTCCACTTTTTAACTAATAGCGCTCCTGTCCCTGTCTATGGTAAATAAATTGCAAATAACGAAATGAGCCGAGTGTCGTTTAGTCGCCATCAGAAAGAGAGTGACTGAGTAAGTGAGTGAATGAATAAATGACAACAGCAGAAGCAACAGTATGGCGTTGGCTGACATTACACTTGTCAACGGGTAGTAATTGCTTTGACGATACCATGCGACGAGCGGAACTGACTTTGACTGCGGCTTGCCAGCCACACAAGAGCTCATCACAAAACACAATAATTGCCAAGTGACGGTGCAAAGGGGATGAGCATGGCGATGGCGATGGCGATAGCGTTGGCGTTGGCCATGGTGTTAGAGAGTGGTGTGTGCATCAATAACGCGCCGCGGCGCCTTGCTAACTTGGCCAAGTAGCCCCAAGTTGGCAGCAAGTCAACAGGCAATGCTGTGCAAAAATCACTCCCATTTATCAGTGGCAACGAAGGCAGCAGCAACAACAGCAACAACAACAGCAATATCAACAGCGACAGCGACAGCTAATTGCAGCTCATGCGAAAAACATCGTTAATCAACTCATTGACAGTTTGTTATTTGTTAAACAAAGCTAATGACTTAATGGCATAAATGGTGTGGCAACGGCAACTATATACATACATATATATGTAGACAAGCAGGGATATCCGACAGCAGAACGACCAGCAGGTCCATCCGATAGCTGCTCAGCGGCATGACACACCAGGCCACGGCTGACTGGGTGAATGTGAGGCGGACGCGTCTCGTGTTCGTATTTATGTAGATAAACAATAAAATGACAAGCGAAGGTAAAATTAATTGTGCTGGTCAGCTAAGAGCTGGGCATTAGAGCGCAGGAGCTTAGGACCAGGCTGACTCGGCGGGTCGGCCATTGTGCATCACGTTATGCCCAAGAGAGAGAGAGAGAGAGAGAGAGAGAGAGAGAGAAAGAAAGAACAAGAAAAAGAGGGCAAATACAATATTGTACACCTAGGCATCAAATTGATCAAGAGTGCTTTAGACGAAAGGGCCCGACAGTACAGGCTGTGTTTCTTCTACCCTTGATAACTGTGGTGTTCATGTCCGATCTTCATGAAATTTTAATGGCATAAAATTGGCATATATATAAAAATTAAAATAAAAATGAGAGTAGGCATCGAAAAGGTGAAAAATGGATTTTATACTTCGAACCTTTTGTTATTTTGCATAAAATAATTAAACCCCAATTAAAGCTCCCCAGGATTCGAAATCTCTATATATTAAACTGTTTGTCCCGACTGACTGTCGGGAGCAACAGAGCTAGGAAGCTGAAATGTTCACTGTAGTTATCTAAATTGATAAAGGTGCATGTTAAGACGGGGTTTGGGGAAACTTAACCCGCATATGGAAAAAATCTAGGCAAACGTTTGTATGAAACTTTTTCACATCCGCCCATATTCATTTCCAAGGATCCATATGAAAAATAATTTGAGACGTGTTTTACATTTTTCGCAAAATCAAAGCTTCCTCGGTGGAAAACTGTTGTATGAAAGTTTTTTGTTTACCGTCCGATCGGTTTCAAACTCATTTTCAAAGATCTTTGAAAGAAATTATTTTATACGTGCCACGGGCAAGGCCGGGGTATACCCGCTCAATAGTTTCAAGTTCGGTACCCATTTTCTAAGTTCTAGGCAGGCTTGGACTATTCAATCCTATTTTGACAGACCTTTTCTGAATTCTGGCCTCACAAAAGCGTTTTAGTTAGTTGGCTCTCAACTTTCAGATCGAAAAAATAAAAAACTTTTAATTTTTATAAAATTAAGCCTAAATTCAAAGTAATTTTCAAGTAGATATTTTTTTTGAAAGAATCCCTGGCATTGGACAATCAAAATGAACATGAATTACAACAATATACCCTATGAAGCAAACTACACTGATGATGTCAGTGTGACGCAAAAACGATCGGTTTATAGAATAATATTTAATTATTAGCGATCTTTTTACAGATGGTGGGCATGCATCAGATGAGTATGCCGGCCGGATCCATGCCGATGACCATGCCGATGGGCATGCCAATGAACATGCCGGTGGCGGGCATGAACCAGATGCAATTACCTATGGGCAACATGCCTCCGATATCTATGCCCATGACTACTGCCGGTCCAATGTCTTATCCGATGCAACGCGCTATGATGCAATCACAGCCAATGAACATGCTGCAACAGGCACAGGCCAATCAGTTGGCCATGTCGATGTCGCAGCTACCGCCTGGAGCTGTGACGCCCTTGAACAGTGTTTCAGTGATGCCAGTGATGGGTGGCGGGGGCGGTATAGATGGAGGTGGCATGAATGTTGTTGTGCCCGATCTACAACCCTTGTCAGCCATGTCTCAACTGAGTCCAAATACTCAAATGCCGCATATGCATCAGGGCCGAATGACTGGCGGTTCATCTGCGGGAAATACGAATTGGATGCAGGGTGGTAACGCAACCCAAATGATGCCGAACAACATGTGGAACTATGGTCAAAGCTATCAGAACATGCAGCAGCAGCATCAGCAAGCACAACAGCAGCAGCAGCAGCAACAACAACAGCAGCTACAGCAGCAACAGCTACAGCAGCAACAGCTCCAGCAGCAGCATCAGCAACATCATCAACAGCAACAAGAACAGCATCAACAACACAATCACCAGCAGCGTATGAAAAGCCACTATGATTATTCCAATGCCAACAACTACAGGGAGACTCGCAATGGATTGAAGTAAATAAGTTATAAAATTTACTACAATTTTCTCGACTACGACTACAACTGCGTGTTTGCTTTCAGCTCGCCATCAATGCATGATGCATTGAGGTTAAGGGGTAGCAGTGGATGCATATCTGGTAAGCCGTTAATGTAAATTTTCATAGGGCTGTAACCTAACAAAAAGTCACTGATTCGATTCACGGCTCAAACCAACTCCTTGCCTTAAGGTTCTGTTAGTGAACCTGGTCCCTTAGGTTGTGGTTCGGGAATTCGATTTCAAGCCGTTTGGCAGCCTTGAATTTTTATGCATCATCCACTTATAATGTTTCATTGCCTTTTTACAGGAAAAAAGGTTCCGCAATGGCGTTAATCTACAAAGCTCGTCCGATTTTACGTTCATATTCTATACCATCAATTTGCAACAGTTTCGGTTTGTGAGAAAATTGTTGTGTTCTTCACATGTACACATCATACACATACAGTATAATTTTCTAGATACCATAATTTTCCTCGAGATAATAATGGACGATATATAGCGATATATAGCTGTGTGGACTTGGGTCTTCAACCAACCAATACGTGTTGCAAAGTTGGTAAATTGTGTAATGAATTATTAAAAAGTATCTTTGGTGTTCTGAATTGTAATAAAAATTCTTAATATTAGTACATTCAGCTTAATTTAAATTCAAGATGGCTACTCTCGAGAAAATCCAGCGTGAATATTCTCATTTCCCGCCTACTCTTCTGATCGGGGCGTGGCCGCAATTTAAAAGTAGCTCTGCGAATGCTTTGTATAATTCTATAGTCAACCACAGCCACAAACACCGCAACGACTACAACAAAAAAAGTTATGCGAAGCGGGGAGAGGGGCACGTAAAAGTTTTCACAATTTTCGCTGGCGGGCACAAATGCATTTGGCGTCGGGTTTTCACTTTGGCTGCGGATTTGGCTTTAAACGCTTTGATTTATGGCATTCAGACATCAAAATTGGCAACATGTTGCAGACTGGCCCGAGTCCCGATATCAAGACATTTGGCTAAAAAATGAGCCAAGCAGCGCAAAACCAAAACCAAAACCGTACGCGGTGCGATGAAAAATTTATGCTGACCGCATGATGAACGCATAAAAAATGCTGCCAACTTATGGCTAAAATGCAATCCAACTCGTTCCAGCGTATATAAACAATGGCTTTATCGAGTCAACGGCATCAGCTGGCGTTACGAGGCCACTCTGGGGATACTGTGGCCACGGATACCGTATAATGTACAGTGGGACGTAACGCATATACATTTGTATACACAAGCACACGCACATAAATATGCTAGTCCGTGACAGGGACCAAAACTAAGTCATTTTGTTTGGACGTTAGATTCTGGCAGCGAAGGTGTGAATATTTTATGTGACACTATTTTGATATCATAAATCTTTTAGTTGTTTATTCAACCGCAGTGGCCTTAGGAGCCACCAAATTTTCAGTGGCTTTGCTCTTTGAAGAACGTGGCGCCAATCGTGGACTGACAGCGGCTTAGCCACTTGGGTCAAGTAGTTCCTTTTTAGCCTAGACTATGAGCTGCTCTATATTCTGACTGATTGGCTGACTAATTGGCCGACAAATGTTTATAAAAGCTCTGAGCTTAGTGAAGCTGATAAAACCCAAGTCTATTCAAGATACATATATTGAAGTGCAAAGAACATTTTACATTCGATCGGTTTTAAGCTCGTTGATAAATATTTTTGTGCAGATTGGCTTCAAGATAGTTTGAATTTTAATTTGAATTTTGAATAAATAGAAAAAAGTCTACATATTCATTAGCCTTAATCTTGGCCTTTCTGCATTGTGTGTCTTTATAGAGCTCTATTACCTCTAAGCAGAGCAAAATATATTTTTCATTTGTTTAATTTACGAAACGAGTTGCTTGTGTTGGCAAAATTTCAACTATGCCAAAACTAAAATAATCTCATTTAAACTGCCATCCAGATGCAGCCATTGCCACAGATACATACGCATAAGCACATGCACACAGAAATACTTCTCATAGAGCTCCAACTGAACCGGGTCCTGAGTCCCGATGTGCACATAAAATGCACATGCCCAAAATTGTTTTGGTTGGGAATTTCTGCAGAAGCAGCTCCCACAAGTATTTTACATTTTTTGCAAGGGTGGGCGGGTGGCAGCCTTAGCATCATTAAAATTAAAAAAGCCACAAAAACAGACAGCTGAATGGAAGTTGAATACTCCACGAATGGACATTTGAAAACTTTCAAGGAAACTGACGCACACGACAATGTGAGCTCCAGCCCTACAGTGGGGCTTCTTTTAAGGGGAGTTGAAGCATTGCTTGTCCAAAAGTTGAGAGTCCTATGCTGATGGTTATGCGTTGCGTTAGCTGCACGAAAATATTATTCATGACGGAAGCAATACTCAAAATTTTGTCTATTAATATCTAGGCAATTCTAGGGATGAGATCAGAGTGGTTGGTCGGCATGGGTTGGCTAGAACATGGTAGTGCTGGATACTGTGGGTTGGCGGCGCATGGTTCGCTTGCTGCGTCTGCATATGTCCAACTGCCAGACCAACTGCCTGTTTGTCTAACTGACATACACATACTACACTGTAAATGCGGTTGCTTGGATACGGAGGCGACTACCGGGACCGAACAGCCGATCTGCCTGGGCGCACATTGCCAACATAACCTCAAATTGCATTCCTAATTCCTTTTATACTTCGCATGCAGTACGCACACACACACATACACACACACACACACAGAAACCCCTTTCTGCAAAATGTGCAATTTCCGCTTGAAGGCAGAGCGAGAAATAGGAGAGAGGGCGCATTGGAATATTTCGTAACACAAAATTTATTAGAATCATTTTATTATTTTGCGGGCAACTTCATGTTAGCATCAACATACGTCAAATTTTCCATAGAAGCATCAGCTCCAGGAGCACAAGAAGCTGCAGCAGCTGGGCAGGCACAGCAGGCAGGACAGGTGCTCGGCTCTAAACACTAGGAGAATGTAATTTTGCAATTGGTATTCTGGGCTTGAGTGAAATGGTTGTGGGCATAGAGCTACAATCAAATGTGGGCATTCCATTTAATACATTACAATACTTGGCAATTCAAAATGCTGCATTAAAGTATGTAACATTAATAAAAATAAGCCGCTTAAAAAACATAAAAATGTATACATATTTGTCCCTTAACAAATAAAAGCAAATTCCCAAATGTAAGCAGATCTATATTGAAAACTATTAAAACCCAAGGTACACTCAGGTTGAGAGTGGTCAATTAGAAGATACCCTGTAATCAAAACAAACCGAGGTAATTATCTGTGGTCGCTCAGGTCAACTAAACAATACGCTAACTTTGGGCAGATATTGCTAACACACCTCTAAACGATCGCAGCTGGATTTGACACATTCCCAGATCCCTGCTAAGTGCTTACCATCAACCCGAATGACATACTTAGAAAAAATTTCATTTTCCAGCTTCTAGACTTTGGCTATGCGTTGATCACCAGTTAGTTAGACACTCTGACATAAATTTTGCATAGTATATCACTTGCTGTGAGGTTTATAGTTAAAGCCATTGGCTAGTAATATTTCTTGATTTTCCACAACAAAAATTCTTTTCAAAATCATTTGACATTTTTGATAAGAATTTCACTAAAAGAATTCTTAAACATTTATGTTAGGCTATAGCAAATTGTGACTGTCAAAACAGCAGCTGTACAAATTAGCCATAATTGCTGCTTAAAATCAAGTTGGCAGCTACTTCATTTTGCTACATTTTGGGAATGCCTTTCCTTAGGTTGTGGTAGGCCGCCAACTGCATTGAGATAAGTGCTTCAGCAGCAAAAATGAAAATCTCATTTTCATATCTGTTGGCAACATGAATGTCAACATGTATTGGACTTGTCGTTTGTTGCTGCACAAAACATTTACAGCTTTGACATCGCTTTTATTTGCAGAGAGGGAGAGAGAGAGAGAGAGAGAGAGAGAGAGAGAGAGAGAGAGAGAGCAAAATATACCGGGGACCAAGGCTAACACGCAGTGCGGACAAATCAGCTTTTTTCTAGCTACATTTGGTCTCTTTCAATTGTCGTCAGCCTAAAACAGTTATAATCTTAACCTTATTTGGGTACTTTTTGGCATCTCAATAAGTGCTGTCAATTTGAGCTTTACGAGCTAATGCCGATATTTTCTCAGCTAGTTTTTAGAGCGACAGTTGACAGCACTGCTCACAGGACTGCTGCACCGGTTTCTGTTGCAGTGTAAACGTTGTGCCTTATTTAGAATTTGCAGTGTGCCTTTTTGATTGTTGCTTTTCGTTTTTGCATTTCTCTTTTCCTCTCTCTAGCTCACTATTTTTTAACTTTATGGTTTTTTGAAACTGTGCCAACATTTTGCTTGTTTTTGCTGATAACTTCATCATCGTCCTTGCCATGCTTGAATATTTGCACCGAAAAAACACAAAAAAAAAAGGAAAAACTTGTTGGCCAAATGTTTTGTCATGATTTGTGTGCATGCGCTTGGTTGTGAGTGTCTGTCTGTGTGTGTATATTTTGTGCTTCCTTTACGAACTGCTGTCAATGAAAACTTTGTGTATGTGTGTGTGCACATCACTTGGCCCAGATTATCGAATGTCTGGCATGGAATAAATGCGGAAGGGGTTTAAAGGGGTTTTGTTTTGCTCATTTCTGGTGCTTTGAGTAATTAAATTTATGGCCAGGCGGCACATGTATAAACTGGCAACCTGTTCGCTTCGATCTCAATATTCACCAGCCGCAGATGCTATTCAAATGTTTGACTTTTTGGCCCGTGTCCATAACTATCCATGTTCCAGGCCTGGTATTTCCTAGTTGTTGTTTTTATTGTCGTGCCCGACTGGCCGGCTATTAATTTCGAATGGGCAGAGGGGAGGGGCCTCGGACCAGAGGCCCATGTGTACACATGTTTGGGCTTGTAAAAATGTCATGTTAATTTGTGGATTGTGCGACCAGCACCGGACACTGGAGCATGCAAATAAATGTCTCGCTCGTGCTCACCAGCCACCCACGCCTCAGGCGATGCCCAGGGCTTTTTCTGCAGATTTATGAGCAAATCTGATAAGTGCTGCCAATAAATTTCGGATACAACATTTGTATTGCATGTTGTTCGTCTCGGTGGAAAATAAAGACTTGCTAGTTTTTGTTTTTTTTTGGAACCAGTTAAGTATTTTGGCTATTTTATAGCCACAAAAGCAATTGAAGATTTGTGGATTACTATAACGATCCGCTAGTGGTCTAGTATTCAGTGGCAGTTTAAACGGCTTTGTAAGCGTATTAGGCTTGTGTATGAGCGGAATTATCAACAGGATAAAAATGTTAATATATATAATGCTGATAATTCTATATATTAACCATTTTAAAATTGCTGAATAATATTAACCTTCTTTATTAACATTGTACTTCAAGTTCGATTGAAATAAAAGTACCTAAATCGATGTATGTATATTTTAATACAAAAAATTATGTCGGTAAATATGCATTTTGTTTTATGTTGAGCACACTAAAGTTTCCTCAATGTTTGCTAAAAAGCAGTGCCATTTAATTATTTCATTTCCCCATATTTCCACATAGGAATAAACACAATTCTCTCGTCCATTTTTGTCAGTACACAAAAAGAACATTGCTCATACGCATCATGCGCCCAGATTTCAAACCAAACGTAATCACAGAGTCACACACAAAAATACAACAAAAGCCACAAGAAATCAGTGAATTATACAACATTTAAACAAACACAAAACTCATACCCATACACATACATGCAGAGAGAAATGCATAGAAATCCACAAAATTAAGTTAGGGCGCTCACACAATGACGAGCACAAAGTTGGCCAAAAACTTTCCAGAGAGCGAGAGAATGAGGCAAGTTACTGAGAATGGCAAAAAACTATCGCAGCAGAAGTGAAGCAAGTTGAATGTAAGCAAACAAGTTGAACCAACAAACCGAGTCTCTAATTGTATTTGTGCATGTGTGCATGCGAGGGCGCAGTCGGAGTTGCAGGCGTCTGCTGTCGGCTATATGGACTGTGGGTCCACTGTTTTTTGTGGCAGACCGGAACACGCCACTTTGGCTTGGCCCTGAAGAACTACAACAATAGAGCAGCAAGAAAATATAAAGAAGCATAGCGAATGTTAGAGTCAGAGCCAGCAATACGTGAAATGTAACATTTTCGGTATGACGCTCGAGTACAAAAGCTCGTCCACATGGTGTACAAAGTCCAAACAAATATACAAAAGTCAGCGAAAAATTCTAGAACTAATCATTAAACAGACAGGCAATTCAATGCGTGCATAAAATAAATATTTAGCATAAAAACCTTTTGCTTATGCCAACCACAGTTTTTCATTACATATTTATAGATAATGAGAATCATAACTACAGTTTTGTGTTTGTACGTTAATTTGTGTATACAAATTTAAATCTTATACCATATCTAGCTTTTAACATTTTAAAGATGCATTTCTGTAGTGATGTCAGAGATGTTTCATGTACAAGATTATTAAAACAAAGATTTGCAAAAAATATAATTCTTAGAGCATATATGGCTTTTAAAACTATAAGGTTACATTTTGGCCGTAGAAGTACCACTTAAAAATCTAATATATTTTTTGTGTATTTCTTCTTTTGTTTTGTATTCACTTGGCATTTTGTTTTCGGTTCTAAAGTTATACGTTTTACCCAATTATTTAAAAGTTATTTTTTCAAATACATTTTATTTTACCCTTGCAAGCTGGTTTTATTGTCAATCATCTTGCCCAAAACGTTTTGATGCAACTCGCACTTGTTGATGATGTATTGAAAATCTTTACTTGCTCCTAAACTAACCGGATTGCCAATCATTATTAATAATGACATGGCTCGCGAGAGTATAACATTCAGTAGTCGAGGATTAGTTACGAAGCTTGCGCAGGTATATGAAGAAACCAAGGAGACAACAATAATGGGCTTCTCACGTCCCTGGTAGCGATGAACGGTGCCTACGTCTACATCGAACAGACCCCGTTCTTTAAATATCTGCTTGATCAGCTCACACTGTGCCAAGTATGGTGTAATAACGCCAATGTCCTGCTGCTTCACTCGCAAGCCACCGCCGATGCCTCTTCCTAGCAAAATTCTGACATACCAGCTAAGCACCTGGGCCTCTTGCTGATTGTACCTGCTCTTCGAGTTCACCTTGTAACATGTTTTTCCGTATATGTTGTGGAATAATATGGGAAACGTGGCATTGGCCAGCTTTTTCCATTTGGCGGCCATGTTAACCTTCATTGGTGGCGCCAACGCCATGAGCTCATCGTTGTAATAGAGCTTATTAAAGAGCCCCACGATCTCCGGATGGGATCTATAGTTGCGACGCAAGCGCGTTTGTAGGGTCCGGTCATAGTTGCCACTGGCATCCAACTGGTACCATTTGCTAAGCATCAGACGCTCCAAAAGAGATTGACCGAAGCCCAAGCTGGATGCACGCTGGCTACCAATGAAAGGGCCCAATTGTTTGTGATCACCAGAGAGTATAATATGGCATGCGGCATTCTTAATGCCCACGATGCCAAGCAGCGTCTCTGGTTCAGTAGATGCTGCCGCCTCATCAATGAAAACATGCGTAAATTGTACATTTGTATCCTTTAGTGCCAACAGGCCCACTAGGCACAAAGTGGTCACAATGATCCTATATCTTTTTAAATTTAAATTTTTGAACGCCCTGAAAAAATTTACACAATTGGAGTATTTCACCACTAGGGGATCCACATTATCCAGCCCTTGCTCATATCTTTGTCTCGAGAAAACACGCAGGACCACTTTAGTTTTTTGATCGGCAAATCTAACATTATTCTCAATTAATTCACATATCTTCAAAGCTACCGTATCGCAGGCCGAATTAGAGCCCGCCGTGACAATTATGTGACTCTCCGGACGTAAAAGGCACAATTGAAGAATGGCCTCCACAATAGTTGTAGTCTTTCCGGTTCCTGCAATCGATCGGTAATAAGTCCGTGTCCAGGGCTAGCTGAGTTTTTACTTTCTTTACTCACCTGGTGGTCCGAATACAATGTATGGCGCTAGAGAGTTAGGTCCATTAACTATTTGCTTTACTGCCTGAAGCTGTTCACTATTTGTGGCGATTTGTGTGTTGATCAGAGAAAATTCTTCAAAACAGTCGGACTTATGAAGCCGATTAGTTAAATTAGGAATAGCAAACAAATAATTGCGCTCTGTGCGACACACCATAAGCAGGTCCAGTGCGTGGTACATTAGGCGAAACGGAATGCGCGGGGATCTAAAGATAATGTTCCATTTTTTGTGTAAATTCATCAAATCTATGTTTGAGTATTCAAAAATAACACTTGAGTTTTCTACTTTTACGATGCTGCCTACATGACGGCACTTATTATCTCTTGGATCGAGAGACTCGTGTATATGCGGCATCTGTGCCAAGATCAGCGGATTGGGCAAGGGCATTTCCAACAGACTTGCATTTGGCACAAGTACTAGCTCGTCCATGTCGGGCTTTAAGACATCTTCGGCATTAATTTCAGTTTGGCTTAGATTAATTTCATAACGTACACTGTCTACTCTCATTACGCTTACATTCGTCTGCATGAGTTGAGTGTAGACTTCCATTTTGCTCAAATCCTCAATGGTGAGCAGCTTTTTAAGAACAGAGCAGATATTGTCAAAGCTCAATTGGCGTGTTTCCAGATATTCCCCGAAGCAAGTATCATTTTCTCTTAAACTTTGGTCATTGAAATTTACCATGTAAGCTCGCAGCATGTTAGTGCTAGGATTGTAAAACTTTAAATTAGCCATATTTGCAGCAAAAGCAATTCACGGGTATTTAATAATTTGTATTTGTTTTGCAAAATTGAATTCTTTTTCGCCGGTCCACGACCACACACACAGAAAGAGCGCAGAGCAACTAATGTTGAGTGGGGTAACGGAGTGCGTGGCTGCTGATCTTGCAAAAATATCACATCGACGATATATCGATACTTTGCCTATTGTGCACTCGCAGACCTAAGCGAATTGGTTTGTTCCAGAAATTAAAAACATAAAACTCAAGAGAAATAAACAAAACTCTCTCCATTTTAATCGGTACAGGGTATTAGAGTCAATTAAATGTGTATGCCTTTTTGGTGCTTATAAATAAGAACATCGTTTTAAAAAATTCCAATGTTTTATTTTTAATATATGAAACGTGTTTAACATATGGATTTGAATAAATGTTAGACACAATGTCTAAACTCAATCAAATGTCTATTATGTTCAAATAAAGAGTGTCATTTTGAATTTATATAAACACTTCATCATCAAAAAAAGTATTTTCACTCTAAGTTTAAGAAGTAAAATAAGCAACTTAAAACTCCCGCTTGGTTACAGCTTCCAGAAACGAAGTATATAGTTGAGCTTGCATAAACAAATTTCCCAATTAATACTATGGTCCAGCTATCACAGACGCAAGCTCATCGCTATACGAGTTAGCTTTATATATCGGCTAGCCTCTGACCGACTCGTTTGATGCATCACATACAAACCCAGAAATGAGAAAAAAAAAACTAAATGTTTTTGTGTAGGGTATACCTGAGAATTCAATTCGAGGCAAAGCACAAGAGGCACAATACAAAAAGCAGGAAATATGGCAACGGCTGCCATTGTTGAATGGCGAAAGATTGAAAATACTGGTAATATGCTGCTGGAAAGGGGATGGGTTGGAGAGGGGAAGTTAGCTCAGCATCCGAAAACCGGGAAGTACATTTGTTTATGCGGCCTGGCAAGAAATGCGACGGAAGCTGTCTGCTGCCTGCTGCCTGCTGGCTTTTGCCTGCTGCTGGGAGCGTTGAAATGGAACAAATGAACTTAGTCGAGAATTGCCAACTGCACACTCGAAGCAAACACACCCACATGCATAAAAGGAGCAGTCGGCCTGTGTGTGTGTGTGTGTCTGTAAGCAAGCCAAACAAATGATTTTGCTCGTTACAAGAAAAGTTAAACTTGTAAATTCAAATTTCACATTTGTCTGAAATTCGCAATTACATTTTCGGCAACAACAATGAAAAATGAGCACCTGAGTGTCGGATAGAACCAAAGCCAAAATACGCCCACCCACTTCATGGCTCATTGTTCCGGGCAAAGACGCCGCAAATGGAGCATGAGAAAAACAGAGAAACCCAGAAAGCGAGAGAAAGAGAGTGAGAGAGCAAGCCACGGCAAGAGCCAAACATTTCTCAGCTAAACTCCTAAAGCATATTGTAATAATCCAAATGAAATTAAATGTACCGTAAACATTTCGAATTACGGGCAATGGGCGCCCAAAGCTTACCACATGCGCCACCACGAAGGACCACATCAGGTGCAAGCGGCACACACAACATGGAGACTATAAAAATGCCCGTAATTGCAGATGCGAGTTGAGCAGACCATTGCTAGGCCCGGCTTAAAGCGAACCGTTTACCTATGCATTTCTAGATCAGACCTAGCTAGAAAAAAGCACAGCACATATTTGCAGTTTCGCCCGGAATAAATGCGAAATTAAGCTGGAGGCTTTGCTAGCGTCCAGATATCATTTGGGGACTTTGCATTTGGCTAAACTTCTAGAAATTGTTGTTCAAAATGTTGATTGCGAGTGGTGTAAAAATGTGAGTCAAGACTGCTCGACTCGGAGATACCCTCAATTATAAAAAAAAAAATTAGTTGCCGGATCGGTTGCGATTCCTCCCCATATTGAATTGAATCAAAGTCTTAATACATGAGTGCCCCTTTTTATGCTTCAACGCCGACCACGTATTTATTCGCTACAGGGTATGAAAATGTATCTTTTCACAGTTTATCTTCAGCACCTATTTAATTGAAACCCCATCTGAAATCCATAAGAAACGTCAAATTACCTGCCCGCATGCTATAAATCAACACAAGAATATTGCAATCAATTTAGTCGTCGATTCGACTTGCAGTTATATTCAATTTGGTTGCTTCATGGTATAGCACCATTAAATTAGTGCGGAAAATGATCGGCCTAAGTAAAAGCCATGCCAATGAAATTGCACATTTTACAATTTAACGGCCACTAAGCGACGATGGAATCCTCCAGCCGGCAAACGAGGATCTACAGCTCGCCTGGTGTGCCTTGGGGATAATTTATTTCTAAAACAACTCTATCGCGATCGAACGGACCGATGCCACACAGTGGTCCTCCATTAAAGAGCTCGATTTATTGTGCCGGTTGGCAACAATTTGACAAGCAAATTGCTATAATTTCTTTTGCTCAATGATCGAAAACTATGCGAGCCATCGAACCGCGGGGGCGGGGCTAACGAATGTGTGTGTATGTGTGTTTGTCCTTGTGTGGACATGTAGCCAGTCATGAGCAACATTTTCGCGCTTTTATCTGAAAATTTATGTTAGCGATAAAATCTCAACGACTACCGGACCAGAGCAGAGCTCAACTCCAATGCAGAGCTGCCCCGAGGCAGCGTTGCCAACTAATTGCAATGTGAGACCAGGTCTGGATCGCGATCCTCCGTTAAATTGCCATAATTTCTTTTGCATTACGAGCTAGCGAATCGACCCAAGCGACTAGTTGGCTTATTAGGTGGTCACAGCTCTATTGCAACTGTCCGCGCAGTTTAGCTGTTGAATATTTTAAAATGGCCCAATCGATTGAGCAGCAGCTGCAAAGGAGTAAGGCCTAAGTGTTTTTGTGAGTTGCAAAAGAAAAATTAAGGCAAATATTTTACGACAGCCACATTTCTGGACATGTGTGTGTGAGGCTTATTGAATTAATGGTGTTATGGTTATGAAGAAACCAATTGCAGTTATTTAAGCTACTTGCAGCCGCTGGCATTGGCTACAAACGAAGCACTTGTATTTAAAAGTTGCTTGTGTGGTCACAATATATGAAACTAGACTCACTTTTAATTTTATTTATATGTATATATTTTATGGCATGGGGCAGCGTTTAAAGCCTGATGATCAGTCAAAAGACACAGTCTAAGACCTTGAAACACATCTGGCCAAGAGAGAGGTTATAAATCAAGAAACACGCATTGCGCCCAAAACGCAATCATCATTAATATTTCAAAAGCGCCCAAAACGCAGTAAAATTAAATGTTTGTTTGCATTAAAAGCTCACTTAAGCGATCGTCGGGCAATTCCTTAACCTTTAGTAATAAGTTATGCATTAATAATAATACATATGTATAAATTTTTTTATGCAGTTTGGGCACAAAAATATTTGAGAGATTTCACTGTTTTTATATGTAAATATATATATATAAATTCTTTAGTTACAATAGAACAGCATCCGTTTTTCGCAAAGATGTGGAGCTGCCGGTCATAGTAAATAAAACTCTTTGGTAATGTGCAAAGAGCGGCCTCATAAAAAATTTGACAAGAAATCACAATTTTGTTTTATTTGTTTAAATACTTATTACTTTGCTGGCATTTTTACGAGGCGGCGTTCTCACTGGTTACTCCGGTAAATTAGAAAGTTCGCCAAGCGCATGAACATATTTTTGGGTATAAAAAATGTCATTTTATAGCGATTTTAATATGCCACATTGGACTAATTGTTGGCCAGAGCAAACACTCCGGGGACTTTGATGGCACTTAGAAAGCCGTTAATCCTAATTTTATGTACATACTATGTTGGCTTTTTCAATTTAATGGCTCACTTCATGTGGTTAGCGCAGCTTAAAATGTTAATTCCTTTTTGATTTAGCAAATTTTGCAAGGCATGAGAGCTGGACAAAATCATTTTTGGGATGTTCAGGCACAAGTCTCATGGGTTCAGTTAGTTTAATACAAATCTGGTATTCGAGGACAATAGGATTTTAATTCAACGCTTGCACATTTTTTCGGTGTCGGCTGCAATTATAAGCTGAAACTCTATTAGCCAGCCTAAGTTTGTGGCTTTTATTATACTTAAACAATGAACAACAAGTTGATTAATTTAATATACTTTACTTAGTAAGTGATCGACAACTCAAGCAAATGCAGTTAAGAGCTAGGATTATCGATAACAGCAACGCGTTGAGCTTCACACGTTTATCAACACTTATTCTTTCAGTGCTCGCTACATGTGCCTTAAAGTTCGAGAAAAGCCAAAAAGTTTTGTAAAGAAAACTGTGAACGATGGCTGAACACATCGAATCTAATTTGTTGCAAATTTTGTCGGTAAGTTTTTGAATTTAAGTGTAATAAATATTTATCTCCTATATCCACACACACACACACACACGCTGCAGTTGACCATTGAAGATTGTCTGGGTTGCGAGAAGGAGTATTTAAAATTTTCCCAGGTGGACAATGTGCATCTATTGCTATACAATCTGGACAAGCCAAACGGAACAATGCCATCATCGCCACTCATAGTTACGCCCGTTGGCCATGCGCTTCAGCTGATGTGTGGCATGGAGTATGCCAACGCTGAGAGCTTGCGTCGCCTGCCACAGCTGGAAATTGGCAAGGGTAGCGTCGGGATGACTTTCAAGCTGGAACGCTTGGGCGGCATTAGTGTTCAGTATGATCCTGACCCAGACAGCGACTTGGACATGGAGCCAAGCACTTCGAAGCAGGCCAGAGAGCGCCAAGACCGTCGCAATCAGCAAAAACAGCAAATGCGCGCACGTCGCCAAATGATTTACGAGGTAAACGTGCACCGTCGCTTTGATGATGTGCATCGCCTGGATTCCATTAAGTTTCAGATCAACTTGGGTGATTGGCGTGAGGTGTCCGTCGCCGAGTTCCATAACATATTCTTTGTACAGCCGCCGCACACATCTGACCTGGTGCGCAGTGTGCATCAGGATTGTGCAATTAACTGGCTGAAAATCATCCAGGCTGATGCAAGCAGCTACAGCAACTTCAGGTGGGTGACATTTCACAAATTGCAAACATATAAGATATTTACAAATTAATTTCAGAGATGGCAATCCGTTTGATACCTTTGCCAAGCTTCTGGAGCGTCCGGACGATGACCAGCAGAAGCTTTTGAAAAGGCTGGCGAACAACTTTCTGGTGGCCAATGAAACAACTCGTCTCACCGAGCGCCGCTTTTTGCTGCACATTTTTGACCAAGTGCGTTGCATTTTCGAGTACATCACCATTAATGAGTACACCGTGTGGTTCTTTGTGCCACGCCTCAATCGCTATACAGCTTTGGATCAGGTGGTAAGTTATATGTGTCATATAGTTGCAATAGAAGTGACCGACCAACGGCGTTACGAACAGTATTATAATAAACGTAAATCATAAGCTAAATCCAAATCGGGCCAGGTCAAATAACCGCCTTATGGTATATCGTCTAAGTGCCTGGTTTTTTAGCTTAAATTACATTTTCTAAAAGTAAATTTAAGTGGTCTTCGGTTTTCCAGAGTGTTGATGACTTTGATTTTCGCAATGTGCGCACCAGCATCAAGTTAACTCGCGATGAAACCGACTGTTTTTGGCATCGCGCTGATCATAACATAATGGACATACTGCTGGTGGCCTTTCAAATGGCACTGGCACATATTGCCCGGCAGTCGGTGCTGTTTCTGGGACAACTCGAGAAGGTGCGTAAACGTAGCTACATAGTCTAAATAGTCAACTTACACTACAACAACAACTGCTACCACAGCTTAGCGAGTTCGTTTGCTTGCAATACGCGACGGCCTCTTTTATGAACAGCATACATTCTAAAGATGCGTCCAATTCGACTGTAAGTTTCGGTTAATATCAAAACACTAACGATCTGAACGATCTTTCTTTTCTCAAATATACTTTTAATAGAAATGGTTTTACTTGCGCTATTTGCATCGCATCATTGAGCTGTCCGAGACACTGGGTCTGGTTGTCTTCATTGAATATCCGGGCGCTATGACGCTGCTGCCAGAGAATCGTCAGGTTATCAAATGTGTGCAGAGGCGCGATGTGAAAACTGGCGTCATCTCTTGGCAGGTGGGTGAGGATGTTACCAAAATAGCTGGCAGCGGTATCCAGCGTCTCAAAGAGGCCATCGATTTGAAGTGAGTGCATGATTTGGTATAATATTGTTAAATGCAAGTTTGCTCTTCGAATATGTTTGCAATTGCTATTTTTTTTTGTTGTTTTCTAATAGAAAGCATATGCATATATTAATATATATTTTTTATATTTTAACCTGCCGTTAAATTCAAGGTTCCAAGTTTATATTAAAAAAAAATTGTATTAATTGAATTTAAAACAACAAAAATTAATGAAGGTTCCCCGTAATATCTTAACGCTCTTAATGAGAAAGTGACATTTTTTTGTGTTATAAGAGAATCAATCACTTATCTCATTTCTGCTGCCACATGCAAATTTATCTAGCTTGCGTGCTCATTCTTTAGATGCATTTCAATTAGATTGCCTGTCTGTCAGCGTGGCCTAGTGCTAGTAGTACAACGGACCGAAATATGCCGGCGACCACAGCTAAGAGCAACTGCAACAGTAAGCTGCATTTGCTTGTCAGTCAGTGACACGCGTCATTTGCCGGCGAATTGCATTTTGCGCAAACCGAAAGCATTTTTAGTCAGCGTCCTGCGTTCCGCTCCTTCCGTTCCTGCCCGTGTCCCTGTCCCTGCCCACTGACATAGATTAGAAGAAGCAGAGCGAAAGGATGTAGCTGACAGTATATGTTTTCCGCATCCGTATCCGTAAACCAACACGCTGGCTGACTGACTGCCTGACTGATTGGTGGTTGTTTGCGCAACTTTTAGTGGTGTGTTTGTTGAGCCCAGAAACCATTTTAAAATGTTGCAGCAGTTGCGAGAGCACTTGCACATCTTGTTAAGGTCGTCAGTCAAAACCATTTGTACTTCATCGCTCATACGCAATGTGGCCAACAGAGGAAACATGCTCGTACTTTAAAGCCAGTCTCTGTTTAAGGTAATCAAATCTATTAATATAAAACTATTTGCCCTGAGTGGCTGTTTAGTGTTTGGAGATCAATTGAAATGCCGCCCGCAAAAACTACCATCCGATCGGCCTCAGGCTAATTTTCAAAGATCATTGTTGATAGGTGTTCCACACTTTTCGAAAAACCAACGCCTCCACTGTGGAAAACGACCTAAAAATAAATTTTAAAACTTTGCATAGAGAAACACGACATACAACTAAATAAGGAGATGTTAAAATAAAGCCAATTTAATAATATAAATAATTGTCATCACCTCTGCTTATTTTTTTTCTCCCAGCCATCAACTGTTGCTTTAAATAGAGTAATTCGTTTCTTGTACCTGCTGGGCATAAATTTTTTAATTATTGGCGAGATGTTTGGCGTTGGGGTCATATTTTAGTTAGTCGCTGCCCAGCTGCAGTGCCATTGCAGACTTGCCTGACAGGTTTCACTGTACATAGCCTCCGACAGCTGCAGGCTGCGTTACGTGCCAGTTTTCGCACCTCATCCAATCTGACGAGACCCCGCGACCTGTGCAGCACTCAACGAAATGACAGCTTAGCTTCAGATACATGCACTGTGTAGTCAACTTTCGCGCGCAGTCCCCCTCCTCTCGACGGGCAATTTGAATAATTGCGAAATGGCAACGAAATAATCCTCAGTGAGGAGATGCCTCAGTTTTGGTGCTCATTTCATGATTTGCAGCAAACATATGACAAATTAGTTGTTACATTTTCTGCTTCGGCAATTGGAAAGTAAACACAAGCTTAAACAGAAGATTAAAATTCCCTTTTCCCGCTTTTGTTTGCAATGTCTTGAACAAAGCAATGGCACATATGAAATCTAAGTAATGAAATTTGTTGCGTATACGACGCATAGTTTTCTTGGGTACTATCCAGCTTTGGCCAGGCGAATAAACAGTGAAAATTGCTGCTTAACTTGAACCGGCGACCTTTCATTTTATAAAAATGGATTTACACCAAAATGTTTCAATGCCAAATGTCACTTTAACAATTTCAGCTTAAAATGAGGAGCTGATTACCCGCATTAGAATATCTAAGGAGCTGGAAAAGGAAAGCCAAGCTGAATCAGCGACAAGATAAAATGCTGCTCAGTGCTGCATAAAAAAAGGTCAAGTCCATCTTTGGCATAATTAAAAATTAATAAGCGGCTGTTGCTGCTGAAACAACAGCTGCTCGGCTCAGCGAAGCGTGTTGGTATCACAATCTGTAATTATGTAAGGGCGATTTCATGATGCGACTCCAGTAAAAACAACAAAAACAAGTGCATGGTATTAGCCTGCTTCTGGCCCGCTTCTCAGGCTTATGTTGTTGCCAGCTGCTAAAAGCGCAAATGAGCATTAAAAACTCGTTTCAACTAAATATTTAAACAGTTTATTATGCTGGCAGCCAGCCCCTTTCAGCACAAACACACACGTATGTTCTGGGCGTGGCAGACGCTAAAAGCCGCGCATGATTATGGCCACCTGACCGCCATGTCTTCCTCTGCCTCCCATCCCTATGGCAACCACCACAACGTGTCTCGCCAGTGTAAAATGGCGCGTGCAATGCGCCGAAAGGAAATTTAAATTTGAATTAATTATGAAGCTGGGTTCTGGTCTAGGTCGGGTTCCTCGTCCATGTGCTGCTGCCGGGGCCTGGCCAGTGTCCTGCACCTACAACTGACTGCAATTAGTTGCTGTGGCTGGCTGCATGGGTGTTAAATTTGCCAAACAACAAATAATAGCACTTAACACGTCACAGAAAAAAGGAGTGTGAACATTTTAACCAAGCCTTTGATAGGTAGTGGAAAAATGAGATAACTCGCATAGTTTCACACTGATCATTAATGAAATGTTTTGTAATGTAGAAACTTTTAAGGCCTGCAACAGTTTCGTGTCATTAGCTTTAAAATTGGAAGACAAGTTTACAGAGAATCAGAGCTAAGGACAGACAGAAACACGGAAATATCTATATTGAGCTGCCTGTTGATACTGATCAAGAATATTTATATCATATGCTGTCGGAGATGTCTCTTTATATGCTTTACATACTACAATCTGTATATTCTCTGCAAGGCTATAGAAAAACATCTGTATTAGGTATTTTCACCATTGGCTCGCATATAAATGGAAAGTAAACAGTTTGAGCCCTCGTCAATTTCAATCTCCTGTGCCAAACAGTTTATCCGTCAAAATGTGAATGGCAGCAGCTTGTTAAATTACAAATGAACTCAATGGCAATAGGGGATCTGCAGCAGCAGAACGGTAACTGTTGTCCAGGCGCCGTCTACACAGGGTCATTAACATTTCACGATTGCCAAATTCGAAATTCGTCAAACTGACCGCGAACACGCAGCAATCGCTGTGACTGACCCATAGATAAGGTCGTTGGAAATGGAACTGCATGCAGTGAAATCAAGCATTCAAGTGTCATTAATTAGTCAACAAACATGGCCAACAATCGACGGCCGCTTTGGTGGTCAGTCAAAAACAACATTCATTGGCCACGCCCACACGCTTTTACGCTTCATTTGGCCAAAATGAAACGAAGGCGTGGCACAGGCAACAGCAACAGCAACGGCCGCTGCATTTGCGTTTAATTACGAAATAATCCAGTGAACGGTGCGCACGAAAATCGATTGCTATTGGGATTGGCATTGGCGGCTCTCTCATCTACGCTTCACTCCACTTCAATTCGTAGCTCAGCCGCTGCAGGCTCGCAGCATGTCATCGCCAATGATCCAGCTCTCTGGGACGCGACGCCCGTTGACGTTGCTAACCCAATTAAACTGTCGCCCCCCGTCAACCCCAGCCAGCGAATCCACAGTTGCAACTGTTGCCAGCATTTTGCCTGGCACTTTGCCCAAACCGCAGAAGCAAAAGCCTCGCAAACGCTTCACTTCGCGGGCTTCAATAGCAATTTGGGTAAATTCCTTTTTAATTTCAACCGCAGCCGCCCGTTCGTCGTTCTTATGGCCTATTAGCTTGCTTAGAGATATCCGCGTGACTTATCGCCAGTAAAAGCGTCAGACTAACAAGTCTGAGATCGCCGGTTCGAATCCGCAAGCAATATCTTAATCTTTATATTTGCTTACTACATTTTTTATTTGGCACAAAGAAAAAATAGCTGTAAGAGATTAAGAAAAGGGTACTTAATTCAAAGCTGAGCTTAGATCGGATTTTAGGGTTAAAGCCCCCAAAAGGAAGAAAAGCAAAGCGAATGCATAGCGTTATATCTTCTGTATATGTATTTAATGTAAAGAACAGAGCTCTGAGTGGCAAAGGCGGGTTTAATAAACGAAAGTTTATTCTTCAGTTTCAAGACTCCCAGCGGAAGATTTTTTTTGTATTTTTATTTTTTCCCGCGAATGCCGATGTACTGCATCCCACCTCCCGCCCAATCGACCGTGAGGCGCTGACGTGTAACGTAGACACGAGTTGCGAAGTAAAAAAGGATACAACCTTCGACTATATGCTAAGAATAGTTACTTTCTAAATAGTTTAGAATAGAAGACTTTATACGTGGAAGAGAAGACTCCGAGCAAAATAACCTGTAATGCTTGTTATAATTAGCACAGAGAACCCTGAATGGTTCATGCAAGGCATAGTTAAGTGGGGATAGAGAAATTGAATTGGCTAGTCAGCACAGAAGAGTCGATTTGACCCGTAATTAGCTAATGAGTAAATATTAATCCAAGCATGGTTCTACGATTGATAAAGGAAGGAAGATTATTCATCAAAAGTCTGCTGCCAACATGGGCGGAAACCGTTGATGAGAAGTGGTCATGCTGGCGAGTGGGGGAATAGTGGAAAGGTAATATCTCAAAACGCTCCATGGGCAAGACTGGGCAATACCCGCTAGTAATTGTATATTCCGTGAGCTTTGTGTTTTTGAAGTGTATTTTCACGCGCTCATCTCTATTTGGCTTTCATAGAGTCGCGGCGCTGAAATTGAATTGAATGCTAGTTTTAGTTATCGTCTGGTTTGGGTTGCATTTTTGGCCGCCTCGTCGTGCAAAAACAATTTTCAATGCTATAAAGACGAAAATTTCATTAGCTTTTCAAACACACACACACACACAGAGGGAAATGCACACATGTACACAGAGAGCGTCTAGGCTAGACATAATCACAAAGAATATCATGGATATAAAGAAGACGCCGTTTTTTTTTTTGCCTTTTTGACTGTCTTTACTTTTCGTCTGGCACAAATCAGATTTGCGTAAATTTAGCTGCTGTTGCTTTTAGAAAAGTGGGTGTGTCAGTCGCGCGAGACAGCGGTAACAAAAAGTATCTGTTCGCTAATTGTCATGTGCAAACTTGGCTAGAAAATGTGGCCCTAAATTTCTTATGAAATTGCCATGAAAAAGTTGCTGCTGTTAATTGCGTTAACTGCTCTACATCCACATAATCTTCATATTTGATGCGCAAACATGCGGCAGCAGACTGGCGAATTTCTTATATTTTCTTAAAGCAATTTTCTTAGGAACATCTTAGCCGTTTTTCGTTGTTTTTGGCGTGTGTTGACTTTTGTCAGCGGCTTTCGGCGTTTTGCTCTGCTCTGTTTATCTTCAAAAATTTACCCATGCAGTGCATTTTCTTTGTGCTTATGCAATTATGACTGAAAATGTAATTTCGCCTCTTCAACCTAAAACGTTTCTGTTTATCTTGTAATATTGTTTACACAATTGGAAAAATGGCCTCTTGCCTGCCTGTTTATCTGTTTATTTGTTTGTCAAACATTTTTAATTAGTTTCGTATTCAGAGTTAAGCGTTTTTCTGCAATTTGTTTTTATTTTTCTTTTTTATAGTATTAATCGATAGTCGTTAATTGATTTGAGACAACGCGTTGCAAAAACAAAACCGACAAGAAAAACATAAATGTTTTGATTACATTATTAAATGGCTGACCAAAAAAAGAATTTTAATTAGAATTATAAGCATACAATTTTTAAAATTTTTTTAATGCCCTTTAAATTACCGGATAAATATTTATTTAGGTACTTAAAGGCTAAGAGCCATTTAATATGCCGATTACTAATTTATATTTATTATGCTCTCCATTCATTGAAAGTGGACAAAGACGTGATAATGACGTTGTGAACATGTCTGTGTGTGAGAGAGAGAGACAGGAGGGAACATTTGCAACTCCGAACAAGACCTATTTTGAAAACACTTGCAGAGGGTATTATATTTTTATTTTTTGTCCCTAGTGTGTAACGCATAGAAGAAGACACCGTCGACCCAATAGAGTGTATATATTCTTGATCAGTATCGACTGTCGAGTCGATATAGTCATGTCTGTGTGTCCAGATGCCAAATCTCGCAGTTTCGTCATGAAATTTTTACATACGTCCCTCATTCTGTTGCAATCGTACATATTCGGAAATGTTCTTTGTCAATATCTTATCAAAATCTGCAATAATCTGAAGGCTATCCTCGGCTACAGGGCATCTGTCGGTCGTGCTCTCTCGACTAAAGTACATAAGCTAATTTTTTTCTCTCCTAAGCTTAAATAATTAAATAAAACCTTTAGATGCTGAAGTACTTCAATTTACGTATAATACATTTGAAATAAATATTTTTGTTTTCAAATTTTCTGGTATTTTTATAGGTCCGTATACAATAATTAAATTATAATTATGCATTATTTTTTGATGCTGAAACTCATTATCGATGCATTTTAAATGACTTGATTCAGCTTAGCGTGAAATAGAAAAATTTAATTTAAATTATATTTTTACCATATTTAAAATAGGCCTTTAATGGCGTAGACAGATATAGAAAAACCATTGAAAAATTAAACTGTGCATGTGTGCGAGTGTTTAATTCGCATGTATTCCATTTGATGTTTTTTGTGAAATATCAGAATTTAGAATCCAAACGTTGCCAAAGGCGGAACATTAATTCGAGGAGCTCAACACCGATGTTATTCACACACACGCCCACAGCGAGTGGGGCTGGGTGGTGCAAGGAAAGGGGCTGTGGTGCGGGCTTCTACAGACACACACAGAGAGAGAGAGAGAAAGTGTGAGAGAGAGGGAGAGGGAGACCAAGAGATACACATGCTTCCAGCAGCATCCTTTGTTTGTAATTAATTTCAATATTGCGAAGCATTACAAGTGAAGCCCAGTAAATTTCAAAGTATGCTGCGAGGCCAATAAACTCACAGAGGAGCGCACGCGGGCAGCAAGGAGCGTAGGTTGAGGGCGTGGCTATGTGGAAAACACATTCTCAGTATATTACACACGCGAGACGCGTGAGATGAAAGGAAATGTTGAAATTTAAACTTGCACGTGGATGGTGGAGGGCAGGCTGAAGTCCTTCCCTGATACTACTGTCGGGCATTACTTTGCCCATAAAAGTAGTAAAATTATGTTGACTGAAAACAGCGGCAGTGTTTGCTGCCACGTGGGCGGCCAGCCGCGGGGGCACAACGGGCCGATATATATCGGCATCTCACAAATACCCATTCCTGAGGCTTGCAGCTGCAGATAAAAGTAGTCGCTGGCGTTTTAGTTAAAATATTTGCACGCCTTCCCCAGCTGTATGCTCACTGTATATCTTGCAGATACATTTTGCTGCTTCTGCTGCTGGTGTTGCTTCTGTTCATTTCGAATAAAATGCTCGCTTATTGGCCGGGGAATTGTTATTTGGTAGCTACTGTAGCCCTGCGCTTGCACACAAACAACAGTTGTGCATAATTTCAATTTACAGGATAACAAAACAGAAAACGTTCGACTGAGACAGCAGCTCAGAGATTTGGCGATTGACTGAGGGGCCTTAGAGCTTTGGCCTTGAAGTGGATGGGCAGCAAAGAAAGAAAAGTTCTTTGATAATACGAAAGTGTGCTACCCCCTATCAGCTGAATACTACTTATTAATAAAATTGTACATTAATAGTTTGCAAAGGAACAGACCAACAAACGGTAATGTCTCAGCCTGCAAGCTAATAAAAATAACATTACAGTAAATGAGTTCTCTGGCGTTTTCTTCAATGTGCTACATATTCTGTGGCAAAACTATTATACCCTCTTATAAAATTTAATTGTGTTTAAGTATTTACGCGCACTATTTCAAACAAATAGTTCACAAAAACAAACTGCAGCCCCGAAATATCCAAAGCATCGTTCAGCCCTTAAAACGAATTTAACAATATTATTGATTTGACATCTACATAATTTAAAAATAAAATAATAATAAATAGCTACGACAATTAGAAGTTAAGAATTTCCTTCAATTTTATAATTCGAAATTTACATGATGCCCCAAAATTCAGTGGACTTTGAAGTGTGCTTTCCGCCCAGCGATTCCATTTCCGCACTGGAATTTAGTCCAGCACCAAGGAATATGCTATGCGCCGGCAGTTGGGATCAGACGGTACGCACCTGGCATGTGGAAATGAACGGGGCAACAATTCCAAATGGTTTCTGCAAAGTCAATTCACCCGTTTTGGATGTGAGCTGGAGCGATGATAGCAACAAGGTGTATCTGTCCACGGCGGGACGCGAGGTACAGCAATGGGATTTGCAGTCGAACCAACTGATCCAGATAGGCACACATGACGCAGGCGTGCGTAGCTGCCATTGGATCAATGCACTCAATTATGCCTGCCTAATGACTGGCTCGTGGGACAAGACCCTCAAAGTAAGGCACCTGATACCCTGATTTAGATGGAACCCAGCAGTAGTAGTAACACCTGTTTGACATAGTTCTGGGACATACGCAGCCCAATGCCGATGCTCACGCTTAGTCTGCCCAATCGCTGTTACGACGCCGATGTCCTATATCCAATGGCCGCTGTGGCCTGTGCTGATAACATCATAATGCTCTACGCCCTGGACAAGATTGCAATGGATTACAGGCATATGGAGAGTAATTTGAAGCAGCAGACGCGTTGCATTAGCATTTTTAGGGAAAGTCAAAACCAATCCGGAGGCTTCGTTGTTGGCGGTATTGAGGGACGTGCGGCTGTGCATTATTTTTACGGCAAGGAATCATTTGCCTTCAAGTGTCATCGCTCCTCCTGTTCCATGGGCATACATAATATCTATGCAGTGAATGACCTTAAGCATCATCCTGTGCACCAGACCCTGGTCACGGCCGGCTCCGATGGCGTCTATATATGCTGGGACACGTGTTCGCGCAACAAGATATTCTCCAGCAGCACCAAGGATCAGCCATTGACCAAATGCTGCTTTAATCCGGATGGTCAAATATTTGCCTATGCTCTCGGTTACGACTGGGCCAAGGGACACGAGCACTTCGATCCGAACAAGAAGCCCCAGATCTTTTTACATCCCTGCTTTGATGAAATGAAGACAAGGTAGTATAACCGACGACACCTAACGAGTTCGAGTTTCTTAATAGTTTTGAGTTGGCAGTAAAAGAACAAAGGACTGGTCTAATATTGTTTCTAATTCTGTATTCTGCATGGTCAGAGGGCACACATTTTCAAACGCTGTCGGTTGTTGTGTGAGTTTGTCAGACGTTGTCAAACGTTTGTTGGACGCGGTAATACTGCCAGACGTTGCCATATGTTTTCAGACTGTCCAAGACTTTGTTAGGCGTGGTCAGAGTATGTCCGACCTTGTCCGACTTGGTAAGACGCGGTCAGACATTATCAGATGCGGTCGGACGCTGTCAGAGTTGGTCAGGCGTTGTCAAACGTTTGTCGAACGCGGTAAGACTGTCAGACGCTGTCATATGTTGTCAGACTTAACAAGACGTTGTTAGCCGTGGTCAGAGTATGCCCGGCCTTGTCCGACTTGGTAAGACGCGGTCAGACATTATCAGACGCGGTCGGACGCTGTCAGAGTTGGTCAGGCGTTGTCAAACGTTTGTCGAACGCGGTAAGAGTGTCAGACGCTGCCATATGTTGTCAGACTGCAGGATGTTGTCGGACTTGGTAAGACGCGGTCAGACATAATCAGATGCGGTGGGACGTTTTGTGCGTTTGTCAGACGTTGTCAAACGTTTGTCGGACGCGGTAAGACTGTCAGACGTTGCCATATGTTTTCGGACTGTCCAAGAAGTTGTTAGGCGCGATCAGAGCTTGTTAGACTTTGTCGGACTTGTTGAGACGCGGTCAGACATCAGTAATCGGACGACGGACGATGCCGGAAATGGTAAGACATAGTCAGACATTGGTAGACGTAGTCAGAAGATTCCAAGATCTGGTCGGACACAATACAAATACAGTTTACTTCAATACAGTCTACAGAACTAAAAACCCTTAAATTTACGCTACTCCTAACAGCTGCCTAGTTGCTTTTATTGCCGGTCCGCTGACAGTGAAACGTGTGTGGGCAATACGAGCTAAAATTTCACACTTTGTCGCTTTACATATTGGCCATTTGAGTGGGGGGAGAGTTGGCTGCGTTTACAAAAGGCGCCGACTTGTAAATGGGGGCCAGCTTAGCGGGCATCGCGTGCCAGGCGCGATAATGAAACTGAAAGGTAGCTCCACACCAAGCTAGTTGCAGCCAAACGGAACACTGGCAGCTGCACAAGAGTTTTTATTCTTTTTTTTTTTTAGTTTTTGGCCAACTAATCAACTGCGAATCCAAAGCTGCAGAGACTCTTGGCCAGCAGCGATGCGTGTAAGTTTTTCAATTAATTTTTCTTAGCCTGCGAGAGTTCTGAGCTGAACTGAACTGAGCTGAGCTGCCACCATTTACGACTGAGTTATTTCAAAAATGTTTTGCATATCAGATTGAGCTGCAGCTTGGAGCTGGGAGCGGATAGCTGGTAGCCGAGTGCTTGGCGCGCACTTAAACGCCTTCGTTTTAATTTAATAAGAGCTTGCCAAGGCAACCAACCGGCAACTCCAACACGAGCACTGCATCCTAAATGAATGGGAGCTGAAAGCTACCAACATAGAAGCCAAAATAGAGAGAGAAAAAAAAAAACAAATATCAAAAAAATTCAAATGTGCGCGAGTCGTTAGTGACGGACTAAAGCATACCCTGCCCCACACACAATAAATGTTTGGATACAATTCAAAATTTGAATAGCTTTAATTAAAGGATATAAAGATATTCAAGTATGATAAGAGATATTCAAGTTCTGCATAATTCCATTCGAAATAGTTTCAAAAAACGTAGTTTATAAATAAATATTTTTCGATTTTGAAGAAAGACAGCAGGAAAAAGAAAAAAAAAGAAAGAATCGCATGCTTGAGATCTAGATCAATGCCCGTTCATTAACCCGATTTTAGTAATTTGATAAGAGGGTATATATAAAAAAAGGAAACATCAGCAAAACACTCGCGAGTCGCGGCTTTGACTCCAACTCTGAATCCAACAGCGACTCCGCCTGCCGCATGTCAAATTTGAATTTAGCTGCAATTTTTACAACTGTTGCAAAGTCGCCTCCATCTGCGAATGCATCTGCATTGGGAAGTGGCTGCGCATGTGAATGTGGATGTGAATGCCTGCCGCTGGCAGGGTAATAGCAAGAGCACATGGCAGTGTGGAGAGTAAAGGAGCATGGAGCATGGAGCATGTGAGTCAGTCAGACAGTTGGCAATTTGCATAAATTTAGATTAGTGACATCTGACGTGAGTCTGCGATACGAGTGAGTGCAGCGAGCGAAGGACCCGGACGTACAGGCGAGCGGAAATATTAAGTAGGCGACTGCGCGATTGCCACCTCCTAATTCTCAGTCAAGATTAGCTGGCACAAGTCGGCAGCAAGCTGGCAATGACAATGCATATGATTTATGAACTAAACTCCCAGGCGATGTCGCTCCGTTCGGCTCTGCTCTGAAAATCAGCAGCAGCAGCAGCAGCAGTTCATGTGGAAAATTAATCGCATGCAAGCTAATTATGAACTATAAGACTAGTGTTTGGGCTAATTGTCGCCAACCAATGAACACGCAGCTTGCAGCATTTAATAAAGTTTTTGGTTTTCTTTGGAGTAGTTCGATAATTGCAGCAAATGTAACACCACTGTTAAATTAACAGTTCTTACGTACCTGTAAAGCCACAATTGCAGGTTCAAATTGCCTAAGTCCCGTCCACCACAGACCAAAAGGGAGTATACATTTCAGCATACTCGTTGATCACCAGAACCAGATTCAAGAACTTTGATTTTTTATTAATATAGAACGCAATTACCCATTATTTGGCAGGCATAAACTTATTTTTGTATTGTTTAGATCCTACCATATTAAAAGTCCGCTTGCCTCACCGTCACGCTACGCTCAGATGGTTGCCAGATGCTAAGGTTCGATGGAGGGACCATTGAGCGCATCAGCCCATTCTCATATGGGGGTCCCATATCACAGCAACTAGAGCAAAATACTTGAGAAGGCCCCAAAACCTCGACTGACTATTAAGGCCGTAAAGCAAGCTGCACATCTTCACGAAGGCGCTGCTTATTAAAACATATAGAAATACGCTAGTCTGGGGCACGAATAAGATAGGTCCAATTCCAGGCAGCACGCATGGTTGCTGGCCTGCCATGGTACGTGGCAACCGACGCCATCGAACGCTATCTCCGCCTAACAAAGGTCGCAGATCAGATTAACTTCTTCAGCACAAGTAATGCATCCGAACGTGGTCGCCAGAGTCCTGGCTGACCCCATCAGAAAGAGCGCCTCTTTCTCTACAACGGGGTAGATGGGTTGTAAATAACCCATCATTGTAAATACTCCTCAATGTTAATACCACATAAGCTACAAAACATTGTAAATAAACCATGTTTCGCAGTCTTTCGCTTGGTAGAGATCAGAAGATACTGATCGACTCAGTGCTAAATATACTACACTCTTAAATCTACTCTACCTATTTAAATAATTATATAAAGAAATTTAAGTTCCGCTTGGTTTCTCGTCTTGTATTTTTTATTATTTTATCTACATTTTTACATGGTTCTTAGCCTTGACGCTGGCATAAAATAACTATAAATTCTGTTCAGCCAAACCGCCCATTTTGCAGCTTCTGAGTTTGTAGTTCAACATTTGTCAGAGCCGCACCCGCGCACTGGCACATTTTCTAAACTGTTTCCCCCCCGACAAAGATATTACAATTCAACCTATAATTTATTCAGCTAAATCCTTTCGCCAGCCACTTACAGTCTTAGAATAAGCAGCGAAAATAAATTAAATGGAAATCATTTGTCTTGCTCAACAAAATATCACGCAAATGGGCAAGCTGTGAGCTGAGGGCTGAGACCTGGAATAGCTAAGGGGGAGGGCGGAAGTCGGACTTGACAGCTAGTCGCAACAACAAGTGGCAGCAGTTGAGAAAATTTGCATAAAGAAATAATATTCATTCGTACTGTGTACGCTCCAAAGGATGCCAGCATGTCAAAATTGTCCTCGACGGGCGACGGCGAAGAGGATAAAAGAATTTTAAAGCGATTGCGATATAATATTAAACCAAGTAAAGGAGGAGATAGTTATTTCACGGACACCTCGAATGCACATCTTCTACATATTTATCTATGCTTGAAACGGGCATGATACTGCGTCTTCTAAGAGACTTTTATAATGTATATACGATTTTGTTTAGGAGTTAAGATACCTTTAAGAACATTTGAAAACACTAGAGCTATGCCGACTCGGCTGTTGGAACAAGGAAATTCCTTTGCTTGTAAAATACCAATGCGACCCTTTTAACTGGGAAGGCAAATAAAAATGAATGTTATTTATGGGATCATAGATGTCTTCTTTAGCGTGCTGCACATCTTATGGCAAAATTATAATACCATTTACAAGACAACTTTAAGGACGCACGAAAGTATGCAAGAAAAGTACACACTTATATTTTTACTATGACTGCAGGGCTTTATGTAATCTGACTTCATGTGTAAGTAAATATGTACATATGTGTGTTTATATTGTCGGACTATACAAAACCCAACAGCATTTGCATTTAACATGGCAATTTCAATGGACACGCCTCTGCTCCGCCCCAATACATAAACAACAACAACAACAACATCTGCAACGGCGGTCGAAAACTATCTGAAATCTCTGCTAACCAGCCAAAAGGCCGATTAACAAGATTAAAAGCGCCATTAAATGCTTTGATTCCGGCTACAAGTTAAGACCACGCAACCGCAGATACGCAAATTGTTGTTGCCGTTTCGAGTTGGTGTTCGGGTTTGCTCCGAGTGGGGGCCTTAGTTTGGGTTCCATATAATATCTAAATAACAACAAGCGCCTGATCCGACTGCGCTATACGCCTTTTTCAGTGTTGGCAAAATGTGTACAACAATTAAGAGAAATCAAAATTGAAAATGTGACCTGGCTCTTATTGGCCCGATGTTCAGGCAACTAGTCCACGGTTGATTTGATTTTAAACTGGATTGAAGCATGAGAAAGTGAGTACTCGACAGCTTACATAAATTCAAAGCCAATATACTCTTTATCACTTTGTGAACTGTGTATTACACACACACGCACCCAATAATTTATCCAGAGACCAAAAGTTCTTTGGCACTGCTTAAAGGAACATATGTTCTGTGGCAGCAGCCGCAGTCACCGCCCATTGGATGTGTGCCACGGAGAGTATCTGCAGAGCTTGGTTTAAACGCATACGTTGAATTCCTGGTTAAGACGTAAATTACGTTAAATTGCTGTTAAGTAGAATTGTGCTAGCGGGCAAACAAACAAATACAAATACGCAAACACACACACACACACACATTCTCATCGGCAAATGTATCTGTAATCTGTATCCCATGCGCCGGTCTGCGGCTGCGACTGATTTGCGTGCTGAGTCCTGGCGTATCCTCCTCACTGTTTGGCACGCCGCCTCGCATGTTCGCTTGATTGATTTAGGTTGGGCTTATGCCCCACGGGCCAAGCGTTAACGAAACCAGCACACTTAATCCCAATTTGCAAGAGTACAAATGAGTTTTAGTTATTTTCCTTAACCCGCAAAACTAAATTATATATATAATACATGTGGCAGCAGTATACAGCAGTCTCTGTCTTCAGCATTGTGGCGGGTAACAGGTAAAGAGGTTAAATGATTCTCGTACTTCTAAAAATGTGCACCCAAATACTACATATATTGTTCCTTTGGTCTCTGCAAAACTGCAGATGGATCAGTCCACTGCGGCATTACAATGGCCCAACCTTGATCTGACTGGCGCGAGTTCCGATGCAATGTAATGCATCCCACCTCCCGCCCAATCGACCAAGGTGTTAGTCTAATAGGAATAGAGAAGTTTAATTGGCCAGTCAACTCAGAAGAGTCGATTGCGCCCGTTACTAGGATTACGTTTTGAGATTTAAAGGTAAGATATGTAAGCTGTAACGCGAATATAAATAGATACTCGTGCTAAATAAATATATTTATAAATGAGAAATCTAATATTATAACTTTCCGAGATAATTATAACTATTTCGCAGCTTTCAATCAATTTTTGTCAATGTAATTATCAAATAGCTAAATGAATTTTACAATCAAAACTGAAATAAAATAAAATTGGATTTTAATTCGTTTAACCCTTTAAATCGAAAATGAAATTCAAAACGATTGCATTTATGTCTATTGCCCATACACATGTAAATTTTATGTTAATTTTATGTGAAAAATGTTGCTGAAATTTAAAATTCCTCTATTATTCGTACAATGTGTGAAATCATAAGGCAAAATCTAAGTGCAGAGCAGGTGAGAGGTGGGAAAAATGGTCTAAATTTGGGAATGAAATGCATTTGAAATGCATGGAATATTTTTAAGTAAAATTTATTGCATTTTTTCTGGCAACAATTGCCAGAGTTTAGCATTAAATGCAATTAAACGCAAAAACAGCAACAATAAAACCGAATTACCAGAGAGCAAAATTGCATTCACTGAAAATAACAACAACACAAACAACAATTGGCAAGAGGAACAATGGCCAACAAAGAGCAAGCGGCCAACACAAATGAGCAAAAATAATTTTATGGTCAACGGCAACGGCGTTAAGTTGGCTGCGGTTGCTAGTAGTGGAGGGGGTGGTCGAGGAAGTGGGGGTTAGGCCAAGTGAGGGGGGGGGGGGGCTGGCGGCCAGAAAAAGCGGCAGCAACAACTAATTTAAATTGAAATTAAAATTGATTGTTTTTTAAACGCGTCGCATTGCTAACGAGGCACGTAGCCAAACATTGACCACGCGCCACCCCTTTAGCTAGCAGCGGGCGTGGCTGGGGGGCGTGGCAGTGGCATGCGTGTCAAACCATGGCGGCGGCGTCGGCGGTGGTCACGACATTTGCAACAATGGGGCAACAATACAATGAACAATGCTATGAGTAGGCAGCTCGCAATGTGCAACAAGCAAACAAATACGTTAACAAATGCTGAAATTACAACAGCTCCCCCCCTTCCACCCCTACCAGGCCTGACAACAAAGTGTAATGCAGAAGGAAGTGAAGCACAGCGAGAGCTAGTCCAGCTGTTGTTCCAATGCATCCAGAATACGATTGCCACAGTCAGCCCTCTACACACATGCTTATACATACACACTCTCACATACAACCGCACACACCCGCACACCCAGCACAGAGAGCCACTCAATTATTTTGTGTGCTTGTCGCTTTGTTTGCAGTTGTTGTTGCATTTATACCCTGTATCCATTTAAAATTATATAAAAAAGAGTATACCGAAGTTGAGCGAATGTATGAAACGGATCAACCAAGCTATTTTCGAACACACAGCTGCCTTTAGTTTCCTCTCCTTGACAACGCGGAGATTTGCCTTAGCACAGAAAAAAAGTAAAGCTGTAATCAGTAAGGCCTCATGTTCTTTGTACAGGGTATCTTCTAGTCTGAGCATAAGCACTCTTGTTTGTTGTTATTGTTGTTGCTGAAGCAGCTGTCGTCGTTGGCAAATGCGGCAGCCTCTTATTTATTTGCAGAAAATTGTTGCTAATTTCGCATATAACCAAATTGAATTTACAACTGCAGCAGCCGCACGTGCAGCTGGAACCGACCGCCGGCGTCTCCTGGTAACCATAATTGCCGCCATCCTCGTACGCGCGCGCCTACACATTTGGTCTGTCTGCTATTCTGGTCTCCAATTGGCATCCAATTGGACGTCTGCGCTGCGCTCAATTAACTAACTGACTCAGCGTTGTCGCGGTGTTGGCTTATTTGCGTAAATGCCAATACTATATACATACATACATAAATATATTTATGTACAACAACTTACACCTGCCTCAAATACGGTGAACAACAGAAAACAAATGGCAAAACGACAAATTTCCCATTCGATTGTTTTCAATTGGGCGTTCACTAAGCACATATGCCGTGTAAAAAATATAATTAAAGCAAAATGCGGAAGAAATTGTAAGACGAAAAATTTCTTATTCTAAATTTCGTGTTGTGTCCAAGTAGACATTTCAATTGACACGCGCCGTTTTTCATTTGTATAAGCAGAATACAAAAAATATATTTAAAGTACAATACAGAAAATATTTCAATATGTCAAATATCCTATTGCAATGTTTCCAATTTCGCGTTTGCTTTAATAATCACACATGCAGTGTACAAAACATAATTGAAGTAAAAAATAAGTATACAAATTCAAATAAGACATTCATCATATTCTAGGTACCTCGATGTTTCCAATAAGACGCGTGTTTTCAATTAGCGCACGTTTTTTTCATATGCAGCCTACAAAATATGCTCAAAGTAAAATACAAAAAAATGCACTCACCCAGCAACAACACAAGAGTCAGCGAACTTCTTCTTGATTTTCTTTCCTATACCAGCTTCTCTTTGCCCAATCATAACAACAACAATTTATTATTCACCACACTTCTCCTTACATAACACTTTACACCTTAGACTCTTGCGCTCTCGCTCACTCATTACAAGTGATTTATAAACAATTTTCGATGCAATTATTTGATTTAATGAAACACTTAAAAAAATCACGCTGTGATTTTATGACTTGGAACATTGGCTACTTTATACACATAATACACATTACACATTTATTACACTTTTTTGGCTATTTGCACGTGAAAATTAATGTTCGCGTTTTGTGCTTAGCTTCACACTGTGTGACCGTTTGATAGATAAGACACCCACGCCAAAATAATCCCAGCGCTTTAATTGGTATTTGTTTTAGTTATTGTATTTACTTGTGGATCGTGTGGATCGCGTTGCTCTTGTTGTGTTGGATTGCCACACACAAATGGCATCCACAAGTAAATGGCTTCCACAAGCAGGATCTCTCGATTGCGGCCATTCTCTTTTGCTGCACTCAGCCTTGCGCGACATGATAACTTTTCATTTTGCCACGCAGGCACGCTTACACTTGTGTAATATGTATGTGTGCACCGAGTTTAAGGAACAAGCCATAAATTACCCGCAGCAGCAACAACAAAATAGGCAATACCTTTTTTTAAATTACAATATACACACGAGCAGGAAACCGTTATGTAACTCTGTCTTTTCTTCTATTTTACAACTTTGCCACTCATTTATTTTACGGGGTTTTTTTTTCGAACGACCAGCGGAGCGCTAGGGCTCCGCCAAAGCATCAAGTTGCACTCGCACTGAATATATGATTAGAAACAGTAGAAAAATGTTTAGCCGCACTGGTTGTTGTTGTAAAAACACTTTCACATTTGAATAACATACTTAAAAATTATTAAAGCAAAATTCGAGCTCTGAGAATGACGCGAGACAAATAGCTCCGTTTGCAGATCATAATAGAGTGACCATTCGCCGAAAAGACACCCACGCCAAGTTTTGCTCGTTGAGCCACAATTAAGAACCTCTCTCTTGTTCTCTCTCTCCCTTTTCTTATTTCCTTTTGTGCTGCGTACAGCAATTAAAAAAGGTGCTGTCTGATGTTCTCATGCTCTCAGCATTTCTTGTTGCCAAGCTCAGACTTTTACATATACATATATATTTAAATACATAATATATTCATATTTATATTTATTTTGTATAGCGTAAAATGAGTTTAGTTTTAACATAGCTAAGCAATCACTTTACATTCCTTTTTAAATTTCAACCAATACTTTTGGCATGAAAATATTGCTAAACAACTTTAACGAATCATTTAAGTTGCCAACGCGAGGTTCTTATAAGTTTTCTTTGCTTGACTTTCGAATGCCCTCTCTCCGCTATTGTGTTAGATAATTTTAAGTGCAACCCACAGGTAAACAGCATGTTAGAAGAGTTTGCTCTTTTTTTTTGGACACAGCTCCACCAATAGTTTTTGAATAATTAAAACTGCGCTAAAGCAATTAATTTTAAATTTCAGCTTCTTATGTATAAGAGAGTGCTTTAGGGCGTGCGGTGGGCGTGGCTGTGGATGTCGCTGCGGTTAGAAAATATTAAACATTGGGCGACGTCTGGCAAATGTCACTTAAAAAATTGAAAGGTTGCGCGCTGCCAAACCCCCCCTGGGCAGCCAAAAGGGGGCACAGCAGGACCAAAAGGGGCGGCGTGAGGTGAGGCTTGGGCGCTGGCGCACGGAGCGTAAGCGCTATGTTGGCAAAGGCAAAACTTAATTAATTTGAGTAACTTGGCAGCCGGCCGGTTGGGCGGCTCTTTCGCCCCGCTGCTGCTGCCTGACCCCTTGGCGTCTTTGTAGCGCCGGGTGTGGCATGAATTCTTAATGTATGCTGTGTGTGTGTGTGTGTGTGTGTGTGGAGTGTGGGCGTGGTCGCTCTTTTTTTTAAAGGACTGTTAAAGAAAGAAATAACTGGAGCTGACTATGTCAACATAATTAACTTTGAAGTAAGAGCCCAACAGCCAGACACGGGCAACTATGAGGATCCTTCAGATAAAAAACTCATACATAAGCACTCATATGATGGGCTAAAAAAGTGGCGAGAGCTGCCCAAAAAATAGACTCTCCGCCTCCAAATGCAAATTATTGTTAGTGTTACAAATAATTAATTTGAAGCCAAATTGCTGCATGGCTTTCACATGGACTAGAGATGGATCCAAATGAATATCATTTTCTGGATAATTTTAATGCGAGTGTTGGAGTCAACCAGACAATAAAAAAGAATCAAACAAAATATGGATTTGTTAAGTACGATTTTCAAGTGCATAGCTACTAAACTATATGTTTCATATTCTATATACGAGGTACATATATTTCTTTCGATTTTTCACTTCGTCATACTATCGATAAGTATCTGTATTACTTATTCATAATATCGATGAATATCGGTTTTACTTACAAATAATATCGATGTTTGGTTTCTTAAGCATAAATCAATATGAGATTCTCTAAACAATTGAATAATATTAAACTCCAAAAACTTGACTGCTTTATTGTTTACAGGGTATAATCCTCCCTAGTAATACTCCCTAGCCCCACGTGGAACACAAATCGTGTAAAAACACGCGCTGTGCACAGCTCTAATTTGTATGCTACAAAAATGCACTTAGCATAGCTGGATGAGATATTCGTTGAAACGGAATTCATAATATAATGGCAAGCACTGCAGTCAACCCAAATTTTTTATGTATTTTTTTTTTTTGTTTGTTAAAGTAGCCAGACTAACACTCAAAATAAATGAAGTTATATGAAGAGCAAATTTTTGATTGATTATAATTTGCTGTCACTCTTTCTGGATTGGTTCCACAACTTTTCATATATATTTCGAGCAGCGTAAACAATTTACGTCAACTTTAAGCGCTGACTTTCAAGTCGAACAAGCGCTCGGTAAAAGTTTTCCATCATATCAGCTCATTTCAATTTAACCTGCTCGAAAGTTTTTGATTGCCCAATTTGCAGGCGGAATGCAATCGCAGCCACGCCCACTGCTCAAAAAGCATTTCGTCGAGGATTTGGCCTTAAATAAAACTTAAACACGGAGTGCACTTAAAGTCCAATTTGAGGTTCGAAGTAGATGTGTGTGTGTGTGTGTGTGTGTGTGTGGATGTGTGCAAGTGGTGGCCACTGGTCACAGGCCACATGTGTCTGGGTGAGCCAGTGCCAGCTTTGGACACCGCAACTCCTCGCCAGCAGCTCACGCTTCCAGAGATAATGCGCAACAAAATAAATGGAGAAACTGACAGCTTAGGGGAGACAACATGGGTGGGGAGCGGCAGCTCGGGAGCTGCAAATGTTGACGACGATGACTTTTAAATTGTTTTATTGAGGTGCCAGTGTTGGTCAGAAAGTTTAGCAAGTGCAGAATAAATGAGCATGGAGGAAGTCCATTTTAGAGCATTACAAAGCTCCTCCTGCATCCTGTCAGCCATGCCGTTATCCTGTACGTTGCCATGTCCGCATGTGTGTCGGCCATACAAAGTCAAATTGCTTACAGATTCCCGAGCAGCTGGGCAGCAAGGGCAGCGATGGGTTGTGCCTGGGTCCAATGTAATTCCCCGGCCGCATTTTGTGCCTGTCACGTTAAACTTTTGGTTTGGTGGCCTAAGTAGCTGGCGCTCAATATGCGCGTTGACATGTCCAGCAGAGCTGCCCGAGCATTTGGTGTTGAACCAAAAATGCTCATAAAATGTTGCCCACCAGCCCGGAGCAGCCCCGACTGCACATGGACCATCGGAATGGGGCCTTAAGCTGCTGTCAATTGGCATTAGCCTGGAACTGGGCCGGCTGCTGATGCTGCTGCTACTGCTACCCATCCTGAGCTGCAGCGTCATCCTAGCACTGCTCAAAAATGTGATTCTTTTAACAAATTAAAATTAGTTTTTTAATTAAACGAAAGAGAATTTAAAAATTAGCTAGCTGTCTTGAGGACCGGAGCTTAATCAAAAATGCAAGCAATTTTAAATAAATTTAATACTAATTTAGATTTTAATTACTCTTAAATATTTAAATATTTGTATCATGACTCACTGTCGGTTCATGACCTCTTTTATAAATTAAATATTATCTTGACATCTATCAAATATATTGGAGACATTTTGGGGCTGGGCTGGAGCGATTTATGGCTGTTGCTGCTTCTGGAGAGTTTTTCTTTTGAACCAAATCATTTCTAAAAAAAAGTGGATCAGTTCGTGCTTTGTTTCGACTACTTTTTGAGCAACCGGCTTGATTTATGGTTCGTAAGTTGGTAATAAAAAGTAATAAAAAAAATGTAAATTACGAGCTCGAACCGGTTTAGTTAAAGCCCGGCTTGTAGCCTTTATTATTTAAGTTAGTATCACAGATTTTTTTCCGTGCATCTAAAACAATTTTTACGAGTGTGTGCGTGTGCTCGTGTGTGTAACTGGAAAGTTAATGCTGTCGCCGTGCAGATTAAAAGCAAAAGCACATCCAAGGTTGCCACATGGGTATCCTGGTAGTCGGTTGTATTAGCGTTGTGTCATATTAGCTCAACAGATTTAAAAGAATTCGCTGCGTAATGGCAGTGGGACACGGACAATGTGTACTAATTCACCTTTAAGCGACATCTGTTGTTTTATGAAGCAGCTCGGACGGCAAAACACGTGTCAATTGGCTGCTGCCAAGGTGGAGGTGTGAGAGCCAGTTGGTGTTCCAGTGAGTCGATTTTAGGTAGAGTTTATCATTTTTATATGGATACAACAACTTGAACATTTAATTTTAAATACAAAGAAAGTACTTTAACTAAACTTTTTTGTTTGAAAACTAGCTTAGTTCAGGCTTTATATATTTTTGGGCCACAAAACTCCGTTCAGGTTTTAGTTTAGAGTATGAAATTAAGTGTTAGCACTGGCTTTTGTGAACCAAAAAAAAATATATTTACTTTATTAAAACCCAGCTCTATATTTTCTTATCTATACACAAGCAGCAACATTCGTGACTTGGACTATGTTTTGCTTAACTCTTTAAAATTCTCGCCACAAAAAACATTTTAACTTAAAAGAATATGCCAGCATTGGCGTTGTGAAAATGAAAAAAGATTAAGTGAATTATTATTGGATTCACACATTCATTTTATATTTCTTTGTTGCATTTTTTAAAATTTATTTTCTAGTGTTTTAGGTAGGAATAATAATAAAATTTGATTTAAGCTGGCGAACTCTCGCTCGCTATATTTGGCTCTTTCTATAAATGTTAGTATGGTTAATTGATTCATATTATACAGCTTTCAGGCATTAAATCTCAAATCAATATTGAGTTCAACTTGCATGTAGCTGCAATATGTAACGCCTTAGCCCAATTAAATGCCAATCATTGTGTGCTGAATGCGTTACTGGGAAGCGCTCAATTAGCCGCTGTTCCAAATCAATAACTGCAACACGCAGTAGTTGCAACTGGCAACTGGCAACTGCGACGTGCAACAACTGGCAGCTGCGGGCGGAGGCGGCGTCAATCGAGCGCTAACAAAGATAAATGACTGAAGCCACAAAATTGATTTGGTTGACAGATGAAATGTAGAGTCAGTACGTAAGCGGCTGAACGTCAAAGCTGAAGAGCAACAACAGCAAGAATATCAGCATTTAAATGACAGCAGCAGCATCCATAACAGGCAAAACAACAATAGCAACAACAGCTTGAACGACTGCAACAGTTGCCGGTCAACGACAACAATAAAATCAAAAGCATATTTTTCAATCAACCATTCAATCAGAATGGCAGCAATATTTCGCATAAAATGACAAAAAGTGGTGGCAAATTGGGGGCTGGCAATAGGGGGCGTGGCAGGCGAGTCTTGGCTACTAGCCAGTGTGGGTGGCTGCGGCTGTCACTGGAGATGTGCAGCTGCGCAGCGCAACGCATTCGAATATTGAATGAAGCACTTAAACGCATTTCAGGCCGCTGACCGTTCAAATGCAATTACGCATACGCCATGGATGCCCGGCTGCTACTGCTGCACTGCGGCTGCACTGCGATTGCTACTGGTACTGCAACTGCTGCCGCCGCTTCTGCTGCCAATTGACACTTTGACGCATAAATCAACTTTATTGTTTATTGATTTTTATGTTTGTTCCGACGAAACGTTTTTGTGTGTGTTTCATTTTATTAAATCTTTCTCGTGCCGTAGACGATCATTCAATCAGTCCGGTCTGCCTACTGTGCCCCACAGTCCCTTGTTATTTATTTGAATTTATGCGATTTTAATGAAATTGGTTCATTGTTTGCAATTGTACACATCAATCGCAGCCAGCTCTCTCTTTTCTTCTCTCTCACGCTCCGCTTCTCGGCACCTCACTCGATATGTGAGGCATATCTGAATATGCTGAACAATTCATAAATCGATTAAAGATGTTTCTGAGTTCACTTTTATTATTATTATATATATTTTTTGTTGTCATCAGCAGTTATTTGCATGTACATACATGTATATGTCGTTGTTGCTGGCAACCGAAATGTCAGGCCATAAATAAAAACGGCTCCCGTTTGCTCGGATTTTAGTTATCTGCATAAAATCTGTGCATGCCCAGAGTATTACATTTATTGATTGACACGAGATTTTAAAGCGAATATCCTTCTATTTTTTATTGACAGTTGAATAAATTTGAGCTATCCATGCGTAGGTTTTAGCTTTAACACAAAAGAACGTCAGATATACAAATATAAAATACCCTTCTAAAATGATGGCTTTAGCTTTTGTAGCCATATGAGAAGACTTTAAATATAGTAATTCCATGTTTATTAGGTTAATAAATGCGGAGTTTAGTCGAAATATTCTAAAAATTAAAAAAGTGAGCTTTTGATACTTATCAGGAATAAATATACTTAATTGTTTCGGAGCTGCTTTCTTCCACTCGATTTCGGTTTTAAGCCCAAAAAATAAACTACACTTAAATGTCTTCAATTTCTTTAATTCCTTTAAGTTATGTCTGAAACACTAACAACTTTTCTGTTTACAATTCTTGCCGCCCGCACCGCCGCCCACAATCAAAGTAATTCTGGTTTTTAGTCAGTGCTCATCAAATGTTTTCATGGCTCTGTGCTGCAACAGTCAAGTGGCAATGCTTTGAAATATAATGGGAATTCCTGAAAAGTTTCCCAAACGCTGACAATTCCCAAAAAACTTTTGGCCCAAACGTGGCCATAGGCAAGTCGCTGAATGTGGCCGGGCGAGACGCAACGTAAAATACAAATTAAAATTTAAATGAGCTGCCGCGAATCTCCTTCAGCTGGCAAGCCAACAGCGCCAGCGCCACCTCCTCCATGTTGACACGTGACAAAGTCGAGCGGCCAATAAAACAATATACAATCTCCCAGCGGCCACGCCCACAGCGATTGACTGAAAGGCGTCAAGTGTTCGAAACAATTCCAATAACCGTTGCCCCAAGCACAGGAAGTGGAGCCAATAAGCGTTAGTGGAAAGCAAATCCCCGAGAGGCGCCCAAAGGAAAGGCCCAGCTAATAATAGAAAACCCCCGCAGCGACGTCGACGCCGGCAGCGAATGCCAGCTAAGCATTAAATTGATAGAAACAGAAAATGTTGCATTTAATTGAAAAATGTTTCAAATGAATTTTTGCCGGCGCTTTACACAAATCTATTTTGATTTTGGTTTTGTTGAAAATTTGTATTTATTTTCGTTATGCTTGTGCAAATAGGCTCGGAAAATTAAAATGCGATGAGGCTAAATATTTAATTGTATTTATGCCCTAGACCCATTAAAAATGAATAAGCAGGGTATATTGATTTTGTGCAAATGAATGTAAGCGGCTGGCAGACTCTACGGGGCTTGACAAGAGATAGAGATTTGAAATTAATATTCGCGTATACTTAACGCAGAACAAGCTTATGATTATTCTTAGATACTTCCCATTTGCAATATATCGATGGCTATTTATTTCAAGATAAAATCACTTTGTAGATAGCTCCTCCTATTCCAAAATCTTTTAGGTAAAGGCTTCTCCTTGGTATATACACAAATTTAAGTGACATATTGGAGACCTAAAAAATGTTATATGGATCGGACTATAAGAACCGAAGCTATTCAAGACTTTTTTGCAGTTAAAAGTACAGTGCAAAAGTTGTGTTAGCTATATAGGACATAAGTTAAGCACTGATGAGCAAAGAATATATAAAATGTGGGGGCTACGCTTTGGCTTTTGTTTGGCCCCAACTCAACTTTGCCTGTCTTCGTTTTGGCCTGCTCCAGTCGCAGGCAAAAACTGCGATTCATCAACTCAAATCAGCGGAGACATGGCAGCGACATGTGACGGGCTTGTCGCCGGCGGTTGATAACCGACTGCCACCCACTGTGACCACAAGTCAACGAGGTGATTTGCATGCATGCAAGAACGGCCACAACAATAACAGCGTGAGGCAGGCGGGTGGCAGATTAGGCGCTGATTGCGTCGATTGGCATCGCCAAGGGAGCTGCTGCCTCTGCTTCCTATCTGGCCAACGCGTCAAGTGCTCACTGTGGATGCACTGCAGCATAAATAGTGAAGCAAAGAAAGAATGAAAGGAACACACGCCGTAAAGTTAAATTCGGCAACCAGGATGCCACATTCACATTCACATTCCCCATTCACATTCGCATTCAGAATCGCATTCACATCGCCATCGCCGCATGCGTTACGCAAATTGAATTCGTTGGCTGAAATTTATGCACCGTCGCGTTCGCTGTTGTTGCCCAACATGGAGACGATGAAGCTGATAGAGCTGGAGCAGGAGGAGCAGTTGGAGATAGCCACTGGTAACAGTTCCATATCGACACTGTTGCAGCATTCGAACCGCAGCTACTGCATGTTACTACCAACTGGTAACTGAGAAATTTATGCTTTGTTTTGCCCTGCGAAACATGCAACATCAATTCTCGTTAACTTTTCATGCACGGCTGCGCCATGGCGCACAAAATGGACACACTCCATTCTTTGGCCTGAAAGTGGTCTAGTCAAAAACAAGTATGAATGCTCCAGTCAAGACTGCCCGACCATCAGATACCCTGAACCAAGCGTCAAGCTGCCCTTACAATTATTCTATATGAGCACACGATGTATTAAAAAGTGAAATATTCTACATCCGTATGTACCATACGCAGTCTCGTTTTCATTAATTTTATATACTTTGTAAATAATAAATAATCGCAACTCCCATCAATGCTATTGTCAATATTATAGCCGTTTGAAAACTGCAAAGTTTTTGCAAATGGTTGGCCGCCCACAGCGTCTCAATTGTCGCCTCGCTCCATCCCTCTTCTTGGGCGCGGTGTCATCACCAGTTAAATATTATTTTGACAAAATACAAATAACAAAATAAAATTATTAAAAATGTATATACAATAATATATAGTTTGAAATAAAATTGTAAGCAAGAAAGCAGAAAATTTAAAGTCTATATATATATATATATATATATATATATATATATATAAGTCTATATATATATATATGTATATATATATATATATATATATAAACTAAAAGTGTTAGCCAACATAAAAAATGTGCGGGTTGTCGGTACCAAAAACATCCAGGGGAGAGACATCAGCAGATTTCGCTGTAAATTCAAATTTTGAGCTTGTTGAGAATTGCAAGCATCAAGAAATGAAATTAAGGAAAATAGCCATTCTTGAGTCAATTCTGGGTTAGTGAAAGAGCTTTATCTTGTTGTATAAATAACTCTTTATTAGGGGTCAATGTATATTTTAATTCATATTTCTTTAGCTGCTAAAAAAAACTTGAAATACTATGATATTTTATGGTAGCTGTATTTTGAGAAAAAAAGGGAACTTTTTAATTTTCATTAAGCAAAAACATGTAATGAAAAGACTAAATGTTCTCCTCGGGACTCACGATCTGATGAACTCTCGCTCACTGGTAGCATATTCAATTACAGAACGATTATAGAAGAATTTTCACCATTAAATTATTATAATATAATTTAAACATCCATTCTAAGGTCGCAAGCAATTTGGCTTAATTGCTCGTAAGATCTAAATTTAATTCTAATTTCTGAACGCATCGTAGCACTGCTTAGTAAGTTTTTTTGTGCCTTTTGCACAATTGAGCATTGTGCACAGTCGATTTGCTAGGAACATACGCCACAAATACTTTCGATTACATTAATACACATACCAGAAAAAAAAAAAAAACAAACAAAAATATATATGTGCACTTTAAGTAGGACAAGGGGGTTGAGCTACGAAATAATATGCAAAACATGGCCTGACCTTCGTGACAGGGCGCACAACGACACCTACCACCAATTGCGGGGGCCATTCAATAAAAATGTAAATTAACTTATCAATTACAACGCCAAACAACAATAAAGTCGAAGAGGCAACTGGATTGGGGCTGGGCACTGTGAAGATGCGCGCGTGCCCCATGCAAATATCGTTTGAGGGGGCGACTTCATCTTGTGGCCAATGTTGAGTGCCGGGGAATGGGGATTTTAACGGGTTTCTTATGCAAATCGCCCGGCCGAGGTTAAAATATATTCCTGCTCATAATTTTTATTTCCGTTATTCAAGTTTCAAGATTGTATTGCACACTTTTTGGCATCGTTGTCGCATGGCCAGCAGGCTGCTGCCTGGCCAAGTCCTTGTCCGCCACCTTTCCTGTTCTCGTTACGAAATTTGCCTTGCTAATAGACTAGAAGTGGGCCGACGAAGAGCCAAGAGCTTCAGCTTGTCGTCTGGCTGTGGTGCGGCGGCCAGTCAAAAGGACAAAGTGGAGTCTGGCGCACAGATATGGCGCCATCGTGATGCCTTAAATGACATAAGTTACGACTGCCCGGGGGTGCATTTATTTTAATATGTAGCTGATAAGAGCCCGTCCAGATATCTTAATAAGATAAGAGCGCTGTTAACTGCGACTTCTACTTGAACTTTAGTTTATTTTTTAAGGTGTCCTCTCAAACAAGTACTTAATTCGGTAAATGCATTAAGGCGGCGCATACAACAAGACGTTTGGTGTTTATAGACTGTCTGAATATTCTGAGAAGCGAAAAGTGTTTTGTAAAAACAAGTCAACTTTAGACATTACATTTTTTAGACCAAATCCCTGGGTTAGCATATACTTGCATAACATTCTTTCGGGCCTTGGGATAGATAGTCAGTCAGCTAGTCAATCATTTAGATAGTCGGTCAATTAGTCAGTTAGTTAGTACGTAATCCACTCAGAATTTCAGTAATTCAATCGAATAAATAGTCAGCCAGTCAATCTGTAATTCAGTTAAATAGTCAGACAGTCAATCAGTCTGTCATTCGAGCAATCACTCAATCAGTCATTTAGTCAGTTCATCATAAGTCAATCGGTTAGATTGTCTTTGAGTCGATCAGTCTGCCAGTCAGTTATTTGTACAGTTGTACAGTCAGCCAATTGTTTAGTTTTTTATATATAAATATGAATGAACCTGAAGATGTTTCGTTCAGTGCATTTAAAAGTCTCTGTAAGCTGTTTTGCCTTGCTTTTCCAGCTTGACTATAACCTAAAATATCGTAACAATTTTACTTGCTTCATTTGAACACCTTTTCCGGCTAGCCCAACGTAGCACAAAACGTTTCTATTTGAAATACGTTGCCTTTAAGTCACATACTTTTCACATCTCCCACCCGCTCGTTGCTACTTTTATCGCTTGTTGCAGCTGCAAGCACCTCTGGAATGGCAAGATATGCTCATCACATAAGCCGCCTACAGCATTTTCACACAATGCACACAAGCCTCATCAGGCAACACTCGCACTCACCTTTCTGGGACTGGCCCAGAATTGAACCATCAGAACGTATGAGAATATTCACGAGTCGCCAGTTCTTTTGGGACTTGGCACTCAGAACGGATGCAGGCGCGGCGAAGCGAGGCAAATGGCTGGACATGAACTGGATGATTCCAGCTGTTGATGGTCATGCTGGTGCATTTTCATATTCACACCATTTGGGCTAGTGGAGTGCCTCTTCTGGCCAGGCCAGACAAATTATGGCCACGATTCTGACTACTTGTTGGACTCTGAAGGCCTCTTAGAGAGGAGGCTGGCAGTGCTGCTGCTCCGGCGATAAGCATTTGCGTGATTAATGAAATTTGATGCCCCTGCCCAGGAGAACGGCGCCGAAAAAGAGCTGTGAGCGGCGCATGAGTGGAGGAACCAAATAGGAAAAGCTATTGCCGAAAACTTAATACCCTTGTGGTATTTACGAAAAATTTGATACTAGTTGCATCGAAAGAGACGCTGCTGTTGACACTGATCATGGATGTATGCATATATTTTATGAAATCGAAGAAGTCTTCTTCCATGCCTTTCACATTTTACCCTCAACAAGGGCATATTAAGAAAGGCTAGCGAAAGGTAAGTAAGGCTTTTGCACACCTTTCCACAAAACAATTGCACAATCGGTCAGCATGACTTATGAATATGGGCCGACAGTGGGCGGGCCAACTCGTCTCACAATGTCTAATTGGCTGGCCTGGCCAGTACAATATGGGCCAATTAGAATTTGTAATCGCGCACGCTTTGCCCATTTGAATTTATATCGAAATTTAATTTAATTAATAGACCGCCAAGTGGGGCAAAAGTCGGCCAGGTGGTGTGTCCACTGCCATTCTTATTGGCCAAACGCTCGCCTATCGCAGCGGGAAGTGTCAAAAAGTCAACTCAATAACTGTTTATTTAACTGGCATATTTCCAATTTCCAACTTTGTGGCCTACTTGCAATTGGCGGCTGGGTGTGAGTCAGGCCCAGACCAAGACTCAGTTAAACTGGTAGTCAACAGCTTCGTTGGGTCCACGTGGTGAAATTTGAGCCTCTTTGCATGTTGGCCAATATTTTGAGCCCGATAAGAGCTGAATTTTATTTGCCTAATCAATTTGATTTCTCTGGTGCTGTTTGGATAACTCAATAGATAGTTGCATAAGGCTTCATAGCTGCGAAAAGGCACAAAAGCTTAACTGTAAGAGTTACAGAAAGTCAACTACAACTACCCATAGATGGTTTGGTTGTTTCTCTATAAGTAGGAAGATTGAATTTAAGAAATTATGAAGTACCAAACCTTGTTCATTTTCAATCTAAGAGATCAGAAAGAAAAAAAATCAGCCGTGAATAGTGAAAATATTAACGGGGCTTAGCTATTTCTTGGCATCTATATGACAATTGCTGCCAATTTGTGTTCAGTAAGAAAATTCAGCTATTTTTAAGATTGAATTCAGCTTGTTTTTGAAGCGACATTTTGTCACGATCTCAACAATTGTCAAAGTCGGCGAATAGCTTATATCAAGTCGCTCATAGAACGCTTGCAGCGTTTATTTCCAATTCCATTCACTTTCAATTTATTTTTGTCCAAGCCATACATTTTCCCATCTCTCTTTTACGATGGCTGTCCACCTGATATTGTGATCGATATCCATAATGGGCGAGTAGCTTATACCGCGCCCACATCTAAGCCTACACGCCCATTTGCTACCGTTTAGCCAGATTGATTTCATGCCAGCCGCTGCACGACTCGCTGATCATTTCCATTTTGCAGTGGCAGCCGCACAACGCCCACAAATGTGGGCGAGCTGCATTTTCCCAGAGGTGGCCATCAATCAAATTCGAATGCGAGTGCGAGGACGAGAACTGCACTTCACTTGCCTTTGTGGCACGACGGCGAACGGGATGCACGGGTGCCGCATTTGGGACCCTGAGCGCTTTTGGTTGTTAAAATTGTAGCGGCATCATTTTTCATATCCGCGGCAAACAACTGCCACAAAAAGCTAAAAAACAATATACAGTCGAAGGCATGGAAATCGAGTAGCAGCTAACAGCGGGAGCTGCAATTGGACCTGAAGCTCGACCTGGACCTGCAGCTCGTGTCTGTGTGTGTAGCTGTGGATGTCGAATGCGTGATCGCCAGTTTGTTGCGTTTCTTTCGACTGCGTCTCCCTCCCGAATAACGCTTTGTTTTTGTACTAAGCAAACTAGTCATCGCCGCCCCCTACCATTGGCCACCAAACCCCCTGGCCGACACTTGCTTTGTGTGCGCAGCGAATGTTTCGATGCGCGCGAATTTGTTGCAATTTCTCATTGTCAGCAACGCGTTCGCCGGTAAATTTTGATTAAACGCTCCACGGGAATTCACTTTGCTGGCCCGTTTCGCGTTTCGAGTTACTCGTGCGCTTTTCTATATCCCGTACCCCTGGAAAGTGCTCAAATAGAGGGTATATTGCACTTGTTCCAGTGCTTGATCAGTTCGATGAGCTGGGTTTATCCAACAAAAGCAGAGATATAAACAGCTTGTCAAGTAAACATTTCTATTTATATTTAAATAATATATTCATATATATTTTATTGTATATTGATAGCTCGATTTCTTCAACATCGAAAAATATCGATGCAGCCATGTTATTTTAAGCAAATTTTAAATATATTTAAGTGAATGCCTTTTCCGATAACTCTATTCGATTTCTCAAACATAAATAAGTATATGATATATATATATATATATATATATGAAGCACGTGTATGAATATACATATGTAGCTGGGTACAGGGTGTCTTATGGACAGGCACTCTTGACTGCAGCAGTCTTACCTGTTTTTTGGCTCTTTTTTTTGTGAACTCTTCGATAGCTGGACCTCCTGTCCTTGCCCACTTTCATTTGAATTTGATAAATGATGCTCGTCCCGGAGCGATATGTTATGCAATTTAGGGATTTGTTTTTGGTTGCGATATTGCGAAAAAAAAACCGTAGTTGGTTAAATGCTAGCACATCGCAGTTATAAATGAATACGGCTTTTGAAAATCAATTAGAAGGTCTGCTAGGTGAAAGCGCACCTATCTACAACAGCTAAATACAAGCTCCTTTTTTGTTCAAGGAAATCTGATTAAAGAGAGCTACAGAGTGAAATGTGCGAGGCTGCGGAAGAGCAACGGCGGTGCGCATTAATAGCGCCCAATAACAAGCCGTAATAATAATTTTGCTCCAATTAATCAGCGTTAAATCAGCGAACCGACGTCAAGCGACGCGATTCCATTCGATGTTTACCAATTGCCGCCTTTGTTTTGCCAGCCTTTTTATTATTATATATTCCTCTTGTTGTTGTTGTGCCCTTTGTTAAAGCGGATCAATGTCTGGGAAAGTAGCAGATGCCCAAGTCGATGTCTGGTTCCATTAAGCTTAAATAATATTAAAGCGGCAGGCAAGAGAATTCAATTTGTGCAATAATATTGCTAAAGTTTTAAATTTTTAAATTGAGCATATATGTATGTAGATTGCACTTTATATGGTTTCCTTAATAGTGTAATTCATTTGAGAGAAAGTTATGTTATAAATTAGAGGTGAAAACTTGCGTCGGGACAACAGAGTAATAATCGTTGTACTGCAGACTAAGAGGGAAAAGTATTCTTACATGTCGCCTACTATGCGATTTTCATGAATTCATGAAAACTGGTACTTTACTTTAGTATGTTTGTGTATGTACGGGAGTGTATGTTTCAACGTTTGTGTGCATGTATGTTAGTGTATATATGCATTTATGTATGTACATACGTTTGTATGCAAGCATAAGTATGCATGTGTACGGATGAATCTGTGTATGTACATATGTATAAGAATGAAGGTATGCATGCATGCCATATGTATGTATATAAATGATGTGCTACATTGGTGATATTGTCAAGAAAACAGTTATATTGATATGTGTACGTGTTTAAACTTATGTATATATTTGTATAAAAAAAAAAAATATATATATATATATACATATATATATATATATATATAGAGGTGGGCTGCATGTAATGATTGTAGGTTCTGCAAACAAAAGTTTACTTGCCGCTCAGCTACAAATTTAAAAACATATTTTATACATATCTGTTGATGATTTATATGTAAATATATGTAAATACGAAAACAAATCAGATCTGAGCTTGGATCTTCTACTAGTTATATACATATGTCTGTCATATTGACAATAATTGTCAATTTGATGTGTTTCAAGTGTTTTCGTTGTGGAACCCTTGACTTGAACATTATTGTCTTTACCTTTTTGCGCTTTTGTAAATACTTAAAATTGCCCAGCTTCGGTTGTCTCATTGCCTGATTGTTTTCGATGCTTTTAGCAACTGATTTTCAACTTAATTGCTTCGTTGTGGGTCTGTCTCGAATATCCATCGTCTGTCAGCAGGCAACGGGTGTGCCGTAGGTGGTCCCATAACGAGCTAATGAAATGTGATGTTGGTAAGGAATATTGTTGGGCCTCAGCAATGAGTCAGGAACTGTCAAAACTGACGAGTCCACTTGCCAGAAAGAAAAACATAAAATACATGCAAATTGCGAGGTAATTGCTTAACTTATCATCATCAACGTTGTGTTTAAGTGATTTCGATGTTGTTGAACTTTTGTAAATGCTAACAAGAAAGAAGAGGTGTGTCTTTGGAATGACAAAAAATTTATATTTTCCAGACTCATACTTCGTTTTTTTTCTTTCTACAGAACATTTCTGCTGTAGGAGCTACATATGTATATGTATAAACTATCGGGTATTGCCTGTGGAACGTTTTGCGCTAAAATTTTAAGATATTTCCTTTCCAAAAAATACACGCCCATGGAAAATTGAAATCTCCCCGTTCCATCTTGAACTCGACTTCTATTTAAGAATATGTTTTAAGTGCATCGAATAAAGAATCAAATGTTGAAATCAGAGGTTTCCGACCTTGTTAGCCTTCACCAACAAATCTCTGAATTGTTTTGCGAAAAATGTGAAAGACATCTTAAATTAGATATTATAAAGATACTTACAAATGAAATTGAGCGCGAAACGTTACCCAAATCTTTGACCTCCATTTCCACCAAGGAGGATGGATTTTTCGAAAAGTTTTAAATACCCCTCAAATGAATTTGCACAAAGATCTTTGAAAATACGTTTGAGGAATTTTCCGAAACCCCGTCTTAACATGCATCTTCATCACATAAGGTAACTACAGTGAAAATTTCAGCTTCCTAGCTCTTACGGTATGGGCTGTGCATTGATAACCAATCAGTCAGTCAATAGTCAGCCAGTCAGTGAGTCAGTGAGTCAGCCAGTTCTGTAATGTAATTTTCAATAGATCTGTTAATATAAAAATATTTTTTTTTGTATTGTATTTCCAGCATCCGAACAGATCGACTCCTATATATAGGCAGAAACGCTTGGCTATATAGACTGGGTACTCATGATTCTAATGTGATTCTGCCACAAAATAATACCTCGAAGGGCTAGAAAAATCATAAATAATACTTGTATAACAGTTTCGAAAGAGAAAGCAATGCATATTCCTTTGCGCAGCCCTCAGACTTATCGATAAATGTGAAGTGCCCAGTAGCTTTTTGCAGCTGACAAAGTCGTTGAACACGTGCAATATACAATAATAAAAATTGATTGGTATCAGCAATTAAGTTCCAGTTTTGCAAGCTATTTGGATTTCTGTAAGTTTGACTTGACTTTGGATTTGCTAATTAACACATCGCGAAGTTTGCGTTTCGTTTAATTAATGACGCCCATTAAAATTTGTAAATGTGTGCGTCCTCGAACAGGCTCTGTTTATTTTTAGAGCAGAAAGCAAAACGGCAGCTGCCATTTTTTTGAGTCGAGCGCGTTCAATTTGCATGAGGATCAGGCAAAAAACCAGTCGACTAATCCACAGCTACAAACTGGCCAACAGCTCTGACCCTCTGTGTAGGTGTCGTTGTCAACGCCGGCTCAGCTCCGACTTGTCAATATCGTTTACATCATCATCAGCATCATCATTATCATTGCCATCATCATATTGGATGCCCAACTAGAAAATGTCAACTCCGGGGGCAACCGGCCAACAGCGTGGCGCACATGTCAACCCGTTTGCTGGTTACCCAAGTCCAAGCCCTTGTCACTGGCCACTTGGCTGTCAGCCAGCGGCGCCTGCGGTTGACACTTTTTCGCGCCGACACGCCCGCTAATCCTCTCATGCATAGCATCAGACGAGGTCGAGGTGGCAACAGCAAATGCGATGACTTGACACTTTGCCCAGAGACAACAGCGGACCCAGCTGGTGGCCGAGACCCAATTTGTTGCGCACAAACCTTGGCTATAATATTTACATTAGCCCTAAACCCTTCCATATCGTTTACACGTTGTGCTCTCAAGTGACAAACCTATTCAAATACATAAATATATTTATTTACAGCTTGTTTGAGCGATACCTACTCAAGATGTCCAGTCCCAAGCCGAAGCCGGACAATAAGAAGTTGTAAGTCTGCGTTTAGCCGAAGTCGATTTGTCAAAATATTTAGCGAACACCCATCGAAAATTAAGTAAAAGGGTATAATAGTTTTTGAAAATGACTTGAATTTACAGGGCACATCCAACAAGCTTGAGTCTTGAAATTTGAAATCATATGCTCCCATACCATACGCATAAAAAGCTTTTTATTTTTCCTCGATATTTTCAAAACAAATATCGATAAATATCGATTTTGAGACAGGCTCTTCTGAGCATGGCTAGAAAATTATAAGAGCAAGATAATACTGAAATTACTTCTTTTTTTATATTCCTCCATAATCTTACAGCCAAAGCCAGCCGAGCTCTGGCTTTGGCAGCATCATGGTTGGTGTCTTATTTGACGACGGTATTGTGCTGGCCATTAACACAGTGGGTAATCTTATATACTATCTGGATGATCATATCTAGTAAGCGGTTCGTATATGTAAGCTCAGCATTTCAATTAACTGGTTTAATTTAGCTGTGGCGCTAGTAGCACAGGATTTGATCGAGAGTCGCTGATGGAGGTTTCTACCAAACTGGAGAATATAGCGCGTAACAATAGCAACAAGGGCGTAACAGTTGCCCAAGCGCTGGACCTAATTGTCAAGCTATACGAACAGGTGGAGATTGCAGAGCTATTGCTGGCTGGCGAGGATCCCAGTGGATTGCATTTGATAGCACTAAAGTGTCCGGGCACCAGTGCGCGTGTCAATTATGCGGCTCTGGGACCAGGTTCGGCAGCGTCTTCCGAATACATCAAGAGTCAATGGCGCCCGGATATGAATCTGAGGCATGCCGAACAGCTGGCACGCGCAGCGCTTCTAATGGGTAGTATGAGTAAAGTTGGAGTCGATGTCTGCATCATATTCAAGCGCTCGCCGGAGTCAGCAACTCGAGTGGAAGGCCATGATTCATCATAGCAATCGAGGATGTTGCAATACCATATGTCTCGATTTGCTTTACAATTATTAAATGTTTATTTTGCAGCATAAATAAATTAATTGTTGACGCTCCCCACCTGGCTTCAAATAATTAACCACATTTCTTAGCATTTGAGCTGAAGCAGCAGCAGCGGCGGCGGCGGCGGCCAAGAATAGATTATCTCTCTAGCTATACTAAACGTCCTGGTCATGGACGTCTATGTCTCGCTGAGCCCAGTTTGGTCAGATGACTATCGTAATCGTTGGTGCCCTGCTGCAGGTAAATGCAGAGTAAGCACAAATGATTTATGCGCCCGGGCAGCATATAATTAATAATGATTAAAAGCTGGCGCCCATCAACAGCCCCATGGACATGCTCATAAGCAACTCGGATTCCTTGGCTGTATATAAAGCCGCTAATCGCTCCGGACACCGCCAGAGACGACGGAACTTTCCTACGAAATGAAAAGTGGTATAGTCGCGAGATCCACTCTCTGGCGCCCTGGAGACGGCCCGCTGTGTGGATTAAGTTGAATTTATATATGGCATTTGAATGTTTCTCATATTGGCCACGAGTTCACGATTCATTGCCAGCCTGCCTGCTGCCTGGTTGCTGTGCGTGACCAGGTTTCATTTTCATTAGCCTCGTTACCCTCGGCCTCAAGGCTCTTTGGGGCCTGGCTCGGTGTGTGGTCTGTGCTCCACTGACAGCACCTGGGTGGCATTATGTTGTCAGCCTCTTGATTTTTACCGCAGCAAAGTTGCTAATTGATTTTGGCCCTGCAAATTGTTATGGAAAGATCTCTTGTATTTCTGCGGTGTCATAATAGCAATTATTTTAATAACTTATTATTTAGGACCAAGCACGCCATGTATATTTATACAATACGTTGAGTTGGGAACGAAATGGAAACCATAGAGGTTTTGAATATACGGAAAGCGATTTTCGCAAGATCCGGGAAAATAACCCACGGAATCGAATTCTTGCCCGCGCCCAACTCTAATCCGTAGTTTATTTAGTTTCATTTTCTGGCTTTTGGTAATGACGATATTCTTCCTTCAGTTCCCACATCTGTCTATGAGCCGGATCTTTGCTATAATCGCCAATATCCTTGAGTATAGCCTTCAACACGAACACCGATTGCTTGGTAATGAATTGCAGATCCTTTAGCGTATAGTATTGATGTTTCTCAAAGGCCTGGAACAGCATATCCATGATGTTCTCCTTGCTGAGCACCTTTGTGGCATCCTTCTTGCGTTTGCCATCATCCTTCTGAAAAAGACATTGAAAAGGGATCTGAGTAGAAGTTTTAGCTGGCGGGAACTGAAACAAACATTGTGAGCATGATTGCTGACAGGCTTGTAGCTCTTCACAATATGATTGAGGGCTTCGGCGCTACGCATAGGTCGTACGCCCCGTATGGATAGCTGCTTCATCTTCAGATACTGAGCATTGCATATGGGCAGACATTCCATCTTGTGGGTTACCCAGCCCTCCATGACGGAATCTGTATCATCGATTGTTGAAAATATGCCCGTCAGCCGTGCCCCTTTTATGGCTTTGCACAGCTTTAGGTCGTGCTCGCTGGCTAAGAGTTTGTCTGGAGCCAGTTGCATTAGGTCCTGGCTTAAAATTAATTTCACCTTCGCTGGTTCCTTATCGTCGCCGGACTTTTCCATGCGCATTGTTGCCACTTGCATATCATTGGGCGCCTGCTGCCACATTTGGGCCACATAGTTGGGCACCTTTACTAGCCAAATACCGCGCGAAGCTTTTGACATATCCATCTTTTTTTTCTTTTGATTTTCTTGCGACATTTTTGAACAAATTTTCGTATAATCACAGAGAACAAGAACTTGAACGCGACAGAGCTCAATGGGTAATGAAAAAAAGCCACTTACAATTCAACCAAAAATTATGCAAAGGCATACTTCGATATATATTAAGTTAAAAACGGAAATTTATCTAACATTTTTGTAATGCTTAATTTAAACTTAGCGCCCGAATCTGTTCAGAGGTTTTTAATGAACAAAAATTGAATCAGTGTTGTCACTGATAAGTCGCTATAAATAAAGCTAATTCTGTTTTAAAAAAATAGTCAGAGTTACAGGTATTTTCAAATTTCAACAGATTCCCACCTCTGAAAACAGCTTAATTTAGTTATAAGCTAGCGATTTTGAAAAGGAACCGGAACTTAAAAGCTCGATAGCAAGCCTAACGCATCCCTGGACTATTAATATTAATATACCAAATATGGACACATGATTTAATAGCGTGTGCTGGCCAGGTAAATCTAAATTTAATACTGTTTTTTATTGTGTTGACAGCAACAACTGTTAAATCAAGTCTGTATTTTATTTAACGTCAAGTCAAGCGGCCTGAATATTTATTATAATACTAACATTCATTTTATGACAAATTGTTTGGAAGCGAGCACAGCAAAAATGGGAAAAAAGAAGAATCTACATGCGGCAAGTCGAGCTATAATTTACTCATCTTATTTTTATATATTTTTTGTTTTATTTTAGCAAATTTATGGCAAAGCGTACAAGCCAGCACCTGTTAAAAAAATTCTGGGTAAGATTTTTAACACATTTTGATATAGCCAGACAACATGCAAATGCTACAACAATATTATTGTTCGAAAATTTGAAGACTTACGAAATTCATTTCAATAGCCAATGCCCAAGCAGCAGCTTCTCAACGTCTGGGAGCAGCAGCTTCGGCAGCAGCAGTATCAGCAACCGCAGCTCCAATAGCAGAAGGAGCACCACCGCCACCTGCTCGCTCCGCACCACGACAGCGAGTAAGTTGGACTTCTTATCGCCTTTAAATAATTCTTGAAATGATCTTTGCATTTTTCATTCTCTTAGGGACGTCCGCGCAAAAATCCTTTGGCGCCCGATGCCGCCATGAAACGAGAGGACAGTGTGAACAATACGAATGCCATAGTCAAGGTACTGCTGCGTTCGCTGAAGGATCACAATAAGCCCATGGCTACTGTCAATAATGGATTTGAGCGTGGTCTTAAGCCGGATACAATTGTTGCCGGCTTTCGTCATGAGGGTCAACTAATGTTTGCCGTCAAGTTCAAAAACCGCAAGTTACCTGAGCTAATTAGTTCGATGGAATTGAAGCTGCGAGCACCCAGCTTGTTGATTCAATACTACGTTACGAATTTGCAATATCCACACAATGAATGATTAAACATAGTTGATTTTACTTTAATTTATATTGAGCATTTACAATAATAATATTAAAATAGAAAAAATTACCGGGACTGCTAGCCCCAAAGATATTGTCGGTGCTTTATTTCCAATTATGATTGTACATTCATATTTTTATAGAAAAACATCTTTGAAGGTGAGTCTCCTTCACAAGTTCTTTATTTTTAACAGAACCATATTTGATGAAAACTTTGGTTCGTTTCGGGATTCATTCGGCTGCTTAAATCAAATGACTACAACAGGCTTATATTAAGAAATTAATGGAAATTTAGTTTCGAGGGGGTTGGTTTCAAAACCATTTCAGTCTTGCTGCTCACCTTAAGGCAAATGTATATCTCTTGGGCCACTGCATCATATAATATCAGCCACAGGTGTCTTTCGTGCATCAGCGAGTACAGTAATCGCTCCGAAAGTTAAACGGTCAGGAATTAGAGTTTTCGAGAAGCTAACACACAAGTGCAAATATTTGATATAAAGGGTCCTATAGAACGAATCTTTCGGCTTATTTGGGAGCGTTTGGTACAACATTTAAAAAGTAAGCGTAGGGAGTTGAACAAGTCGCTCAGAGAGTCCCCGTCACAGTAGGCTGTCCTTGTTGATCAATTACAATCAAATCAGTCAAATATATATATATAATAAGTTTCTTATAAAAACCAAAGGGTTTAAATTTCTGAGCGAGCACTGTACTTACAGATTTGCAAGTTTACGTCGCATTAAGGTTACCATCACGCTCTGGTTCGCATATAAATTCAACTGGTTGCTGGGCCAAATGCAATGCCAGTGCACTCATATATATTCTGCGGCGTTCGCGAGATAGCGCCTGGTGGCAGGGTGGTGGAGGGGCCGACTACTACAGCAGGCACAATGCCTCAGATAAATTTTCATGTTGTCACACCTGCGCCTCGCATGCACACATAAATATATCTTCGAATCGAGCCGCCAAAAGGTGGCATTTGCAACAATTTCAGGCGAAATAAGATATCAAGGGAGAGGCACTCGATTCAGTTCGCACCCTGCCAAAAGAGGTGTAAAAAATTGAAAGCGAAATATTATTAAAATGCCGCATTGTCGGACGTCTTTCAGTGGCGGTTGCAGTGGCCGCTGTGCCTGCTTCTTGGAAGTGGAATCTCTCTCCTCTCTCTCTCTCTGTCTCCCGGACGCGCTGCCTATCTCTGTCTCGCGATGCGTCTTTATTTATGGGGTATATTTGATTTTCGAATTTCGTCCCTGGGATCCTTGTCTCGTGCTGTTATCGCCATGGCATTGACATTTTGACTGCGCCTCCGCTGGGCAGGCGTGTGTTGCATTAAGGAGACCTCGCTGCATATATATTTGCTTATTTATGTTGCAAAGTCAACACTCTGTACACAAAGTACACAAACTGTGGCTGTTTATTGGTTTTGTCAATGCGGGGAGGGAGCTGTGCTGCATGCGGGTTAAAATTTTTGACTTTGCCATGCAACAGGTTCGATATAAGCCCAGTATCAAGATAAATGTGCAAAGCTGCACGAAATAATTCAGCGAATGATTAAAGGCTTCAAGATAGGGATTTACACGGATGTGATTTTAAGATTAAAACGAAAAACATATATGTATTTATACAGTAAGTGCTGCAAATACCGACCTACATTATGAAAATCACTCATGCGCAGAGTTGCATAATTTTAAATTATTCTAAAACATTCCACAATACGTTTAACAATTCACAATTCAATTTGTGAATGCTAAACGGCTGGCAATAAAAAAAACTTTTTCTACACTTGGAAAAAGTATTATTATAATGTCATGAAATGGGTGACACATGGAATCGATAAAGTTCCATTCTTAAATAAATCTTAACTCAGCAGCAGCCATAATTCTACAAGGGTATTTACCACTCGACTTGCTGAATATTGTTATATACTTATTTAGTTAACTTTTATATGTAAGCATTTTTGCTGTATGTTCGCACTTGCTTCTTATCGACAGCAATTCTTTGATATACACAATTTATAATCATAATTTTTTAATCATGCTGCTCAAGTGGCCCACTCATTGTCAGCTCTGTATGGATACAAACTCCTCGTACCATTGTTCAGTGCAAATTAAAAATTGTTCACATCGCCTCGGCAGTTTATTATATGGCGCTGTGGTCTGTGGTCTGGCTCCGAATCGAGAACCGTGTCCGGTTCTTTTAACTGCCCAATCATAATTCACTAGCCAGCCAGACGAGTCTCCCATGAAGCGAAAGGATAATCGTGAAATGCGTGCGCGACCTCCCAAAAAAAAGTAGCAGGATGCCCCTGCGTCTGGGGGTAATAATTTAAAGTATTGCTCTATTATTTATTTGAGCATATGTCAATGAAATTTATTTATTTATTCACAGCAGCAACAATAAACAAAATGCCTCTGAAGTCAGCGTGCTGTTAATGAGCAGCCTGATGGGTGGATGCATGCGGTAGAGGCTGTTGTGCGGAGGGGGCTGGTAACCGTGGAGGGGCAGCCGCTGTTGACGTTAATTGACCGCAACCATTTTTTTGTTGCAGCGTGCAGTAAATTTTAATGAAATTGTTGCCGTGCACTGCGAAATGTTGTTGTTGTTGTGGTTGTTGCTGGGGCGTGGCCAGCGCATTGCTGCATCTGCATCTGGATCTGCATCAGCTCAAAGTGCTGATGACACGGCTGTCAGCGACACTTTGCGCCGCTTGTTGCATAAAAACATTTACAAAATAAAATAAAAGTGTATATGTGTATATAAAAATAAAACTTAAAACAAAATATAAAATCATGTAAATTGCCGAGGCTTAATTTTCGACGCACTGACAGGGGATAAGCGGGCTATGTTGGCGAGTCTGTTTAACGTTTTGCTTTCTGGCCATTTTTGATGTAGCTGCATTTATAAATTAATTAAAAATAAATTACTTTATGTTGCATGTCACATTTCATTAAACTTAGCAAGCGGAAAGTAACTAAGTACGCTGCATTTTTAATGTTACACAAGTTTGGGACAAAGTTTCTATGGCAAATATAGTACACTAACAACAAGAGGTTCTAGTCGGGAGCTCCTGCCTAGGGGATACCCTGAACCCTCTTCTTCCAACATCAAATGCATATATATATTCTATTTTAGAAGCTATATGTTAAGTTTGGTGACTCTAGCTCTTATTATTTACCAAAATTGCCCAAAAAGCAGGATATCGATATCGATTTGTATCCATTGCTTGGAAACGGAGTAAGTTATCGATTATCGGAAGCAAACTCGATCTGCGCGGGAACTAGGAGCATCTACATCTAAAGTCAAGTCTCTAGCTCTTATAGGTCCGAGATCCTTGCGTTCATACAAACGGACGGACGGACGGACGGACAGACAGACGGACATGGCTAGATCGACTCGGCTATTGATGCTGATATATATGTATATACTTTATGGGGTCGGAGATGCTTCCTTCTGCCTGTAACAAACATTTGGATTTTGCACAAATACAATATACCCTTATTCTCATTTGTAATGGGTTCAGGGTATAAACAGGAAATAAAATATGTAAATTAATTCACTTACACAGAGTTTCAGACCCTAAACAATATACAATTACATATTCTTAGTTAAGTTTGGCCAAAATATTTAAGCAACAATTCTGGAATTAGATAAAATAATATTTCTAAAAATCTAGAAATTCAAGTCCCACAATTTCTTTTGTAGAATCCGTTTTTTCACAAATCGTACAGATTTTAAAGAAATTGCAAATAAAAATAAGTCTTATAATTTGTTCTGAGTGTACATAGTACCGAATCTAATTGGAAATTTGGGCGCCTATTGTGCAGAAGCCGAAATCAAATAATGCATCCTAAATAGCTCTTTAATTGTCAAACTTGGCAACTAATTCAACTAACCGCCGGGTTTTGGGTCTGACCCGAAAATTGGTTCATGTGTAGAATTGAAAAGAATTTAATTAAGCATGCCAGCGCAAGTGAATGGTTCTTGCCTAAAACTAACAAGCTGAGTTAGTTAGACTGACAGAGAGATTTAGCAAATGCCGCTGGCATAATTCCGAATTTAATTTGAGAGAGACTTGCTGCTGCTGACCTGACCCCAAAGGTTGCCGAGCAAACAGAACTTATTAAACCAAAGCACTGCCTATAAGGGGGTGGGGGGACTGTAGGCGTGTCCGGTTTGGTTAAGTGGCAAAATAACAGAGGCTCTCGAAGTTCGGACTTGTGCCCAAACTGGGTAAGGAAATTACAGACACACACTTGGCTCGAGTGCTGCAGTCGGCTCGCAACAAAACCGCAAATTAGTTGGCTGCCTCGACGGACCACAGATGGCAAAACAAGAACAACAACAACAACAAGAACAGAGACGGTCACAGCAAAAACAACAAACAGAATGAGAGCTGCCAGTTACCAGTTGCCAGTTGCCCCCAATGTCAAGCACATCCACTTCCACAACAAACCCAAAACCAAAGCGAGAGACAAAATAAATAAGAAAATATTGTTCGAGCTGCCGTCGCCGGAGGCGTCTTTCCAGGAAACCCAACAAGAGGCACAGCCACAGCAGCAGCAGCAACGGCAGCTTCACCCCCATGACTGGCTTCCTTGGCTTCCTCAGCCTCGGTTGCAGCCTCTTATCAGCTCCCGCTGCTTGTGTCCCATTTCAAAAAAAAGTTGACGCGCGCATCGCTCCAAATCGCCGTCAACGTTGTCATCGGCGTCCGCTGTTGCTTGTATCGACTGCAACTCCATCTTCATCTGCATCTGCATCTCCTCCATATGTACTTGTGTATGCACTTAGATGCCAGCGCCAGATAAGCTCGCCCCAGCCAAGTGGCCACGACTCCTCCGGCTGCTTCTCGTGCGCATCACGCGTTCGCTTTTGTTCATAAATTATAATTTTATGATCACGAACATCTTCGTGGAATATGTTGGCCTTTGCCGTTCCCGTGGCTCCATTGTCGCCATCGTTGTCGCTTCCAAAGACGCGTTAAATATTAAAGTGTCTGCGCGAGAGACTGAAAATTGGCTTCGCCCGGGCGTTGGCTTGGAGCAGTGTCATCGTTTATGTTTGCCATTTGTGTTTACACTAATTGAAGAACTCGACGTGGACACTCACTTTGACTTCGTCACAGCCATGGACACACTTTAACAGCACAATTCCCAGCTCCATCTCAATGCCAAGCGGCTTCCGTGGCCAGTGGCGCAGACGCAGGCGCAGACGCTGCCAAGTCCCAGTTCTCTTCTGTCTCTGGTTTTAATCGTAAAAATTCTTTATTGCCTCCGGTTGGGGCAGACCTCTATCCTAGGCTGAAATTAGTTTGTTTAAGTTTGCCGACTGAGCTGCAATAGCAAATGATGAGTCTTGTGTCTTTATTGAAACTCGTAAATCAATTAAGTCACCAGACAGCTGAACTTCAAATATTGCATTATTTATGCCTTTTAATTAGCATACTCCAAACGCTTCACTCCCACTTTTAACACTCGCAATTAACGACAAAGATTTTCAAATTGAGATTCAAACTCAAAAGTGTGCCGCGCCAGAGTCAAATTGTGTGCCCAACAGTCATTAAGAAGTTCGATCGAACTATAATATTTTCCATACAATAATCTACTTTACGACCGATCGTTTCTTTGGCAGCTTTTTGATATAGTGGGCCGAAAATGTCTCATTTTGTGCAAAATCAAATCACCCTCTTCAGGGGTATAATAAGGGAGAAAGAGAGAGAGAGAGAGAGAGAGAGAGAGAGAGATTCTTAATGATATCCCAACTAGCTAAGTTGGCGTGGGCATCTTTTTGGCGAACGGTCACTCTGTTACGGGCTACAAACGAAAACATTTTCCGCGCGGCATTCTCATGACTCGAATTTTATTAAAACATTCTTTTAATGTGATATTTAAAGGTGTTAATGTGTTTAAAACAGCCACAAGTGCTGGTAATTGTGTTTTGTGTTATTAACCATTTAATCAGTGCGCGTGCAATTCGTTGCTTAGGCGGAGCGCTAGCGCTCATGTATGCAAAAAAATGAGAGCGGCAAACGCGTAAAAAAAGAAAACGAAAAGAAAACAGTTGCACAACTGTTGTCCGATCCTGTGTGCATTGCTCTTGAAAAAAGCGTTGCCTATTTTTGTTGTTGTTGCTGCAGCGGGTGCTTATTTCACACTTCGGCATGCTACGCTTGTTCCTGTAACGCGGTGTATGCATACATATTTACATATATGTATGGATGTAAATGCGCGTACGTGACAAAATGAAAAATCATTATGGCGCGTATGTCAACTGCTGCAGCAAAAGAGAGCGAGAGTGGGATAGATCCTGCCTGTTGACGTCATGTTTTGTAAAACAAGTGCACAGTATAGGAGAGAAGCAAAGAGGAAAAGGGAATACAGGCAAAGAGTAAGTGGGTGAGTGCGATTTTTTAGTATTTTTTTAATACGCATATACATGCGGAAATGACGCATCTTATTGGAAGCAATCGAATAAGAAATGTTATGTTGATGTTTGTGATGAAAGGCTAGAGGCTTTATCGATTTACTTTTTAAATATATACAATCTAAGCTTGTCAGAGCTGGAGATACCAGCTATGTTATGTATAACTTCTATAGTTCTTCTAATGATTTGTATATACCCTACCAAAAAATGCATCCTAAATTTGGTTTCTTTAGCTCTTAAGAACTCCAATATGTGGTCAATGCTTTTTGAATTAAGCTGAGCTATAATCTTATAAGCAGCTTGTCTGCAAGTTAAGCTTTACTTTAAGACAATTCATAATAATTGAAGCTTATTTTAAATTTATTTTGTGCTTTATTAAGTTTCGACCATTTGTTTTATGTTCAGCCTTTTGCATTGCACGATTTTTATTATGGAACAACAAGAACGGCAGCAAAATATTAACACAGTTTGCTTCATTTATGCAGCTTAATTTGAATTTGCAGCTCTAATGAACTTTAGCATGCAATAAAATGAAATTTAATACAACCGCGTGGCTTCATAGCCGGCCCTAGTGAGTTCTCTTCGTGGTCGTGATCCTAATTAGTTCCTTCCGCATAATTGTGTAGGCAACAAGCAATTTTAATATTAAGCTGCAGCCGCTAAATGAATTTATTGTTCTGCCCAACCTCCAGTGGGATTTTCTTAGCCCCTTTGTGCCACTTGCAGAGTTGAAAATGAACGAATTGATGTCATTTAACATGTATAAGATTTTTGCAAAATCAATTGCAATCCATTAGTTACTCAATTAAAATGTTGGCAAACTCCTCAAACTTTTCTCACTCGCAGTGTCATAAATCTCCATTTGCAAGCAACAAGAAAATGTTTGGGGACACAGCGTGAATCATCATCATCGGCATCATCATCATTATCATCAAGTTGCAGTCGGTTGCCGGTTTAATTCCCTGGAAATCCAAGTTGAAAGTTGAAGGCAAATTAGCAACAGCGTCAACATTGCGCCAGCGTGAAAATTAGAATTAAAAGCTGAAAAAGTTGCCAAGCAGCTAAACAAGAAGAAGAACAAAGTTTTGGACTCAGCAACAGAATTAGCCAAAAATGGAATTACCGTAACTTGTGTGTGTGTGTCTATGTGTGAAAAGGGAGATGTAAAAGTGTACCACGAAGTGCATTGGTCCTGAATATATGCTGACAATTTTAAGGAGATTTTCTTTTAAATATGCACTAATTCCCCTGTCAATATTTCTTACTTTTTTGTGAATGTAACATTTTTTGCTGATGTGAAATATATTGCCTGCACGTTCTCGCATAAGAAACAACATTTTTCACATTAGCAAAAAATGTTTATATTCGCCCCGAGTAATTCGTGTTTTTTGCGATGATTTATCGAATTTCCTATTGATGGAAGCAGCTGATATAATTTAAATGTTACTAATTCCACAGTTTTTAACATTTAAAGATGGGCAAATCTCGCAAAGGGTACATCAAATGGAGCTAAGCCGCTAAGGTAAATCAGATCAAGCCGACGAGCTGATTGCTTAAAGTAGCCGTATTTTTGCCATTCATATGTTACTGATAACTGACACTTGCTAATGAAATCTCCGAATCTGAAGTTTGTAAATAAAACGTATGTAGAGCAAAGTGTAAACAGGCTATTAGACTAATTAATTAATTGATAATGACAATTCCAACTTCTCGAAAATTTCAATTTCGGACTGTTCTGATTTATACTTAAAATAAAATTGCACTAAAATGTGAAGTTTGTATTGTGCTCAATTTGATGAACTATTGTAAATAATTTCCCTATAAGTCCGCATTTCACACCTGAGGCACACTTCACATGGGCACCACAATGCAATTTATAAGCACCTCTCGAGCAGTCCTTCAATGGACCAACCCCCAATCTCATGCAGTTTCTTGTGGTTCAGGTGAAGCACACTTTAGCTGGCCGAAAGCTGCCCTCTTGAACTGCATTTGCGAGTACGAAATTGTTAAGTAAATCAGCAAACAGAGCAAAAGTGTGCATGCGTGTGTGTGTGCGTGCGTGTGGGTGTGCTGACTGTTTTTGGTGTTTTTTATTTGCGGGTATTTCTTGTATTTTATTACAACGCTTTATGAGTGAGCCAAGCAAAAATCTGTGGAAGCGCAGCTCAGTGAAATTAATTAAAAACGCCCACATTTCAGCGATAAATCAGTGGCATATGCGGCGGCGGCGGCCGCGGCGATGGCGGCCAGCGACAACGAAGACCGAGGGCAAGATTAAACGACAGCAGCAGGCGATGGCACACACACATGCTACACACTCAACAGCACACACACACAAATTACACACTAACGCACACATTTGCTGAACTCGTGCGGTGCCATAAGTCGCCCCCTGTTGCCACGCCCCGACCGTGAGGGGACGTGTTTGCTTAAGAGCCACTAATAATCCATTGTTGGCTTTTGTCCTTGCCGCTGTTGTTGCAGCTGCTGTCGCCGTTGAACCGCAGCAATCGAACGCAGTGCAACCAAAAGAAATTGCATGTTTAACAAGCAGCTTTAACAGAGTCCCAAAAACAACAACAACAGCAACATCTACACCATAACAGCCACATTGTGAAGAACTTTTGGAAAACAAAAGTTTTAATGCTCGTCCACAAAGTGAAAAGAGCATATTTATATTACTTTTGTGTGGCTCGTTGTACGTTTGTGCTTAGAATATTCCAGAATTTTTTTATTTTAAGAAAATCAATTTCTTAAAATAAGTGTGAATTCTTATTTCTTTTATTTTTCTACAATTCGGATTATATTGGACTGGTTTAGGGTGGTTTCTGTGGTAAAAGTTATCTTAAGCTGAAGTCAAATTTTGTAATAGCCGAGACCTCATCCAAAGAACATTCCAAAATATTTCCAAGCCGAAAAGGCAATATTTTTTTGGGTATTGTGAGCGAGTGTTTCGCAGTCGCTTGCACCCGACTGAAATATTCTGACATGATTTGTTACCCTTGCAGAGGGTATTATAATAATGTCTAGAAATGTGTAACGCATAGAAGGAGATATCCCAACCCCGTAACGTATATATTCTTGATCATTATCAACAGCCGAGTCAATATAGCCATGCCCATCTGTCCGTCCATCTGTCCGTCTGTTTCTTTGCAAACTAGTCTATCAGTTTTAAAACTATCGTGATGAAACTTTGCATACGTCCTTCCTTCTGTTGTACGCAGTACATGAGTCGGAACCGGCTGGATCGGACCACTATATCCTATAGCTGTCATGGGAACGATCGGTCGAAAATGAGGTTCTTGTATGAAAAACTTTTTTGTTTTTTCAAGATATATAGACCATACTCGGATTCACTATTTTTCCTTTGCTTCTTGGATACGACCAGTGCTTATGAGTATTATAAAAAGTTTCAGTCTGCAAGGGTATTAAATCTTTGACGTATCGATGATAGCCCCTCTTTCTCGTTTTTCTTTTTGCCAGTCGCAAGCAGCTTTTATGTGTGTTCCACACGGTTTCCGAATGCCGCAGTCTCGTGCTCTTTCATAGTCCCTTTGCTTCGAGCTTTTCGAGTGCATAAAATTTCAGATTTATTTATGTTTGAGTTTTGCTGTGGCCTCTTCCGTTCGCCCGAGCCGCCGCCCCCTTTTTCTGTGGTCTCCTTGCATATAAAATGTGTTTTAAATTAAAAATTTACTTGCAAAAAAAATTTTCAATTTTTATTTTATTTTGTTTTTGTTTTTTTTTTTTTCGAAAACAAAATTTATGCAGATACTCTTAATGCTGACAGCAACAGAGTCGGCAGTCGGCCGGACAGTTTCAGAGTTTCCCCCAGTTCTGGGTAGCCTTCGTTTTGGGCGCCAAGTGGCAATTTAGCCAGTTCTTCAATACTTCTCGTACCGAGTGTATCATAAATATTGTTTCGGCTTGTCTCTCTCTGAAATTGTCGACATTTTTATGAGCGATGTCCAGAATGGGGCGAGTCGAATATTTTAAATGCCAAAAAGCAGCTTAAACGCTTTCCGAAGCATCGGAAATCTGAATGCAAATGACATTACAATTGGCTGAGAGCTCCAGCGAATCATTTAAACTGTTGAGAAAATCGTAAATAAAAGATTTTTACACAAAAGAGTTCGACTTATTGAATTTCAAGTTTAAAGTTGAATGGTACATATTATATTTAATCAGCTTACATTTTCAATCCCTTAGTTGGGCATTTGATCATTTAAACACATTTCTGCTGGGACAATCTGTGTACCGTATCGTTGCAACCGACTGCAACATTTTTAGTTTTTCTTTTCCACTTGCTTTTAGATTATTCTATCATAACTCTACAAGGCTCCACATTACTTTTATACATTACCTTTCTACGAAGCACTCAAGTTCCAATGAATATTTTACGCTTAGCAGCAATTTACACACACACACACTCGTTACTTGACTGTGATTATGCAATGAAAATGAAACGACCTTTTGATATACGATCGATATGCATTTTAAATGTTGTGTTAAATGGCGTATTTAGCTTGTTCGCGGCTAAAATTATGGGACAACTCCATTTGAAGCGGCACAGGAGGTCGACGCGGCAACTGCAACGGCTCGGCGACGATAAATATCCAAGTGTAAATGGATACGAGCGCCAACAAACCGGCAAGAGCCAAAGCAGCCAAGCAATGAACTAATAAAGGACAGTCATGACAACAACGCCGACGCCGACGCTTTATTAGCTACGCCCTGTTGTAGTTGTTGTTGGCCAAGACATTATGTCCGTAAGCGCGCGCCCGCTGCAAATGCGTTGCCATAAATTTCAAGCTTTAGAGCGACGCGGAGGCAACTCCAACAATGTCTATGAAGACGTCGGCGGCGCCGCTAATGAAGATCAACGATTGGCGCACGACGACAACGGCGATGGCGACGGCGACGCTGCCGAGATTCCAGACAAAACTGCGCGGCGCGTTTCACCTTTCCGGTCCGTTGTGGGTGGCCGCATTTCTATGCGTTCCGCGCAAATAATTCATAAATTTCATTCAATTTTTATTAAACGCACAAGATATACGAGCCGCACGGGGAGCTGCCCGTTGGGGCACGTTCCGGAAATCCGCTCATTACGCAAGGCTTGTAATTAATCTGTAAAAGGAAAAAAAAAACACAATAATAAGGAAGAGCTTCTGAAAAAACTCTTGAACCCGACTTGTGTCGGGGTTGCGCACCTGTTACACGTTTTGGATTCGGGATGCGCAACCGTTGCGAAAGGGTTCCTCGATTTGTGTGTAAATATTTGCAAATGAGTTTGAAATTAAGCCGGCTGTTTTTATTTATGGCAGGGGCTCACCCACTGCTGCAGCAGCCCTGCCAGCTTACGCCTCAGTCGTGGACATAGGATACATGGTCGCACATTGGTTCGAGACGGCGGTAAGTAATGGAAAATATTGACAAACGGGTCATAAATTTTTAAATTGTTAATTGTTAAAATATATCAAAAAGGTATATCAGACCTACATTCCTCAATAAATCCTTAGCCTTTTTCAAGCGGAGCTTAAAACATTCGGAATGCCCAAGCTTTTTGCATTCCTTTCTTTTAGAATAAATTTCGAAACAAATTATTATTTTTGTAAAGTATCCCAAATATTTCTTTTTGTTTCAATAGTTCTAGCTTTTTTCTTCTTTAACAAATTAAATAAACAAATTTGCTTTCATTTGCTAGTCCGATGCACAGGCACCTAAGCTATATGACCGTGTTGTTGATGATTACCCAAAAGGAAGCTTCTTTAAAACATTCGACTTCCATGCCCTTTTGGTTTGGGCTAGGCATTGATGACACCTCAAACCCTTTTATATATATGGACATTTTGTGTTTAATTAACTTTTATATTCATATTTCTTGATAGATATTCTCTGTGATAGACACCAATGTGCTCCAACTAAGGAGAACGCTAAGATAGAAAAGCCGACTGCACGCCGCAGATTGAATGGTCAGGCCAAGGAATAAAAATATACATAAATTATAATAATTCTGTTTTATTTTTTATGCCGGCGTGTTTCGCATGTCAGCTCATAGCATGGCAGTGGAGAAGCAGATCAGGCTGCCATTCCTCATCATTCCCAGAGCTGGTGCTCGGCCAGCAGCAGCAGGAGCAGCAGCAGCTGCGTCTTTGCCTGTTCGCCTACTCCTTCATTTGCTCTAAGCTGGGCGGGCGACACTTGACTGACGCCTCGCTGGCGCCATCTAGCGGCTGCCGACTGCGCGTACATAACTTGCGTTTCATTATAATGAGATTATCCTTTTTGCTTGTAACTGTAACTGTGTGTTATTGTGTAAGGATTTGTGCGTATGTGTGTGTGTGTGTGTCTGGCACATTTTCATTCCCAGTCGGGCTCTGAACTGCAACAGCTGTTTGTGTTTTCTTATTTAAATTATTTCTCCCTTTTGACGTGTTGTTATTTTGTTCTTTTCGACTCTCGTCTTATGCTGTGTTTTGCCATTAGCTGTTGGGATTTGGGTTTGCCCTTATTTAACTTGTGCAAATAGCCTTATAAAAAGCAAAGTCAGCAAAACTTTTTACGTTCCGATAATGCAGCATGCAAAATATTTCGAACATAATTGGGTTTAGCAGGGATTTGAGAAATAACAAATGTGTATGGACACAGAAAACGATTATTTTAAATTTAAACAAATTTCAAATTATGTGACAATTTTTATTTATACAGTTCAACGAAAAGTAGAAAATAGTGATGGGATGATGAGATGTGCCGTGTTTTACTTCATGACACGATGGGCCCTTGCTGTAAAACTCTATTTCGTACGGATTCCGTGTGATCTCCCATAAGAAATTCTTATTTTTGTCAAAAAAAAATGAACTAAATTATATTGAATGCTATCTTAAGCCCAAAGTTTATTAAATTAATAAAATTCTTCTCTAGTCTTGGCCTGTGCCTTGATTTATTTTTTCCGACAGTATTTTACAAAGTTAGTTTCGTGTTCGTGTTTTTGGTTTACTTTCCCCATTTTCTAATAAAATCGTTGTAATTCGATGGCTTTCATCTCCTCAGACCTAAAGCAAGAATTTCAATTGAAACTAAAAAATCATGTAACATGTCAAGAGTCATAAGACCTCCAGCAGCCTTCATAATGTGGAAAAGGTGTACAAATTATGCAAAAATGTGTAAAACATGGAGATAAATATAATGACATAGGTTGTTTTTTTCTTTCAAACTCTTTCGCCTAACAGTGTGATAATGATTGGAACATGGCAAGGCCGAGCCCATGTTTGAAAACCAATTAGAGTCGTAACAACAAGAGCAACAATGGTAACAGCTAACAATCTAAAATCGTGTAATGTGGCTCATTACAACATCATTTTGTACAAATATGTATGCATCTACCTTATATCAGATCTCTTGTCGTTGTTTCCATTGTGAGCACGCGACAACAACATGAAACTAAAGGTGTGAGCGCAATTCAAGGTAATAAATTTGAAGAAGCCCGCATATAATATCAGATCGCTTGCAGGGGTTCCGTTTATATGAATATACGCAAAATTTTATTCAAAAATAAACTGGGCGTGCACTACGCCTAAAGCAGAAATTGTCAAGAATCTGAGCGACGATTGGGCTGCGGATCAAAGTTGAGCACATCAAATGTGAGAATCTTGTAAAAAGACACCGACCAGCCGGGATCGTTTAAGCGCGACAGAACGCGTCCCATCATCAGGTTTTGCGTTGATGGTGAAGATGATGACATTCCCGGCGGGTCCAACGGATTAGCATCATCTTGCTTTGTGTTGGAGGCGGTGGTTGGACTTTTAGAAGCTTCTTGCTTGCGCCTCCACTCTGCAGTGTAATCTCGACGAAAGCGAATAAAAATCTCGGCAAAAACAATGCGATGTGGCACAGACACAACATCTGATGGCGTCTTAAGTTCGCTATCCATGCGTCGAAGGATCTCATTGATTTCCACCAGCTCGGTGGGTGAATCAAAATCTTTCGTATTGCGCAGACCGACAAATAACATATCTATGAAAGCGTACTTTCGGCCATAGTTCTGACGTGTTGCCACCTTCATAGGTATGGCCCGCCGCAGATGCTCCTTCTCGAAGCGTACTAGTTGAAGTCGTGAATCATTGCGCGAGAGCAGCATATCCCTTGTGATCTGCTGGAAGCCAACTGGCGTGGTATACTCGCTTATTTTGTCGGCACTCTGCTGTCGTATGATGTCTGTCATCACAATGGCCGCCTGCTTGGAGCCTTCAATGAACTCGGCCTCATTAAAGCCATAATCCCACAACCACTTAAGCTTCCACATATTGAACTTTGTAATTAAATATTTCCAAGGATTGTGCAGATACACCAGTTTCGGTATGACCTTTCGCCGCTGTTCGTTAAGTGCATTTTGGCGTTTCCATCTACTACCGTGCACCTGGCGGGTGTTCAAAGGTGACTCAGTTGCCTTTAAGCAGGGGTGGCTTCGACACGAGATGCAGGCGATGCAGCTATCCAGGGTGAATGTACGCATTGTGCCGTTGTTAAGAAATAAATTAATTAGCATATCGACTTCAGATGTAAAGTGCTTTGCATTTTTCTGCAATTTGATTTGACCAAAAATCGTTTTAATATTTTATTCAATTTATTGATTGTGTGTGTATAAACACAAGAAATTTTGACAAATAATTCGAAAGAGTTAAGTGTTTAAGCAGACACATATAGAAAGACAGAGAAGGAGCGAAATATCTGTGGCTGAGATTCACCCTGCTGGGCAAAGCAAATGCTTTCCCAACATCGTAAAGATCGTTAAAAATTATTTGGCCGATACATAAATTATATTCGACTTGGGTTGAATGCGTGAGTGTCTGAGTATCTGAGCGTGGCGTGGGACAAGTGCTACGGGTTGCCTTTTTTCCAACGCTCTGATCACACGCAAACGACACAGAAATGAACAACGGGCGGCTGTCGAAATGAAATAAAAGAAATGGAAAAGCTTTAAATGCAATTGTTGCGCTTTCGAGATGTGTATTTAAATGGCGAGGCAAATTTAATTATGTGTAAGATATTTAATGGAAAATTAAAGAGAAGCTGTGCAAGACTTTTAAGGTAGCGACACACTAAGAGAAATGTTCGTAAAAGCTGAGAAATCAGTATCAAGTCTGTTTCATTTATACTATCAGCATGTGTTTATTAATGTAATAGAATTTTTAAATTCAGGATGGAATATAACAACTGTATAAATAACGTTGAAAATCGAACTATAAAATTCTTTCGACCCCAAATAAGACATCTGTGATATGACAACTTTCTAGGCCTTTCTAGGCGTTAGTCAAACCAAAAAAAAACTCCATTTACTTGCGGCGAATCACAATTCGTTTGCTGTACGAACATTTCATTCCTGGTCTTATGCTCTGGAAATGGGCAACTATGAAAACTCGAATGTATATTTTTTTCCAACAACAACTTAAGCTAACATTAGTTTATCAATTCCCAGCCCCGTTGACTGGTTGACACAAAATGCGTGGTCGTCATCAACGACGTCACATGACGGGGCAAGAAAAACGCCGCCAGAGTTTCAGTGCTACCAACGATAAGCATCTTTTTTGAACCGCCGTGTTACAGCTATACAATGGCAACACAACTAACAGATACTTATTTGAACGCTATGCACACTTGCGAGTGTGCCTGTGCTTTGAGATTCAAATTGAAATTCGAATGAAAATAAGTAATTCATTTCGCTGCGGTTGGCAGGCCAGCATCGGGCATCGGGCAACGGGCATCGTTTATCTTGTTGCTCATTAAATCATTCAACTGTCAATCAACTTCCCCTTACTCAACTCATTCGTCTCGCATTGGTTGTGCCACTCATGAGCTGCATCTATGATTCGAGTCGAGTCGAGCTTAGTTGAGTGGTGTGGAGTGGAGTCGCGTCGGGTCCAGCCTGCAGCTAAAGACAGTCGTCAATTGTCTTCGGCACATAGCCAAAGGAAATATCTTTATTTTTCAAATCGTCATCATCGGCTAGCAGTCGCTGTCCAATATAATTACTCACATCCACTGTTTTAAACCGCACGCATTTCGTTCTTTTCATTGACTCAACAATGGATATAGCGGTAAATTGGTTCCTATATAAACTGGTCAACTATTTAGCTCTATGTGGATTGTTTGGCTGTTGTTCTATGCATGTCTAACATGGTTTCATGTATAAATTATTATTGATGTGTGGAAATACCTAACATAATTGAAATTTGATGTCAATTCTGGTTTCATTTCATTCCACATCCACTTCTCATTCTTAACGCTGAACAGGACGCCCGCCAGGGAAAATTCCTCTATACTTAAAACTGGGTTATCACATACAAATATTCTGTTGTAATTATAGCAATACGATATAGAGCAGACAATGCGAACGATTTGAATTATTCATGAATATGTATGGGGTTTCGTATACACTTTGCTCTGCATAACTCCGCACTTCGTTTTGATTGTCGCACATTTTTTCTTCTGATCGACAGTTCGAGTTTTGAGTTTCAAAAATGGAAGTTGACATGTGTACCAGCATTCATGGATTTCCCTCCCAAGTGGTTGGACTGCGCTTAGCATAAGTATACGTAGATTTCCATATCTAAAGCTGTTGTTGTGCGAGTATCTCGTATCTCGTGACATGGGCATGCCAAAATGCTCTCGTACCTGTCAGGCGATTCAGGTTAAATCAATCAAACGAGAGTTGGAAAAACGAAACCTGTCAACACGGTTCATTGTTTGCATGCGCCGCGTTTAATGAAAGAACCGCCCCGAAACCAAAAGCAAAACAAAACAAGTAAAAGAGCTCTAGCCGAGAGTGCTCGACTAGGAGATATCCTAGGCCCCGCTCCAAATGTTCAAGCTTCCTTCTCACAAAACATAAATGCACAGTTTTCTAGTTTACTTGGCCCCACACTATGCTTAAATGTAGTCTTGAATAGCTTCGGTGTTAATAGTCCGGTCCTTGTTAAATTTGAAGGCCATAAACACTTTTTGGAGCCGGAGAATTTCTTCTGCCTGTTAAATACATTTGCACAAAAACATGATACCCCTTTTAACACATTTGAAATGGGTTCGGGGTATAGCAAAACGAATCGAAAGCGAACCCAACTAGGCCTTCGATGCGGGAGTGAGGGTCTGCAGGGGGCGGCAATATTGTAGATTTATGCGCGTATCTCACAGATACACACACACACATATATAATCGCACACAACTTGCTGCATTTGCTATTCGTGCAGTTATTTGCATTTTTAGTTATTTCCATCTGGTGAACTATTGTCTGGTTCATACGGGTGGTCATTTAGCATATTTTGATATTGAGATTTATTGACAAGATAGAAACGTGTGCGACGTGCTCTACTGTTGCTGTTGTCGTTGTTTTTGTTGTTGTTGTTGCTGGTGCTGGTGCTTTGTCGGTAAATGCTGCAAAGGCCGGAAACGTTATGGAAACGCATATTATGTCAAATGTTACTTAGAGTTAAATTAATTGAGTTTTGAATCAAATTCGTATCGAATTACAAGAGACCTGAAAAATGGGCAGAAGAAAGGGGCGCCCACTTAAACGAGGTTGACCACAGAAATCATGAGGCGCTCTGCGTGCCATAGTGGAACAATGCCAAGTGGAAATCCATATCAGAGTTTCTATGGAAACCCTGCAAAGCGCGGAATGTGGTCGTGCCATTGAAATGCGATACGCAAGGCGAGGGACTAAACGAACGAGTTGCGGGGATCATGAGGTGATCTTACTGTCAGCCGCAAATTGAGGAATTGCTCACGGTTGCCAACTTCTAGGGTTTCAGTTGTCAGCAAATGTCAGTTTCCTTGCGGTGGAGGTCTTGGCTGGTGCTCAATTTGTCATGCAAATTGATCGCCACTTGCAAAAATGATGCCTGCTGCGGAAGCAGCAGGTTCAACTAAGTCGCTTCAAATCCGGTCGGTCAAATTGCAAAGACTTGGTTCAACGCACAGTTCAATGCAACTGGGATACGCCTGGTAATTGAATACTCTCACGCATGCGCTGATCCTGACGATTCGATTGTCATTCGCGGCGGCGTTGAGTCATTTAAAATTCCAGGGCGCGCTTTGGCTGCCAAGCTGTCAGTGCGACACCTAGCGGCCAACACCTGCAACTGTCAGTGCCACACCACGTGATGTGCCTACTTTATGGCCACTTAAGTCCAGCCACTGACAGTTGACACTCGTCCACTGCACGCGGTCGGTGCTGGTGTTGGCGTGAAACCGTCTTGAGCTTCCAAGAAAATAGCCTGGGTGTGATATCAGCATAAGCTAACCCCCGCCCAGCGGCCCCATCCATTCGAAACTGGGCGAATCGTCTAATTTATGGTATTAGAGTTTGAGTGCTCTTTTCCGGGGCATAAGGAGCTTTGCTTCACGTTTGGTTAATTTACGCATAAGGAGACGTGTTTTCAATGCATTTTTACAGCCTGAACCCATTAATAATGAGCTAAGAAGTAAAAATGTTTGTGCAAATTTATTTAACAGACAGAATGAGGCTTCCCGACCCCATAAAGTAAAGATCAATAATAATCAGCATTAATAGCCAAGTCGATATTGTCATTTCCATCGACTATAAGTCTATAAGAGTTGCAAGCACTCTTGTATTTTTATCTGTCTTGTAAATTTTGTATATTCGTGTTCATTTGGTAAGGTTAGAGCATTACCACGTCGTTGCTTCTAATATATATTTTCTTGACCGTTTTTAATGCGGCTTGTGTGCCCACATCAGTTGTCAGCAAAAAGTGCCACCCAAAAAATGTGGGGAACCTGTCAAGTAGCTTGTTTACGCGGCCATAATGCAAATGTGATCGACTTGGCCCGGCCAGCAACATCATCCATCAGCTGAGCTAGTTTTCTCGCTTGGTTACCCAAATGCATCAGTTGATACTGCATTACCCAGTAACCCAGATAGAATACCTGGGGCATCAAAGCAGAGCCAAAGCAAAGTTCAGACGAGTGCGGGACTTAGGTTGTTTTTTCCAGCCACATGTGCAGTTGCCTTTGCGAGTCTGCATATATGCAGACATACACATATACAAATATATATATAATGCTTACCTCTCGCTATCAACTTGCTTCCAAAGAGCGAAAATAAAATGCTCAACCAGAAGTAGTGAAACTGGAGGAGGATGCAAACAAACCCGACAACTGCCTGAGCTGACAGTAGCCAAAAAATATGTCATAAAAAGATATGGTCTGCGTCAATATTGACACAAGCGCTGAGTGGGACGAGGGGCAAGGTGAACTGGCACTACAACGTAACGTATGTGCGGGTTGGGTAGTGGGGAGGGGATAAGGGGCTGTTCAGCTGTTAACCTGTGTGGCTTAGCGGCAGCTACGTTGTTGTCTACGTCAGCGTCTCTGTAATTTTCATTGTTTTGCGGTAAAGGCCGCAGGCCAAGCAACGTGCCACACGCTGTTTGTCAGCAAACCAGCGTCAATTACTGCACTGTGGCAACAAATAAGTTATAGCATCCTATGTCATGCACGGCTAAAAAATGGGTTTAAGCTGCAGCGTTTAAAGCCCGGGACTATTATTTATTTTTTACAATGAGTGAACCTTAAGCCAAACGAAGTGCCCATCGAACCACATCTTTTTGGTTTGGCTCAAAGTTGAAAGCTGTTGGAACAGGCAACCCCAAATTACCATGGATCTATCTAAGCTTTAAGCTTGTTCGGGGTATTTTACAGATATTATTGCATACTTTCAAGCTAATATTAACTGCAAATTCTAGCATATCAAGTTTCCCTTTTAAATGAAATTATTTCCTAACCCATCTTTTTTGATATCGATCTGTCCACCCTCTGCTAAGCTATACTATTTTAAGCACTTTCTTAGTTTCTAGGAATTCGAGCTAATGCTTACATGCATAACTCTTATGCGGGACCCCCTTTATAGCTCCTTTGGTATTTGAACTCTATGCTAACGTATTCTTTGCTTTCGCTACCCTGCCTCATTTCGAACTGGCTTAGGTTAACCAAGTTAAATTGTGCTATTTATATACCACGAAAATAACCCAAATTCTTTTATCGCTGGATAAATATTTATGTTCCCAATGGTACCGCAACTAACCCCAAAAATTCGATACGCTCATAAACAATGAGGGGAGATTGCAAAGGCAGTGCTCCCCCTTTAAAACATTTGCCACTGTCCACTGTGAATTACAGAATTGTCTCGTGTCGTACGTATGTGGGGTAGAAAATTGTGAAAGGGTCTGAAACTGGGGTTGGTTGAATAATTTTTGGGTGAATTGTGTAGAGTGTTGAGCAGATGTGGCCTAGAACCAAATTGTTATATGCTAACTTAGTCGTCAGTCGTTGTATTTAACTACCTCAGTCCAGTTGTTGAATTATTCAAATTATAACGTTGGCAAAAATACTCGTAAAATGAATGCACACACGTATATCAAAAGTTTTGGAAAGGAGAGCTAACAAATGGGTGGGTTAGGGTGCCTTCAGGTAGTTGTATATACTTGTATATTTGTGACAATCTGTTGTAATTGCGCTAATTGCAATTTATTATTCAGAGTCTCACTTGTTTTATGCTCATCATCATTATCACCAACACAATCATCATGCTGATGATGCTGAGGATGATAGGAACAGAGAGTGGCTGCTAGTGAGTGACAACGTTTCCACTGAGAGCCGACAAAATGTTGGGCAAAATAACCGCAGGATATATGCTTGTTGATTTCGCTTGAGACTTTGACATTTTATCTACGTTGGCAGAAGCGGATGGTGTCGGATGGTGGTGGGGGAAGAGGTGGGTTGGGTAGGGTGTGAAACACGACTAAATACACAAACAAACAGAAACGATATGGCGTATAAAGATACAAATACAGATACAGATACTTATTATTAATAATGAAACCACGCATTTATTATGTCTGTTTGTACGCGCTGCTTGTTTATTTATTTTGTATTGTATTTGCACTGGCATATCACACATATAAACACACAATATATGCCTGTTTTGCGAATATATTCATAAAAATTCGTAGCTAGACTTTATAGTGTGAGTCAATATGCGTTATATGTAATATTAAATTTCGCATGCCACATGAAATTCACGTGGCGATGCTGCTCGTCGAATAGCTGTCGTTATTCAATCACTTAAATGAAGTGCGGCATTCCATATTAAATATGAAAATTATAACGCAAAATTTTAATTTGATTAAGTGGCCTGCATTCCTTTTTGGCGCTTCCTCAGCTCTGATCTCAGTTCACCCATTTCCAGAATTCACAATGTGCAATTCAATTTACATAAAAGCTGGCAACGATTATGGTTTGTGTCCTTATTATTGGCATTTAACGTTGTACATTATGATATTTAATTTCGAAATAAGCAATTCTCGTTTAAGCAGCAACTGCCTAGGCGTTTGCCAGTTGGCGGGATTTAATATTCTCAATGTCTGGCAATCAATGGGCGTGATAACAGTAATTGGCCAACTGGAACTTGTGGCAGCTAGTCAGCAGATTATTAGCTGAATAAGTGACAAGTGTCCAGCAAAAATAATCTTTATATAAGCGACATCTTTAGTAGCTCCTTAAGGATTTTTCAGTTTACGCTTGAATATGTCATATATTGCCCCGCCTTCGCCAAATAAGTTTCAGTCAAACTTTGGTCGGCAGGTGTAACAGGTTTCTTTGTCAACTCTTAGAAAGCACTTGACCCAATTAGCGTTTGCATGGAAAATTTAACCCGACACACAAAAGCACACACATACCAAGCAAGAAATTCTAGCCTCGGGATGCCTCCGATTAAATACCCTTTAAGACATGTCGCTTACCGTTTAGCTCGTGATTGCCGAACTTAGTTAAGATATCTTGACGATACAGTAGTTAGATTTTGAAAAGAATCCGTTGGTATGTAGGGGGCATGGTAGAATTTTTAAAAGCCAACGCAAAGATATCTTCAAAACACAAAAATGTTCTTGATGGAAGAACCTAGTTTTCGACGAAAGATTCGTATGGCAGCTTTATGATAGAATGGTCCGATTCGGCTTAATCGGACTTCTTCTATACTTTACACATTTCATGACAAAATTATTATACCCTTTAAGAGGGCATAGGGGACTACATATATAGCTGCATAAATTTAGAAGTTTTTGTACCAATCTCAACAAAAACGGCAAAAGAAAGAGAGCAGTGAGGGCAGGTGAAAAAGAGAGCGATAAAGAAAGAGAGAGAGGGAGACGCAAGAACATGGGCTAAATAGTTGTTACACTAACTTAACCTCATTTAAATATTTTGCCGTAACCACTGCTGCTGCTGCCATTGTTGTTGTTGTTGTTGCGGTAGTTGTTATTGTTCTTACTGCTGCTCGGCATCATCTTGTTATTTTTGGGCTCCCCGTGCCCCACCACAGGTGCATCAACACACACAAACACTTTTTGCTTTTTCTTAATGCCTGCGCACTCGCATAAAGTAGCACACGAGACGTACGCCGGGTGGGCCGGGACGAGGCGGGAAGTGTGTTGCATTTTGTATTCAAGTACAACGAAAATTGTTGTAAATTAGTAAAAATGTAAACACGCACACTCACACACACACATATGCATACTCAAGCTGAAGAGAAGCAGCAGCGTCCACAAAAAGGTGTGTGAAGCAAAGATGAACAGGCGGGTTTGTGGCGGAAGAGAGGGCGAGCTTTGGAAGGTTAAGGTGCTTGCCTTGTTAGGGGCAAATGGGGGGTTTGGTCCAGAGGCTCGTAAAGTGCCCAGTGAAGTAGCTGCTGGAGCACAGCGTCTCCACGGCTACCAACCTACGCAATTAAGTGACGACGATGATGTTGGCGATAGCAAAATAAGAACCTGCCACCGAGTGAAAGGCCTCACTCTATATAAATACTGAGCTGCCACCCCTCCACCCATCCAGCTGTACACCTCTGTACAGCACTCTCACTCTTTCTTTAATTCTTTCTTTCTCTCGCTGACTACGCAGTTAACCTTTTTTGTTTGCATTAAAGTCGCAACAGAAGCAGCAGCTGCCCAACTCCCGACCCCCTCACAACAGAGCACTTGAACGGCTGCTTTAGCTTTCAAAAGGCTTTGAATAACATTGTTTCCGACAGCGTTTGGTTTTTGAATACACTCACAAATTGTGCTTTTGATATACCAGTTAGTTGTAAGCGAATTCTAGCTAAACACCTGTTACCATATCAACTGTACTATTCAATTAGATATTTTATTATGAATATCATCAAGAAATTCTAGTATGTTTGATTCTCAGAGAGAGAGAGAGAGAGAGGGGAAAGCTTAAGTAACACTTGTAATTCAATGATAAACAGCTACGAATCTTAAATAATGATATGATATTACTTTTGAACGCCCATCTGTCTGTTTCAGAGTAAACTAGTCGTCGTCATAAAACCTTGCATTGATTCGTCATTGCAGGGAATCAGATCGGACCAGCTGTTAAATAAAGTATTTGTATGACCACCTTTTTTATTTTTCAAGATATCTTATTAATATCGGACTGCTATATCATATATATATTAGAAAAACAATTCCCAAATAACCGAAATGAAAAATTACTTCACAAAAGTCTTTCTTTCATGTTTGAACATTAGTTCTAACAATTTCTCTAGAGTATTACAGTTTCGGCTAGCCAAAAAGAATATGCTGTTGCTCTCTTTCTTGTTAGCTACCGCATGTTTGCATTTACCTTGGTGCTTGCTCCACAAGTGTCAAGCGCTCTGCCGGATTTCAAGCAGCCAGTCGTTGTCAAGAGAAGTTGTAAAATGCGTTTCATACCCGCAATGACAACAACAACACACAACAATAAACAACAAAAACAATACAAATTGTAGATGCAAGTGGATTTGTTAAGTAAGAAAAGCTGCGTACAAGTATAAATATTTTGTTTACCTTTATTTGATTATTTATTTAAATTTACAAACGTGAGCTCAGAAAAAAATGCAGCAGCTTTGAGTAATTTCGTCATATGAACAACATAAACAAAAAATAACAAGTAAGAGGTTCTAGTCGGGAGCCCCCGACTAGGGGATACCCTGAACCCTCTTCTTCCAACATCAAATGCATATATATATTCTATTTTAGAAGCTATATGTCAAGTTTGGTGACTCTAGCTCTCATTATTTACCAAAATTGCCCAAAAAACAGGATATCGATATCGATTTTTATCGATTGCTTGGAAACGGAGTAAGTTATCGATTATCGGAAACAAACTCGATCTGCGCGGGAACTTGGAGCACCTACATCTAAAATTTCTCTAGCTCTTATCTTATCTGAGATCCTTGCGTTCATACATACGGACGGATGGACGGACGGACGGACGGACGGACGGACAGACAGACGGACATGGCTAGATCGACTCGACTATTGGTCAAGAATATATATACTTTATGGGGTCGGAGATGCTTCCTTCTACCTGTAACATACATTTGGCTTTTGCACAAATACAATATACCCTTAAACCCATTTTTAATGGGTTCAGGGTATAAAAACAATAAAATCAACAATAAACTCTAGCAGGAGGATTTTCATGTACCTCAGAATTTGATATTTGATTCCAATTAAACTTTATATTAGTAGAAATGTTTGTGACAATTGCTAATCTTCAACTTAAATCTTTCATTGTTATTTCCAAGCGCTAATCCTCTTAATTTTATGTGGAACTTATGCTTAGCTCTTTATTATGACGCATCGTCTGAACCTAACCCCGTATAGACGGAAATCAAACATTTATTTTATAATTTCACGCAGCTTACTGCAACTACACTGAATTCAAGCCTGGCCAGTAAAAAGATGGTCCATTCAGTAAGCTATTTGTAGTGTTATTTTATCTATTCTTTTATTTATTCAACTTTATGATATCTACGAATCGAAGTCCAACAGTAATCCCAGCTGGCAAACAATTGGACTTCTGGAAATCAGAGTTAAGTCGTGTTATGCGCTGGACTTTTGTCGGCTAATGCAGCTGATTAAACTGGCTCGAGACCAAACCTAGGCTGAAAACGAAAGTATCTGCCTTATCTGCGTGGAACGTTCGGTTGGACGTGTTTTTCATCTTTCCGATAAGCTGCAGCAACAACAACAGCTGCACTTATAAGGCCAAGCTCTGTAAATCGCGTGGTCGATTTATGACCGTATTTATGGCTGATCTCTACATAAGACTGAACTTTACATTGATCCAAAAATAAAACCCTCTCAATGCGTGGCGACAGCCAATAAACACCCACCCAACACCAGCGTTTGGTTAAAGGTGTCAATATGTGTTTCGATTTGGTAATATAATCAGATAACATTTTTGATAACTCTGTTTAAAGTATTTTAATGCCATCTTGGGCCATTTTTTGCATATAAAGTGTTTAAAGTGTCTATGATTAATGTGCATTAATATAGTTAGAGAATTTTTAAGCTATTGGTCCCTAGCGAATTCGTATTATTTTCTTAGCACTAGAGTATAATCGACTTGGCTTTTCATCTGCGTTTATTTTTATTATAGGGCGTGCATGCTCTCATAGGAATTTTCCACGATACTGTAAGTCCAGGCCGCCCAATTGCCATAAAAAACTGTCGAATTTATGCGGTTTTAATTTTTGTGCACATTTTCGAATTTGGTCATAAAAGTGTTCACCCACCTCTTGACAGGTAGACTATAAAATGTTAAGAAGCCGAATAAATAATTCAGATAGCTATAAATATCGTTGAATATACAAACAAACGTACCCAAGGACTGGGCAATCTTTTAATTAAGGCAATAAAACGGAAATCGACCACGTAACCTAAGGAATACATAAAGTTTACATTAAATCCACTTAATGTTCGAACAAAGTGCCATGAATGTCTTCTTTATCGCCACGTGCCCAGGCCAGGGACCTGAGAGAGACTTCAAAATGCAAGTCCTTGTCGTAACCTCAACGTTGTCAGAGGCCACTCATCGGAGCGAGACAGCTTCTAATTCAAAAGAGCTGCCCACCCAACTGAGCAGCAGCTGGGCAACATTCTTAGCGTGCACCTGCGCTGTCCCTCATATTTGATTTTTATTAGCCGCTGGTGGCAACGTGGACACCAGAGCGCGTCAGAAAGTGGCGCCTTTGGCGTTTGGTTTTTACCTGCCAAGTCGGCTGACCAGGCCAAACTCACATCAGCCCTGGCACATAAATGCTGGCCACGGCCTTTTGCATGTTTAGGTTTAGATGCTGCATAAGTACGTATAAATTAAATATCTTGTACATTAACGCTCGAGTGTTTATTTTAGCTCAGGGCCAAAGCTCAAACGTTTGAACGAGTAGAAAACTCATTAAATTAGCAATGTCGATTTTAATGTCCTCGACAAGGAATTTGAGTGCACTGAAATCATGAATCATTCACGGCTGTCAACTCTCCGGATGCAGTTCGTTCTCGCATGATTGTCATTTTATTTATAACTCATTTGTGTCAATGCTCAATTAAAGAGAGGCCTCGAGGTCATGCACAGATCTTCAAGAGAGTCTATTCGAATAGTAGTGATATTTTCGCCAGTAAATCTATGTAAATAAGAGTGTTATCTCTGAGTCTGACTGTGACACAGTCTAAGCCGTTCTCTTAGTTCGCAAGTAAGCACTATGATGAGGTTTCGGAAGATCGAGAGCATATGTTACTTAGTTGTCTGAGCGTCGAACATGTACGAGAGACTTCGCCGATTCAAATCGAGCTGTTGTATGTATGTTTTTTTTTTTTATTCATTCGATTAAGTGCAGAGCATTCAGAGTTTGCTGCATTGGCTGGCAGTTCACAGCGGGCGCTGGGCAGCGTCTGTCTCTGCCTCAGTCTCTGATTGTGACCGTTGTCTACCTGATGGTGGCCAGCATTTCATCGTGACCCAATGACACTTTGACTAATTGAAAACTGTCAAATTGCAAGTAAAATGCTGCCGGGATCATGGTGGACTTTCCACCCTCTGGCTGTCTGCTGTGTGGTTTTCTTAATTGAATTAACTCATTAGCAGTAAATATCTGTACATTCATCTAACTGCGAGTACCTTTGCATCTGTATTATGCACATCAAGCTATATTTGTAACTGTGTATCTATGCAGCTGTCAGTCGGCCTGTCATACAAATATTTCGAGAATTTTTCATGTGTGTTTGGAAACATTTTGGACAAATGTCATTTGTTTAACATTGGCACAAACACAAAATTTGCTCGTCTGGGATTTATTAATGACATTTCGAATCCAGGCTAACACTCATTTCATTTATTTGGCTAGGGCAAAATCTCTAATCTCTGCTCTGTCTCTGGCTCTGGTCATGCATTTTGAGTGCTTTCTAATTTTAAGTGGCAATAATTTGTGCATTTCATGTCCTGTGACAGCTAAGTATTTCAGCTTCAGATTGAATATCTTTGGTTGTTTGTGAATTGCCAGTGCAATAATTAATTTAGAGAGCCCATAGAGAATGTTACACTAATGCTGCTGTCAAACCAATTGAATTGAAATTGAGCACAGGCTGCAATCTAAATTATTTAGTTTAGGCAAACTTGGATAGCTCGACATAAGTGAAAACTTAGCTTGTTAGCAGAGCCGTGCACAAATCCATTTTGAATGGCAAAAGAGACATTCATAAATTCGTTTTGACCGCTCCGAAATTCTACTTGCTTGAACGAATATAACTAACTAAGCATCATACTGCCATTTGCTAGAACCAGATGCATGCTTAGAATTTAAATACCAGTTCGTACAAGTGTGTGTGTTGAACGAGCAGAAACAAGTAGGCATTTGAAATGATTGCTAGTATCAAGATATTTCGGAAGACAGCTCGAATTGTTTTGTTCGTTTGCTTCTTGTTTCGTTTCACTGGACTCGTTCGATTTTTGTTTGAGTTGAAAGAGATTTTTTTTGGAAGAAGTTGCTAGCAAATTTATTTGTGGCAGTCTCTACTTGTTAGTTACTCATATATTAAGTTTGACTTAATTCACTTAAGCAGTAATCCAGTTAATCTGCAAAATCTGTTAGCACAGCCCTTTATGAAGCATATACTACATTCTATTGAATTTCAATGGTTGTCATAAAATCTGTGCACATTATTCACATAAATGAGCTTTTCTTTTATTGCCAGTTCGCAGCGGATATTCCACCTACTCAGTCCCGAGAAAAATACTTACATATATGTATGTCTGTCTGTTTGTCTGTCTGTCTATCTGTTTGTCTGCCTGTAACTGCGGCTCATTCGAAATCCCTTTAGCTTCAGTTCAGTGTAGTTAAGTGCGTGTATTACGATGCTTGGAAAGGGAGCGATAACTGATGATGATGATTTCATTTGTGGTTTGAATAATTTTCATAATTTAAATAAGAGCCAAAACGGCTTCAATACTTTGCCGCAGTCTGACAGTCTGTCAGTTAGACAGTCAGACATACGCTAACCAAGGGCTCGACGAGAAAACGAGAGTGTAAATCACAGTCAGTAAGAGCAAGAAAGACATATATAAATATATATATATATAAAGAGCGGGAGAGCACGCGGGCAAATGATAAATGGAGCAGCGACTTGTTACGCATAAATTTTGGTGGGTCCTGACAAGTGCCAAGTGGGCATTCGGGCTCCTGAGTAACTAAGTAAATCCTTGACGTCATGTGCGAAAGTCGTCTCAATGCTGTCGCTGTTGTTGTGTCCTTTGCCAGCGAAAAACAATATTTCATTACATTTACATATTTTCACTCAATTTTCATATTTTCGCATTCGCGCCGTTGCAAAGAAGGGGTGCTGCAGCGGTCTGTATAAATTTTGTGAGGGCTGTTGTTGCCCCAGCTCCAATTCGCGCCTTTTGTTTTTCATTTTATGGTAATTCGCTCGGTCCCACGGCTCGTCGCTTTCCCTAACTACACCACATCCACACCCACGCTCGTTGCCATTCCGTGCATTGCACTATGGAGCCCTCAAGTGTTGGACGGCTCAGTTCATTCGTTCGTTCGCATTTCGTATGTCAGCATTTTAAATAGGCTTTTCATGTTCGAATTTTATTGTATTTTTTTATGATTTGCCTTTAGCTTCGTTTTTTTTTTTTTTTATTTTCACATTTTTTGTTGTTATTTTTGTGTCGAGGACCTGCACCGTAGGCTACATTAAATTCCGCAAGTCGTATGCAAAGTGAAGCGACCCATCGCTGCTACTTGCCCTGGCTTTATTAAATACAAATATTTTGCTTTTGGTGGGGTTAACATGCGGACACTTGGATACTGTTTGGTCTGCCTGCTGCCTTGGTGGTCTTTGCTGAAAGACAAGGGCAGAGCGTGTAGCTTAAGTCAAGGCCACTCAAAAAGGGCTTAACATTTGACAGGAAACTTGTAGCTGTAGTGTGCAAGAGGACACCTTACAGTCACAACAACCAGTAGTAACAGTTTACATACGGACCACTTCAACTTAACATGGATATTAAGCTAGCTGATAATATGACTGTTATACGAACAACATACCAATTAGAGCCGGCATTCAACCAGAGTTGCCAACTGTCCCTTCAAAATAGAGCTGAGTACTATTAAAGTTAGCTTAGTTAGTTGTTAAGATTTTATCTTTCTGAGCTTAATTTGGCTAATAAGCAAGGGAAATGCTCAAAAATAGCTAAATCGTTTTAATATATTAACTTTAGCTAAAAAATAGCTAATTTCGTATCACTGTATCTAAACAAATTCAATCTAGACATTCAATATAATAGTATAAAATTCAATATCGTAACGTTTCCTTTGCCTGAAAGGGCATTGCTCTCGTGTATTTGCGAGTTTTATTTAAAAACAAATAAAATGCCCAAAGGCTTAAAAATTACCATGACATCAGGATGGCATCAGGGCAAACACAGTCGAGTACGACAACAATAATAATAACAAATACAACAACAACAATACCAACAAACGCCATTGCGAACAATCTGAAAAAAAGCAAGCAGAGCGGAAAGTGTGAGAGAAAAACAAAAAGCCGCATAAAAAGCGAACAAAAAAAAGAGAGCACTGAACAAATATTTCGCTCGTCATAAAAACATTGTGCAATAATTTTTGCATTTCAGGACCAGAGCCAGGATCGTCATGAAAATAATAAAAAAAAATAAGGCGAAGTCAGTTTATAATGTACACAATACCGCAACGCAAAGTAAGAGTTGGAACGAGTACATAAACTGGAGTACCTCAACGTTATGGAAGTTGGCTTCGTATTATTCCTATTGTTGTTGCTATCATATAATAAGTCGTTGCCCAGGCAACGCAATCCTTTTTAAGCCGTGTCATCTGACATTATCCAGCCAATTGCCCCTTAACAAGAGTTCCGATTCTTTTGCTTCTGGTCAGCATGCCTGTTGGGGGTTTTTTTCTCAAGTGTCGCAACTTAAAACGCACTTCAGTTGGCATAGCCCGAATAGCCAAACAGCCAGAGAAACAATTTCATAAATCCTATTTACTTCTGTGTTGGCCCTTTGTCTTTGTTCTGTTAAGCATTTCATTTGTATGAAAATATTTGCCTGTTGAGCCCCAGCAAACAAATCAGCCCGGCAAACACTGTACTTACATTAAGTATTTGTGCCCTTTCAGAGATTATTATTATTTTGTCACCGAATAGGTGACGCATTAATAGAAATAGGTAAAATATTTCCACTTTGGAGGGATATCTTGACAACAGCTTTTTTAAATATTATTGTAGATTTGTTGCGATGTTAATAATAAAAATTGAATGAAACATATAAATATTTAAGTAGTATTGCAGGATTTAAACTAGCGTCGTTTTGCATGTAAGGCTCATCACGCCACGTTAGCGGCTGATGATATTTTTCGTACCACCTAATTGTTCAGTCAGTCCGTCGAAACAAGCTCTTTAATATATATAGATAGGGTATCTAATCCACGTTGCTCTGTATATACCTTTTTAAGTGGTTACTCTTCGTTGGTACTCTGCCCCACTTCAAGTCTCTTCACGTAGCTCTCTGATTTCTATGCTAAAATTCTATGCCTTATTTTTTGTATGCATGAGAATTTATGAAAAATATTTGTTTAGTGAATATAAAGCACTACTCCTTAACATTTATTTAACTACAAAACAACATAAACTTCAACTGCGAATAAGCCCACTCGTCTTTCGCTCATCTGTCGTTTCCGAGCCATTGATTAGACTATGCAGGCCCATTGAAAAGTCTGCCTCTAATCGAAACGGAAACCACAACGCAGGCAGCTCGTTAAATCTGCCATTGACCGAACGGGATTTGGGATATCGAGTGAATGCGTCACTCGATGCGCCTAATGAATCCGAATCCCAGCGAATAATAAGGCACACAAAGGTGTGTGTCCAGTGTCTAGGGACTGCCGCCAGTGTAATTTGGCTAGCCGATATGATCTCAATTGACACGGGGACAGCGAAAATGTTTTGCCTAATTGAGGGACGCTCACTGGACCACACCGGATGGTGCCAAGTGGTGCCTGTGTCTGTGCCACATGCCGGGCCTAAACAAAAGATTAGCAGCACTTTTTGCGAGCGCTGAAAACGACACGAACTGCAGTATGGAAACTGTGTGGCAGCATAGGATGAGGAGGATCTGTTGCCAGTTTGGTACCAGAGTTGGTCAGCATGTGCACACGCGTTTAATGGCAGCAAACAGCGCAAACGTTGCATGCTTCATTCAGGGGCAAAAACAATTGTCAACAGACGTGGAAACGTGACCAACGAATTTTACGCACAATTTCACTTTATGCGGCGACTGCAGCGGAACAAAGCGAACAGCGACCTGGAGAGCCATTGAATGAGCTCTATGAGTGCGGTGTGTTTGGTGTCTGTACTAGAGATGGGCGCGGGCCGTGATCCATGGATCACGAAACTGGCACGACGAGCTCCTGCCATGAATTGCATCTCGTGCGTACACCTAAAACAAAGCTACAATAAAGCTAGGAAAGCCGCAAAAAGTAACAACATCATCAAATATTAGCCAGTATATGAATATCGCAGCTAATCGCATCCGAAGCTCGGGGAGTCGATACAAATTCAGTAAACGAAAACCTAATTTGCATAAATATATTAAACAAAAAATGTATTTAATTAACCATTGTATATTTTAATGTGTTTTGTCCTTATGTCAAGCCGGGCTGGACTGGTTCGGGCGCCTGTGCCTTTTAAGTGCATGTTTCGTGCTCGTACCCAGGACGGGCTTCGTAAATGAGGCACGCGCCCATCTCTAGTCTGTACATTCGAGCCACATTTATTGTTTAGTGTTGCCTCCTGCTGGCTGGTCACCACCTACAACCCAATACTTATGCTGACCAGTCTACAGTCAACAGTCGAGTCGAGTCGAGCGGGCAAAAATCCAATTAGGCGTCGCATGTGCGCCGTTTTGCGCTTCAAAATCATCGCTTTTTCTATTGTATATTCTTCGCTCCCTTCATTGGTTTCCTCTCACTTGGCATTGTCCCGGGCACCAAGGAAGTGCGTACTCATATTATGCGCGATTCACTCAAGCTCGATAAACAAATGAATCATGCGCGCATTAAGTTGATTTATTCGACCATTGCATTCTAATCATAAAAAATGATTGTCCAGGCGCTTAGACAATGACGACTGGATACTTTGTTGTGGCGCTTGTTTATGTGCTAGGACTTCCGCAGTGTGTCTGCTTGCCTGCCTGCTCAACGGATTCATAATTATCATGGTTACGATCCATTGGAGCCAGGCAAAAATCATCGACAGAGGCGTCGCAGACGACATGGTCTAGCTCTAAGAATACATTACCTTTAATAATGTTAATCACAACTGATTATAGCTTCAAGCTGAGAAATCGTCCAATTAATATTTGGCCTTTGTGCCAGTTTGTTCACATCAAACAGACTCTTTCAATATGCAGCTAAAATAATGGGAATGAATGTGAAATCAACACTTAAATAACTCATTACCTCATTTCCCATTCATGCTTATTATTCGTATATTTTCAAGTACAATTAATATTTATCAAATAACAATTGTCTTTGAAGAGCCGAAGGTTAAATACCCTTGCGCACATATATATATTATACTTATGTTCCTGTAGAAACTATATAAAATAAAGGTCTGATGTTGATATGTTGCGATCCCACCAAAGAGATAAAGATTCAAGGTGGCCTTAAAAGTCACAGACTAACTATCACAAATTTCGCGACAAATGTATAGCACCCTGTTGAAGGGTATTGCAATCCGAGAGGATTTCCTTTATAAGTTTTTGGAAGCAGTTGATTCCATTATCATTGCCAATGTTCTCATGTATTGTCATACATATGTATGTTTTTAGCAATTCCCATTGGCCAATAGAAAAGTTTCATTTGATGTCGTCGTATCTGAGATGAGTTATTCCTCGTGTGTTGTTGTTGGGTTTGTTGTTTGGATGTGTTATTGTTAATGATCATGTTGACACAAGTTGTTAACAGAATAATTTATGCGATTTGTGACGCTTTAAAAGTTGGAGAGAAGCGTGCAAAAAGCGAATTCTATTGCATATTTAATGACAAGCCTGTGGTTGTCGCCTACTTAGTCCACTGCCCACCCTGTCCAAGTGTTTTGATTCTTGCACTGACTGAGCCTGGCCGGATGCGCGTGCTGGATAAAATTAAGAGCAGCTTGTATCCCGGCGGGCAGAGAAACCCACAGCAGCATAAATGGACGGCGACGCAGTTTTTTGTCATTTGTCAACGTCGCCAGTTCCAAGATTTTTCCAGTTTCGGCGAGAGTAAAAAATGATAAACGCATTCGCTTATGATGTGTAGAGTTTCATAAATCATGTTGAAGCTTGAAGTTTTCGTGTATTTCCTTGTTGTTGTGCTGCTGGTGCATTGGTAAAAGTTTATGGGGGAGATCACGAGGTCAGTGGCTGGTATAGGTCTCCAGCCAGAGCCACTAAGGTCGCCACGCGACAGCATTTAGACAAACAAGTGTCACTGAAGATGATGAAGAGCTGCCAGCAAAATGTAAGAGAAAAGAGAGAGAGCGACACTGAGCGGACCAGAGTTGTCGCTGCGATTTATGCAGCGATTTGCCAGCGCTGACCAAGTGCGTCAGCCTCTCTGGACATAAACTGTGCCACCAAGCAGCTAAAGTCAAGGCTGACATCCAGCAGATGTGCCCAAATGGAGGTCAGAATGCAATCAGGGGGCAAAAAAATCGTTTTTTATCTACCCTGAACCTATGTAAATGTAAACTGGTAAAAAGGGTAAATTGGTTTTGTGCAAATGTATGTACAAACAGCAGGGAACGTTTATGACATAAAGTAGTTCAATCTATATATGCCTAGCTATCTCTTTGTGATCTCGAAACCTACAAGTGTTAAAAATTTTACATTTTCAATATATATTTTACTATACGTCACCGTCGTTTGTATGTACATATTTTTTTGATATCTACTCATATTTCCATATAATCGGCGCTTAGTTATAGGGTATCTTCTAGCCGGGAACTCTGCATATTAAAGAGACAAAAGATAACAAAAACTCAGTTGATCCACCATAATCTTGAAGTACTTCAAAAGAGCAGTCTGTTCTCTTTGCACAGTAATTGCCCCTCAATAAATGCTCATTATTAATCAGCTTTCACTTACACAATTCCCAGACGCCACACAAAGCTATAAGTCCGGGGCGACCATTCATTTTTTTAAAAGGCCTGAACAAACTTGGAATCAATATCGTAAACTTGAAAGGGCGTCTAATAATGTGCTCAGCATGTCAACTGCTATTGCCCCACCAGCTAATGCAAGGGGATGGGGCGTCAAAGCTCAGCTCAGCTCTGAGTCAACAATGGACAACAGTCGGTGCTCCTCTGGCTGGTCTCCCTAGTGCCACTTATGAAATTGAATGTAAACAAAATGAGCGTTCCGTCAAATGTCCCTCAGCGACACCCACTATTCAAGCCCCCATGGGCACCGCAGTAACTGTGTTTGACTGACATATCGGCGCCAAGCAGGCAATTAACATGCAATTGTCATAAATTTATCCAGTGCACAGATTATTAAACATTCATAAAATAAATTACAAGCGAAATCGCATAAATTCTGAATTGATTTTAACGCATTCTGTGGAAGACCATGAAATGGGAATCAGAACAAAGCACATTGCAGGGGCAAGAGACTCCAGATCCAAGAATCTTGTTATTGAATTATAACAATTTCTACCATAATGGCTAAAGGAAAAACATAAATTTTGCCGTTAAAGTTTCTAAAGGGGGAGCGGAAACAACAATGCATAGAAATCAATTCATGAAGTGCGTTCAAGGGTTAAATTTTAGAGAGGGAAAGACCAGCAAGTAAATAGAGAGTGAAAATGCAGCTAGAGAAACAAAACCCCAGTAAAGACCACATAGGGCAACTGCTGCAGGGTGGCTTGCTTGTGTGGGGGTGTGTATGTGCGTGAAGACCGGGAAGGGTGTGTATTAGTTTGTGGACTTAGAGAACTTGTGGGTTTTCCTTTCTTCATCTAGAAAACTTTGTCCTACAGATAGAGACTCTTTGATATTGACTACTTTGAAGATGCAGCACACAAGGCCAAATTTTAGTCAGGCTTTGCCAGTCGACATAGCCTCTCTTATGTTAAGGCTTAAAGCTGCCTGCAATCGAGCCTGCAAGCTCTGCAAATGCAATTACCAGCAGGCAACTACAAGAGAGACACAAGTTCAAGATGCTGCCTTGAAGTCGTCTGTGAATATTATTGGATTACTGAGTGCTCTGACAGAATTTTGTCGCATTTCGCTGTCGGAAGGTTCAAAAGCTCTAAGCAGATAATTTCGTCGCGCTCCGAATATCATTAGAAATTCTCTCTAGAAGCGCTTTAGTTTTAATTTTTCGCTGCAAAAACACAAGAGTAACGGACAAAAAACTGAAATGAAATGATAAAAACTACAACAACAACAATAGCAATGATGATGATGACGTCGACATGGCTTGCCAAAAAATGAAAAAAGAATGCAAACAAAAAGAAAATATTTTATGACATTGCTGACAATTTATGATGCAAATTCCACGCAAAAAAGTATATATATATACATGAAATGAAGGATGCAGGCAGCTTTTCGGGTGCAGCGACGACAAATTGTCGAGAAATTGCATAAAAATACATATCAAAATAAATTGTTATGCTGAAATCTGTAATCTGAAGTAGTTGCGGATGCACTCAAAAGATATTTACGAGTGCGCAGCCAAAGCAAAGCTGCAAATAAGAGCAAAGGGCAACCCAACAAAAAAATAAAACAACTCAATGCGAATTGTTTTTCTGTTGATTCATCAGAAAATAAATTGAAATTTTCTTGTTGACATTCACCAAAAAAGTAAAAACAATACAACATGCAACAGCAGCAGAAGCAGCAAACTGCGTCCTGTGTCATGATTCAGCCAAACTGTCGTTGGCTGTGTTTGCTCTGTTGATTTATTTAATTTACTAAAACTAACAGCATTAAATATTTGATAATAAAATCACGTTCACACGCCTATGGCCACAAATCAATTGAAACACGCATCAACCGATAGAACAACCGAACCAAAAAGCCCCACCAACTAACCAACCAATCGACCCATTGACCCATCGACGCATCGACCAATTGACCAGTAGACCAACCAACCAGTTCATTAAAACTTTTATTCATATGTTTGTCGAAAAATGAGTCCCATTTTCGTGGAATACAGTGACCGCAACCAAAAAACTTCAAATTCGTTGTGACGTTTTGGTTAGCCCCTTTCTATTCGGTTTGCCCCTGGGCACAAACAGACATTCATCTATCGTTCCTATAACCCCAATAAAAAACCTCTGCGTGCGGTCAAAAACTTTGCATTTCATGCGATAGTTAACCGTCGCTGAATAAAAAGCATTTATAGCATAATATTTATGAACATTTCAATATAAATACCCCTAAACGTTGGCAATTTCAACAACATCGACCACGTTTGATATGTGTATGTAATAAATTCTGGTGGCTAACCGACATGAAACCGTGAATAAATGTCAGCAACAACATTATTAGAAGCCGAAACATGAACATTTTAAGCTTAAAATTAGCGCATCGGATTGGCAATGACTAATGCGACTAGTGACTAAATGACTAGTGATGCAGTAAGCTGTGGGAACAGGAACTCAAGCAAATGCGAGAAGATTCTTGAAATCTAGAGGATTCTAAAACTTTATACTTGAAATTACAAGGCGTATTATTGCTTAGCGGAAATACAACTGAAACCAGGGTATTTAATTTAGAATTGCCCGTCCAACTGAAAATATTGTAATATTGGATAATTTCATATAGAAGTCGCGAGCTACATTTAAACTCTAGCCAAATTGACATCAGCCAAATATGGTCAGATTAATCTACAGGCTGGGGCTCGAATTATTTATGCTTCAGGTCTGAGTACCCCACTCAAAAGAATTTATTTTAAACCAAATCAGTTTTGAAAATAAATAAATAAAAACAAATATTGTAGTTAGTTTTTGTGCTCTTTTTTCTCGTTTCCATTCTGTGCACTTTATTATGAATTTTTATTGCGTCCTATCATATTATTATTATTTTCTTTTTTTGTTCAAAATTAATTTATCGCCTTCAAATAATAACGAACCGAAAACCATCGAAATCGAAGCGAGCGATCGAAAAAATGTTTCGTTGGCTCCGTCATCGTCAATGTCTGCAGACACGTTGCCTGAATTTAAATGGACAAATTAATTGCGTTTGTCATGTGGCCGGGACGGGTTCTGGTTTTGCGTTCGCAGCTCATGAGACCTAAATAAAAACCAAACAGTTGAAAAAATAGGAATTAATTGGATTTTGAACAGCGCCGAAATGTATTTAATTTAGCATTAATGACAATACACAACAGAGATTTTGTCCTCTGCATTGCACTTAACAAGTGCCAATTGGCATTGAATTATTGGAATCTTTAAAATCGTTATAAATCTTCTTATCTTGGCGATCGGCGTCTGATCATCAAACGTCCATTAAACGGTTGCTGGCACGGCCATTATCCTTGTCTATTTGCTCGTATCCCAAGCACATTAAGTGAGACCCAACAGAAAATCGCTTTCGAACCCCCAGAACGCACAGTTGATGATGATCACGAACCCTGAAACTCAAGGGGATACCAATTCTCTGGACATTAATTATCACACAGTTTGAGTTTTTCGATCGAATGCCTTTTTGATTCACGACAAAGTTGTTGTTGTTCTTGTTGTTGTTGCTGAGGGCTCTCGTGTAGGAGGATCAATCGTGCGACCTGGTCCCTTGCTACACAACTTCGTCTCCTGCTCCTCCGCCTCCAAAGTCGTGTCAGTTGACATTTTGATTGTGTCGCCTTTGGTGAATTAATTGAGCGTCGCTTTTTTTGGTTGCCTTCAAAATGAAGTCGTTTCCATGGAATGCTAAACACCTAAGCTACGCCGTATCTATCAGGGACCACACATAGAGACCCACCACTCTCACAGTGGGACTCAATGAGATTCAAATTTTTGGCCCTGACACACGCAGCTTCATCGAAAATTTGAAAATATTCTCGATTAGCGCGGCCTGCGGGTCACATTGCCAATTAATTATAATTGATTAGCGATATTAACGGATATTATTATGATGATGATTCGCATGAAATGATTGTGTTTGCAACCGCAGCTACATTTTTGTCTCTGTCGCTGGCCAAAACATTTCGAGCGTAGCCCATTATGTTAAATTCTCCATAAATGATAAATGACTTAATTGCGGCTTTCAACAAACAGTAAGACTTTCAAATTAATATTTCAACAAATATTTGATTTGATTAGAAATATTTAAATCAAATTAATGTTGCATATTTAGGACGGCCGCTTGGAATGTTGATGCCAGAAAGATAAACAGAACGAAAAGGAATTTTCAATTTATTTCATACTTAAACTTCAACGTGTGTTTAATTTTTGGTGTAATTACTATTAGAGCTTAAAGACTTAAGTGAAAATTCCGCTCATCATGATATTTTCAAATCATTAACAGTAAATTTCGATGAAGTAAATTGTGTACACTCACAATTGAAATACAACCATGGGAGAATACTTGACCAGATCCGAAAGTACAACATAGTCGCCTTTGTTCTCCAAAGAGCTGTCACAAAAACGGAATTAAAAATAAGCTAAAATCTAGTTTTATTTGTTTTTATCGCATTGTTACACCGTGTTGCGAGCTTTCCAATTTTATTATGGGTCGTGGTCGCAAAGAAAAGCATCAATCACGTAGTCGCAATCGAAGATCTCGTTCCCGTTCGCATTCCAAGCATCGTCCGACACGCTCCAGTTCCATAACAAGTCAATCGATCCAGGTAAAGCGCCGCAAGGAGCGCATAAACTCCTCATGGGATATACCACCGATGGGCTATGAGCATCTCTCGCCCGTACAGTACAAGGCGATGCAGGCAAGTGGCCAGATTGCCTCCAGAATTGTGCCGGACGCACCGCCCACGGGTGAGTCGGCGGCCATTGCGACGGTAACGCGACAGGCCCGTCGGCTGTATGTGGGCAATATTCCCTTCAGCACTACCGACGAGGATATGATGGCGTTTTTTAATGAGCAGATTCACCGTTTGAATGGAACACAGGGTCACGATGGCAACGCTGTGCTCACCTGCCAGACGAATCTAGACAAGAATTTTGCGTTTCTCGAGTTCCGTTCCATGGATGAAGCAACCCAGGCAATTACCTTTGACGGTATTAGCTATCGTGGCCAGACGCTCAAGATACGACGACCGCATGACTATCATCCGGTTGCCTCAATAACCACCGCGGAGATAGTTGAAATAGCCAAGGGAGCAGCGCAGATCCATGCCAGCAATCTGCCCATTTCGCCAGTGGTGCCAGATTCGCCGCATAAAATTTACATTGGTGGTTTGCCCACCTGTTTGAACGAGGAGCAAGTGAAGGAGCTGCTGGTGACCTTTGGACAGCTGCGGGGATTTAATCTGGTGAAGGATACCATCACGGGCCAGAGCAAGGGTTTCGCCTTTTGCGAATATCTAGATCCGTCCATTACGGAACAGGCCATTGCCGGTCTTAATGGCATGCAGCTGGGTGATCGAAAGCTTGTTGTGCAGCGCTCCATTGCCGGCGTACGGAACATGGTGGCCAGTCAGTTACCCGTGCTGCAGGTGCCTGGTTTTCCCATCGATGTCTCCACTTGCAAGGCAACCGAAGTGCTATGCCTGTTGAACATGGTGCTGCCAAGTGAGCTACTGGACAATGATGAGTATGAGGACATTCGCACGGATATTAAGCAGGAATGTGCCAAATATGGCAAGGTGAAAAGTCTAAAAATTCCACGTCCGATCGGCGATCCACCCCAAACCGGCTGTGGCAAGGTTTTCGTGCGCTTCGAGTCTATCGAAGACTGTAAGAAGGCACTGAACGCATTGAGTGGCCGCAAGTTTAGCGGACGCATTGTGATGACATCCTTCTACGATCTAGATAAATACAAACGCAAAGATTTTCATTAATATTGTGGTTTTCTTCGATTTCAACAGTCGAGTTTGATCATCTTTTATTAGCAATTGCTGCGAAATGCTGAAAAAGATCTGAAAACTAAGTAGCTAACGCAGCTTTCTTTACAAGTTTTCTGGCTTCATAACAGATCAGCGTTAGAATCGAGATTGTTATTTTAGCCCATGACGGTCATCTCGTTCCCAAAGAGCTCAGGTTTCGCTATTTTCGCCGAATGCAACTGAGCTGCGCACACAAAACAAGCATGGTCAAGAGTACTAATAGAATGGGCTGCCATACAATCGACACTTATCAATTTTGTGAACTCGCGCATTGTCGAAGATACTAAATATTACTCAGTTAAGATCGTTGCCTCTAACAATACAGAATAACAAAAACTTCATACTAACCTTTATCATACTATCAATTTTTCATACAAATTGCAGGTACCCTAGAACTATGACTGAAATGTTACTGTCCGGTTTATGCTTTAAACGGCATAGAAATGACCATCTGCCATCCATAATACCCTTTGTATTTTCAGTACAGGGCATGCGCACGCCAATCGCCGGTACGCTTCAACGCTTTGTTGTCATATCATCAGCAAAGCGCTCAAAATTTTTGCCTCGGTGGGCAAGCCAGGATACGCCTTCACTCAGATTGAAGGCTGATTCAATAAGGCAGGCGACTTAAAGTGAAATCCTTAAAGCCTCAGAAGCTTAATTAAAATTTTTAGATGCGCGCCTTATCGCAAGCATTTCTCACATATTCACACCTATACCCCGTCGCGGCTCCCTTCACAAGCTGTGAAATACCTTCAAGTTGAAGGCAAACAGGCGGGCAGCTCATTACGGCCAAGCAGCGCATTGTTAATGCTTTTTCAATTTCCGAACCCAAAATGTGTGGACAGGCGGGAAGTTGAGGTAGCTGCGCTTATCGCGGCCAACGGTTGCATTTTCTCAGGTTCCAGAGCCAGGTTGGACCCAAGCTTATCTTTATTTTGGTCATTTGCCCGACAGCCGGTCATCAATAATGAAATGCAACTGGCGGGCAAAACTGCTGAAGGCGAAGCTTTAACAGACTTCGATTTATCAGTGGAGAAACGACTAAAACTAAACGCTTTATCGAAAAGCCTCGTCAAGAGATACGCGTAAATGTGGACTTCGGCTGCGATTCCCCTGGACACAAATTAATTCAACGCCTTGGATTTGTCATTTGGAGGCTTTTAGGTAGAGGCTCGTGATAAAAGCGCTGCCGCCGTCGCCGACATCACGAGACTCCTCTGAAAATCAATGCCTCGATGGGTAATTAATAAACGCCCATAAAGATGCGGATACAATAAAAATTCCAAGCGAGAGGATTGAGACTGGAAAAATCGTTCGGCTTTGTTTCGGTTACTCAAAAAGGGTTTCTTTCATCGATGTTTTTTTTATGAGATGCAGCTGCCATGTCGGGATTAACTGGATTGTATGAGTCTTTCACCCCGTCTCCCCACTCCCACTCTCTTAACTCTGACCGGTTGGGCAACTTCTCTGACTGCTGACCAAGTGGTGTCTTAGGTTAGGGCCCTGTCGATTGTCGAGCTCGGTTCTGAAATTCGAAACCATTCGGATGTTAGGTAATCGCCGCGATAAGAAATTAAGAAATCAAATCCATGACTCTGAATAGTTGAGTGAACTCGTCGCTAGCCGCTTTTACGGCATCTTTAATTGCATTCTCATCATTTATTGTTTTGGGGCGAGAATTTGAATATGATGTAGTAGATAATTATAGGCCACAGGATGAACTTGATGTTGAGGGCGTAATCTTGATGATGGTCATTAAAAGCAGCTACCTACCGATACACTATGATTACAGCTATGAAACCTTAACTTAAATGCAACCAATTTTCGAATAGTCTAAAGCGCTTCATTTGATAATTCTTGCAGTAAAAAAACAAGCAGACTTAATTAGCCTTCGGTTGCTTCATTTTGAGAACACTTGCTTTTGTTTGGCTTGAATATTTATATTTTCAAACGTATTTCTGAGCTAACTGCTTGTTAATAATACCTTAAGAGCATCCACTACACGGTATTCATTTTAATGCTCACTAGATTCGTATCTATGCTAAATGTATCTTTTAGTCGCTCTGCACGAAGCTGCCTTGCCTTGATAAACATATTAGGGAATCATAAAAATTTGTAGTTCTAATGATCAACAAATTTATCTGATGCTCAGATATCTGATCAATTTGTAAGGTCTTAATGAAAAAATATTAAGCAATACCAACCGTAATAAAAATCTGGCTCTAGGCAAAATGTTTAGATTTTTGTGGAAGTGATTTGAATACCGTAATGATACAATCTGCCAGTGAACTTTGGCATTCTCTATTTCTATTCGTGCACCGAAACTCTTTCTGACCTTTTCCGTCAATCCAATCAACTTTCTTCAATTAGAGCCTATTAATAAATGCTTTTTCTGTTGTTTATACATCCAGAAGCGTAAATATTGTGATAATAAAAATAAACTTCGAGGGCCTCAAAAGTTTGCACAAATATGATGAAAATGAAAAATATTCAATTAAATGAAACCTGTTGCTGTATGTGAAGCTTTACGATTGCTAACCCCAATTCAATTTTGCATTTCCTGTTGACTTCCCCATGCTTAATAAAATCAAATAAACAAATATTGCACTGAAACAGAGAGATAAAAAAAAACACGTTTTGTAATTTGCTTTTCTCTTGGTTCAGGCCGCGAACAAAGGCGAAAACAAATTACACACAAATACTCGTAATTTCGGCAAAAATGTTCAAGGGGTTGGGTGCCACAGGGCAGAACCAAGTGACGTTCCTGTCTCTGACTCAGTTCGTTAATGGCAGCGCAATTAATTCGAGCAAATCGTCTGTGAACCCTTTTTATGACCCTCCAAGAGGGTGGGGCCGGCGACGGCCCAAGCGTCGCTCTCAGATAAAAATTCATTAAACGGTAAGCCCGTCAGTTTTGTTTGGCTTTTACGTTGGCTTTGAACTGTTTGCCACGAAAATAATAAACGCGAAATAGGCGCACAATAATATAAAATTTGTTTAAATGCCAACCAAATTGATGCGCCATTTGCGAATGAATGATTAGGGTTGGCTCAAATCCAGGGGCTGCAAGCCACCGAAAACAAGGGTCGGTGGTTTGGTTTTCCACAACCATAAACACTGGATGTGCCACGAGCCTTAGTTTCCGAAATATTTAAAAGATATTAATAAAACAATTTGTCCGTTCTACTAAAAACATTTTGCAGCTTTTCATAGAGAACCGGCGGGATCCAATAGTTGGGTCTCCGGTTATATATGCTTTGTTATCTGAGTATTTTTAAGACGTTTTTTCGATTCAGTCTTGAGCAACTGGTTTGGCTGAAGCTAAAAATAAATATTATTCCGGGTTCAAATAGGTTCAGTTGAAAACCGTTTGGCAACCTGCTTACTGCCTTAAGGCGGGTATGCTGATAATGGAATCCAACTTACTGCGTATTTTTTAAAACAATTTATGATAACTCTTCAATTCCACTTAAATCGCCTGCTGATATCTGAATAAATCAAACTCAATTGCTTACTTGGGTGAAGATTTTGTAAGAGCTCCAAATTCCGGTATTCGCTCTCTGTGGAGCCCGTTCGTGAGGCCCTACGACGAAAAACGAATAAAATGAAAATGCTAAACTGAATGAATTTTCCGCAGCAGAAATACCTGAGAGCGCAGCACAGCATTTAATGAGGGCCATAAAATCGAAGCGCCGGGCCAGTTTCGAGGGCCTTCAAAAAAGGCGAAATGCCCCAGAGAAGTGTAACAGGTGCGATAACAACAAAAACCGGTGAATGTCTGGACAGCAGCCAAAAGACAATGAAATTATAATGAAGATTATGTGTAAAACAAAGTGCGGCCTCTCGTTTAGGTAGCAGGCGAAGGATTTTAGGTAACACGTTGAAAGCATTTTAAAGCTGCGACGACCTAAAAGCAAAACCATTCTCTAATTTTTGGTATTTGCTTTGATATTTTACCGACGCGACGGATACCCTTTTTAAATGATTTGTTGTGCAAATGGAAATCGGACTAAAAGAATCCGAAACCGAAAAAGAAATAAAATCCCAGCCGAAGAATTGGTTCGCTCTATGCAAATGTCAAAAGGGTACTACCGAGGACGGGGGCGTGCCAAGCTGAACTAAGTGAATGCATAACGCATAATCTTTTGAGAGAAACAAAAACCATAAGCCGAAGGATGCACGCAAACAATAAGCGCTCAAAATACAATATGAAAACAATTTAAGCTGTTTGCTCAGCTCGACTCGCAATCGTTATCCGAACTAAACTTGAATTGTTGTAAATACACAGTAAGAAAAGTTGGGCTTGATGTAAGCTGATTGTTCTAATAATTGTTTTGTAAAGGTAGTTAAAAATTATATAAACTCGGTGCAACTAATCTGAAGTTATGAAAGCATGCAAAACTTGTAGTATTTCCATGACCAGAGAGATGTAAGTAGTTAGAGGGGATATTTGCACCTACTTGGTGAGCTTCCTTTTGGAGCGCTTGTCACTCCCATCATGACTGACAAGTTTATCCTTTCTGGCAGCTGCATCTTTTCATTATAGCGGAGCTACCAGGGCCTGGGCAAGGCCAAAATGCCACTTGCTGGCTATCTATGCGGCTGTCAGTTGCACACCAAATGGGTCAACGACCTGCTCTAGCTAGAGGAGCGGTCGGGAGTGGGGGCAACCGTGGAGTTTTGTGCCATGTAACGCGCATTGTTGCTGCTGATGAATGCTTCATGGTCGTCATAGTCGTCATAGTCATCCTCATCTCTATACATTTTGCCTATTCATTTGTCCTGGCGTTTGTCTGTTGGGTGTCCGGCCCTCGACCCCTCGACCCTAGCCACCTATCCAAGAACTTCAACTTGTGATACCCATCTGAATTTGCATTATTTTCTTTCGCTCTTCATTTCTGCTGTTGCCGCTGTTTACTGTCATTCTGATTTTAATCTCTACTGCGATGCCTGCTGCCGCCTGATGCTGCTTCTGCATTTGTATACCCTGCACGCATTGAATATGGGTATAGTAGTTTTGTACAAATAATATAGATTTTTATATATTACAATCCAAGTTTATAGGAGCAACATTGGCCAAACATAATTTATTATATATCACTTTTTAAATACCGTCTCCTGTTGTGCCCAAATTTTTAAAGGTAGAATCTTGTCCTGAAAATTACATATATATAGGACTATAAACTTTAAAGTAAATGAAGATTGTATTTCCAATGCATGGTGTGGGACAAACGGCGTTCTGACGGCCAGAACGTTTATAGCGGCAGCTTAGCTCCAAATTCAGGTTACCCTCCAGCCGAGCACTCCCGGTTGAAGCACTCTTACTTGATATATTTAGTTTTTAATTTTTTCCACTGCCCTGCAGATTTGTTGTTGTTGTTATTCTTGTTGTGCCCTCGTACCTGCCGAGTGCCCAGATGAACAGGTTCCATTTCTTTAGGTTTCCCACTGCACTTCTGTTGTTGTTGTTACTGTTGTTGTTGTTGTTGTTGTTGTTACTGGACGCACATTTCCTTCGCTGCCCTGGCCAACGTCGTCTTGACGTTTCATTCGCATTTCATTTGCTGTAGCCCGATTTAAGTCTGAAAAAGTATCCTAATTGGTATTAAAATCGCTGTTATTTTTTCAACCTTTGTTGGCCTGTCTTGACGTGAATGGTTTTTGTTGTATTCTGATACTTTAAAAGGCAGATTCCAACGCATTTTCTGCTTTATCCTTAGCCGTATTCAAATTGCATTCACCGCCCCAAAACACAAATAAACAAAACCGAGAGGTTCAGGTTAAGTTGCGCATTTTCTGATTTAATCACTTACATTCTGATAAAAATCAAAATAAAATCGCTTCTGTTTTGCTTTGCCAGCGATTTCAGAGCCCGATTACTTTCCCGGTATTTGGTAAATAAGGTATTATAGGAAATTCTCTTTGGAAATAAAAGTAAGCACAAATTTAAATACGGCACGTAATTAAATCATGTCAAAATATAGTTGCTTTCATTTAATCAATTCTTTTCAGTGTCCGGCCCAACATAATTAAAATGAATTATTTTAAGCCCGTTTATTTTGGGAAATAGTTACCAACAGTTACACCCAATAAAAACGAAAATAAAACTGGATCTGATATCATAAAACAAAATGAGCTATGGTCTGTAAATCATACCTAACCGTTACATGATTTGTATTGTGTAGGTCAGTTTAAATGTAAGTTATGTTAACTATTTTAGTCTAACATTAGTCCGAAAATTAGCTTTACAAATTACTCTTTGTCGTTAACAGCGCTAAAATCTCTTTGGCTACATGTGGATTTCATTACTCCGAATTTTCAACATAATGAAAGCGGGTGAATGTAAATGGTTCTCTTTAGAGACGATCCTCAAAAGCTATTATTTTGATTAATAATTATATATAATTAAATAGATCAAAAGTTTGGCAAGGATCAATACATTAACATTAAAATATTTCTAATACTATGGCTACCGGTAAACAATTTTCTTAACATTTTTAAACGTATTTCCAAAACTCCTAAAAAGTCAGCCAATGCTGAACTAGACCGTTAGCATTAACAGTCACTTAAGATCCACAAGAAGAGCTGCAGAGAACCTATAGCAACAGAGTGCTAACACAAAGTGAGCGCTATGTTTATTCTGTGGACTGCATGCAAGAAAGTATGTCATGCTGTTAAATTCAAGACATATTGCCAAGACCCACAAAGTACTTCCATGTAAGTAGATAACATATTAATCAAACTTTATGCAAACAACGGGCACATTACGATTAATGGCAGCCAATTAGTCGAAAATATGAACTTAATGACATTGATTTATGATAATTATGATGATGATGATAATGACAGTTTTATTGGCTCACTTGTTAATGACATGCATTAAATAAAAAGGACTAATATGCATGCCTTAGTATAGTCGGCTGCATAATTGTCCAGCTCTGCACCACAAAGTTCTTTAGCCAGTTAACAGAATGCATTTACCGCTGCCGCATTAACAGCTGCTGTACTCAGCAGATAACAGCCGCCGCTCTCAGCAGCGCATGCGAGCATACCACAATCCACATATCTCAGCATGTTGCTGAGAGCAATGCGTACCACACACAAATTCTGTTAGTTAACATGCGTGCGTGTTGGTAAACTAAGCGTCCACTCAGTATTGCCGAGAGTTTCAAGCGTGCTGGTTGTGGACGCGGCTGGTGCTACGTTTAAAACCCGATTCGCGTTCGTTCGTTCGTGCGTACGTTCGTCGCTCTCGTCGTCGTTATATCGTATTATCCGACTATATATTCGACTGCCCAAATAGCGATTAAAAAGCCAAGATCTGTTGCGGCAACCAGTTGACCAACGCGTGCATCATTTAGCCCAATCCTTGTACGATCGTTTTAATTGTAAGCAAAAAACAAACCAAAACGAAAACAAAAAAACTGTTCCTCGGGCCCTAAAACAACAATTGAGAAATATTCAAGATTTAAAGCCAACATCTTTATGAAAACAAAGCAACCAAATTGAGAGCGTGTCCTTTTTATGTGTTGCCGTTAAATCAAATGCAGCTTATGAACGCTGCAGCTGTGCTGCTCAAAAAAATTTGTGTGGGTGTATGTGCGTGTGTGTGTGTGTGCAAAAGTGTAAATTATTAAATTAGCGCTCAGCGGAGCGGGACAAGGAAAACAAAAACGAATACGAAAAAGCGAAAACGAATAGAAAGAGGAAAACGAAATCGGGATAAAAGCGGATTACATCAAGGATTAAATAACAAAGTAATTTGCATATGTTGAAAATAAATTAACATTATGTATGCCCTCCACTTGCATAACACTAATTTTACATTAATTTATGCCACCCACCCCCCATTTCGCCCACCTGCCCACTCACGCACACACGCTTACTGTGGGTCAGCCACTGGCGGATGTCCGTTCATGTCCATGTTTTGAGTCAATGAAAATTTTTAATTGTGCACGCGTGTCGCAAGTGACCCCCAAACGGCGCTACGCCCCAATCAAACCAATGGGTTTGTGTGGGGTTGGGTGGTTAAAAAAAGAGGGGGCGTATCCTGTATGCCGTGATGTTTACGCCCCCGTCCAGACTGCATGTTACCCGCATATTTGTCATGCGTATTATATTTACCATACCTGGTAAACTTGCAACCGTTTCTGGTCAATCCGCAATCAACCCCCCTGCACCCTAGCATCCGCCCTTTTGAGTGCTTAGTTAAATGTGCAGGGCAATTAGAAAGTTAGTTAGCGAACTATGCTTTAAGCATTTTTATTATTATATTTTTTTCAGAGCAGCTTCTGTGACCATTGTTACCCATTAATTTACAATAATATAAAACCAATTATAATCGCCAGTAGGTGGAAATGTAAAATAATGATATATAAAAGGGGCGATTCACAATTTTGGAGAATCCTGTCTAATGATATTAATTATTTCCCTGCCAGTGTGTTCCCGTATTTATATGTATTAAAAACCCCGCACACATACTATGCAATGTTTTTAAGTAAATATTAAAAATTTAATAAGTATTAAAAACCTAACATATGTAGTGTAAACTTTTGTATAAATAAATTGTCCGCGCATAGCACGCTTTACCAGATTTTTAATTTTTCTTTGCTATTCCACTTTCAATTATCCCCAAAACTGTTTATAAATCTTTGTCGGACAACTTCATTTCTATCCCTAACAGCTCTTAAGCTATGCTTAACTCACATCTTAATTTCAATTGGAGTTTGATGTTTTTTTTTTCCGTTCTGTCGTTTCATTTTGCCCCAGCTTAATTTCAAAATCCCCACACAAATTTTAGTATGTGCCACGCTTTGCTCCTTGGCCACCAATTTCCGAACCACTTGAACGCTTCAAGTTGGCTGCGTGCCATGCGTCTCTTTGCCCTTGGTCTCCTTTTTTGTTGCGGTCAGTTTGCCGCGTGCCGAGTTTTTGGCGTGCACGTGAAAAGGACATCACCAACACACACACACACACACACACGCGCGTGTGTGAGCATAAAAAGCCAAGAGCCAAACACAAAAACCACTAGGTTAGGTTTGGCGGTGCAGAGTGCTGGAAGGTAGCTGCCACGGGAGCACCGCTCGTCCACGTTGACCTCGTGTCGCCTGCAGCGTTAATTTATAATTTACTGTGCTCACTGAAACCGTCAAAACCAACACCCACCACCAACTGGCATCCACTCGGCGGTGCTCTGCCCACTTTTATTATTATTATTTCTGTGCGTTCTACGCGCTTTTCCGAGCCTTGCGCGCTTTCCATGCGATTCGCCGAGTTTTGACTTTTTTACATTTGCCGTCGGCGCGACGGACTCTTTGTCGTTGTCCTTGTTGTGGTTCTTCTTATTGCTGTTGTTGTTGTTGTTGTCCATGGTGTTGTTATTGTTGCGGTGTCCCTTCATATACTGGTCCTTGGGGTTGGGGTCCTGGTTCTGGTCCTGGTCCTGGCTAGCGGCTCCTATTCCATGTTGTGTGCCACAGCCAGACGCTTGTGAAAATTGCCTTTTCAACTACTCACCGACATTTGCGCGCTGTTGTTGCTTGTTGCTGTTTTTAGTGCCTTAATTTTGTTTTCGTTCTATATATATGTGTGTATGTGTGTGTGGGTGTGTGTGTGTTTGTGTTTGTGTGGTGTTGCTGTTGCTTTTGGTTTTGGTTTTGCTTTGCGGTTTTGGTTTTTTTGTCGGCACAGTTTTTTATTTGGAAATTTGTGACTTCTGGTCCGCACCCCGCGGAATCGAGCGACTGTTGCTTGTCCTTTTTTGTCGCCGTTTTGTTTGCTGTTTTAATTAATTTGTAAATTTACTTGGCGAGATTAAAGTTAAAATGCAGAAAAAGAGAAGCAGGAAGCAAATTAGCTGTAGCCCAAATGGCACATCACATACATAAATTCAGTTCAAGTATTTTGTTCGGAATTTTATAAAAGTTTTTGGCTTTGTTAACATTTTTGCAGGCTTGGTAAGCCCGAGGATTAAGATAATTTTCTTTAATGTGAAATTTAACGCCAGTACACATAACACAACAATTTTAATAATATTTCAATTATGTATGTAAAAAATAAAAGGAACAATTAAGAAATAATTTTTCCTGATAATGATACGCTCATCAGAAATGCAATTTAAAATATTTAATTTAAATAAAAAATGTAAAGCTGAAAACAATATGATTATTTGCATCATAAAATTCATTTTTAATGGGTATAATTTTTTTCCAGATCCTCAAAGAATAAGCTTAATGCATCAAGTGAACCTGTAAACCCCAATTCATCTTCTTTTACTCAGCAGTTTTTAAAGCCACCGCAACCACAAAATTGTGCTAATAAATTCAATTTCCTTATTCACACAGTAACAACAGCAACAGCACAAACATAACCCAAGCACACACTCACAAGCAAATTGAGGAAAAGCCGGTGAAAAACATTTTCCTAAAGGCCATTAATCGCTCATTTTTCGCATAAACAAAAAACCGCCTGACGATGTTTGCCCAGTCAAAACAAAAGCAGCAACAAAGAAAACAACAACAACAAGCATTAACAACAGCTGTTTGTTGTTGTTGGAAATGTTTAGCTTTTGTTTCACTTTCGAGCACCGCAAAAACAAAATAAACTTTGTCATTGTCTCGTGACAAATTTGAATGGTAAATGTCGATGAAGTCGTTTTACTGCCGCCCGTCCGTAAAAAGCGCTTAATGAAAACATGCCAAAAATACGCCGAGCATAGAAGGTACAAGAAAAACGTTAACAGCCCGTGCTTGAATTTAAAATTAAATAAGCAACGACAAGAACAAAAAAAAATCCCAAATGTGCAATTAAAAAATTTTACAGTCATAACTTTTTATTATGGTACATAATTCAGTTGCCTCTTTTATGCACAGTGCTGCGCGTGCTTTTCCTCATTTCATTTCATTTTATTTCATTTCATTTCATATTCTCTTTCGTCCTTTTTTCCAATAAATTGGCTTCAGCCACCCAACTGCCAGCCCACTCTCCTTCCTCTCTCACTCTCTAAAAAATTAATTTCATTTTCACAAGCTAAATTTAATTATATTTAACCTGCTTTCTGTTTATATTATATTTATTTTTCTTTTATTCATTTTTTTATTTATTACATTTATATTTTTATCAGATTGTACACTAGTTATGCTATAACAGTTTCGTTTAATGGTTTTGCCAGTTATAAAAGAAAGTTAATGCTCTTTAGTTACGGATTTGTGTTTTTTACATTTTTCTAATTACCTTCCCATTGGGTTATTTATAAGAACTCACTTTTCTATACCCACAACCATGCTGGAATTTTATTCAACTTAGCGTGTCAGTTGACTCATAATGTGTCTGACAAAAGGGTTAAAAGGCCACGCCTTTGACGGTCTGTCTGTTAGTCAGTCGGGGGTGTGTGCATCCTCGGGGACCCCTTGCATAAGTTATGCCCCACACACATGTCTTACATTATCCTCTGGGCTCGTAAAACTTCCTAACAACCAATAATTGTCGCTTCAACTAAATAATGCATAAATAATAAAAACTCTTTCGACAACAACAAGAACTAAACTGAAGCGCAACAACACCAGACACAGACGTCGGCGACGGCGGCGGCGGCGGGTGGTAATACTCTCTAATGGGGATCGGGAACTGGCAGGGGATATGTTGTTGGCCAACAAAGTGAGAAAAACCGCGACGTCGAGCATAAAAAATGCATAAAACGAGGACAAAATAAAGTCATAAAGTAAAAATTGCTGGCGTAACGTAGCCCCGTGAACCATAGAGAGAATAAAAGAGTGAGAGAATGAAAGGAGTAAATATGTTGCTCAACAAATGACGGAATGAGTCAGGGAGCGTAGGTGTTGTAACGCTCTATGTGGTGCTCTCTGCTATTGTTGTTGTTGTTGTTGCTGTTGTTGTTGTGGTGCGACTTGTTTGAGGTTTCAATAGGTCATAATTCACGCCTAGTCGCCCCTTTTGCCGAGACCTCAGTGCTGTGGCGCCAAAAGGGATTGCAATGGTTAAAGGGGACATGCCGACGAGAGATTCTAGCTAGGTGGCATGCACATGACGTTGGCGCCACACTCAAAAGCGCACAAAGCAGACACACACAACAGATGTGTTCTGCGGCCACGGCCAATATTATAAATGCAGAACAAGAACGAACCACTGTTGAATTCTGTGACGCACTATTCAACGCACAGTGAGGTAATGTTGAGAAAATGAGTTGCGTGATTATAATAGGGAAAAAGTACAATTTTTCTACATATGTAGCTGTTATCAGATAAGGAAAACATAACAGTTATATCTGGTAGGTCAATATTAAATACCCTTGTAAAAATATTGAAGATTTGGGATAATTTTCCATGCTGACGATATTTTCTTAGAAATGAGGAGCACAAAGATTCTTGTATGTGATAAATTTATTGAATATATTTTGGAAATAAGTAAAAGAAGTTAATCTTCCTACGATAGTTCCTTTGGCAGATATGATATACTAGTTCCTTCTCTATGTATACTAGTCCCATGCATTCATATATGCTACCTAAAGCAAGAGAAACATTAATCATACAACTTACAACAACAACTTACAAAGTAGCCTATGTAAATACTAGACGAACTTACCCGGTATTGCCCGGGCTATATAAATAATGTTGAAAACACAAGTAGAATAACTTTTCTGATGTAATTTTTCCAAGATAAATGCAAAGGCGCAAAAAAAGAACGTGAACAAAAGTATTGTTTTAAATCCTTGCCCATTGTGGCTTACTAATAACATATTCCGACGACAGCTTTGTTTGCTCGCACAGTTCGCATAACAATTAAATTTTTGTAAATTATTTATAATTTTTGCAACCCTTTTTTAATTGTTGTCCGTTGTGCAACTTCGACAACAGCCACGAGGCACAAAGCGCCCAAAGCAGTTGCCGACAAAGGGGAGTACGTGGTTCTAAAAAGAAACAAGTAAGAGGTTCTAGTCGGGAGCTCCCGACTAGGGGATACCCTGAACCCTCTTCTTCCAACATCACATGCATATATATATTCTATTTTAGAAGCTATATGTCAAGTTTGGTGACTCTAGCTCTTATTATTTACCAAAATTGCCCAAAAAACAGGATATCGATATCGATTTTATCGATTGCTTGGAAACGGAGCAAGTTATCGATTATCGGAAACAAAATCGGTCTGCGCGGGAACTAGGAGCATCTACATCTAAAATTTCAAGCTCTTATAGGTTCTGTGATCCTTGCGTTCATACATACGGACGGACGGACGGACTGACGGACGGACGGACGGACAGACAGACGGACATGGCTAGATCGACTCGGCTGTTGGTGCTGATCAAGAATATATATACTTTATGGGGTCGGAGATGCTTCCATCTGCCTGTTACATACATTTGGATTTTGCACAAATACAATATACCCTTATACCCATTTTTAATGGGTTCAGGGTATAAAAACCGCAATCAAGTTTTGTTGTAGTTGTTGTTGCGGTTGTTGTTGTTGTTGCCAGTGTCGCTTGTTTTGTTATTAGCACCCGCTGCCTGTGTGGGTTATCTTGCATTAAATCTCTTCATCTTCCTTTACCCAATACTCTATGCCTCTCCGTCTGGCCACTGCGTCCCCTGTTTTGCAAGGTATGTGTATGTGTGCATTGTGTAAATTTGTTTGGCCGCTGTGTTTGTTTTTGCATTAGCTGCGGTCTGGCACAGGGCCCTGCACCACCCCAGTGGCAGACACTGGATAGCCACTTGGCTGTTAGCAGCCACGTTGGTTTTTGCCTTCTTTATGGCTGTTAACGATGAAAAATTTGTGCCCTGTGCGTGACCCAGCGCCCGTGACTCCCGCCGCGAACTCCAAGCAAGTTAGCCCCTTCTCGCCTAAACGGATCCTCAGCCTCAGCGTTAGACTGCGTGTTGCTGTTTCGTGTGCCCGTGCATATGTCAAAGTGAGCCGGGGACACAAAAACGCAATATAAACTGTGCATACCCTGTATATGTGGTAATAATTTAGGATATGATGTGCTTACCTAATGTTTTACTAAAAAATCGCATTCTTTAACTTAAAGAATTCACTGAATTTGTATTATAAATATTGCTATTAAACTGATTAAGTTGATGGCTTAACTTGGCTAAACGAAATGTATTGTTATTAATAAAAATATTCTATGTTAATTAAGCGCGTATTAAAGGGTATCGCAGAGACAAGCAAGCCGAACACCCTAAACGGCGTATTTATATGTTGTCGTTGTTGTGTGTTAAAGTTAATCTCCATTAAAGAGAGTGTCCGGGGGCTTGGTTGGCGTCAGCTTTAGGGCAGAGCGTCTGGCCGGCGAATTAGGGAACTTTCCGTAATGTCCAAAGTGCCGTCGCCGGTTGCTTATGTGTGTGTGTATGTGTGTGTGTGCGTGTGTTATTTACAGGTATTGTTCTAGTTTCTGTGGTGGTTGTAGCGTGCCATACGCATCATAATTCATAGTACATTACTGCATAAGGCGCGGCAGCAGGAGGGGCATAAGATATTTAATGGTCGCCAGATAAAGTTGTTGCTGCTGTCCATTTACTTACAAGTGCGATAGGGAAAATCGATAACTAAATGCTCAATTAATGCAGTTTGTTCCAAAGAAAATTCTATAAGTAAACAATTGTGTTACACTATCCCATTTAATAGCGTACAGCAACTGGCTGTGTAAATTGCTTACAGTAGCTGCGATTGTTAACTTGTGGGTGGTAATTAAAAACAAAGATAAAGTGCGTAAAAATCCAATTAATTTCACACCGCAGCCAATTAAGTTGACAGTCGGCAGAGACGCCCACTTGCTGCCATGAGTAGCAGATCCTGTTTGCCTGTACGCACACCCATAAACTTATATATACATATATATGCTATAGAAACCATCAATTAATACACACACGCACACACACCCATGCAGGCACAGCTAACCAAACTTGCCTTTGGCACGTGCGTAGCCTATGAAAACCGCAAAACGCATTCACAGCCAACAAAGAGCCGTAGCCGGCAGATGGCCCCTTGTACACATTTCCTTTTATACCACTCAGAAGCTGCCTCCTTACTCCCCAACAGCAACACAGTCTTCATCCACACAAGCCGCATTGCTTCTAGTAAGTCACTACCTTTACCACGAAAATTTTTTTTGAAAACAAGCGAGCGAGCCAATAAAACATCTTTTAACCACCTTCGGAGCTATTGCATTTACCGCCCCCCACCCTTCGACTAACCCTCCATAACTCTTCCTCTTGCTGACAACCACAGTTAACTTCTGAGTAAAAGGGCTGCAAAATGTTGAACCAGGCAACGAAAACTCTCTGGCGGCACATTCGAAAATAATTTTCCAAGCATTTTGTAATCCATTTGAAAAATGCCAAGGATCCCCAGAGTACCTAAACGAGGGTGTATGTGTGTGTGTGTATGTGTGTAGGTGGGCGGATGTTTAGGTGCAGGTGTAGGTGTCCTGGCACACTTCTCGGCTTGTTACACGGAATTTTTCGGTGAAAGCCCCATGAGCTTCGCTCTGGCTGCTCCTTTTTTTCAACCCTGCGGCGACAAAAATAAAAATCAGTTTCGTTTTTATAAGTAAACAAAGCGACAGCCAAACAGCGAGAGAGAAAGGGAAAGATACATAAATAAAAAATGCAACAGTTTTTGGGCCACATGAGCGAGAAGAAGCCGGCGAGGGCTCGATTCCATTTTTATAAACAATTTTTGTCATATTTATAGAGAATACAATTACATAGCAACTATACGCACATATATGCATATTTTATGACTTTCAGCTGTTGCGGTACAGTATACCCTGTATTCAAGAAAGAAAATAGTAATCAGTCCGATAATACCTGCAGTGTGCCTTTAGTTAACAAACCACCTCAGAGAAGGGGTTTAAGGAAAAGTTTTACTTATTTATTTGTAACTTACATTTCGAATGATTTATTACAAGATTTTGAATTATCAGGATTTTGTTTTTGATGATATATTTTAGAAAATATCACATGCTGGATTGTAATACTTAAATTCTTCATAATAATTGCAGGGTATAACCTACTCAACCACAGCAACTCAACGTTTCTTGTTATTTTTAATTCCTCCTTTTGTTGGCATTGACATTTTACGTGCTCTGTGGCCGCTCACTGTTTCGTGTCCTGTGTCCATGTCCTGCCAGTTGATCCCTCCAGGGGAAATGACCGACAATGCGCGCCGCGTTGACTTTTTGATATTAATTAAAAAAATTCGTTGAAATAATAATAATATGTATGCCGTGCATATGTGTATAAATAAAAGTATACACACACATTTGTATTTTTATCAAAAAATATGCAACAGAAGAAAAATGTTAAAAATTGTTATGCTTGCCATTGCATTTTCCTTGGCAAATATTTTCACACCGAAAATTTTATGCAATTTGAACTTATTTGCTTTTCATTTTGCTAAATATACAACGCAACATGTGAAACGCAATTTGGTTTATGCACTTTTCAAGTTTGTATTTTAGTGCAATAAATTGTTGTGGGCAACGGACAGCACAGAGGCTGCAGGACATTTAACAGTTGTAGTTGGCAAAATTTAAGAACGTTTCGGAAATTCTTTTCGATTTCATGTGGCTTTCTGGCAAGAATTTTTGTGTCTAAAGCCAAGTGGCTTAGAAAGTTGATGCAAAAGTTTTAAATTTTGTGATTTTCAGCATAAACTTATTAGCTAAAATATTTGCTTTGCTAAAAGGAAGGAATACCAAAAATGAAAAGTAAAGATTCCTGAAAAAAATTTAATTAATTATCTAGTACACACATATCTTAAATTTTGTGGTAAAATCTGCACTTGATTTGATGTGGTGAAAAGTGTGCGGGGGGAAAATTCAAAGAAATGAAACTCTGGAAAATACTTTCGTATAAACTAATAAATACAATTACCTAAATGACAAGCCGCTTCCTCAAAAAGATTCGCTAAACACTTGTGCCAAATACTTAGCTAGAAAAAAAACAAGCAATATAAAAATATATAAAAATAAATTAAAAAGAAAATACTTCCAAGTAGTAAAACAAAAGTTATGTGAAATGAAATGAAAAGAAGCTGAAACTGAAACAGAAACAGAAACTGAAAGAGCAAAGTAACCTCTTTCAAAGGAAATTCCCTGCAGACTCAAGTGGAAACAAAATAAAGAATAAGTGTGCTCCTTGTAGTTGTTGCTGTTGCTGCCAGTTTGTAACGCGAAACAAGCAGAAAAAAATAGAAGATTCTATTATTAACAATGCGCCCGTTCTAAGGCGACGTGCAGATATCCTGGCACTTCATAAACAGCAGAAGGACGGCGAAGGATGTCGTCGTTGTCGCCGACGATGAGAAGAGCAATATGAAACAATGACAGCCAACAATGGACAGCATAGCAACAACAACGACAACGACAACGACGACGACGACGACGACGTCATCATCTTGAATAAAGTGTTGACATCTTTTTGCCCATTCATTGTGTGTGTTGAAGTCTGTCCTTTGTCTCTACTGTCTGGCGCAGTCTCTGCCAACAATCCTTGACTAACGCTATGCGTCCTTTTTAATTAATTTTACGTACTGCAGCCAAACACCATGCGCCTCACCAAGCCCCACACCAGTTAAACAATAGCTACAAGCTGCCAATGTGACATGGTCCAGTCTCCAACTCCCGGAGCAAGCCGGACCGGAGTCTCGAATTCGTTTTGCATGTAGAGTTTGTGTTCATAAATTTGTTGGCGTCACGTTGTCCCATTTTGACGCAGTTTACCTCAATGAAGGAAAGCAGCATATTGATGCGCCGCAGGGTGTGAATGAAGAGATCATGTGAAGCGAACTAGAATCCAGCAGACATTACTCAGCTGTAGAAGAAGCAGCAGCAGCAAATCACTTATGCAAATTGGCTTGGCATGCAGAATTTCATGAGTCTGTGGGGGTTTGCGGAAAACTAAACAATGACTACATCGAAAATCAACAAAATGAATTGAGCAGCTTAAAGAGCTGACAATTTAAAGGCAGATATACTCAGGATAAAACAAGAATGGTAGACAATAAGTGGAAAATTTAAGAGCAAAGCAAACCAACAAAATATTTACAAGAAGCAAGGGACTTTTATTTTAAAATTTAGTCTGGAAAGCAGCTAAGCCGACTGGAAAATATGGGCCAAATTTAAATGAGACTTCTCCTTGCATTACCTTAAAAGTTATATAGACCTACAAAAAATAATGTATTTACATTTGCCAGATTCAAGCAGTATATTCTGAACTCGCTAGAGGTTGCCTTTGCTCAATACGATTTATATTTCAAGGCTGCACAAATCTACAATAGGAACGTAAACAATTGGCCATCTCTCTTGGCTACTGCCCATAATATGTGTATATAGAATATATATAGCAAAGGAAACGTATATTTGGCGTCTGCATTGGCCACTCTCATATACTTCTGCCGCAGGCAATAGATGCGTAAACCCAAATTAAATACCCATGTGAAGGTTCGACTTTATGCCAACCGCTCGACTGGTGAGTTATATGCATGAGATGCTGCGTGGGTATTTGAAGTGTGCGAGGAACCTGTCTCAGATCGGTGAATTTGTGTATATTTACACGTTGGGATTCATGGGGGACTTTTACCTTGGCCTCGTTGTCGGCTTCGATGCGTGCATGAAAATTAGATTTTCAGCCAACAGGTTTCCATTATTTGGCAACGTCCCGAATATTCAACTCGATGTGTACGACGCATTTCGCTTTGCATAATACATAAATATTTTCTATTTACGCTAGATTGTAATAGGGCAGACAGTCCTGGTATTCAGGTTTGGGGTGTGAGGTCGGAGCACTGGGCTCTCGGGTCTCAAGTGGAGCCAATAGGCGCAGCATAAATAAGCAGCGTTCTGGCAATCGTGCTGCGGGGACTCCCTCGACACGATGTGCGGCGCCCTCAGTTCAGTTATCCTTGCCAGCATGCCAGCCTACCTGCCACTCACACATTTACCATTCAGACATCATTCATGCGAATGTTGTGAGTGCTATACAGAGGGGGCCGGTGCCTTGTGAAGGAGGTGACTGCGCCAGCAACTCTCATTTTTATTATTTATGTTACTCATTCGCCTCGTATCCTGCTTGTTGATTGCTTTGCGTACACGTGTAGTTTGTGGCACTCCTGCCCCCAACTGTTGGCCTCTATATATATTTGCCAATGCGATGTTAAGCCCATAACATCGTCCTTGCACATGGCTCGAGCTTTTGTTTGCTCCAGCTTGTCTCCGTCCTCGTTGTCATCGTCATCGCCTCGACGCGCTAATATTATGAATGGCAACTCATGCATTGTAGCCAGTTGCCAGTTGGAAGTTGCTCTCCACTGCCAGCTGGCTGCTACTTTTACTTTTCGTGGCTCAAGCAAGGCACACCTTTGGCTCACCACTGCGAGCTAAGCACGTGTACTGGAGCGGTTCATGTGACAAAACCCAGAAGAGCGCTATTCATATAATGGGCAAGCTGCGTATCATTTTTTTTTTCATTTGAAAACTAACTCAAACCGTTTAAAAATATTTTATATTTGTTCACTTCGAGAAGTTTAAGAATTAAATAAATGTTATTTAAAGCAAAACATATATTCTTGTATGGCATTTACTTTTCTTAACTTGTCCAGACGAGATTTTTTATAAATTATTAAAATTTGTTATGCAAGAAAATGGATAAAACTAATGAAGAACTGGACTGTTGCGCATTTTGCCTGATGTCAAAGAAAGATGAGGTAATCCTCCTGTGCAAGCACTCGTTTTGTTTTAATTGCATGGAGGCGTATTGCGAGATTGTGCGTTACAATCGACGATGTCCAGTGTGCCGAAAAAGCTTTTCATATTATGAGAAAAAGTACGGAAAACCGTTGATTGTTATTGTAGACGAAGATGAGGACGAGTCTAATGATGATGATGAATCTGAATCCGAAAACAGTGATTATGATGATGAGCTAATGGTGGAAGAGGAAGAGGAGGAGGAAGAACTAGTAGAGCTAGAAGAGCTACAATGATTATCACTAGAAAATGTCTATCTTTCAAAAAAAGTTAAATTTCTTAGTTATATGTTTATTTTTATAATGTTAATATATTTTCTAATTAACATTATTAGTGAATAGCTCAAATTTTCTTCCGTAGCGCCCAATTTCACCGAGCCCTGATTCCGACCCTGTCCTATTCACGCCCTCTAGTTCGTTCTCTTGGCCTGTTAAAGTGTCAATGCAGGTGTATGCGTATGTGTCTCTGCGGGTGTATGTGTATGTGTATATGTGTTTGAATTAGAAGAATCACTGGAAGGCCCCTTGGCCAAAGAAAATCTTGCGAAATTGCTGAAAGCAGAATAAAGGAAATAAAGTAGAGCACATAGGTAATAAGTCGAGGGGAAACTTTGCTGCAGCCTGATTGCTACTTAAATCTTTGTATTTACTTCATATTAAGCAATATTTCACCTGCCCACACAACGAGACTTTCACTGTGAATGACAGCCCCCCCAGTGCGGTCGTAAGTATGTGTGAGTTGTGAATAAGTTGTGCTTACCCGGTGAGTTGTTATTTGGTTACATTTGCTACCTTTTGGTCGACTTTACGACAATCCTGAGTTATTTGCTGTAAGAAAAAAAATTGAGGTCAATTTGTTTTGTCATGTTGAAAGCCTCACAAAATGTTCCTTATATGTTGAAACCCTAGCGACAACTCAGCATTCTTGTTGTTGTTTAATATTAAAATAAATATTTATTTATTTATTATTTACTTGGCCTCCGGCGTTGACCAACAGTAACAATAACGACAACACCAAATACAACAAGAACATCAGTAAATGCAACCTGGTCATTTCGCTGCTCAGGGCGCGGCGGGATTATATTCTATCAGATATATTTCTCCCAGGCTGTGTCTGTCGAGCATTGAGAACGCTTTCAGGCATTTTTAATATTTAAATAGTTGCCATCAAAAATGATTACTTCATTCTTGGGCAGAAGCCATGCATTCCAAATGAGTTATTTTTCCTAAAGGGACCCCTAGAAGCCTTTGCTTCTGCTTAGCCAAATTCATTTCGTCTTTTCTCAGTTGATGTGCGTGTCAAATTATTATTTCAACTCTTTGTTGGTGCAATTTCAAAGAGGAATATCTAACCATATGAACAGAATATTTGATATTGCAGTGAACGAAGTGACGAAATGACGAGTGAAATAAGAAAACTTTAAATATCCTAAAATTTGTATATTATTTTCTAAGCTAATTGCAATTGATATGCATATTTTGCGGTGTCAGAAATTTAAAACAGTTATTTACTGACAATTCTTATGTTATTTAAATTTAAAGGGTATTCTAAATCAAACCTTAGAAATTTATAACAAAGGTTTATATCTATTAATACGTATTTATTATGATGATGACTCTATCAAATGCAACTTAAACCCTTTTATTTAAAATGTTTTGGCATCTACCTTAAAAGCAATATTTTGGGCTGCATTTTCGCAAATCGGATTGAAAAGATTCCCCAACAATGAACTAAAATTCGCAAGCAAATAATCCTATCAAGTCGTGGGAGCCACAGCCACAAAATGTTTTTACAAAAGAAGCAACTAAAATATGTGTTGCATGCCACAACATGAAAATAGAAATTTTACATACATTCTTTGATACAATCCAATTGCAATTCAATATTTTGTTGCCGTTGTTGTTTTTGTTATCGCTCTTGTTATGCATAAATGAAAACTAATTCGTGAAAATTCTCTATTTTCTATTTACAGTGGAGCATAACAGTGGCAAAAACCAAATGCAAATTAAATCAAATTGAAAGAGCACGAAAAACCACACATTCAGAGCGGGAAAACAACTGGTAGGAAGAGAGAGAGGCAGTGTGAATAAATACGATGAGCACAAAACAAACATCAACTGCAACAACTCTAGCGAACTCGGAAAAGCAGCCTGGCGAAATGAAAAACTTATGAAAAACGTTAAATTAACAAAAGTAGAGCGAACAACTTTAAGCTCAGACAGCGCATACGGAGTCGGAATTCGGGGCCAGGTTAGGGCCAGCACCCGCTAACCATCCTGCCAGCCAATAAATAAGTCAGCCACATTAAAGTCAAAATAATAGATAGAGCAATACAGCCTGTCCCTACTCAGCAAAAACCGCAGCGCAGCTATTGCCACGATGTGCACAAGTAACAGGAACAACAACAACAGCAGCAACCGCAGCAAGGAGCACTGTTTCTTGCCAATCTTATGGGTCTCCCTAGTTGGCGTTGTCCTGACGCTGAACCTTCCTGGCAGTTTCAGCGAACAGCACCCTGCGACGGCTGATGAAGGTGAGTGTAAGATACCATTTCACATATACATAACCCGAACAGATAGGGTTGCAATGCTTGAATCGTTCCACACACATCACATTGTTCCGAACTGTAAGCCAAGCGCAGTTTAGGCAGGGGCTGGCATAAATAAAACATTGGGAGCCATTGACGAAATTGCGTCAAAACCTCAATTGAAAAATAAACAGTGTAACCACAAAAACACAAGTCGAAATGTTTGGAAATAGAAATGTTGAAAACTACGCAGGGTTACAAAATAAAACCGTACCAAGCCAAACCAAACAATACAACAGCAACAAAAAAAAAAAAAAAAACAATTTAGACATTAACACTTTTGTGGGCAAGCGCAATGGAGGGGTTGTTGCTATATTGTTCGGAAGCTCTGTTGTATTTCGCTGTTGGCTAGAAAATGAGCGTTAAATTAAAAAAAGAAAATGGGCATAACATTTTGACAGGTTTTATTTTGAGGTTCGTTTGGGTTCAGTAGCCCATAATAAAGAACACCATGTGGTTCAATCAAGGCTGGCTATTAACTTGGCTCGCTAGGTGTAAGGGTCATATATGTGTAGGAACAAATGCTAAATTTTCAATTAAATACGCTCTAAAATTCAAAAGTAAATTTACAAATAATTTGAAAAATTTTCTTTCGTTCTAAAACAATCTTATTTAAATTAGCAGCTAACATCTACGTAGGGAATTTGCTGGGACAAACCTATAATAAATAATACAACATTTTTGAGAATAATCAAATATAATAACAAATAAATAAATCGAATTTTTACCATGTGCTCTACTCCCCGATTCTCAAGACAAAGTAGGCTCTGCAGTTTTTGATGCTTAACTAGTAGTGATTTTTTTGGTATGTATGTATGTATGCTTACATATATGCGACACAAACATGCAAACTTAAAAATTCGCCAACAAAATCTTTGAATCGCATTTCTACCGAGACAGTTTGGATTCTGCGAAAAGTGTGAAATACATCTCAAATGATTTTTCATATAGATCCTCGCGATTTTCCATACATACGAGTGGAATTTTCAGAAACCGCGTCTTGCGTGCACCTTCAATGCAGTGAAAATTACACTTTTTTGTATAGAAATAATTATTAATAATAATAAAATAATATCTAATAACAATCGATATATCCAATAGTTATCTCACTGGGATCAAACTTTGCCCAAGAAGTTTCCGAAACAGAATCTATGATTTGTGATGATTTTATCCAATCTGATTTCAATGTTTTTCGTGCACATTAAATGAATTTCGAAAAAATGTTAATGGGTGCTTTAGGGTTTTTGGTTTCGTGATTGTAAATTGTTATGTTTATATTAGGTATGTCCGGCTGTGTTTTGACTTTAGCGCTTGTGTTCAAACGGAGGCGCAACCTTTCAGGTCAAACATCTGGCATCGAAATTCAGTCATCGCACACACACACACACATACGCACACTCACATTCAGCGGTAATTACTAGGGGATTCCAAATGGAAATGCACTTTTCGAGTTTGTAATGTTGCGCTTGGATGGAAAAGCGATTTGTTGTCGGTGACAACAGCAACTGTGACCGGGATGTGACTTAGATTCAGTTGCGGGGTGGGCTCTACATTTTCATAGAAATCGCCTGTCGAATGTCCCTCCGAATTTGAGAACAAATTGTGCCATGTGTAATTGGATTTATGCTGCTGCTGGTGACAAACTGTGACACTCGCTCACCCCAGCCTCAGTCCGCGCTCCATTGACAACAGTTGTCGTTGTTATCGATGCCGTCTACAGCTGATCATCATCAGCGTCAACCAAATGTGATTTAAATTCGATTATTCTCAATTATTTTGTAACATGCATTTCATTTCAATTTCATTTTAAGAATGCTCAAACTCGGTTCCACTTTCATTCTCACCCCTCACCGCTTTCATTTTTTGAATTTTCCTGCTCGATTTTTTCATGTATTGTTTTTTTCTTGTTTTTTTGTTGGTTCACTTGAGTGGATTTCGATGCCTAAGCCGCTCCTCGGACGGTTGCATTTGTTTGATTGAAATTGATTTTTTGTCTCGCTGGGGATTTGATTTGACTCTCTCCTTGTTCATATTGTTGTTGTTTCTTTTTTTAAGAACCATAACCATATTGCAGTATTATTTTCAAGTGCTCAAGCTGACTTCGCTGCGGCTTAAGTGTTAAAGTTATAAGTAGTATTTATACAAAAAGACGTCGCCCTCCGCTCTTTCCCGCCGTTCGTTATGTTTTTTGAATTCTTAATGCCTGCTTTAGAAAAGAATAAATTTTTGAGACTTATGAAGTACTTACTTTTATGTGTGGGAAGAGCGTTTCACATTTCCTCATTCATTACACTGAATTCAATTGTCTTTATCTTAATTATAAGTGCATCTTCAGTCTACACTCATATAATATAAATAGTCCCCCAATCCGTTTCACTCCAAATATAGCCAAGTATCAACTTCAATTAGCTATCAGGCAGTCAAAAAAACTACAAAATGCAAACAGCTTGGACTACATTAAATGTAAAATAGAAAACAAACTGTCCTTTTTTCCAGGTTCGGGGTTAACAGACAGCCAACGGCCCCCCAATAGCTCCCTAGCAGCTCGACGTCCTTGCTGTCTAATCAAATATTCAACCTTTTTTATTTCGCTGAACTGATTTCATGACTGCGATAAGCAAATATCTGCCATTGCCCGACAAATTACTTGTTAACAAGTGCATTTTAATGCGAACAGGGCAAAAAAAAACTTTACAAGCGCTTCGATTTTCCTTTGGCCAATTTGTGGCATGTGTTTAGGTACCCAGTTTAGCTGGTGTGTGCGTGTGTGTGTGTGAATGGTAGTGTGTGAGTAGCCGCAATTGGAATGAATGCGGCCAATAAAAATAAAAAAGGCCTACGAACTGTATTTGCCAGCCCACTCGCGCCCCTGCCCTTCCCTTTTGTATGTTTGGGCAATTGGAATAGAAAATTGACATGGCTTTTTCTGCTTTGCTTTGCTCAGCTGTGATTGTGGCCTTTTTTTGGCAAGCGTTGCTTTTTATTTTGTGATTTGCCCGTAATGTAATTTAAGCATGCAACAAACTATTTGGCAGCATTGCAGCTCAAAAGGGGCAACAATTATTTAGTTGCTTACGATAAATGCGAAAACAGGCTAGTTTCTGAAGAATAGCAAGGCGTATAAAAGTGAACACGAGAAACTTTTGAACTAGCAGCTATAAATAATTTACAAATCAAAATACATTTTTAAGTGGAGTCAACTCTTGAAATGTGGGCATTAAAAATTAACAATGACCGTTAAGAATTTATCCTCAACGATTTGTTGCCTGGCGACACCCTCTTGTCGAGGTCCCTTGCCAACGCTTTGTAATGAGCACTTAAGCTGCAATGGGATTCCAGGAATTCTTTGCAGATTTAATTGTTAATTTCTATGTAATTATTGACGCTAACTTAAATTTCAATGCCGAAAACGAGAACAATTCCGAAAAGTATGTACACAAATGGAAAACTTAAACGCCCACCGAAAAAGATTGCGTTTTGCGTTTTGAATAAATAATAAAAATAAAATATAAAAAACAACAAAAAAAAAATATATAAATAAATATAAAATAACACGTGTGGAGAGCGCAGATGTTTTGACACAGAAATAATCCATTAATTCAATAAATAATAATAACGGGAATGTCGCTACTGGTTTTTTTGTGTCCCTTCTGGTCAGAGGTCCTCCCATTGTTTTCTTTTGCAGCCAACTTTGAAAGCCAAATATTTGTACAATAATTTGTATAAATGCTGGAATTTTTTGGGGTGCCCGCAGCTGAGGAGCATCCTCTTTGATGAAATCAAAACCCTTGACGGCGTTAAGCGCGAAGGCAAATAAGCAAAGTCCGGGCGGATGTTGCTCATTTTAATCCTTGATTTCGTGTCCCAATACATATTGGAAAAACCATAAAACACACACATAGAACATCCCGACCCTTTTCTACCGCTGCTCTCGAGTCACAGAAGCTAAGTAAACAACACATTGGAACATGGCACCAAGTACTTGAAAAATTACCCTCCCGCAACAACATCCTGCGAATGGATATGGGAATGTGAATGTATTTGGGAATGAATTGATGTGCCTTTGACGCTGTGCGGCATGAATGAAAATGCGGAAAAGCCAGAAATATTTTTAGAACAAATAGTCACACACACACACACACACGACAGGGGAGCTCGGGCCAACAGAAGGACATGCTCAACTCAAAAATCAATGGGCTCAATTTTAAAGCGCTCGAATTTCATGTTTCGGGCTTGGCAAACCACCTATCGATGTGCCAACCATGCCACGCTTGTGTCTGGAGTGTTAGCTCGTGTGCGTACGTTATGCATGTGTATTGATGCGGTCAAGGTAGGGTAGAGGGGCTTGGCTTTGACGATACCGCTTCATCCGCCTGTTGGCCATATGCCTGCGGCATGGGAATTGAGGATTGCGCAATGGCGTCGGTTGCCCTTTCGATTTGCAAATTGTAAATTGGCACTCGATGATTTTCGATTTTCGAAAACTGAATGATGGTCGATTCGGTCTTATGCAAGTCCTGGGCAGCTTCTAAAGTTCTACTGATGCTGTTTATGTTATAAAAAAATTATTTCATTAGGAAGTAAAAACAAAATCAATATAGAGGACAATCTTGTTGATCATCATACTTGACATCAACAAGTAAGAGGTTCTAGTCGGGAGCTCCTGACTAGGGGATACCCTGAACAACATCAAATGCATATATATATATTCTATTTTAGAAGCTATATGCCAAGTTTGGTGACTCTAGCTCTTATTATTTACCAAAATTGCCCAAAAAACAGAATATCGATATCGATTTTTATCGATTGCTTGGAAACGGAGTAAGTTATCGATTATCGAAAACAAACTCGATCTGCGCGGGAATTTCTCTAGCTCTTATAGGTTCTGAGATCCTTGCGTTCATACATACGGACGGACGGACGGACGAACGGACGGACAGACAGACGGACATGGCTAGATCGACTCGACTATTGGTGCTGATCAAGAATATATATACTTTATGGGGTCGGAGATGCTTCCTTCTGCCTGTTACATACATTTGGCTTTTGCACAAATACAATATACCCTTACAATATACCCATTTTTAATGGGTTCAGGGTATAAAAATCAACTGAAAATACAAAACTTAATTCGTTTTTCTTTCAAAAGAAAAACAAAAGTATTTTAATTTAAAAAAAATGAAAATATTTTAAATGCAGCATCTAGATTTCAAACAATAAATTCCGAAATGTTGTTGATCATAAAAGTCGCTTATGTTTTGACAAAATTATGAACAGGTAACACAACTTCTTAAACCGCCCATAGACGTATATTTAGTCAGCTGTTAGACTTTTGTGTATTTTAAGGGCATTTTGCATGTGCTTCACACATGTGTGCAGGGATTTTCAACAAATTTGGCATTCGTTTTTAATGTACTTGACCCGTGAGCGATAAATGCGAGCGAGCTATGCGCTAAGAAGCGGAGAACAGAGGCCACAGCCAGACGTTTGCCAGCCGCAATAACCTGGAAAAGTGCAGCTTGGTCCTTTGGCTCCTGGCGGCATGTGGCCGTGACTGTCGACTGTGTGAGTGTTTATTTCTATATGTCTGTGTGTGTGTGTGTGTGTGTGTGTGTGTGAGTGTGTGTGTGTGTGTGTGTGTGTGTGTGTGTGTGTGTGTGTGTGTGTGTGTGTGTGTGTGTGTGTGTGTGTCACAGGCATGCTCCATTTATGCGCTGATATACGGAATTATGCTGAAATCACGTTCCCACACAAACCAGCAGCACTCGCACATCGGGATAAAGAGCCCGCAGAGTTAGAGGATAAGAGCTCGGGCTCTTATCCTTTGCAGCAGTCGTTGCCGCTGCGTGGAAAATCTCAGCAGGAGCCCCTAAGAAAAGTGCTTCCTGCATAAGCGATTTTCTCTACTTATGTGAATGTGTGCTGACGTGTGTGCCTGTGTGTATGTTTGTGTGTGTGTGGTGCTTCCTTTGATGTCTGTTGCTCTTGTCCGTTGTTCTTGCCACTGCCTCGTACTATTTATTTTCACTCGAAATGCTTTTACTATCCTCATACCAGTGTCCTTTGTCTCTCTCTTTTGCTCTGTCTATGCACACAGCGAATGGAAAACAAATTGTCTGTTTTGCTTACTTATAGTAATCGATATTATATCATTTCACCAAAAACAATTTGCCCCCTGGCACTTTCATATTTTAAAATAATCCCATTGAATAGAATAACAGACATTTATTTATACATACAAGTTCGTGTGTACATGTATTTAATTAGCTGTATGAATAATTATCTGAATTTAAATAGAAATTTGAGCAGCTTGTTAAGTTGAATAATTGGAAACACCGCAACGAGAGAGCATTGATTATACCCTGAACCCATTAAAAATGGGTATAAGGGTATATCGTATTTGTGCAAAACCCAAATGTATGTAACAGGCAGAAGGAAGCTTCTCCGACGCTATAAAGTATATATATTCTTGATCAGCACCAATAGCCGAGTCGATCTAGCCATGTCCGTCTGTCTGTCCGTCCGTGCGTCCGTCCGTCCGAACGTCCGTCCGTATGTATAAACGCAAGGATCTCAGAACCTATAAGAGCTAGAGACTTGAAATGTAAGATGTAGATGCTCCTAGCTCCCGCGCAGATCGAGTTTGTTTCCGATAATCGATAACTTTCTCCGTTTTCAAGCAATCGATAAAAATCGATCAAAATCGATATCCTCTTTTTTGGGCAATTTTGGTAAATAATAAGAGCTAGAGTCACCAAACTTGGCATATAGCTTCTAAAATAGAATATATATATGCATTTGATGTTGGAAGAAGAGGGTTCAGGGTATCCCCTAGTCGGGAGCTCCCGACTAGAACCTCTTGTTATAAATTGCATTTAAATTTTATATTCTGTGATATTTAAGTCAGTTAACCAAATGAATAAATTTCTCCCTTTCGGGCTTATCTATGAGTAGAAGATATTACCCGGTGTGTTTAAAATTAAATTAATAAATATCAACATCTATTAACTAAATTTGAACCGGCGACCCGCCCCTTGTTTTTCCACGCAGCTTTATGACATCACGTTCTTAAGCACATTTTTTTATGTTTTATTATTAACACTTTGCCCACCGGCTATCCGAATTCCATGTCGACTTTTCCAAAACTCCGTCCTATTGCTCACTTACGACCCACGAGTATGTCTATGTAAAGTGTTATGATTCCCAGCCATAGTCAGTCAATAGGCGCAAGCTTTTCCATTTGCAAATATCTTAGTTTATGGGTATTGTTGTTGATTATGGGTATTAGTTTATGTGTATTATTGTTGATTTAATAATGTGCCTCATAATTAGTTAATTTTTTTTGCAAGGACTTTGAGTGAATTCATTGGCAACTCATTTCAGCTACTATCAAGCTGATATACATACATCGATTTATGCTCCTAGTTTTATATGATGAACATTGGCCACAGACTGCTTCAGTCAATTGCAGATGAAACTTTATGACTTTGGTGGCCGGTTTAACGATGACACGTTGAGTTTTGCGGTCTGTCGACCAGTAAAGTTGTCAGTCAGCCCATCTGAATTAGGTATCTGCTGTAAATGCGTCTGTGATTTGGTTAAAATATCATCATTGATGCCAATCAATCGACTATTTTATGGCTCCAACATTTTTTCCTATTCTCAATCACTTTGTGCTTTCTGTGTTAGCCCATTCTATGTCTACTTTGTCTTCGGGTCATGACAAATGAAGAGGAAGTTGGCTTGGCAGTTTACCAATGGTTGGGCGTGTCCACAAATCACCTTGCTAAGAAGGACAGTGACACTGCCAAAATCGAATCATTGTCTCACTGCCTTGAAATTAACTCTCTACGGATGGCAGGCAGCAAAAGGATGCTTCGTAATGGAGATATATCAGTCACATTATCTATCCATCAATCTTGTCAAAAACCTGTGTAGTCTTTAGATGAACGTGGGTGTGCGTTGAGTTTGATATTTATAAATTACAGAACTTCCACCAAATTTTGACACATTTCCTATCAACAGGGCCGCCGTCCATGCCACCTATGCCGCCCCCGCAATTAAGTTGATAAAAAACAAAAATAAAATACAAATCAACTTGTTCCGGACACATGAAAGTGACGGCAAGGCAATAAAATATATGTATACAAATTTAAATATCAGCTTATGTGCAGCCAAAGGCGAATTTAATTTTCATGCATATTTAAAAGGCAGTGTCGGAAAATTTACGAGTTTCATCAAGTGTTTGGGTCCGTTGAATATTCATGAGCGTGCACCGAAAAAAAGACAATGCATATTTCACAATTTTCGAGAAAAACTAAAAACTGTTAAGCTGACAAAAGTCTCAAAGGCCCATTTGATAATTAAGTTAACAGCGATTAAAGTGAGCGCCCTCGCTTGACTTATATTTTTTTCTTCACTTCACTATTCAATTTGCATATTTTGGTGGCTGCAGTCATCTTTTTTGTCTGCTTTTAAATAAATGCTATATCGTTTAGCTTATGTTTATAAGTCTGATTATCTGCTTTTATGGTTTGTTTACTCAATTTTGTCTAGCTTTTTGACATTTCTCGCTCCAAATTAAACGCAAACAAAGCAAAAGATGCACACGCCATATTTTATAGACCCCGCCAGTGAGAAACTTTTTTTTTTGTGGGGGAGCGCTGACGTATAAATATTCCCTTTCCCATACCCTATGCTAGTTCGTATTCCCAATTGCAGTGTTCAAAAAAAAAAAAGCGTGGCAGTAGACAAAAAATAGCCAAAACTTGGAGCGGAAGTGGCCGCGATGCCGAGAAAAAAAAAACTCCAACATAACAACACTAACAAAACACAAAGGCAAAACGAAATGCAGCGAGAACAAAAATAATAATAGAAAGAGGCGAATACGAAAATGGAAAATTGCTGTGCCAGTTTTGAATTGGGGGAGTAAGGGCAGATTCAACGAAATACATAGTATGTGAAATGAAAAACCCAACAAATATATATGCACATGAATTCAGTTTCATTTCCATATAAATCGCAGGGCTTACAAATGCCATTGAGATACTAAAAATACATCAAAATACCGTAGAGATATCAACTTGTGAGTTAATATAACAACTTGATTGCGAGACGTTTAAAATGGGAAAGAGCAAAATCGAGAAATTAGTTTCAATATAAGATTGTCTTTTATGATTGATCCCTGATTGAAGTATAATGAAATTGATTGAGATTGTAAATGGTCCCTTGACCTATTTGATTGATAAGAATTTAATTGAGGATTGAGTGTGATTGCTTGCAGATTATTAGGGAGTAAGGTTAAGGTGGACTTTAGCTAGTTTAAATGCCAAAATTTTAATTAAGGATTTCAATTATGTTGGCAGCAATGTATTGCTTGATCAATCAAACGTTTTTTTTATTTATATAGTTCAATAAATCAACTATAAATAGTTGAAATTTTGATGAGAAATGCGCTTCTGATTGATAATCGTCACAAATCGTACATAACTTGCCTCATCAACTCAAACAGATGCATATTTCCAAAAGCAAATCTGGCTCTCGCACACTAGAATCACCCAAGGGAGTAAACAACAGCTGATCTCAGACATTCTGTTAGCGTATTTATATACTGGAAGGTGTCTTGTAACCGGCAGCGATTGCATTTTTCATTCATTCCGCCCGCTGTGATTAATTTTTGCCATTCCATTTTTATGCCACAGCCGCTCGGTGTTCACCCCGGCATTTTTATTACGTATTTCTGCTGCTCCCTCGGAGTGTTCGAGGGCCAACTGACAACTGGCGACTGCCATGCGTCGCTGTCTCTAGACGTACGCCCATTCATGGCTCCTAAGTGGCCCAATGCGTTCTTTTTTGTGTGTGTGTGTGTTTTTTTGTTGCTGCTTTGTATGCGACGTTATTAATGATCTACAAATTCCCCAGACATTTCATTTCATTTGAAGTTGACACACAAAACGCATGACAACGAACAAAGGCATTAGAACGTGTGTGTGTGTGGTGGAGAGAGGAAAACTGAAACCAAATTTTAAAACTGTCCAAACACACTATGCTGCCGTTTTCCGCCGCGATCTCCCAAAAACTATACATATGCCTATTCCAGTGAACTTTTGTTCTATGTGCTGTTCCATAGCGATAGTAAAATGATTTTGAGTAATTTATTTTATAGTAGCGCTGAAGTATTTATTATTTTGAAAAGCGCTGAACAATGCAGTGATTAATTTGACAAACCTCCAACTCCTGCCCCTCCCCAACGCTTGAGTTGAGCAAGTGGCGCACTAATCCCTAGAAAATTCCTTGTGGCCACGCCTGCAACTAGACGCAGCCAAACCATATACACATACTTTTTTTTTAGCTTCGATAGCGCAACATATTTGATTTTATGTGGCCCCGTATTATTTATTCGAATCGGTTTCGCTTTGAGCCCCACAAACATATTGCGGCAAAGTGGCCTTTGAAGGCGGAACCTTAGTACCCCACCCAGCACGGAAGCGTCCCTTGCGCTGTGACTCCTGGCTATAATTCAGAATCAATCGTTATGGTTTTGGCAGCTTGCAAATTTTTCTTTATTATATCATATTAATTTTATGAGTGTTGTTTTTGCCGCTCTACACAGAGGCCGCTGCCTCGCAGCTACTTTATGGCATTTAAAAGATATTTTTCATATCAATGAAGCTTTATTTGGGCAGGCCCAACGAGCAGTGAGGACGAGCTGGCAGGCATCGAGCCCAGAGGCAGCGCACACAAAAAAAAAAAACAGAACTTTGCTAAATTTCCTAAAGTCATGCAAACATTTTTTACATATATCGATTTTTTGTGGGTTGTTTTTATTGTTGTTGCGATGTTTTTTTCATTCAGAAATTTTCTTGCGTGCCCCGACTGGGATGTGGGGGGCTAGGTCGGTTTGGTTATACATATTCAGGACTTGTTTCAGCACATTTGTTATGACAGGCTCAAATTGGGTGCTATCAAAATTATATATTATTTTTCATAATATCTTCTTTCTGGCTCAAATTGTGCGCTCCGTGCCTGTCAACGACGTGGCTAGAAGAGCTAATTCGTTGCGGCATGAATTTCATGTTACCCAACGATTAGTCTCCATAAGCGGGTGTACCAGACAGCCACGCGTAAGATGTGTCGAAAAATACACAGACTTAGTTTTGCTGGCACCTTTTGGCTCTGAAGACGGACACAGCTTAACAGAGTTTACGCGACAACACTACACGCAGCACTTAGACATTTTATTGCAACTATTTGTCAAAAGGTGTCATTCCACGTTCAAAGCAAACTTCCATTTGCAACTGCTTTTAAGCACTGCAAACAATGGCAGCCCGGACAGAAGGAGGCCAAGACTTGGCCAAGATCTTAATGTGCAATGTCTCGGTACAGCCTTTGTCCCTGGAGATTTCAGCCAACAATAACGTAAATTTGCAACTTACTTAACACTCACACCGCCCTGAACTGAACTAAACTGGAAACTGCGACCCGTGGAACTTCCCTGTGGGGCGAAGCATACCCATTTATGAGCTGCCATAAACACGTGTAAATCCCGTTCATAATGAAAAAGTCACGATTTCTAGTGTCAATATCGTAAAAGGAATGGGCAAACTGGCTAAATAGGGAAAGAAGTCGTTGCCATATCCATATCGTTCCATTCTCATGCCCATTTGGACAATAAAATCGAAACTAATTGAAGCTCCCACATATTAGAACTTGCGCATACTTCTATAGAGCCCGCCCTTAACAGCGGCTTAACTTATCTATCCATCCGCCATTTGGGCCTGCCCTTTGGCATGATCTAATCACTTTGAGTGATGCCTCTAACCATTGAGGCCTCGGTTCGTGTCCATATCCGCGTCCGTATCCGTGTCCATACGCGAGGTTATCTATCGCCTCTGCGTGTTCTGTTTGCATTTTACAAATGTCAACAAAAGAAAATGCACTTTGAGGTTTCTATTAGCGCAAAGGAGGTGGAGAGGCAGTCACACATTCGACGCGGACGTGAAGAGTACCTGTGTGTATGTGTGCATGTGATAAGCGTGGCAAGCCTCACGCTGCGCTGCACTTGATGGACAGCAAAGCGGGCACGATAAGTGCAACCTAGTGGAACCACCTGAAAACTGGCGACCGACCACTGGCAAACATTCAGTATCTGAGTTTTTCGATTGATATTCCCTTGCGCTCGCAGGTAGCCTCAGGTAATCCATCATAAAATTAGTTTTGCTGCGCTTGCACAAAGATTTTTCATAATAGATTAACGCAGCGAGCAGCTTGTTATAAATAAAATTCGAAATAACTGTACACGACTACATAAATGCTAACTGGTATTTCCCGGCTTTGCTTGGTCCACGTTCTATGCCTCGAATTGTAGACATGACATGAAACACGATTGTTAAATGTAGTTTTTATCAAAATATGATCATAATGCAGTTGACTAAATAAAGCTCAAATTTACCCAATGCCTTTAAGCCTTTGATCCAAGCATTTACTTATTTAATTTTCGCTAGGAAAAGCTTTAATAGATAATATCAATTTAAAATTGTATCTAATGGAACCTTTTGCACAAAAACTTTTATGATGATAATTTTCATTGACCAACTCAATCTAATGAAAATCCAATCAAATTGCCAAAGCCTGCCACACACATGCGTATATTTTCCATATTTTATAACTTCCTATGCCGGCATATAACAAAGGGCAGTTTATTGAAAGCCCAAGCATTTCTAGGAAATTCAGAAAATCTCTTAAAGGCCCAATATGGCTGGCAATCAAAGCACTTGGCTAATTTTGGAGTTAATTTAGGTGAGATTGTCACTGGAACGACATTTGGCCATAAGCAATCGGAATCGTATTATGACTACGCCGGAGCTCTCGGGGCTCGTCAGCTATAACAAGTGTATGGGCTGTCAGAGCAATTTGAACTTCCGCCAACGCTTTCATGTTGGGGCAGACCCTAAAACTCGACAAATGTGCCTGCAGGAAATATTAAAGCCCAAATGGACGACAACGAGTAAACTTCTTGACTGTGTGCGGTGGTGGATAGGTGGCCAGGCCATTTGGCCCAGAGTCAAATAAACGGCAACAAAATAAAATACAAAAAAAATACACTCAGTTGGCTACAGGTTGGGGGCGACCAGGACGGAACCGGGGCGGGTCATAAATGGCCAGCAACTTGTATCGCAAATTGTCAATGGTCACGTGCAGAGTTGTGAGCATTGCTGTTGCTGCTGTTGTTGTTGCTGTTTGAAAATACAGAAATAAAGGAAAAATCAAAGACACATTTACTGCACAACCATTGTCAAGTGGCGCCTATTGAATGGATGGAGACGTTTTCTTGAGTCATTGCCAATTTGTCGCCAGCCACAGTCAATGTTACTGAATTGTGCTGACATGTGGCTCAAAGACAATATAAAATCTTGGCTAAAGTTCAATTGGCTAAGGTGTTTGAGCGTCGGACTTGAAACTTGGAGGTCGTTGGCTCAAATTTAGCAACCAATTTTAAATTTTTTGCTTGCTTATTAAATGTATTAATATTATTATTATTTATAATTTTAATGGACTTGATGCCTGAAGTTGGTGCCAATTACGGTTTTGTATTTACACAAACAATTTTGGTACCAACAATATTCATTTGACCCATGCGATGCCGGGTAATAGCTTCTGTTAATTCTCTAATTCTAATAATGAATTTCAATCATGTTACTATTAATATGTTTTCCCAAAAAACAAATAATTTCTCTTTTATCTCACGGGCAAGATATGTAAAGAACGGTTTAAAAAATTAAAGGCTTGCATTTTGAATGAATTTAGAAACAAACGTTGCTAAAAACGCATTAAGCATAATGAAAAGAGCAGCTTTTGTTTTTTTTTTTCATTAATTGTCAATATCTTAGCCATATATCACAACAGATCTCAGTATACACTCAAGCTTTTAGGCTAAAAAAAAAGTCCATTACAAGCTCTTACCTAGTTCCATGTCCCTATGCCACAATCTATTTCCTTTCCCTTTTTTTATAAAATACAAACATTCAATTTGATTTATTTGGTGATCTGTTTAGATCGTTGCTTCTGCTGGTGTTTGTTTTACAAGAGGCGCCAAGTTGTTGTTTCTTATTTATAAATGCGGCGAAAAGCTCTCAAGGCTAGTCGCCTCTGCTGCTTTCTCATTTCCCATTGCCAATGGGGGCTCCGAGGGCGTAAAGAAACAAATGATCTAAATAATTACTTCCAATTGTATATGGAGTTTTAAGCATTACTCGCCACATGCAGCTGATTGTCAAAATATTTTCATTTCAATTTCAAGCTGCAGGCAAAATAAATAAATAAAATGCTCCTTTACGGAAGCAACGGGGAGAAATTGACTGAATGACTGATTGACTGTATAATTGGACTGCACTTAACATTGATTGTTTTGCCAAGCGGTGTAAATGATCTGAGGCAATTGGATGCAGCGGTGCTCCAAAGATCAAAATGGGTCTATTGGAAAATGGGTTGATATATGAAAAAAGGAAATAGATGGTGCGAAGTAGCATATTTTGTATGGAAATTCAATATAAAAGTTAGACGACAGATAACTTTAATACATTGAAAAGCTTTCAGAGTTCTTCTATAATATAAACTCATTGAAAACCCGTCGCTCTTAATTTACGACAAATTTCTGTTACAAAATTCCAAGAATCATATGCAGTTGACATGCATACTGATGTTCGGAGTTCATAAACTGAGTTACTGGAACCCCATAGTAGTATCAAAGTGTTCTTCGCCCTAATATTGAATTGTATACAATATTATTATTGCTCATGTTCTTCATATTTTATATGAAGCAGCTCTGTAAATGCCCAGGAGAGAGGCAAAGAGAATTGAGAAAAACTTGGATGCATCATGTTGACGCCCACATTAAGTGGCAGAATTATGAGGCGACAACATCGGACCGAGCAACTTTTCCGGCCCCCAAAGACTGGGGCAAAGACTGAGATCCATGTCGCTGCGTAATTATAGAATACATCATGCAAGAAATTTGTTGCATGCGCCATTAGCAGCATAGTGTCCGTCAGCGGGACGGGTGTGGTGGGGAGGTGTGGGACTTGACAATGGGACAAGCGCAGGCGGAGACCAAGAAATTTGTCAAAATATTGTTGACTAATAAAAATAGGCCCTATGCCTGGACTAGAGCAGATCAAAGCAGATCAGAGATCAACCCATTACGATGCGACACAACATTGAAACGCACTTTTAGCTGAAACTCATGCATTCATTCATTCAATCAATGCGTCCAATTCAGAGCGTGTGACAATAAATCTTCTCGTTTGGTTGTTGGGTAGAAGGACGACTTCCCCGTCACCTAATTTCCGCTACGTATCAAAGCCAAATTGATCGGATGACCCACCCGACAAATGACAGTTGCAAAAGCTTGCAACGGATCATTTGAATGCCCATTCGATTCAATTTGATTTCAATTTCGATTTCGGAATGTTATTTAGAGTGTGTGAACATTTGTTGTTCGACTTCAATTAACAATTGAACATTTTGCTTGGAGCCTTAGCCCCTACTTATACAGATGGCTGACCCGTCTTTATCCGTAACTCATTTAGATGCGGCAGCAAGTGTATCGCTTTGATCTGTTGACCTCATTTCGCTTTAATTCTGAAGACAAACAAATTGCATTTGCCCTCAATGAATTAAATCATTCGTTCAATAACAATTGCGGTCATATATTTGGCGCCCCCAACCCGTGGTGGTTAAGTGGACTTATGTATATATATTTTTGGACGAGTAGAGGCTTTCGATTTGTTACACTGATTTGACACATCTTTCTCGATTCGTCTAGGGCTATAAGTAATGGCCATGCCCATTTCTCATGTTCTAGTAAGCCCCAAATCGGATTCTCTGCTGCAATTTGTTAGTGGAACTTTGAATGAATGTGAAGCAGATGGTAGGCTCGGACGATGGTTCCGTTTGTGTTTCATCAACTCGAAACAAATCGATGGATAGGAAATGAGTGCATATAGAATAAATTTCAATCCAATTTGGGTTTATTTCAAGTTAAAAAGAAATCCGGCGTCGTCCTGCAGATATTATAGGCAGTCACATTCCTTCCATGCTATGCATACTCGTTGTGATTCGTTTTTTTGTGACTAAAAGCAAATTCCATAAGTAAATAAACCTATTAATAATTGCTGCGGGATTTAAGCCAGCGATCAACGGGTTGTTAGTCCGAAATAGAATATATCTCTCACTCTTGCATCAATGCTTAGATTTCCCTAAAAAGTTTGGCTAAAATTCCAAATCTCTTCGCCTATTGGCTTCAAAGATTGCCATGGTTTTATTTATACATTTCCTTTTTTTGCCAAAGCATTTTAAACTTAAATTGTTTCACTTGAATTTAGGAGCTTTTACTGTGCCATTATTCAGTAAATGTCTCAGCCGAAACTCATCATATTATTAAAACCACAACAGTTTAAGCCACAACATTCCATTCCATGCACGAATATTCATTAGCTAATAATAATTCACTTCCAAACGTTCCGCCCTGCCCCGCCCACTGTAGCTTCTCCCATGACATATTCATTTCATATGCAAAGCGTGTGGTGCTTATTACAAAAATTAATCGGGCATGGATATAAGTTTGTTAGTTGGTTTACTTTTGCATGGGGCGGGGCTGAAAAGTTTACAGTTATATTACGAATATAACGCCAATTAAGAGAAATAAAAATGCATTAAATTAATTAAATTGCAGTAACGAAGAAGGCGGCAAAGCTACATTTTCATAATCTACTTAATAGATATTGACTAATATTTTTAAAAGCTTAACAGCAAAGCAAACAATAACAAAAAAAAATAACTATTTACATTGCCGAGGCACTAAAAATTTTGATAAGCTTGGCATAGTGGAGCAAGCGAAAGAGTGGGGCTTCAGACATACATAACATATAGGCACGTACGACACGCCCATTGCCTTTGGAAATATGGGAAATATAATTTGTATAATTACAATGCTTTGATAATACAAAATACCAATCAACAAGAAAAGCAACAATAACAATATCGCTTCAATTGTCAAATGGCCTGAGCTACACCCAGTTGCCCCGAACCGCCTGGGAGGAGGGCCACAACTAATTGCCCGCCAGCCGAGCGGCTCATTGAGCTCCACAGCGGGCGGCACGCACAGCGCGTCGCCATCGTAGAAGCCATCGATGTCGACACCACGTCGCGAGCTGCGAGTTTTGAGGCGCCACACGACACTCCGAGGCTACGCACTCGCTGTGCATTGACACTGCCACGTAGTAGATGCATAGATGATGACGATGATGACGACTCCATATCTGAATCCCTATCCGCACAATGGGCCCGCTCGGCCAGGCCAGTCCGTGCTGTGCGCCCTTCGCTTACCCTTTCAGCGCCAGCTTATCATAAAAGGAAATCAAGCTGTCAGTCAATTTATAGTTATAGCAGAGTATACAAAGCAAGTTACAGATACGCACGCACCACTGTCACAAAGCGCTGCCAGCGGCAGAGCTCCTCACGCACAATGTCAAAGGTCACATATATTTCAATTAAGTGCAGTCCCGAAAAAAAGCTGTCATTACACTAGCTGACATTACCCAGAAGTCACTATTTCCATTGAATAACATACGTCATTTGCATTTCATTTCGTGTAATATTTATAATTGATATCCACGCTTATCCCCAAATTATATTCTTGCCTTTCAGGTCCACTTTCAGATGTGCTCACAGCCGTGGGCTCGGAGGTGGCGCTACCATGCGATCTAATGCCCGGTACAATGATCGCTGATAAGGTCCAATTGGTCATTTGGTATCGTCAGGGAAACGTGAAACCCATCTACACGTAAGTACTATGATTATAGTTTTAGTAATATTAGTTTCAGTTATAATGTGTATGTCTTTTCTATAATACTATCCTATATTTCCGGCCTTGCCCAGTGCACAAATTATGCTAAAAATTTTAGAGATAATTTTTTTTATCCATTTCCCGCTCGTGGGCTTTTATTTATGAATTCTTGGCTTTTTACACACATGTTATTAACTCAGTTAATTATGGGATTTTTTACCATTATATAAAATGTTTGCCATCTTCTCAAGTACTTTAAGACGCCTAGAAGCCTCTTAAATATAATTTGATTATAAGGCGTTCAAATCTCTCAAATAAGTTGCCTTTTAAGTAACACCCCCTAAAAAGTTAACTGACAAAATTGCCAAATATATTTTGATATTTTCGATGGGAAAAAGGGCAGCATATTTAAGAACTCACCCCAAACGAGTGTATGTCAACGGTTTTGGTTTGATCCCAGGTCTCTGGGCCAATTATGAAAAGCTGAAGACTGCGACACTCGCGACTAGGTGCGCTCATTATAAATTCTATTAACGTCGGGCATTTATGTTGAATTTGACGATATAAACATTACTTACGAACATACATTCATACTCGTATATAAAAGACGACATGTACACATAAGTACGTGCATCTGTTGGCCTGATATTTTGTTGTTTTCGTGTTGTTTTGTGGGTGGACAGGAGCAGGTGTATGTAGCTGCAAGGTTGAAGCCAAATGGTTTTTAACAAGCAAGGCAATCAGAAATATGTACCGCGGTATGCCAAATGTTGGCAGGTGGGCACAAGATGGGTGGCATGGGCTAATACATATGAATATCGTATATATATATATAAAGGTTTATCTACATGTCGTGTGATGTTAACCAACCAGAAAGTCGCAGAAAATGCTTTACCTTGGGCTCAAAGGCACACGGCGTCGCTTTAGGAGGGTAAAAACTGATGGACTGAGGCGCACTAGACCAGAAATTGATTTTGAATACAATGGTAACCTTGGCACAGCCACCAACCTCCCTCGCATCTCAAAGACTCGCAACCAGAATCGATTATGCCCGAGTCAAAGTGTCAAAGTTAAATGTGCATTCATGTGGTTCGATTGATTTTACAGTATAAACTCGCTGCGGTGACTGCAGTTACAGTTGCCAGTGCCGCTTTTATGGCCACATAAATTTTACGGCTCTGCCCATCGAAATGCACTCATCACACCTCGCGCCTCTACAAAAGATCTGGAGTGCTACCAAATAAAGCGTTTTTCTCTCGTGCCCGCATTCGTTTTATTGTTTTCCATCAATTTTAATTTGCTTTTTCTACACTTCATAAATTTTCGTTGGGACTGTTGTTCTAGAGCTTTTACAGCATGAAAGCAGAATGAAATTTCCATATGCCAAGAAGGTCGGAAGATTAATTACATGAGAAGTTTGTTGCCCAATTGCAGGGCACCCAGGTACAACTGTCTGAAGGCCCTAGCCCCAATCAATGACCTTTGGCTGCCCAGGGCGCATGTACTTATGAATTAGGCATGGTGGCAATACATCGAGTCCGACTGTTGTGGGTGAAGGAGGGCAGCTCACATTTTTGGCTGTTGAACCTAATTTAATTATCTTAAAATCCATTAACAAATAACCATCCATCATGCGGCACTTACTCGTACTCCTGTTATTGTTTTTGCTACACATTGCAGTCGCTTTGGATATTTTTTCAATTTTTTTTTTCTTTTGGGAGTCTGGGTTACTTATGGGTGCATTTGAATTTTTCTAGTGATAAATCAACAGCGACATGAGGGCTGCGAACGTAGCTGATATGCATAAGCTTTTGATATATTCAAGATGTGCGATAATCTAGGGGAATGCTTTGATAACAGGCGATCATAAATAATGTGCCATGAGAATAGGGTAAAGCGTGGCTGGACAGCCCAGCGACTGACCTCTATGAGGCTTAGATAGAACACAAGATATAATAGAAATTGAATATTTTTAAAAGGCAGGATTGATAAACAAAATAAACGCATTCGGCACCAAATTTATAAGCTATTTAGTAATATAAATTATAGGGTATGTAAACACACCAAAAACAATTTTTTAAATATATCTTTACTTTCATTAGTATAAAATACATTTATTCCGTTTATGAAAACGTTTTTATCCACAATTTCCACAAGCGCATTAATTGCAGAGACTCCAGAATATCACATACTAAATAATATATCCACGCAAAAGTAAATATTTTGCATTTTATCTTTCCAGAAAAAAATGTAAATGGATGCTTCTGTTTTTTATGATAAGAGCCAACAGTAAAATGTATTTTAATGCCAGTGCGTTTCCCTATTAAAAGCTGCTTAAATGTTGGCACTGGGAACGCAAAATTAAATGCAGCTATAGGCAAATAAAGTGGAATACAAAAAACTAAAATTCAAATGGAAGCGGCTTAAAAAATGCACTCATAAAAAGCAAGCGCTAAATTGATCAATTAATTAATTGAAGCAAACTATAAAATGAAAAAATTAAGAAAAAAAACACACAGGGCTGGCCAATGCATTAACATAAACAGCCAAATTTATTTTGTTTGCCCGCATTAAGAGGAGAAACCTGCAACAACAGCAATGGGCGGGTCTTAGGGGGCGAACACACAAAAAGGGCAACGCAAATTCGGGGACAAAAAACACAAAGCAAATTAAAAATGTACAAGTGTCATCAAATTAAGTGCCACACACATAAAAAGCCAAACTAATGTGCCTGGGGAAAAAGTGAAAAAATTAGGTAAAAGAGAGAGATGTAAAAAGGCACAGAGTGAGATGGAAAACCAGAAAACTATTTAAATATAACCATTTAAAATGTTTAAAAAAAATGAATGCCCCCAAGAACTAAATAAAAAACCCCAAAAACTAAAAAAACAAAAATCGAAAGATCCGAATGCACTTTGGATTATTTACGATTTGTTGTTGCTTCTGTTTGCTGGCTGTAGCTTTGGGGCGTTGACATTTAATGGGGCATTTTGTCAAAATGCAGAGGAACACCTATAAACAAAAAACGTTTGGCAATAACAATAAAAACTGCTTGGCCGTTTCTATATTTTTCTGTTTTCAATTTTCATTGTTTGCAGTTGGTTCTGATTGGACTGCTGTTCTGATTGCTGGGGAAAGTTAATGAGACATTCTATTTTTACGGCGATTACGAGTCGATTTTGTTGCATTTTCAGCAATTTTTATTTCCATTTAATTTCTGATTTGACACACATTTTTCTGTATATATGCATTTTAGTTTTCCTCTCTTAATTGCTGCCAAATAAAATCGATTGATGACCATAAAACGGTACCCAGGTGAATGTCTGGCATGTGCACTAATCTCTAGGGTGTGCCATCGCAGAGACTTTGTGATTTTTATAGATATTCGTAAAGACATTTACGTGGTCACTGGCACCAGACATGATTGGGATTTGATTGAGAGACAACATCATTAGACGCTATACTCAATTTAACACAATTTTTCTACATTTCTTAAATATTTATGCAACATTTTGTTCCCAGTATTTCTTGTACATTCAAAATGTACAAGATTTTATATAAAATCATTTATATAAGTATATAAAATCCACTTGCTAAATTCAATTACAATTCAAAATCCCTTTAGTGACATTTGAAATATGCTAATTTTACGATAATATAATTGAATATTTCACTTTTGTTTTGCCGCCTACCCTATCAGTTTTGATGCCAGGGGTCGACCGCTGCATCAGGCAATACCCTGGGCCGATGAGAACGTCTTCAACAAGAAGGCTCACTTCTACTATGACACAAATCCGCCGGCTTTACGCATCAAGAACATTCAGACCACAGATGCTGGGCTCTACAAATGTCGTGTTGATTTCCATAAATCACCAACTCGCAATTGGCGCATTAATGTGACAGTCCTGGGTGAGTGGAAGTCCTTAGACTCTAGTTGACTATTTGATTATATTTATTTTACATTTTCATTTGCAGTGCCACCCACGCAGTTGACCATATTGGACCACCATGGAGCAGCAGTGCGCGACCAGACCGCTGGCCCCTATCTGGAGGGAGATAGCATCAATTTGACTTGCCTATCCAGCGGTGGGGTACCACCACCTCGAGTTTCCTGGTGGCGCGAACATGCCCTCGTCGATGACTCGCTTCAGGTGCTGCCCGACGGTTCGGTGCGCAACACACTGCACCTGAAGAACATTCAGCGCAAGGATCTGCTAACGGTAAGTGGCCAAATGACATCCGAAAATTCTTAAGCCTTATTTATGAGCCAAGTAAACAAAGACGCTCGCTTCGACGGCCGCTTCTAGAACCCATGCACAATAGCCAATGCTGCCCATTTATTTCGGTTAGCCACAAAAGCAGCGCACCATTAATGACAGCGCTCGGTGTGGCCAAGTCCCCAGCCCCATCCCTATTCCCATCTGCGTCCGCACAATGGCTAATAGAAATCAAAGCGCCTGGGAAATGAATGCAGCCGCGACTGCATTGGGAATTGTTCAGTCCGAGGCTGTCGACTGCCAGTTGCCGGTTGCCAGTTGGCAGTTGATTCTAAGCCGATTTAACTTTGCTTGGTGTAATGAACAATATTGTTAGACCACTAATCCAGCGATTCAGCGCTCGTACACAACAGTACCTCTGCCTCTCTCCAGCCTACCTATCTCGGGCGGCCCACTTGTACAAATTGTCTGCTATTGTGAATGGGTAGTCTTTGTGCTCGGTGAGCATTGTGAACCGAACCGAATTAATGCTGGTCTAGAAATCACTTGAAACTTGTGCGGTGTAAATCCCAGAATTATGAGTCCACAACAAAGATAGTTCTTGAATAATTTCCAGCTGGCTTGCAAGCCTATGACAAATATGTATATACCTCGGCCGGAGAGAAATAAGAACTAAGCTCCTGGGTCTGAGACACGTGACCATAAGCTATTTTGGTGTCTGAGCGTCGCACTCACAAGCGAGAAATCACCGGGTCAAATCTAGCAGCCATTTTCAGTTAAAAATTTGTTTATTGAATTTGTTATGATTCATCAAGAAAAAAGCAAAAACAAGTTCCAATTAATGAATTGTTAGCTGTTTGAAACTGTCTTAAGTTGGTGTATTGATTTTAACCCGGGCGACGAAAGTTCATGTTCTCTAATATCCTTAAATACGTTTTAAAATACTAGCTGCTCGAAAAGTTAGTAAAGAAATACTTCAAAGGGAAAAGGCAATTAAAATCATTATCTATTTAGCAACATATTTTCTCTGGCATGAAAATCACCGTGCACAACTACATACCCCAAACCCAAGCCAAACATCATTAACACCTCAACAAAAGCCAAAGTCAATTGGTGTTTAAAAGCGACATAGTTTAGAGATATAACACATGAATAGCAACACCGTTAAACGAAAAACAAACAATACGAAAATACATTGTACATTAGCAATAAACACATCGGGAAAACGATGACCTACTGCGACCCCACCTGGTGAGCGGTCGATGCGACAGAAATATTGTATAACACAAAGAAATTTATGACCTAATTTCCTAGCCAAAAACGACACTTTGACAGACTGCGCAGCAGCAAGCAAGCGAACAAGAAACATAACGAAACGAGGCTGTTTTAATTTTCCCCGAGTTATGCAAATATTTTTATTAGACATCGTTACAATTTTCGTGCCTCAATAAAATGTCCGAATTGGAAACGTATATATGACCAGAAAGTATCGCATTACCAACAAAACAACAACTACAACAATTCAGCTACAAAATTTATGATATTAATACAACAGAGCGAGCCTTTGAGCTGCCGTTTGACTACGACGGAACGTAACATAATTGATTAACATTTTCTGAGTGGTGGGTGGGGGGCGTTGTTTCGGTGGAGCTGTGTGCGTGCTCGTGAAGCATTTCAAGCAATTAAAATTAAATGTTCACCTCTTGGTCAGGTTAATTTATCATCTTTCAGACGTTCTCCCATTATCGCCAATATTTTATCGCATATTATAGTATATTGTATTCATAGTAGGCCAATTATCGTATTATGCATAAATCAATTTATTTATTTTACTTTCTTTCCACCATGTAGATGTACACCTGCCAGGCCAGCAATGGCCATGTCGTCCCGGCGCTGACCAAAAAAGTTATCCTGGACATGAACCGTAAGTTGAAGCAATCATCTTTAATAAGCATGTCTCGTTTCATATTACAGTTTTATTCAAATAATATATGCTAAAAATTTCCCGCTTCTGTTTGTCAGTTTTCGAAATGTTTATGGTTCGACGTGGGCGCTTGCCGAATGTCAACAGTTCAAGGCCGCACAGGCAGTGGGGTTGTTTGAGGTTGCGCACAGTGCACCACTGAAGGCTATTTCATGAAAATTAATGTAATTAAAGTTTTTGTCATTGTGGTTGGCTCTAATGCGCGTATAGTCCGATGTTTATGCATTTATAGCATCAAACCTAGTAAAATGGTGGGCTGGGCTACTATGTGAATATGCTATTCGCAATGTGAATCCCATAGGTGCGGGCAGTACAATAATAATAAGCTTGTATATCGTTATAGTATGTTAGTGGTAAAATGGTATCGAGTACATAGACAACAGCGTATTAGGCATAATTAAATTACCTTTTATTCCATAAAGGCAATGTGACTGGGAAAATGCTTCCAAAAATTGTAATTCAGTGAATGACATAAAGCCCGAATATATTCTACATTTTAGCTTCCATTTCTAATTTCAATCCTTTTCGTAATTTGAGATAGAATTTTTAGAAATTCAATGTTTTAGGAATAGTTTTTTTAATATGATTTGAAACAATTATTCTTAATAATTATACCCTGAACCCATTAAAATGGGTACAAGGGTATATTGTATTTGTGCGGAAGCCAAATGTATGTAACAGGCAGAAGGAAGCTTCTCCGACCCCATAAAGTATATTTATTCTTGATCAGCATCAATAGCCGAGTCGATCTAGCTATGTCCGTCTGTCTGTCCGTCCGTCCATCCGTATGTATGAACGCAAGGATCTCAGAACCTATAAGAGGTAGAGACTTGAAATTTTAGATGTAGATGCTCCTAGGTCCCGCGCAGAGCGAGTTTGTTTCCGATAATCGATAACTTCCTCCGTTTCCAAGCAATCGATAAAAATCGATATCGATATCCCGTTTTTTGGGTAATTTTGGTGAATAATAAGAGCTTGAGTCAACAAACTTGACATATAGCTTCCAAAATAGAATAGAATCCCCTAGTCGGGAGCTCCCGACTAGAACCTCTTACTTGTTTTTAATCATTTACTTAATTTGACTTAATATACACATTTCTTCCCTCGCTTTTTACTCAGTACCTCCACTGAGTTTGCTGCTTCAGGGACTCAACCACGCTGTAGTCGCCGGCACACGCACCCATGTAACCTGCACGGCAGTCGGTGCTCGTCCGCCGCCACACATCATATGGTCCAAGGCTGGTCAGATACTGAAGGGTGCTTCACAGTCGGTAAGTCAGAGACTAGCACTAATCAGGCACGCCATCAATCAAACAACTTTACTTCAATGCACAGACTGCCTCCGATGGCAATACGACCATATCTGAGCTGATGCTCATACCCGTGCCGGAGGACAATGAGCGTCAAGTGGTATGCTCCATTGCTCTCAACTCTGGCATAACATCTCAGCAACTGCACGAAGGTGATACCACGGTAATGACAACAATGGGAAATGGGAACATGGGCCTCTACCTGAAGGATTCCCGTGTGCTCAATGTGACGCGTAGGTTGACATTAACTCTAAAGCGAATACGAACTGTAGCACTTCACAATTCCTTGCAGATGCACCCATTGTTAATCTGAATTTGGGCGCGCCACTCGATCCCAATAACCTGCTCAAGGGTTCCGATGTCTATCTGGAGTGCGATGTGCGTGCTAATCCTGCGATTACCCGCGTCGAATGGTATCACAATGTATGTGGCATTCTTTAAATAAACACAACTTTTATTAAACCTAGCATTGTAATTTAAATATTATACAACTTATGTAGGATAAGCAACTGCACTCATCACGTGGCGTAATCATATCCAATCAAACACTGGTACTCCAGGGTATCTCCAAGTCGTCACATGGCCAATACTTTTGCCGCGCTACCAATCTGCAGGGTAGCGTGTCTAGCAACGAGGTTTACCTGGATGTCAAATGTAAGTGACCGACAAGCGACCAATACTTGACCTGAGCATTCGTCTTCATCCTGCACTCGTGGCACTTGTCCTGCTCTTGTTCTTCTTTTCCATCTGCCCCACAGATCCGCCCGTGTGCAAGTCAGACTCGACGATTATACGCGCCGCACTCAAGCAGACAATCAACATTACCTGTGAGGTGGATGCCAATCCACTCGATAATCTAAATTACAAGTGGCACTTCAACAACTCGCTGGAGAGTCTCATCGAGTTGCCGATGCTGGCGCAGCTAGTGCCCGCCACGCTGCCAATGCCGCTGCAAGTGCCATCCGGCGGATATTATCAGCGCAGCAAACGGAAGCACACACATGGCGCCCAACGTCTGCTGCACGGTCGCCACGGACGCGTGGCTAGCATTGTGGACATGACAGCTGCTGGTGCCGTACACTTCGAGGATGACTACGAGCTGGAGCACGAGGAGCAAGAGCTCGACAGCTATACGGATTATGTGGAGCAGCCCTACACGCAAATGGTCTACTCGAACATGATGCACAAAAACCATGTAGAAAACAAACAGCCCCCTCGCAAGCAGCAAACACAGCAGCAGCAGCTCCTCCAACCCAGCGGCGATTCAGCTTCGCATCACAGCAATGCGGCCAGCAGTGTGCAGCTGGCAGAGCGCAAGCGGTTGGCGGCGCTGCATAAACAGCAGCACCATCGCCAGTTGCTGGCCACGCCTGCGACTACAGCAGCGCCCCCCTTGAACAATGTTTACAGTTATCATGTGGAAAGCTATGAGAGCTTTGGCGCCATCTCCTGCGTGGCCAACAGCCCCATGGGCCACAGCCAGCCCTGTTGGTATCACATTCAGCCGGCAGGTGAGTGCATCTGCTGACTTACCTGGCCAGTCAGTCGGTCGTCAGTTAGTTGAAAATTGATAAAACAACAAATATATATTTTAATTAATTTCGCATCGAACATTTCCAACACTTTGACGTGCAACATGTTTACTCAATTCCGGCTGCTGCTGATGCCGCTGCGATTGGCCGTGGGGCAAGGGTTGGAATCGATTGCGGTCGCAGTGGCCAGCAGATAATTGTTGCACGTAACGCGGCCAAGTGGCAGCGATTTGGTGCGTGAATCTCTGCGCGCGTTATTTACATTTCGCTGCTGGGAAATATTGCAGCGATGTGGCAATTTTACGCGTCGCAATTGTTTGTCGTTTGGCGCAGCAGCACCAGCGGACCGTCCGGCTGACCAGTTGTCCGTGTTGCCATTGTCCCTGGCAGCAATAAAAGCCACGTTTACCAACATTCATGTTGTTGCTGTTGTTGCTGTTGTTGGTGTTGATGCAGCCAGCTTCAATCTGTGTCGCCAATAATCTGATAATCAAATGCAATAAATTGCAAGGCACATCATTTATTTACCTATCGCCCAATGGCTGTTGCCGTTAAATTAAAATACACAACGACCCTGGCCTGAAATGCCAAAAGGATAATGGAACAGCAGCGCCATAACCCTGAAACTTAGTATACACAAATTCATGTAAATCAATGCATTTTAAAGCTGATTGTTTTTTCACTCAGTTTAATTGTGCAACGAATTTTCAAAAAAAATGTTCTCAAATGTTGTTGAAAGTATTGACAGCTAATCTACTTAGTTTCAAAATGAAATTCTATTTTTAAACCTGTCAATTACTTTTCGTGATGGTTTCTATTAGATAATTGCTATCTACCAGACATTTAATTACATACAGCAATATACAATGAACGACTTGCTTAATTCATGTAAACTTGGGAGCTTTTCGTAATCTTTTGATTTTTATAGATGCTGGCAGAAATCGGTGCTATAATCTGTCACATATCGTATCCCTTCGCTAGCTTATATGTCTTAGAAGCTTATTTTCGGCAGCTTTTTACTTCTCCATTTAAAATAGTGCTAACAATTTATTTTTGCTGCAAATGCAATTGCAAATTTTGATATTTTCGCCAGCTTTAGACAAATCCACAAATTACCACCACACATCAAGAATACTAATTGAAAATTTCTGTTGAATTTGCAACAGCTTCCTGGCATAGACTAAAACAGCTTAACAATACAATATTATTGTTATTTTAATTCACAGATCTACCCGAACCGGTAAAAAACTGTACGACGTATAATGCCACGGCTAACTCGTTGCAGATACAATGCATACCCGGCTATGATGGCGGCATTCCACAGCATTTTCATGCCCAGGTCTACGATGAGCTCACCCGCCAGATACTTTACAATGCCTCCTATAAGTATGCGGACTTTACAGTAAAGCGTCTGCCTAGCGATTCGGCTTTCAACATACGTGTAACAGCTGTCAATGCACAGGGAGCCAGCAAGGTGGCATATCGCGTGCGTGGACGCACACTCTCCGCGCCCCTTCTGCGAACAGGTAAGACACAATGAATAAGCCGACAGTTTAGCCACCAGCTGCTGCTTTTGGCATTTTCCGTATTCTCTCATTTGCAACATTTTACTCATGCACTCTTTCTGCACCTTGTTGCTGTTGTTGTTGTTGTTGCAGCATCCTCGACCGCGGTGCTAGTGCAATTGACACCGCTGCTGGGCGCGCTAGTTGGCGTCATTGCGACACTCTTTTTGGTGGCCATTTGCGTTGTGATCTTTATTAAATTCCGCAGCAAACAGAGCCGCCGCCATGTGAATGGTGATGCCACCACAACGGAGGCGGACAAAGGCAGCGCTGAGCCGCTGTCGCGCAACATGGGCAGCCATTCAAGTTTGGAGGACAAAAACCCGGATGTGGTGCCACAGGAGGCCAACAGCGAGGACGAGTTCCATCTGGAAGAGAAGGCTTTCGACCGCTTGAATATGGAATCACAGCGCATTCTGTACACACCACCCACGCGCATTAACACCGCTTCGCCGCCGCCGCCTTCGCTCTCGCCCACCTTTGGCAAACAGGTGAGTCGCTAGATAGGGAAGAATTGCCGATGTCTTCCCCGCCGGCAATATATGCTACAGTGGTTACTCACAAATTAAAAGCCTACAGTTGGGAAAACAAAATATTATTAATGAGTGCACGCACTTTTATTGCGCCTCATTTGGCGATGTTTAAATGGTTCCATTCTCGAAACATTTTTTGAAATGTAATTTAAATTATGTTGCATACCTTAAGGCTTGTTCATGCTTTTGTTAATTTTGCTGCATATTTAATCGGGCCCAATTTGAAAATATTTTTTTCTAAAATTTAAATGCCTTTTTTTAAAGAACTACAACAAGTTGTAAATATATTGAAGTAGTCTAAATGTGAATTCCTTACAATTGCCTTATAAAAGTGTCACAGAAAACATTCTAAATCGATTTTTGTGGCAAGATACACTACACAGTCAAGACAAGCGCTTCACAAATTTCTCCAAGTTTGCTTACTTTTTTGTCTGGCTATATAAGAAGCCATTTAACTTAAGTATTTTCATGGCCGCCAGACACTGGGCTCAGATGAAAACTCTCAAGTTTAGTCTAAATTTAGCCAATGCCACCCCATGTCCTGATTACCACAAGCCGCAGATACAAATTCATGGTTAGCCAATGCATATGGAAATTAATTTTGATATGCGAGGCTCGCCTCCCCGGCTTCGTCTCTAAAACTAACAATATCCTCAAATATGGCAGGCAGATATTGGCTAATACGATTATTTTGTATGGACAATATGAAATTTCTCGGTTTATGCCCATGGACCACACAAGTTATTATTACACATTATTGACACAAATTAATTTGAGCTGTTGGCAAAATGTAAGCGTGGAATTATATGTACCGACAGCCATTGCAAACCGAAGGAAAACTTGACGACATTTGAAAGCAATTAGTCAAAGATCGCAAATAAATAATTCGTAACTATGGTCTCTTATGCCCAAATCGATATATTTTTTTGCCTATTCTAAGGATAAACTTTAAACTCAAAATAGTAAAAACCATATTGTTAATCATTAATGCTGTCAAGCTATGTCATTAAGGCCATTGAGCTGCCGGTCTTCGTGCTCAAACCCTTAGTTTTGGTTAGGGATGTCGTGATACGTAAGCCTTAGGACACAGTAAACAGTTTTATTTATAGTTTAGATGAATAATTTCTATGTATAACCTACACGGCATACACAGTTTTTCTCGAATTTTGGACAACTCACTTTCTATACACATGAAAAATATTATCATTGTTGTCGCTTTTTCAGCCAAGGGCCGACATAAAATTGTGATGAGCTAAAAATGGTTTTTGCTTTGACTGGCCAACCAACTGGCCAAATTTTAAGTTACTTTTGTTTGGCTTTTAGTTTGTGTTGTATTACCTCCCGCCGCCAATGCCCTGCGCCGTTGCCTAACAAGCTCATTAGCAGTTAAAGTTGTTTTTGCTACTAACAACTACTACTAACTTTTTAGCACACATGCAACAAATTTGTTATCTAAATTTTAATATGCAGCCCAAATATAAATAAAAGTTGCACTTTGGATTTTTTATTTATTTATGAGTACTTCTAAACGAACCTCCCTACTGCCCCACCCCAATCTCCACCCACTCTCATTCTCTCTTGCAGTATGGGGAACTGTCGTTGACCACCAATCCCGCCTTTAGCTTATACAACACACCACAGAGGGCGCCAGCTGCACAGCGTCCGGTATACACGGCTCCACCGCCGCTCTTGTCGACACGAACACCACCAAACATCTATACGAGAATACCGGGACGTGGCAGCAGTGGTCCCAATGGAGGAGCCACCACCTATCTTCCCGCCTACGAAACCCGCACATCTCCCACCTCGCCCTACGGCTCGACAACCACCTGCACGATGCCGCTGCTGAACGGCCAGTCGAACGGCTCCCTGCAAACCAACAGCAGTAGCATTGGAGGTGGAATAACGTGTAATACATTGCCGCATCCAGGCAGCCTGCACTTGGGCGGCGTTTCGGCAGCGATGACCAGTTCAGTGACCAGCGGTAATATAACCATTGGAGCTGCCCAATCGCTGCTCACCTCGCCACGTGCCCAAACAGCCTACAGCACACTGGGAAGTGTAGCTGGCACGCAATCGCCGCTGCTCAGCGTGGGCAGCTCCCTGATGGGAGTCGTCGGTGGCGGTGTGGGCGGTAACTATGAGACGGTGAGCTCCTGAGAGTTAGCCAAAGATGACATTAAATGTCAGATCGTGTGCATTGGGGGGAGCAGTACGTGCACCACGTCAGGCGCTGAGCGCACCACCATCGTCTAGAGAACCTGACCCAAAACCAGAACTGTAATCCCATATTGTATTATAGTTATGTAGTTCAGCTGCCCAACATACACTTTCGTTTAGCTTTTTGGAATAACACCCAGCTGAAAATGGCATAAAGCGAAGCGAACAAAAAAACAATAATAAGACTTCCAAAATGGCAGAGCGATCATAGAATGTTATATGGGTAAGTGAGAGATCTTAAATCGACTAAACTTAACTGTAAACCACAAGAGAACAAAGCATTTATAGTTTACTTGTACCAGGAACACAGTTTTCATAGCGTTGTTTATATGTATGTATATGTGTGTGCAGAAATGATGACATATATTCCATATATATATTTCGGTGAAACCAGGCAATACTAATAGTTGTAGCTTTTATTTATGTACCAAGAATCAGTTAAATACTGAGCCACATAAACTACTTATACTTGACATACTTTGTGCGCAAAAAATACTTCAGTGAAAATAATGAGCTATGCTTGTGAATTCATCAAGAAACTAGTTTAAACAAATACTTAACAACTAAATGGAAATACACCATGGTAAAAATTACAAAAAATAAAATCTATATATATGTATATCTAAAAATCCCTTGAGAATTTAGATGTAGCCAGAGTTGTATATATTAACTAGGCTAAGACTAAGTGAACCATAAAATATAGCATTAATTGTAGCCATTTAACTCATGTAGTCTAAACTAAATTAGTTAGTCACATTGAATCTACGAAAAGACTATCCCCCTTTCATGAATGAACAAATCCTGAGTATATTATTGACTTATATGGCATAAATAACATAACATAGGCATATATGTATATATTATATATACTTACTATATACATGCATATAGATAATATATATACGAATACATATAGCACAACATTAAAGGAATCTGGCTAGGCGCAAATGATATGTATGTGTATGCATAAATTATAATACATATATATATATATATATATATATATGTATTTCGTATATCAACGATAATATTTTTGTTAAATGTGAAAGAACTTTATAAGCATCTGTTGTCGGAACTTTATCAAATATGTAAGTATATATGTAATTAAAATCCAAAATGCCCGCGCCATGTGTATGTAAACATTTTGCCACCCGCCCAATATTCAAATAAAAACTCTTTAAGATAAACAAACACACACACAAACTACAAGTTTTTGCCAGTGTTCGAATTTCTTTGGAACCACATCTAAATAAATAAATTGCAAGTGCTTTTTGAATAGACAGAATCAAATAATATTGTGACTCGAATTGTAAATTAACATAAAAAATAAATAAATTGGAAATAAATATATTGTATAGTTATCTACATAACTTCCCAAAAATATATATTTTAAAAAAAAAATTTGTTTGAAATTGTCACTAAACTTAGATTAATATTTTCAACATTTCTGTCAATTATTTAAGTTGTAAGCGAAATCTTTAATTTTTATTTGGATTTTCATTTTTCGTAAGATTTCCAAAGCGTTTTTAACGTCTTATACAAATAAATCTTAATATTTAAAAAAATGAAGGAAACAAATCTGAAATATGTGCAAGAATAAATAAAGAACTAAATCAGAAAATGAATGCAAAGGGTTTTTTTGCGGATATATTTGACTGGAAAACATTTAATGCATTTATTACAAATGTCACAATATAGCCTTGTATATTTAAATATGGCAACAAAAATAGTATACAATTAAAAATTAAAAACAAGCTTGGAGGAGCGCTTAATTAACCTAAAGAATATATGACACCTGTCAGAATCTGACTGCTGGCAGTTGACGTTGATTTGATTTGTCGTAGGCTATAGACATTTTTCATAATTTAAAGAGTAAGCGAGCCCTCGAGTCGCTGCTAATGACAACAGCGGCGCGCACACACACCCAACCAACAGGACACACATGACATGAAGTCGTGTGCGCATATTTGTCCTTTTGGCAGGACACGCAATACATTTGGAATTAATTAACGCAACAGAACAGAACCCCAGACGCAACCCACAAAAGCACCCAAAAAGCAAGCAAATATCCCTTTAGATGCCTGTGTGTGCTTGTGTGTGTTCAAGCATTCCACATCCTGCGGCGAAGCTTGTCACAGACTAATTTCGTGTCTCAGCTCATAAATTGATATTAATGAGCGAACGTATTTTTTCGCGTTTGAATTTGACTTCGGTTCGTTTGACTCTGACAGTTACAAAGTGGCTTCAAGTGTGCGTAATTTGAGTCGGCGACCAATGTCCTGCGGTTATTTAACATGACTCGATATTCAAATGAACAAGCACGTATGTACGGATACATACATAAATGCATGCATATGTGTAACAGACCCAAGTCCCAGCGGGGCTAGTCCCTCACACCTGACGACTAGCCCCGCTGTGGGCGCACGTTTCGGCAAATAAATTGTATGTGAAATTTCTGTTTGTACATTTGTTTTACCTCGCGGGAATTACAAAAAATAACATGATGTTGAGTGCAAACGACAACATTTACACAACATTTATTGTCATTCCTCAAATTATGATCAGTTTAGTTAAAACCAACAGTTTATTCCATAATTCAAACGGGTTGTCGATCTAGGGAAGTTCAACAATATTCTGGCAATCACTTTTATACTTCTTTTCCTTCGACTTTTTGTGCTTCTTCTCAGGCTTAGATTCCTCCTCGCATTCAAACTCTTTAGATTTGTGCTTTCTTTTACGCGATTTGATTTTTTCCTCATTGCGTGCGTCTTCTAGCTTGAATTCTTCTTTTGCCATTGTCATCTCAATTGCTGTGTTTTTAGTAGGTTCCTCAATATTCAGTTTTTGCCTTGGTTTAACTGTATCCAACTCCTGGTCCATGATCACAACTTTGGCGGGGCTTTTGAATTTCTTCCCAACCAGAAGTTTCTCTTGCTCAACCATCTGCAGCTCGTGGCTATCACTTGGCTTCTCATGATGCTTCTTTGAGGATTCTCTTTTTCGGGAACGCTCCTTACTTTTCGGTTCCTCTCTCTCACTATTCTGGGGATCGTCAGCATCAGTTGCCTTGTGATGTTTTTTCGAGTGTTCTCTTTTGAGGGAATCGGTATTCAGTACATCACTTATTGGACTTCCTTGCTCGACTTTCAGGAGCTCGTTGCTGAAATATGGCTTACCTTCGCTCTGCTTCGGGTATTCTTTGTTTTCGGATCCATCTTCAATTTTAAGGTACTCTTCCGCGTCACTTGACCTCTCTTGGCGCTTTTTCGGGTGTTCTCTTTTCCGGGCATGAGCATTAATTACTTCACATACTAGTTTCTCTGGCTCAACATTCTGGAGTTCGTGGCTGTCAGTTGGCTTCTCTTCGCTTTTTTTTGAGTGTTCTTTTTTTCGAGAACGCTCCTTATCTACCGATTCGTATTTCTCAATCTTCTGCCTATCGCTAGTTTCATAAACCTTCTCCTTACGCTTCTTCGAGTGTTCTTTTTTACTACAATGAGTAGAGAGTACATCACTTAATGGTTTCTCAAGCTCATCATTCTCGAGATCGGTATAGTGAATGGGTTTCTCTTGACTCTGCTTCGGGTACTCTTTTTTGCGTGACTTTTCGTCGTTTTTAGACTTTTCTTGTTCATCTGCACCGGTTGCCATCTCTTGACGCTTTTTTAAGTGTTCTTTTTTTCGAAGGCCTTCCGTACATATTGAATTCTCTTGCTCAACCTTTACCTGCTCATCCGTAGAACTTATCTTTTCTTGGCTCTTCTTCGAGGGATCTTTTCTTCGGTAACGATCCTTACTCATCGGTTCTTCTTTCTCACTCTTTTGAGGGACTTCGGTCTCAGTTTCTTTCTGTTCACGCTTTTTCGAGTAATCTTTTTTTCGTGAGCTTTCTTTAGCTTTTGCCTTATCTCTCTTTGCTTTTTGACGCTCTTCAGTCTTTTTCTCCACTTCATCAAGATCACTCAAGTTCTTAAAATCTTCCAGCACATTTGCAAGCAATTTGCTGCACTTATTCGCCTGTTTGTAAGCTGTCTGTAGTGACTCTTCCTTACCCCCCAGGTATTGAAAGATGCTGCGGCAACAAAGTCAAGAAACATTCAAAGTACCTAATACAAATAATTTCTCAACTAACCTTTGAGCCATATTAAGCTCCTTCTCGGCGCGCTGCAGCTCTGTCCTATCGGTTCGCTGCTTGCCATATGTTTCTCTGATGTCCTGCTTTATAACTATTCCCAAATTATAGAGTATCATCAGATCTTGGGGCGCCACATGACGAGCTTTTTGCAGCAATTGCTTGGCCTCCTCGAACTGGCCGGTTTGATAGAGAGCTTTCGCTAGCAAGTGCATCTCTTTCACACTGTTGGAGGGCAGAAACTCCTTCAAACATTGTTTATATATGTCTATTGCTTCTGTATAATGCTCCTGTTCCATGGCAATGTGTGCTGTGTTTAAAATAGCCTCAGTACAGCGCTTACTAGACTCAACAATCTGCTTGAAGATCGACTCTCCATCTGCCAGATGTCCATGATTACTCAGCGCAACACCAATTCCATTAGCGGCCCACAAATTTCGTTGATTTTGTTCAAGGGCCTTAAATGTAATAAATCGAGTTGAGTATCCGAGCTTGAAGCCAATTATCTAGCGAATGCAGAGCTCTAATGCATACGCATACGAATTTCCTGCCGCTTACCTTTCTGAATAACTGCAGTGCATTCTCCTGATATTGCTTTGCCATCTCCAATTGGCCATTGGCCGTGGTCCTTTGTACTTTTACCAAGCATACGTTGCCCACGGCGACAAGCATATATGAGTCCCCGAAGCTGCCCGGACGCCGCATGATCACATTATAGTTGCACATGGCTTGCGAAAGTGCGCCTTGCTTGGCATACAAATTGCCCAGATAAGTTCTACAAAGGCAGTTAAATTTAAATATAATTTAAAAGAACAATATTTTTTACTTCCACCTGGCTGCCACGTTGTCGTTTTCCAGCTGTAGCACAGCCTTAAAATACTCCATGGCCATGATAATTTGATTGCGGTCCTTGGCCATAATGCCCAATCTTAGATAGCTGTCATAATAATTGGGATATTCAGCAATTAACTGTTTGTAGCTGTCCTCCGCCCGATCTGCCAAGTGCAGTTCCTCCAGCACGCGCGCCCTATTGAATCTCATCGTGAGAATGTTGCACTCGCTGTGCTCCTGAGTGGCACCTTTCGGATTCGTAGACAAAGCCTTATCCAGCGTTTGCAGTGCCGCTTCCGGCTGCCCGGCATGCAACTGCAGAGCTGCCACATTATTAAGCCAAGCTATAGGTGCCTCCTTGGTAGTCTTTTGTAAACGTAAATAGATGCTTACGGCCTGCTCGTAGGCGTCGATGGCTTCCCCCCAAAGCTGCAGGCGCCCGTAGGTGCCAGCCAGACCCAGCCATGTGTCGTAATCATCCCGCGCACCTGGTCGCTCCAAAGCACTTTTAAACAGCTGTATCGCTTTGTCTAGCTTACCGGGTGAGTCCGCCTGGGCATATAGCGTGGCCAGCATGCGCAGTCCGTGAGGATTATCTGGCAACAGTTTAAGCAGGGAGCGCAGCGAGTGCTCCGCCAGATCGAGCTGTCCGCGACGCACATACATCTGGGCGATGCCCAGATAAGGTGGCGCATATTCCGAAAGACACTTCAAGGCCTTACCATAGAAATCAAAGGCACGATCGAAGTTGCTTTGCGCGTGAAAGCTGCGCGCAATCAGAAAACAGTTCTGAGCCTTCAGCAGTGGATTATCTGTGATTAAATATGCATTCCCAGCGGCCGTTTGCATTTTGCCGTAGTTGCGTGAATAGTAAAGGTAGCACGCAAGCCAGCTGAGCACCACGGGATGACGATGGTTCAGCTCAAAGGCGGCGCATAGTAAATTTGTGGCCTCCATATTGGCTGCACGCTGGCGCTCGTTAAGCTTCAGTTGTGCGATGCCCAGCAGCGCATTTATGCAGCGTCCATTGCGTTGTACGGCCATCTCGAAGGCACGTCGAGCGCTGTCCAAATCGCCCATCTGGAGAAAACAGTGGGCAATGCCCACGCGCACATCGGCCGGTCCGTGCGGATGATGCTGTAGCACGCTCTTAAAGTAGCCCAGCGCCACACGATACTCCTGACGATTGTAGGCCAGGCAGGCGCGACCCAGCAGGGCGGGGACACTGTACGGCATCTGTCGCAGCACGGAAACAAAATGATTATCTGCGTCCTGTAGACGCGCCTCCGTCAGCATCAGCGCAAAGCCGCGACACAAGAGATGCGGCAAGTCATTGGAAACCAGCTGCATGCTGTCCATGATCTGCAGTTGTTGCGATACCTTCTCTTGCCACATGGCACGACGGTTGCCATGCTCGCTGCAGGCCAGACGAAAGAAGTGCGCTGCCAACAGAGTGTGGATTTTCAGTAAATCTTCCTTGTAGCCCGGATAGGTCTTGAAGCCACGGGTAATGGCATTCTCCAACAGCAGCACGAAACCTTCAAACTGATTTTGGTGATAATACGCCCACTAGCAATGGGAGCAACGAGCGCGATGGCAGTGGACTGCATTATCTTGAATGTTTCTCTATGATACTTACAGCTTTTTGTATCCATTCACGCAGTTTGACCCGCTTGGAGCAGAGTGCGTTAAGCACCTCCTGCACATCACAAAGTGGTTCCATTACTTGTCCACTGTTTCGCGATTGTTGAGCTGTTTCAATTTTTCCAATTTTATTAGACATACCTGCAACCAGAAAATTATTCATCTGTCGACTCTCACTTTCTGTTAGCTTTATCTCCTTGCAGGATGAAAAAAAAGCATGCAGGCATGCCTGTCAAATTCCTATCGATAACTACATATATACTATAAATCAATACATGTCTGCCAGAACGATAATTTCATTAAGTACAGCTCAGTTTGAAAATGCTAGCTACAATTTATTAGAAGCTAAGTTATTGTACCTATTATAGGGAGCAAGTGCTACCTAACGATTTACCAAAACCTGATCTAAAGATTCGTTTTATTCCAGCGTTCCGATTGATTAAAAAGTAGCTAAGTCTAATACTAATAATAGCTGAATCAGTTTTTAAACCATAACTAAAAAACGGCTAAATTGGCAACACTAACTACTTTTATAGGTCAAATATGTAGCTTATCATGAACCCGTACACGTATTAATTCCGTTTTAAAAATAGCTTTTGAAAAGAATAAAATCTAGAAATACCCACTGCAAAAAGCTCTCGTTACGTGGTTTTCAACACCTTCCATTCGCCTCGGACAATGTCAATGTCAAACTCATAATTGGTTGTAAACATATAGTTATGACGTGAATTACATGACGTCTTTGAATTGTTCAGAGATACACAAACCCATAATTACTATATTGTATTGTAAGTCGCCTTTATGCTTAGTAATGTTGCTTGTCACCGCTCAGGTGCGACCCGGCGCAATGAAATCGAAAACAATAAGCCTAAGCCCAAACTGTAGGCTTTATTTCTCTCTTCGTGAACGACCTACACAATTTCTGTACGCTGTCAATCAAGATCCATTAGGTAGTGAGCATACGAATGAAGTACGAGACCTAGGTGAACGCAGCTAATCCATTCGATATGGCAGATTAGTGTCCACCGTGCTACCAATTCACATCCGTGTCAGGCAAACTTGTTCTTGCACACAGTTGTGCCTCGATTGCGAGTATAAATGGAGCAGACTGTCTATGGACCAGCATCAGTCAACGCACTCCAGTCTCTGAGAACGTTCGTCGTACACACACAAACCCAAACAATCATCATGAAAGTGAGTTAGCTAAAGCAACATTTGCTTAGAAGATATTCTAATATTGTATTCCTTTGTAGTTCCTCATTTGCTTGGCTCTCTTCGTCGCCGTGGCCCAGGCCCATGTTGTGGCACCAGTTGCCACCTACGCCGCTGCACCTGCCCTCACGTATGCTGCCGCACCTACGGTCTACTCGGCTGCCATTCCACGTGCCTACACCGCATACGCTGCCGCTCCTTCCGTCTACTCCGCCTCGTATGTGGCGCCATCGGTTTACTCATCCTATGCTGCTCCAGTTGCCACCTATGCCGCTCCCGCTCTTGTCTCTACCCTGCTAAAGAAGTAAATCAATCAAAAAAGCCACTGCTACATCACATGCAAATTTAGTTAAGTGAGAATATCAAAATAAATTGAGCTGAAACGAAGATTGACAAAAGATCCCGTTTGATTTGAGCTAAGTGTCAATTTTTTGAGGGATTACCCTGATCTCATTCACACGCAGAGAAACCCAAGCGGGAATCGCACTACAATAACAAAAGAAAACGTCTTTTTAAAACTATCAAATTTTCTTATATAAGGAAAATGTGGTAATTTTCGGGCTATTTTCTATAATTAAGGGTGTTATATGTATTGAAAATTTCGAGATGAAAAATTCGGTCAACTAAGCTGGACAGAAATTGTAACATTTAAATTAAAAACACACCAAGAAAGTTCTGAAATAACTCCATCAAGGAACATTTAACATTTACAGCCAGCTAGTAATGCTCTCCCATCTTCATATTTAAACGGTCTTGTGTTAATAAGTTAGAAAATTCCACCCACAACAGTGGTTAATTACCGAAAAACTTTATCCAAAATGTATTCCTCCTTTGTGGAAATGGGGGTCATAGATTTACTGGACGACTTTTCGACTTTTCCCCAAACTCAATTTCAAGGATCTACATAAAAAATCATTTAAAACTTGTGGAAAGTGCTATTCTAAAATTTTTTGGTGAAGTTTCAAGTTTTCTCCGACTTGCTTCAAACTTATTTTCAAAGCTCTACGTAAAAGTTTAATAAATATGTCATTCAGAGATTTGCGAAGCTTCACCCGCAATGGTGGTAAATTGGCGAAAACGGACCGATCGGTTTCAAATTCATATAAAATATTATTATATAGTATATAAATATATTATTTAAATCTAGTTGTTAGCCCACTTTCCAGTTTGGACTCCCTCTAACTGGTTTCGTTGCATGCTCTTGCATCCGGACAGCCGTTAATGTTATGCAAATGAATTATGACCGGACTCTGTGGAGCGGCCGCGTGGCACGTGTTTGTCCGCGGCACATACTCACGTGAAATGGTAACCGTCAGTCGTCACATAATCCGCCCGTAAATGCTCCACAAACACACATAAAGCGTTGAATAACTAATCAGCTAGGTAAACAAACGCTTATTGATTTTACTTCACTCGAATGGTGTTAACTGTTCGCAAAGTGGCACAGGACTATGCAGAATTTTAGACGCCGGCTAATGCAAAACCCAATGCTTTAAGAGGCCAAGTATGAAGATTTGAAAAATTCATTTAGTCAAACAGAGTTTGCAAACTGTTTCTTTTGATCCGTTTCCGCCGGGACGAGCAACGATTATGCACAACAAAACTTTTGCTCTCGCTCAGCGATACATTTCCGCACTTTTTAGGGGGGGGCGGGACAACAAGTTGTACCTAAATCACTTAGACCAAAAACAAGTGTCAGCGACTGCACCGAGTCGTCAGGGATGCGAGAACTGCGAAACTTTGGCTGGAAAACTTTGGCAACAGCTGCCAACGCTTCATCAGCCTACAAATATGATGTTTTATATAAGTAGTTTGAAGTTGTAATTGTTGGATATATTATGCGCCAAACACATTGAAAATTTATAAAAAAGGGTTTATAGTTTGGAACAAATGTATGTTACATGCTAAAGGACGCAGCTCCAAGTCCATAAAGTATTCATTCTCGTGATGTCCGTCCTCCATTAGATTTTTTCAGTTACGCTTTCCCAAAAATATAATACCGAGCGACAAGGGGCATTTAATTTGTTGAGAAGACCATTTCCATTACTATGTTATTATCAGAGCAGCTTATTAGGCAGGCAACCAATTCATCCATTTTACGCCTACACTCTACATTCGGCTCAATTGTGGCGCAAGGAAGAGCGCAGTAATAATGCAACGGAAACTAGGATCTCCTTAAGGACTCGTGTTCCTAAGCCTGCTTTCTGCACAAAAGTCTATTGCAAATGGAATGAAAACAGCAAGGAACACAAGAAACCTAATGACAATTGAGTGGAAAGCAACAGCTCAGAACTAATCCGATATTCATTTCTCATTCCACCAGTGTTGGCGTTGCCGCGCATAAATTGACAACATCCTCTCAAGTATTTATTTGTGCTGTTCCGAGATTCAATTTTGTAGGAGATCCACCAACTTTGACTCTTTCTAGCTTGAACTGCGGACTCTGACAGTTCCAAAACCAAATTCTTTATTTCTTGTTTATTTCATTAAATTTTATAATTTTTTGTTTGTTCATTTCTAAGCCAGAACAAGGCTAGCTTCTTTCCGGCCCAATAATTAAGCCTATGCCAAGTGAAGTGCATATCAAACACGTTCGCGTGCATTTGGCTTTGTCTCAAGAGGGAAATCCCTTCGCTCAGCGTCTTCAGGCAAAGAAAAAACCCTTCTACACGTTCGCTCTTTTGTTGATTTTCTTGTTTGTTTATTTGTTTGTTTGTTGCATGACGCCTTGACAATGGCGAGTCCGTCACGGCCACGTCCTCAGCCAGTCATGCCCACCAGGTGGCAGTGGTGGTACGTACGTGTATGCCAGGCACAAAGCCAAATGACAAATGACTCTGAAGTGCATCTGTGCAGAAAGTCAAAAGATGTTACGTGAAGGTATTGCGAAAGCTAGTACAACCTTAAGTTAGAAACAAATATTAAAATATTGACTACATAAAATCCCCGGTTCATGGCATTTTATGACGACCAGCATTTTCTTGAATTCAAATAAAAATATTGGCTTAGAAGTCTAAGAATTCATAATTTCATTTCATAACTTAACCATTTTCCCCAAACTCTTCATATAATTGTGTATTATTTATCTCGATATATAAGGCTGTTTGTATTGACTGGCTGATTGCCAATCAAAACACAGCCTAATCCGTCAGAGCTAGAAAGCTAAAATTTTCACTTTAATTACCTTATATGATGGAGGCGCACGTTAAGCTAGAAAGTAATTACTTATATTTAAATACAATTTGAATGTAGGCTATGAATGTGTTGTGTATGTAAGTCTCTATTATGTAGTGTGTATATATGTATGTATGTATGTATGTATGTATGTGTGTATGTATGTGTGTATGTATGTATGCATGTATGTATGTATGCATTTAAGAATGTATGTATGTATGTACGTGTGTATGTATGTTTGTATGTAAGTTTGTATGTATGTATGCATGTATGTATGCATGTATGTGTGTATGTATGTATGTATGAACGTATGTATGTATGTGTGTGTGTATACATGTATGTATGTAATTATATATACATATGTGAGTGCATGAGTGAGTACATATATGAATTTTAATATATATTCATTTATATTTGTAAATGAGTTTATGCATATATTTTATATATTTATATGAATCTGCGCTGCAATTATGAAAAAAACGTATTCTTAAAACCTGCTACGCGGTTTTCATAAATTCATGATTTCCACTTTAAGTGGAAGAGGGGCTTCAAATGTGGAGAAGGCAGCTTGAGCAAAGGAGGACAAGGCGACTTGAATAGTTGAATAGGCGATGGCTTAAATATTGGAAGATACGTGGATATGGCCTTGGCGGAAAAGTCGGCATCAATTTTAAATGTGTCTGGTACGTATTATAAACATAACAATATATTATATTCAAAATAAAAGTAACAACTATTACAATCGTATGTATGCGTGTTGGCTTGTATGTAATTAAATAAATTCATGTATTTAAATGTGCGTAAAATGTAATGTAATGTAAAATGAGCTGAGCTGAAAATGAACAAAAAAAAAAGTATTTGTAAATATTGCTCTATCCCGCGATTCCACTAATTCAGGTAAGGAAGGCAACAATTTTTACCACATAACGTTCCACGGGCAAGGCCGGGCAATACCCGCTAGAATATATATTAAAGTGCATATATTGATATGTATGTATCTATAAACTGATGTAAATATGTGTGTATCACACATGTTTGCTTACCGCTGCAAATTATATAATACTAATATTTACGTATCGTCCTACTATGATATTTTCTGCTCTGAATAAAGCAGTTATTTCAGTAACAAGTTGTGTTGGAAATTAAAAAAGTTTATTTCTGCTCATATTCTATGTTTAATATACTCTTTTAAACTTTCTCCCATCCCTTATGTGATGTGTGTATATAAAAGTCGGTCTGCCTCGTAATTCTAGTGAGCAAAAACATTATCATGTATGTGTATGTACATTTTAATTTATTTATTTACACTGTTGCTTAATTATTGATATTATCCCGTTGACCAAATAGGTCGTGCTTTACTATTTTTCAAGTACCAATGGAACAAATGCCAAAAGTAAATAAATAATTTATTGCACTTAAATGAATGCTGAATAATTTAAATTGGTTTATTAAAGAAAAATTGTGGAAATGTCTTTGGCTGTGCGCTTGTGTTTGTCACGTATTTTGAACCTTCGTCGATATCTAGAGCCTCACTTAAGCCCTTTGGAAATCCGTTCACGAACTACTCAACTACCCCAATGAAAGTTTTTGCCGCACCAAATCAAATGTCGATTATCGCCTAGTTAGTTGCACTCCCGGGGAACTGTAAGGCGCAGTTTCCAGTGCCCTAAAGTCTTCACATTAGCAGCGAAGGGCAATTGGCGCCTGGCACCGACTGTGCGCTTTCGTTTTCGATGACATCTGCCACTTGCGAAGGTACCCCCAATGATAGTCGTATCCGGGCCCTATTTTTGCCTCACCCCGCTGCGAAAGCGAAGGGCGTCTCTTCGCCTGCCTCTCATTATCGGCGTGTTTGTTTTATGAAGGTCGTTTCCAACAGCCCCTCACCGCACGGAACAAAAGGATTCAATACACGCACGCACAGAACCAGCTCAGCACCCCTTACCCCAACCCACGCCCACTGCTCCCTCTTTCTATCGTTGTCATCATTGTCGTCATCATTTTCACCAGTTTTGCCATTGTTATCCTGCTCCCGATTAAGCTCCATCTGCTTATGTGTTCTTGCTTTATGACACTTTCCCTAAATCGCCGCTATCCTCAGTGAAGTTCCTTGTCCGTCTCGGGGATATCTGTAGAAAATCAAACATTTCGCTTGTCCAGCAAACCAAAAATTTGTCTGTGCTTTACAAAGTGCTAATAGGGCACTTGTCAGAGGATGTGGCTGAGCTCCCAAGTTCATCATAATTGCGTATGACAACAGTCAAAGCGAATCTGAAAACAACTTCGGGGTTGTTTCCGCCTGGCTGGGGTGGTTTGGTGGTAGGTGTCTTGAGAGAGCACATTAAATTATGGCGCATTATTGACAGTTTATCAAATTGATTTAACAAAGCGTATTGTTGTTGCTGCTTGTTGGTTACTTTATACGTCAGCCCACGCACCCGCTTTCCCTCCGCCAAGACCCGCTCCCCTAAACGCTAGACGCGTGCGTTGCTTGTGTATTTTAAGCATCCTTAAGTGGTCATGATAAATGTTATGGCTCTTTCTCTAGTTTGTGCCACTCCTCAGTCCCTTCATTCACTCTTTTTCCCAACCTTTGTTCGCTTAGCTTTTGTGAGAGTGTGTGTGTGAATTTATTTAATGCGCAAAGTTAAAGCATACTTTTCGGCTGTTTGCTTAATGTTTTGCTGCTGTTGCTCTGAGAAAATTTAGTTAATTTTAGTTTGTTTGTACGACAAAGTACGTTAAATTGTCTGTTGTTTTATTAATTTAAACAAAAGCTGCCAGAAAAAGTTTCAAACTTTCAGGCATAACACAAACATAGCCAGCAGCCATGTGCTTTTACGGCCTGTACTGATGTGTTGGCATGTTTTTGGGACAAAAATAATATAATTGGTCAGGTCCAGGGTGAAAAAAGTTTTCATGCTCAAGTAAAAGGGATAATGGACCATGTCCACCAGAAAAGCCTATATTATATTCGAAAATTTGGCATTGCATTAAATATTAATAGAGCACATTTATTGAAAAGTACCCTTCACAATTTTCTAACGAGCCCAACGAGTTAAAGCCTTTCACTCAGCTCATACCTCACACAAAAGACTTAAAATGTCTTTAACTTCTTGCTGCTTGTGGCTCTTCCTTGAATTTGTACCTTTTTTCGGGTCGCTTTTAATTTTTGTTATTCTGCGCTTTACTCTCCAAATTAAGCCAGTTACGTAGCGGAAGTCATGTTGGCTCCGGCACGCTCCCCCACGCTCTCAGCTGGCATTGTAAATTTGCATAAAAGACGCTATTTTAGTGCTAGCAAAGGAACGAAAGACCAACCCGAAAATATACACTTCACTGGAGCTGCAGCTGTAATAAAATATTTTTTGGGCCAAAGCGTAAAAAGCGAGAAGAAATGAAAAATGAACAACTAAACAGTGTGTAAAACGCAAAGCCGAAAACACAGAAAGGAAAACAGCAGCACATGCTGATTTTTTACTCTGTGCTTGTGTGTGTGTGTGTGTGTGGAATTAAGTTTACGGAAACGGAAATGGAAGCTGCACGCCGCCATATTGCTCTCCTGCAGCTGATCGCCGGCAGCTGCTGCTCTTCCTCCTGCTTTGCATCGCTCACTCCTTCTGCTTTGTTCAGCCAGTGTCTGGCTTATTTATTTTGTTTCTGCTTTGTTCTGCCGCTGCTGTGACCTTCCCGGCGCTTTCGTGCTACAATCCCAATCCTCAGGTGCTGCTCACCTCACTAACCTGTGTAAGCAGCATGCTCTGTTGCTCCATTTCTGACTGCTCCGATTGGTCCGACTGCTCGTCGGTAGCAGCTCTTCTCGAGGAAGGTTTAAACAGCTCCCAGTAATTGCAGCAGTAAATGAAAGCACCTGCAATGAGACTCTATTTTTGTGGGCTTCTCTTTATAATTCTGCATATAACTTACTTATGCAGCTGAGCAGCAGCCATGTGATAGTGGCAATGACAATCATGAAAGTGTACTTGGAATGTTCTTCCAAGGCAGACTTGCCTGTGGTATTAACTGTAAGTCTTATAGGTAAGTTTTCAGTTTTTTAATGTTGATTATAGTTACAACCTTTGATTTCTTCTGTAAGATTTACATAATCGTACATTGTTGTTTGATTAGCTATAGCTTTTATTTGACAGATGAGCCGCCTCTTACCACCTTGAAATGACTAAGGCCACTGTTAAGTCCAGTCAGATTCCGACTGCCAACTTGTTGAGCTTAGAAACAGCTAATGAAGACTGGCACTTCTCCTTCAATATGTCGCGAGTTATATAGGCAGAATCAGAAACATATGTTGCCTTTAGAAAAAAAAAAAACACCTTACAGCTGGTTCTCTGCCATTATATAAGTAAGCTATTTAAGTGCAAATCATCAGATGTAGATCCCAAACGTATATGAATATGCAAATGGAAATTGGATCGAATTCTTTTTACGCCATCTTCGTACATATACAGAACCACTCAAATAATTATTTTTAATTATCTTATAATTTATTTTTGTCTTGTGAATAATAATAAACTATATAAATATATATAAAGTTTGAATATTGTTGCAATATTATATACATAGAATGTAAAACTAAATATTGTTGAAATATCATAAGTAAAGCCACCAAAGTTTCGTTATTTTAAGTATTCATATCGTACGAAAGCTCTACACCTTTCATTCTCCTATATTTTGCCGGCACAACCGTCAGTTGTTTGTATCTTTTATTGAAGGCGTTGCTGTTTATCATTTACCGCATTGCATGACTTGCGCTCATATATCAATATCGTTGGTTATAGACTAATCCACTTGGAAATCGTATTTATAGAGAAAACCAAACAATAACATTGACGAAATTATTGCCGGCGCCCCAAAGAATTTCGTACAACAAATTCGAGACGAATTTGCAATTTTTCGTGTACTGTGGCTTGCGTGTGAGTTCTATTTGTCGAGATGGAAGGCTCAGCCCCACCTACACTAATTACGAGTACAAGCAGTTGGGATTCGGGTTCGTTTGGGGGCAATCCATTGCTGTGCAGCTTACATCTACTCTAATTGAATTCAACAAATATCCGACAGGTCGCGTAGAAGCAGGAGTAGCAGATTTTATGTTCCTCATATGGCGGCATCAGCCGACGAGCAGCTCGCAATATCCTGCGGATGTGGTTGTGCTGTCTGTGAGGCTATGTCGGCTAGAGCTGAGCTAAGGCTTATGCGAAGCCAACTCAATAGATGAAAATGTTATATAGGAATGCAATTGCTTTGCAAAGAAAGTGGATTTAAAGATGTTCAGTTGTGAGTAAAGTATTCTGTAAACTGTATTTAAATTGCTTTATGAAGATCTTTTAGCTGCATCAACAAAATTAATATGCTTAGTAATTCGTTTGACTATTTCAAACATATTAGCTGCTTCCCAATTAAGCTGGCAACTTTGTTTGAAGTGGCTCACTTCTGAGTGCCACTTGCAGCTTGAAAGCACCTGGCAGACTTCCAATATAGAGGGCTTCCGTCAGTCGGCACATATACGAAACCAAAGAAGCTTTCAATGGGGCATGAATATATCCTTATAGGCGCATTCTTTTCAAAGTCCCTTTGCACTGTTCTGAGTTCTGCGGGTTGATCTCTCCTCAGTAAGCATTTATCTGTTTGAATCCGCTGCGCTCGCTTTCTGACGTAATAAAATTAAATATTTAAGCTTACAACAGCTGAATGAGCCACTCCACACAGAGAGCATTCACATCAAGGCAGTAGGGCAGAGCGCAGGATTTGGCGTTGGTTTTTATGTGAAAGCGCAACATGCACAGAGACAAAAACCAGTTGGAATGCTTTGTACTCACCCTTGGCTGTGCTTTTAGCTATCCTGTATGTATTGCTGTATGCTTTTGCAAACCAGAAAGGACCAAACCCCCTCCCACAATTACATTTACCAAGTTCATAATCGGACTAGGTGTTTTATTTTAAATTGGCAACTCAACATTTGTGGATACCCTTTAGCCACTTTATGCACAGGGTATAGAAAAGGGAACTTAGCTTTGTGCCATGTTTCATAACACGATACGGCAGTCTTTGCCGCTGTAGCCACTCTTGCAGCTGTTGTAACTGCGCCAGTGGCCATCCATTGCGTGCACTAGGATTAGGATTAGACCCTGTCTCTCCTGCCCAGGGCACAGCTTGCAGCTGTGGCAGACTTTTGGTTGCTACTGGCCTCAACACTTAACACAGGCAGCGGCATCAGCACCAGCGACAGCAGCGAGAGAAACGGGCTTGCGACCCGCTAACAACTTCGTCATCAGACACACAGCTTTCGTGCTCCTCCACCTGCACGTGCCGCTCTCTATCCAATGCAGCACCCGAAACGTACTGACGCCTCACAAAAGTTGGCATTTTTCTCGAAAATTGCTGTCAAAATCAAAATTTATTTGGCAGTGCATTCGATTTTGGCAATTTGGTTGGAAAAGAAAATCGACAACAGAGACAGAAGTGTCGAGCTCTACGTGAGAGGGCTTGGTTAGTTGGCCGTCCTATAGCCCCTAGCGAGTCTTTTTTTATCTCGAAAATTGAAAATAAAGTAAGCGGTTTGCTGTTGCTTTTGTGGAGTATTTGGTGCAGATTGCATATTTTATAGGACGCAGCTTTAAGCTGGGATCAAACTATAAACTGAAGCAAAACTTTATGTGCTTCTGAGCATCTCAACAATATTCATTGAACATTAGCAATTAAAAACTTTAAGTAATTTCTATTAAGCCAGTTTTAAGCTGAAGTGCTTCTGATTACTGAAGCTGTGCTCTCTGTTCTGAGTTTTCTATACTCTATTTTATTGAGATTTCATAAGAAGCTGCATCGGAAAACCACTTTACCGTCAGTAAGTAACATTAAATTTTTCGTTAGAAACCCAAAAACAAAAAAAAAAAAACAATATGAGAGCAAATAAGTAAAAGAGAGAAAATTACAAAAGCGCCAAACTACATAAATATCAGACGCATTCGAGCGGCAATGCAACAATTTTTAATTACCATTTAGGCGCTTGAACGAGCACAACAGGACCAGAGAGAAGCAGAAGAGAATCCCAAGGAAAAAATACTGAAAATCGCCAAAATCGCTCGAAGCGTTTACAGGCCCATTTGGCTCGATGTTGCCGCTGTATTTTTTAGGCATTAAAAAATTAAAAAAGCGCACAGAAAAACAGACAGAGGCGGGCCGAAATAAGGCCAGGCAACGAATGAAAAACAGAGGGGTGGAAAAAAAAAACGCTGGGGAAATTAAGTCAATGTCCTGCGGGGTCAGTTGCGTTTGGATAAATGTAATTAACCTTCAGGATAAGCATTGAGTTGGGTCTTTGATAATGAACGGCAAATGGCGAGTGTGAACTGAGAGAAAGAGAAAAATAAAAGAGCGAGAGGGCAAGAGAAACAGAAATACAGAGAAAAAGTCAGTAAGTACGTTTTAAAATACTTCAAACGGTTGGCAAATTTTCACAAACATTTTGGCAAGCTTCGAAATGTATAAGCTTCACGAGAAATTTAAAAATATTTATTGTTACAATAATTATTCACTTCAGACCCGAGATTGACGGATGCTTAAAGAGTAATGTAAGCCATAAAATATTTTTATTTCTCGATAATATTTCAAACGAGATGCTTTCAGGTGGCGGGCGTTACCGTTGCTATATCTTTATATAGCAAAGATCAATACAATATAAAACAGGATTTCATATAGTTTTTAAGCAGTCTAGAAAGCCTTCTCACACTCGCATATATGTACATATACCTAGAGACACACTGACTGATGAATTCGCAAATGCTTTGTACTTAATCTGATGGGCGGCTCGAAGGCGAGTTTCGTGTGCAGTCTTGCTGAGATATTCATCACCGTAAATAGACCAAACCACATCATTAGGGCAGTCGCCTTGCGAATTAATTACAATGAGGCGAAGGTGTAAAACTCGATAGAGAACAGAGAACATCATTGACAACCTACCGAAGCTGGCCAACAATGGAAGCGTAGCTGTAATTACCTTTGGTCACAAGCACACACACGTACACACACACATACACACACACATCGACAGTAGAAGCTCTCTCACATACACACATAATTAACTCGATAATGAGGGCAAACTCGTAGTCGAAGCCGGACCCAAGCCAAGTTGTCGCAAAGGCGCAAAATGTTGTATGTAATGGTGTGTTTGAGTTCTTGTTGTTGTTGTAGCTGTGGTTGGCTGTGGGCACCGTCTATGTTGCGCTTTGTTTGCCATGATAATGACTTCCGGTTCGCCGGCAAAATGACAGCCGGAATTCGTAATTGCTTTTAAGCGTTTCAGGCCTACTCTCAATTGGGGACCCTTTGATCAGCAATTTGCAATTTGCTGAAAGAGAAAAATAGAAGAAATAAAACCTAGTGTCTGGCTTATGGTTAAAAGTTACCTACGGTATTTAGTCTAACGTAACGTACAAAAATTTGCCGTAATTCTTACGCATTTGACCCAATTGACGCTTGCAAATGCCAAAGAAACAGCAAAAGGTGTGAAAAACTTGAAAGCTATGCGGCAAATTGCATTTGAGTTGCAATGAGGACAACAACTACGAGCCAAAGGTGTTATTATGCAAATGTAACCAAAGCTGGGGTAGAACAACAAGAATGTTGAGACTATGTTTCGATATAGGTGGCACATGCTGGCAACATTTCCTTGGCAATGCAGAAGTATGTGCTGAAAAAGTGGCCAATGAAAATTTATTCATTCCTCCTCATAGTTACACTAAGGCTGGGCTCCGTATTGAAGACGAGGTAGTGAACAGGTTTCATAGAGTTTTATGTTCGCCAAAATTTTAAACTGAACCCTCAAATTTGTTTGCCAAGCTTGCGTTGTAATTGAAACCTTGGGAGTTTGCTCACTGGAACAATTCTGCGATTTGTTTATATTTAATTTTAAGTAGCACACCTTTGGCCAATTTCCATTCATAGAATAAATATTTCACTGGAGAGCGAAGAAAACGCGTTGGATTGCGGTTAAATGCTAATTAATAGGGGTTCCTATTGCCACAGTGGCACTGGAGTTCGAAGAACTTTTAACGCTGACAAATGAGTTCAACCCTGGGATGGAATTTAGGATTGCAAACGAACTGTTTAGCGCTTTAAGACGCAGCTGAAAGTTCTTTAACGTGGCTTAAATATTAATAGCAGATTACGTATATGCCGCGTTCCAAGCTTTCAGTTGAGCCAGTTCGACTGCCCCTGGGAATTTAGTGGTCTCAAATTTATATAAAATATATTGAATATGCTTTTGCATTGGGGTTCCTTTTGAAGCCTTGGTTTAATATTTATAGCATATTCCCAAGGGTCAATGGCTTTAGTGTCTATTTGAAAATTTAAGCACGCAAAAGGTTCGCATATTAATTTTGTAACTTATCTTGGCACTGTTATTTATAAGGAACATGCGACGGCGCCAAAGACATGACAAATCTAGTACAAGTTTTAGTTTTAAATACCCAATTTAACTCAGCAACTGTAAGGTGTTCAATTAATACAGTTCGTTTTTCTTCTTCTTTATAACCTACATGATTCGTTCCATTTAATCCGGCTTTTTCCTAGTTTCTTTAGTATATTGAATTCATAAATCTCTTTGATATAGCAACTACTTTCCTTGCTCTCATTTATACTGCACTTTTCACACACATTTTTTTGCTTATTGCAAATTAATTACATCCCCTTTCATTTTTTATGCACACTCGATAACCGCATCTCAATGCAATTCATCCTGATCCCAACATGTGTGCAGTTTGCAATTACAACAAGCAGCCTCTGGATTGAAGTGGGGGCGGCTGGGTGACTAGGCTGACAGGTTTGCATATTTCATAGTAGCTAGGCATAAGTGACACTTGTCAAAACACATTTTCCACACCTACCATACGTTGTCGTTGCCGCCGTCTCGCCCCTCTCTCCAGCTCTTGGTATTTCTGCGGGGCACAAAAGCATATTTCAAGTGCGGCACTTCATGTGCGTCAAACAGAGAGCCGTGTGTGTGTGATACAGTTAGACAGAGATGCATGGGGGTTGAAAGAGAGAGCCCCATCAAAAGCGAACTGAACAGAAAAAGTGCTCAAGTCGAAAGCCCTTGAGTTGTTTTGCAACATTTGAACACGTCAAGTTTTTAAGGTCAACATGTCGCTGGCAGGCAGACAGTCCTAGACTAATACCAGACCGCAATATTAGTCGGGCAGTGTGCAGCTTTTCCCACGTTTTTGTGCGCACAGATTTTTGGGATTAAAATCGTTTACCTATCAGTGGGATAGTTCGATGACTCCTCCACTTGAAACTCGCTTTTCAATATTCAGCCACGGCAACTTAAAGCTGTTAAAAGTTTCACTTTGAGTGCTCATTTGCCCAAAGTAATTCATTACAATTGCATTTTTGGCCAGTGGAAAAGTTCTATGCGCGGTCTCTAAGTGCACTTCAATTGCTTTTCGCATCCGGAAACCTCAAAGCTGGGCTACAGTGGTGGTTTTTCGTTCATGAAAAGGATATTTGATAGATATACTATACTTATTTACTCTGGGAAAACCGATGATAGTCGATAACAATTACAAACTTGATAAAGCTTTCACTTATTACGACAACTTTTGAATTTGAATCATTTATCCGATCCCACTTGGAAGGTTTTCTTCCAATCCACACTTGCCTGTTCTATTACTCTATTATATTCTACTCTACTTATTATTATTCCTTGCCATTGCCACTGCTCCAGACCACTTCCTAATTTAAGAACCCTTTTTAGCTAGTTTAGCCAATTTTTTAATATATCTTCTCTGTATTATATATAATTAATTTGTGTTTCATTTCCACTGTTCCATACCATTTCTAATTTGAGAACCCATTATAACTAGTTAAGCTACGTTTCTGCACTTTTCTTGTTGCGCTTATTGTTACCGTACCCTGCTTATCTGGGCTGCTCTCTGGGTTTTAGTTAGTGGCAATGCTTACTCTTTGGGCGAAAACTGTTTTGTGCGTGTATTTTTGTGGGTGTGTATGTATTTTGTTGGTAGTAAACACTTTTTCGTAAAATTTTCTCGAAAGAATGTTAGACAAACCGCTTTGTTGGCAACAATTTGGGTTAAAACTTAAGTGTTTTGCTTCGAGTTGCCGCATGGCCCCTCCAGCGTCCATAGCTAGCCTAGCTCTTAAATTCTTTGTCACTGCAGTGCTTTGTCGGGCTAAAGCCTTCTAACCAAGCGAGAGTAGGGAGAACAAGTTAAAGGCGAAATGAAGCAAAGGGGCTAACAACCGACACGAAAAAATAACAAGTACAACAGCAAAGTTTACGTGGATATTTTGTTGTGAAAGCCAAAGCTGCTTGCTTGTATTTTTTTGTGCTTTTTCTTTTCATGCACATTCCCAACCGAACGTAAGGACACAAATTGTCCTTTGCTTCTTTGGCTTTTTGTGTTGCACAAAATTGGTAAAATGTACTTTCACTTGTGCCCCTAAGTAGTAACCTACAAAATGAAATGTTTGTATTTTAAAGAGAAAATCAGTTAAGAAGCTTCGCTTCTAAAAATAATTAACATCTATTAGAGAATGTTCCTCGCAACTTTTTCGTATGGCGTCTAGAACAACGTGTCTGCTAATTTGATTGAAAGTTTGATCAAGTTTAACAGAAACTTTGATATGCCGCAATGCCGAGCCCACATCAAAGCGTGAAAAGCAACCAAAGTTGATCCAATTACATTCAACCAAACCTAACCCAGCCAAAAACGTATAAGTTTAAGCACAGAGCACGAGAGCTGGAGAATGAGAGAAGAAGACAGGGAGTGTAAGATATATGGAGACAGTCTCTTCAACCATAAGTAGATAAATTTGTTTGTTCACATTTGGGGCAGCTTTATTGGTATCTGCTGAGCGTAACTTAACTAATTTTAAAGTTTTTGAAATGAGATCTGCAAGTGTGAATGTGTGTGCGTATGTGTGCGTGTGTGTGTGTGTGCGTGTCTGCATAAAGTTTACAGCACAACTGATTTGGCTCTGGCTTCGCATGAAATTAGTTGCAATTTTCGGCATCTGGGGAACATTTTACCATTTGGCTGCAGCAATACCAACGAGTGGAAAAGCAGGAAATTGTCTACAGCAGCTTGTGGTTAAGAGCCATCATCATCATCATCATTATCATCATCACCAAAGATGACACTTTGGAAGTTTGATGAGGTTTTCGCAGAGCAAGTGCACTGCTAGCTAAATATTTTGTAAGCACTTGCAAGTTATGCGCATTCTCTGAAAATTGATTGTTAATGCGTTTCAAAAGTTGCAAAATCAATTTAATTTCTGTTCTCTCTTTTTTTTGTGATTCATTCTATCGTTCCAATAGTTTGACATGTAGCCCGGCATTCTGCAAAATGCAGCCCTGTCATTAGACCATATATCGAGCTTCGAAGTGTGATGTTAAAACAATTTCATTTAGAAGTTCAGCAATTTTACAAGCAAGGACGAAATCGTGAGCTAATACCAAAATGGATGTGATTGATATTGAAGAGCGTCCCCGAGTCGTGAATTCTGAAGTTCTGGAAATCACTGGCAACTCAAATATGGTCAAAATACAGCGCCATTCAGGCCACATTGTATACAATGGCAACGATGCCAGCATATATCTGGGATGCGAGCCCGAGCAGATCGTCGACCACATTAAAATCGCTGATCTACTGCACGACGCAATTGAAGTTGTGCAGCTTCTAATAATACTGCTGATATTCGTTATTATACTAAAAATAACTGATGTGTATTATTAAATAAGAAAGTGTAATAAATTTTAATATAAAAATTGGTCCCTATTAAAATATTTAATTATGCCAAGGGAGTCTGATGGGCCTACAAGTAAATCTCAGCGATGCAAATAATTGCAGAACAGATAAGTATAATTTACATTTATAGTAAATGTATCGATAGACACAAGCTTTCGATAATTTCTGAGGATTTTTGCCGTCAATTAAAGTTTTCACCATTTGCTGCCGCTTTCAAAATGGTTTTAGTTTTGTAAGTTTGCATAAGATAAAAACCTTCAGAGCTGTTTTAAAGTGTTTTTACTACAGATGTGTTTGGATCATAAACAAATTCATAAACTTTCTGAAGCTCCAGTATGGGCGATTAAGTAGAAAGGCAATTGTCGAGCTGATTTATGGATTTGACTACAGTTTATACCGGTTATGGCTGCAGATCTACGGTGAGCCAGATGAAACAGATGCCGTCATCTTCAACGAGCTCCCGCGTAGGTGTCGATTTCAACATGTTTCAACAAATTGCCCAAAGAAATACTGCGAGACCTGTCGTGTGGACAGAGTCATTATGTACATAAACAGGGCCAAGGTCTCAATTGACATTGCCCACTTGACGTTCTCGCATACCACGTTCTACTACGCCATCGCATCTGCCTGGCTAAGGGGCGTTAATATACGCTTGGTGACCGACTCCCAGATGATCTACGCCCGGGGCTCGCTGGTGCAGCGTCTGATAGCGGCCGAAATACCGGCGCGCTGTTCCCCGGTGCATGTGATGATGCATCACAAATTCTGCATTATCGATGGAGACGATCGCGTTCTGCAACTTGATGGAGGGGAGCACCGCGTTCACAGTCGCCTTTGGCGGCGTAAGGGTTACGTGATGACAGGTTCTCTAAACTGGACCAAACTGGGCACTGGCAGCAATTACGAGAACGTTGTGGTCACTTCAAATCGTGTGGTCAACAAACTTTATCAGAAGCTTTTTGATGATATGTGGGAATATTTTCCGGTTCTCAATATGACAAGCTTTAGAACTAAGACGTTCGCAAATAATGCGCCTGACATCGCTTGTATGCCTTGGAAATTCTGGCAATAAGATTTTTGTACATAAAGGAAAAATGTCCAACTATTAACATTTCATCTGAATGCATTCTTAAGGGCATTTAATACTTTTTCGCCACCCCACTACGTTTATTGCAGCAAAGTTTTTCTCACAACTTTTCTGGCTGCCTCGTCTACTTGTTACACATGATGCGGAAATTTCAGCAGTTAACCAAGTTAACAAATCCACCACGTTTTCTTTTTTTTTTCTCCCCATTGTTTCGGTCTTGATTACACTTTGGTCGCTCATAAATTTGTATCCGAGCGGGAAAAAAATCTCGCTGCAAGTTGCTTACTTCTTCAGAATGGCCAATATAAAGGGCAAAAAGTTTTTATTTTACCTGGGCGATTTGAAGTGAAACTAGAGCGCCACAATGTGAAAAAGCATAGCTGGAATAATTCGAAAGTATAAGCATTATTTTCCACTTTTTTATCATCAACTGAGTTGCATCAAATTTCAATTTTGCTTAATATAAATTTAAGTTGTGCAGAAGAATACCAAAATAAATATTGTGTAATTATGTGCGATGTGTCTAAGGTAGTAGTAGGTTGCAGTGTAGAAAAATATAAATGGGCAAAAAGAAAGGCACTGGCCCTTGTCTTTTTAATAACACTTCTTAAATCTCAATAGGAAAAATCAACCTTCCTCCAAATTCAAATCTATTTCAATATTTTCCAGATCAGATAGACTTAACATTTCTTCCTTTACTTGTGTTTCAGAAACTTTTAGCAGTTCGTCATTAGCCTGAGTGCGCTCCATTAGGTGTGGATTGAGAGCCACTATTGAGCTCCAGGGTATTTCCTTGCCCATCATTTTTGAACCCTCGGTCCATGCGACTGTAATTGACTGCACTTCATCCTGCTTGGAGTCAACTACTGCGGTATGCACTCGGCCGTCGGTTCGACTAATACTGATTTTTTCGCCGATTAAAAGATATTCCATTGTGCAGATACGTTCCAATATTGCATAAAGAGAGTCTATATTCGCGTGGGTCTGTTGTGTTTATGCTGACTTGTTTATTTGTAAACGAAATTGAATTATTTCTTTTAATATCTACTGGCAACAAAGCCAATGAAAACGTGATTGTATTATAGTTCTCAGAAGAGCCGACACTTTGTATACTAATTGGATAAATTGGTCGGTGAATAAAGCTTGGCAGACGGTTGTCTGCTAAAATCTATAAGATGCATTTAGGCGGATAATCGGTAAATAAACTGATAGATTTTAGGCACAGGATTTGCCTACAAATTAAACTTTCTGCCTCTATGACCTTTTTTTTGTCAACAATAGCCGTAACGAGTTCATTCATCAAAAAGCGCAGCCGGCGACAAATTCTAAAGACGGGTGCAGCAAGTGGCTGTTGCTTTAATTTATCCACCCCACGCGCCAGTTGACTTTAGATGTTAATGTTCACATGGCTTGAAGAACACAACAAAATACGAGCACACCTGAAAAGCTCAGATGCAGCTTCCGACTGCTATCCACAATATGGTCACCCATGTGCCCAGACAAATTTAATAGCCAACATTTTTTGGGAGAGTCGCTCGTAAATTCGCACGGTAAACTCAGTGAGCGTGGGTGTTGTGTGTGTAGAGCTCGCTTTTGATATATGGCCATTGCTACGTTGCGGGTTAGTACTTTTCAAATTAGATTTAGGAACGGTCGCAGCCCGTGAAAACGTCCAAGCCCTCGCTGTGGCCCTTTTCCTGTCACCCCCTGGACTGGCTGCCATAAAATGTGAGGTGAACCCAAAACGTTGCAATATTTACACAACACAATTTAGAGTAGTCGACTGGGCAACACAACATTGTAAGTTACATGGGGGATATAATCGAAGTCATTCGTTGACGAGGCTTACTGCCTTCAAGTCTGGACCTTATGCAGCAGCTATGATTGAATTTCAATTCAATTTAATTAAAACAAAAATCAACCAATTAAATAAAGTTCACGCCTTCAGGGATCAAACAACATGTCTCTCAAGCTCAAGCCAATGACCCACACGCGACAGACGCACACAGACATCGACAGCGACTTGTATACACTATGTAGGTATGTACTGCGCTCAGTCAGCTGTATAAACTAATTTACAGAAAATTATATAAGGCACAATGGTCACGGCAAAACCGCAAACACATTGGGACCAGGGACTCGAGACCATTTATGTACGTGGCTATTAATGCAAATGTATGGCCCAAAAGTTTTCTATACGTGGGTGAATAACCTTGCCCTAGGCCTTGTTTTCTGTATAAATTTGGTGCCACGTTGCGGTTGAAAGGCTAAATGGAAAATTGGTTGGATGGAATTTGACATATATCTCTTTACAGACTGTTTTTTAAAGAGACATGAGATGGTTGCCTTTTCTTTTGTTCTGGTGTGAAAAATGTTTTTTTTTCTTAAACGTAACTTAAAGCGCTGAAAATCTCTCATCTTGTTTACTTAGCGAATTCAAGGTATTCGCGCTCTGGGCCATATTCGCAATTTCAGTTACTAAGTAGGTCATTGAAAGAGATGGGCACGGGCTTCATTCTCGAGGCCCGGTCCGGCACGAGCAAGAAACATGCACTACAAAATTTTTTTTTAAAAGCCTGGCCCGGCACGAACTCCAGAAAAGTGCTACATTTTTGTTAGTTGACAACAGAACAGAACAATTTTGTGTCGAGGCATATTATTTAATAATTGGGAACTATTTTTATTGGGTTTTGAGGCGGTTCTTTCAATTATTTCCTTTGGCACTTCTAGATAGGGGTAAAATTTGCAGTGATATTCAGATATTGGCCACTGTTTGGCGTGCATTACTTTTCGTGCTTTTGAGGTCAGGCCTGGGACTGTACGAAAATGAATTTCGGGGCCCGAGCTTGTTTGCCCGCTCCCATCCCTAGTCACAATGCTAACAATGAGATTGACCAGCGACCGCAAAATCAACAAGAGGAGAAGCACCAGCCACAGCCGCCTCATCATCGTCAATATCACGAGAGAACATAAATCTCATGGCTGCAGCAATCAGATGCGGAATCGGGAACAGAATCTGAAACAGAAACCAGTGCCAACTTGTCAGCTGCCTAGGCAGTCATGCGATGGCTGTCGGAGGCAGCCCGGCAATAGATAGGATAGTGGAAATAGCGAATGGCGTCAAGGGCGCCATAAATGAGAATTTCCGACTCATTTCCGTTGTTTGCGTGTGTGAGATTGTGTGGTTCATTTGTGGCGCATAATGAGCATTGTGGGTTGAGAGTTTTGAAAACGTAACAGGAAGACCCAAAAAAAATAAACCGGAACGGCCTGGCAATGTAGGTTAAACACGTATTGATTTTCATTTAAAGCAGCCACTTTACCGTGAATCCATCTAATGGCATTCGGCCTGACAAAATATATTATAAAATTTATGATCCTCCCACAACTGCATCTGCAATGCTCAGTACCGTGCACAACTTGACCTCCATCCCACCTGCAGTGGGCCAGTTGCCATTTGTCAGCATTAGCACAATTAGAGCCTGTACAACTATGTCAAGGGCACCATAAATGGGAAATCTCAGTTGTGCGCCTGCAGGCATGTGGTCCATTGATTGCCAGGCTGGCACTGGGAACGGCCAACTGGTCGCGTGTTGGGACCAGCAGAAACACTATTCAATTTAATGCAACTCTGGCTGCTGGCAAAGAATATTTATTATGGTATACCCGCAGGCGCAACGTTTTCAAATATATATAAGCTCGTAAATTTTGCAATATGCTCCTTGAAGCTGATGGCGATAAGCGCGCAACATGTTGATACAACGGGCAACTTAATAAAATACGAGAATTTCTTTTAAAAGACAGCAAGTAGGACAGGGGAAACGGTGCTTTTCTGCAAAGATTTATGCAAATATAATGGTATACACAGATTATCATTGCAAAGCATACTGAAAACTATTCGACTCCTGAATTGATAAAAGCAAAGAAAGAAAAATGCTGAAAAAAATCAGTAACATAAAAACCACAGACGTATATGAACGTTCGACAAAAATTAAAATATAAAAAAATTAAAACCAGACAACACATACAAGTGCATTCTAAGTTACAAAAATGACTTTTTTTCGCGATCAGGTCAATCAGATTAATCGACGCTGCACGCACACAACCAATTCTTTGTTGCCGTAAGTATTCAACTGTACAGCAAATCTACCTAAAATACTACTTAAAATACTCAGCAGTAGTTACGATGAAGAAGATGAGAATGAAAGTAATAATCAGCTCGCGAATTCTATGCTGTCGCGGTAAGTGTCTGGCCTTAATGTAATTACAGTCTTGCATAACTTCGTTGCTTAATGTCCGATCCTCAACAAATGTCCGATCCTTAACAAATTGTCTTAAGTAGGACATGCACGCAAGGCTCTTGTAATTTTCAAGTTGTGCCTAACAAACCGATTTTCTTTTCATCAAGTCTCTTACCTTTGTAGTTTTGAACTTGACACGGCTAGATTGTCGTCCCGATGCGTAGAAATGCTTCTTTCCGACTGTTAAAATTCTTCACAGCACCATGATAACTAACTACATTTCACTCACAGAACCCCATTGCTTATCATGGATTACATACAATTCTTGGCCTCTCGCACTATACAAAAGAACTGGCGTGGATATCACGTTCGTCGTTCAGCTGAGAAAAACCATTGGGCAGCCATTGTAATACAGCGTTGGTGGCGTGGCTTTTATGTGCGCAGGAACTACATGAGGTTTGTAGAAGAGAAGTTACAAAATGTATTGATTCAACATTACAATAAGGCGGCAACGAAGATACAAGCGCTTTTCCGTGGTTGGTGGCAGCGTCATACGGTGCACGATATGACCGGGCTGAAAAAAATGCAGCTCACCGCTGCTGAGGATCTACTGACTTGCGTGGCCTTCAAGCTCCATTATCTGTTACGCACCTATTCCATACCGGGCGTATACTCGCTACGCAACTCACAGTAAGTAACTAGCTAAGTTCGCACTCGCGTATAGCATTAACATCGAATGCGATCGATCTTGCAGTTGTTTGTCTCGGGTGGAGAAGCTGATGATTAGCATGAACTATCGCTTCCATAACGCACGCGCGCACGCCGCCATCATAAATCGAAAGGCCATACTGGAGAGGCAACGAGCGAATTTTAAAAATGCCAAACATTATACGGAAGTGCCCTTTTCGGGACCCAATTACAAGGGCAATTGTAAGCCTCATTGCGAAGATATTCTTGGCACTACAAAGGATATGGACAGGCGAATGTATAAAATCATAGAGACTTATGAAAAATCGCAGCGAGAAGCTACCTCTAAAATGGCGCGTTCTAAGCTGTCTGAAAGTAAGTGTTCATTTGTTCGAATCCAAACATTTAAATCCAAAGCCTCGGCTTGTCATATATTTTCACAATTTTAATGAAACAATTCAGCCATATAATTTTTCTTTTAACATTGCCATGTTCTGTTGAAAATATTGCAAGCCGATCTATCGAAAATTGTGCAGATGATTTTAATTTTTTAACTCGATTGCAGGAAAGCGACACACGCATTCAAGAAAGATACTTGAACAAAAAGACAAATCTAAGCGAGATTTTTGTGGTGATGTCATTGCCAGCATGCGACGGTGGAGCATATGGGACGGCACAAAAATGGAGAAGGATATCTTTCGAAATCCCGAAAATCTAGAAAATTTTCTTGATGAAGCCTTTGACATTATGATGGATCTTGGCAATTGCCATTGCAAAATGCCCGTACACGACGTTGTTTATTGTCATTGATTCTGGTGAAATTACAAGGCCACAAATAAACTATTCCAATACTAAAGAAATTGTATATTTATTTTCCAAAATTTTAATTATGGTACATATCTTAGATTTTTAAGAAAATATGGCTCTGAAGCAATCCACTGCAATAACAAATAACGAGTTAATTAATAACAGCCACATACAACGATGTGCTGCTTACCAAAGATGTTGCCGAAGAAGCGCAACAGCACCGTAATAAAGGAGGGTCTATTTGGATCCACCCACCTTTCGGTTAGCTCGTCTGTTCGAATTTTTGTTGAAATATGTATCAATTATTCACAAATATTTCGGATCTTACCAAGATGCTCGCAGTCCAAGCGGTCATTGTTCAGATCTACTGTATGAGCCGTGCTGACTTCTGGAGTCGTTTGTTCAATATCCATTTTATCGTGCTAGTAATTTTCACCAAACTTTTACTATAAATTTAAATTAAGCAAAATGTTTATCTATAAAACTACTACTACTACTAATTCTCTTATACTAAGCTGAAAAACAACTGACATTTTATTTTTGTACCTTATACATGTGAGATTCTATTAACATAGACTACTGTGTTTTTAACGGGGTAAACACAACCTTAGTAAATATTTGTTTATTTATGTGGTAATTTTGGCAAAAAATTAATGCTACATAAATTAAATAGATAAAGCTTGGCTGGATATGCTTTTAATTAGATACTTATATTTGGCATTCATTCCGTAGATGATCTGGGGACGACATCAAAAGGCGCACAGCTGGAGAGGGACAAATAATTGTAATATGCCGTCCGAGCCAGTATCAGCAATGCCTTCAAAACCATCATCATCATCATTATTATTCTTATTCTCAGCAGTAGCCTTAAATATGCAATTACTGAATGACGAAAAATATGATTTGGTCAATATCGTCGAGGGAAAAATATATTTACACACATACATGAATATATATATACATATATGTATATCTGTTTATATAGAGTCTGCGTTTTGTGATGTCAAATATTGATCGTATTCATTATTTGGGGCAATGCCAGACAAAAACAAGAACAACAAAGAGAACGGAACTCCGAAGTTTAAATACCCTTGTGATTGTTGAGTTTGGAGGAGATATTTGGTGGGCTATATCCGTTCGAGAATACATATACATTGAGGGGTAGGACATTTCTTGATAAAATTATATTACCTACGTCTACAAAGGTGTACAAGTGCAACATATTTGTATATTTGCAAAGGCAAAATGGTTGCCTTCAAGTAATTTTGACCAGTATTTCATTAACTCACACCGCATACCGTAAGCAACCTCTTAATCATTAGGTTAATATCGTATACATACATATACACATTCATTATGCAGATTGGGAATGGGTGCCGGCTTGTTGGAGTTGTGAAATGCTTGAGGTCACAGGCATTGGCCAGCGACCACGTTTTAGCCGCAACGAGTACTGTAAGTTTTTTGCCAATTAATTTGTAACGCGGTTTTATTTCGTTTTTGTGACATATTTCTGGCTAATGCTTAATTATGACCGTAAAAATAAAGTGTCATTGCCAGAACTTGGCAACTAGCTAGTGAAGCCAAAATAACTTGGTCAGAGTGGAAGTCGTGTACGCGTCTACAATTGAAAGCTTTTTAAAGTCCCGAAAATCCAGCTAAAATTTATATTTTGTCCTTGAACCAATTTTGTTTCTGTTTAGATACAATGCAGGTGCAAATGATGTGTAAATTTAAAATGTATCACCATGTGGCAGATATATTCAAAAATGTTGTTTGTTAAAATTTCTTGGAGTGGAATTGGCCCAAAAGCAAGTGTTGAACGACTAGCTTTCAGTCGTGCAAATTAATTGAAAAGTTTCAAATTTCACAAGTGTCGGGCACATTTCTGGCAATTACACTTGCCGTTAACGGCCTAGAAACACATTTTCGCACACACCGGAAGCTATTAACAAAACAAAACACAATTCGCAACCAGAATCAAGCCTGAAGGATGCCCCTCCCGTTATCATTGAGTAAATTATATGTTTGCGGGTGCCAAGAGGTAATTACAACTCGGATTTCAAATATTTCACATGTCGATGATAATGTCCTAGAATGAATTTGGGTCGCCCATAGTCAAATTGTAATTAATTTGAAAGCAACCTGATGTGGCTAAGCTGATTACCTCTTCCTACTTTTAGGGTCTCTGTACGCCTCAGCTGTCTAACATATGTGTGTGGAAGTTCTTTGAAAACTTATCAGTGGTACCCATTAAATAGACTAGGAGAATGCCCCTAACTTTTTCGTTTTTCCTGCAACATTCTTTTCGGCCGCATATTTATAAAATATGCCAAGCTGGCGTGAAACTCTTTAAACTGTCAAAAATTGTCTTTGAAAAGTAGTTTGTGTAGGGCGTGTCAGTAGGCGGCTTTTGACTAAACTGAGTGCAAACTTTTCTCTTAACACATTTAATTAAAAAGCGTGAAAAGTGCACATTGAACAATCCATTAAAAACTGACCAAATGAGTTTGATGCAACTTTTCATCTCATTTCAGTAATTTTGCCGAATTTTTCTCGTCCTTTTTGTTTTAGTAAATTGTTTGCAACTCAGCTTGAGATTTTCCAGAGCTTACAGAGCTTATTCCGCAATATTTTTGCATAAAACTTTCTGTTTCATGGTTTTTTTAGTTTGCAAATTTTCGTTAATATTCGTGTTTTTATTTGAACAGTTTAGCATAAAGTTTCTAATAAGCTTGATTTAATTTTTTTTTATATGTTATATTTTTATCTTCTCAATAGGGCATTTTAACTTTGCTGATGACATTCCAAATGTGTTCAACTATGCTACATATGTGAAAAGAACGTGCAGTGACAACCTTTTTAGATTTAAGATTTACTTTTTTTTTAGTTTTAAGCTTTACTATCTATATCTAAATATATGACAGCTGGTTATATAATAAAGCTAGTTATATAAATGCTTACTTTCAGTTAGATACTTTGCCTTTTTTTAATCAAAGCTAGAGCTCGATTCAAATACGACTTTAATATGCGTTTTGTTACTGCTGGTTGACTTTTACGTGCACCTTTTAGACGGGCTCTTTTGACATTCGAACCGATGCTCAGATTTATGGCCTGGCAGTGTCGATTACTTGGCCATAAATCTTGTCATTTGTGGTCAGCATCTTGTGCTGGACCACATCTGGGCTAAGTTAGACATGTGTTGCTCTCTGAACTGTGATCGGGTGTGTGCGGTCGTGGTCGCATTATGTTTTCCTGAACGCATTTGCTGTGTTTTGTTAACTCACGTGTATCTATGGCTGACATCAGACTTAACGCTTGCTGAATCTGTGCTTTTGGCATTTTGTTTTCCCCATTATTGTGCCATTAACGGCTTAACTCATTTTAAATGGAATGTCCGCTGAGCGTGAAATAAATATCAAAATGTTGCCTTGGCTTCTAATTCACAAAGTTTTTTCGCTGGCTGAACTTTAACCTGCCGCAGGTGTTAAAAATGATTTGCAAAATGTAAAACTTTTCGTTATAAATTTAGTAAAGAAAGCAGCACATCGCAAACATTTCCAAAGAAGTTGAAATTGCTCAAGTTTATTGTAGTGAAATATGCGAAAAGTTGAATAAATTTGCGAATCGCATTGCAAATAAATTTTCATATACTACTTGCATTCTCTTATTGTATTTTAGTTTTGTTGTCGCCCACTGTTGCTATTTTCTGCAAATTGCAATATAAACCTAAAGAAACTGCAAATGGGGCCAACCGAAAAGGTGATAAATGGACGCAGCCTGCACTCTTACCAAAATAAATGAGAATTTGCAAAAAGCTTAATTTGAATTCGGTAAGACATTAAATTAAAGGCCCCCACGCTTGATGAAGCTCATCATAAGTAAAGAGGAGAAAAAAATTTAAATGAAATGTTCATGGCTGCGAAAAATACGTTTCTTTGATATTAAGACTCTTGATAAAAATAGCTCCAAAGTGCCAAAAATATGTGCAGCCCGTAGCTGAATCTAAAATGTGTTGGGTTAATTTTGACAGAGTTTGAATGAACAATATCATATGCGGTATTAAACAGTAAACGAGGTATGATGCTCTTTTTAACTAAAACGAGCACTTTATTTTCGAAAACAGGGCTCCTGGCGCAAAAGATATTTTTCCTCTATTTGAGAACCCAATTTGACACGAATTTGAAAAATTGAAATTAAACAATAAGTTGTTATTTTATAATTGCCCTTTCCACTGAAAGTGTTCCATGCCGTAGATATTTTCATACAAGAGTTATGGGCTAAATTTGATCCCTACTCAAAATTGATTCTTTCCAATTGCTACGATAAATCAAAATAAATTGAAATTTTTGGTTTTAACCGCCTGCAGCCTTTATGTATTTATTGTATTGTTTAATTTGGAATTATTTAAAAGCACATCATTTATCTCATAAATAATTCTTAATAACTGCCAAGCAGAAAGCGTTAGCATATCACTGATTAAGTGACGAAGATATGATTCGTGTCAATCGTATAATGCTATGCCACAAAAGCAATATGTGCACATGAAAATTGAGTTTATTTTTGTGTGCATTTCAGTTCAGTTCATCGTGGTCTCTCCCATTGTGGTACGGAGCACCGCAGGTGCTTTGTCATAAATCTTATCTCTGGCCATGCGAATGTGTGAACGCCCCAAACAGTCAGATAAATTTAGTGAAAAAATACTTAAATGTCTATTTGTTGTGTGTGCTGGCATAAAATAACCAAAAACAATGAAAGACATCTATGAAAAACGGCGCAGACAAATCACTAAAAATAAAGAAAGGAAAAGTGAAAATGAAAAAGCATAAAGAATAGAGCTAAAACCCGCTCAGTAAAACTATGTGCACGTGTGGGGGCAATGATTATGTGTGTATAGCATAAAATGGCAGTGCACACAGCCACCTGAGCGTCACAAAATAGACTACAAAAAACGCACCCAGCAGAGAGATAGAAAAAGAAGTATAGATAGATAGATAGGGAGAGAGAGAGAGAGAGAGAGATAAACGGAGTGCAAATATTAGGTTCAGAAATCGCCAACAATTTAACAACTGAATTCTTGTGAGCTGCGCAAACATAAACCTACCTAAACATTACTACACACAAAAACACAGGTACAACCAGTCAGGTAGAATTGAATGTAAAGCTTGTTTTTCATTTATGTCGTTTACCAAATCATATGCTATTTCTGTTCTATTAAAAATCAAAACGTCGCAAAAGAGCCAAAATAGTAGAAGGAGGTGCATAAGGTGCATTCCAGCACAGATAAAAAAGTATGCCCAAAATAAAAAAGGTCTTCAGCATCTGCGTATAGGCTCATTGCAACTATTTGTGGCGTTTCCTTTTGCGATTTTTTGCTGCGCCAAGTTAATTAAGTGGCTCGCGCAACTTTGACAGCATTCGCCTTTTAAAAGGCTTTCAATGCAATGGAATTTTTTCCTTTTCCCTGAATTTTCACTTGATGTCCGTATTCATATATGCATACATACATATACACATGTGTCCCTTTCAAACACGCAGTTCAAAGCGCGAAAAAATGTGGGCAGCAAACATATGCAAGGCACGTTTCGGAATTATGTGCCGCGACCAGGACGAGAAGCAGAACATGGACACACATGCCACAACCATCCGCCAACACGCATACGCACACACACACACACACACACACACACACAAACACACACACACACACACACACACACACACACACACACACACACAAACACACAAATACACACACATACACACACACACACACACACACACAAACACACACACACACACATACATACCTCGTGCATATCTCAATATAAGCTGCGGGCAGCTTAGTTGTAGGGATCTTTTGCGCGGCAACTGCTCGCGATGCATGATTAAATTGGCAATCAACTCAAACGCAAAAGCTGCGTGAAAAATGTCATAGTCTGTTGATTCGGCAACGCACGACACGACGCCCATGAAAATTGGCAAAAAGCACATCATATGCCGGGCTACACCAGCACCCCCCCAACACCTTCCAACCATAAGCATTACACACTTCGCCGGGCACGGGCTATAATTACATGAAACTAGCCGAAAAAGTTTACATTTATGAACATCGCGGCTGTTACCTACAAACGAGTATACGGCTAGGGGCAGGCAGCTCGTCATCTACTAAGCTGCACATATACACATACATGTTTATGCCACCATCAGCGGCAACAGCAGCAAAGTGGTGCAGAGAATTGTTATAAGTAGGCAGCCGTTTGGAGCAAATAGCTCCGTTGACACAGTTTCAGCGCCGGAGCAGATGCTTCAACAGAAGCCGTTGGCGACAGGGCCTTAAAGAGGCCCGAAGGCAGCCCCAAAAAGAGCGGAGAGGAAAACTCTTTAAATCCTGATATTTTTGTACAGAACTATATTTTAATCAGGTCTGCAAACCACATAAAAAACGTCGCTTACACCGAGTTCTTGACGGTTCGGCTTGTGGGACTGGTTACCCATAATCATAAACCAAGGTTTGTCGTTTTTTACCCTTGCAGACGGTATTTAAATATTGTCTCGAAATGTGTAATGCATATAAGGCATCACTGAAAGTATATATATTTTTGATCAGTATCAACAGGCGAGTCGATATAACCATGTCCGCTTGTCCGCTTTCTGTTTCTATACGAACTATTTATATCCTGAACCCATTAAAAATGGGTATAAGGGTATATTGTATTTGTGCAAAATCCAAATGTATGAAACAGGCAGAAGGAAGCATCTCCGACCCCATAAAGTACCGTCCGTCCGTCCGTCCGTCCCCATGTATGAACGCAAGGATCTCAGAACCTATAAGAGCTAGAGATGTAGATGTAGATGCTCCTAGCTCCCGCGCGGATCGAGTTTGTTTCCGATAATCGATAACTTACTCCGTTTCCAAGCAATCGATAAAAATCTATATCGATATCCTGTTTTGTGGGCAATCTTGGTAAATAATAAGAGGTAGAGTCACTAAACTTGACATATAGCTTCTAAAATAGAATATATATATTCATTTAAGGGTTCAGGGTATCCCCTTGTCGGGAGCTCCCGACTAGAACCAATTACTTGTTTTTTGTTTTTAAATGTTAATGAGACAATGTTATGTTTTATTTATTATTGCCCACTCCTGAAAATATTGTATGTTTTACATATTTTCATAGCTGCAGGCAAATTTGATACTTACCCGATTTAACCAAATATAGGGGTCAACGATTTGGTGGATGACGTTTCGCGGTCAAATTCATTTTCAAGCATCTATATAAAAAATATTTTTCGCAGAATTAAAGCATCCTCGGTAAAAAGTGCGATTCTAAGACTTTTTTGGTGAAGTTTAATGTTTTGTCCGATTTGCTTCAAAATTATTTTCAGAGCTCTACATAAGAACTTGATAAGTACGTGTTTCAGCGATTCGGGAAATTCCACCACCAGCATTGGGTAATTAACGAAAAATGTTTGTATGAAACTTTTACCCCTCGTTTGAGGGGTGTTTCACACTTTTGCAAAGATGGATTCCTCCTAGGTGGAAAGGGGGGTCAAAATTTGGTGGGTGACGTTTCGCGATCAAATTCATTTCCAAAGATTTATTTAAAAAATCATTTGAGACGTGTCTCACACTTATCGCAGAATCCAAACTTCTTCGGTAGAAATGCGATTTAAAGATTTTTTGGTGAAGACTAACAAGGCGGAAACCTCTGATTTCAACATTCGGTTCTTTATTCGATGCACTTTAAACATATTTTTAGTGGAATGAAAATATCTTACATTTTTAGCACAAAACGCTCCACGGGCAAGACCGGGCAATACCCGCTAGTATTATATAAAATAAGGCAAAATATGACAAAACCTTTAATTAGAATATTTCCGTGTAAAAATTGGTATTAAAGGTGGTTAAGTTTTCTATTTAAGACATTTCTTTCCTTTAGCATTTCAGTTCAGTTGAGCTCAACATCTGGTAAACAAGTTCAGTTTCTGCTCATCCAATTAAAATTCTCTTTCCACACCCCTAGCTAGCTCCGCAAAGATTATTCAGACAGCATCGAAGTGGGAGAAAGAGCTGATATAAAAGACCTTTTCACACTTTGCCATTAGATGACGGTTGTGCACCACAAGAGCTCACTTTCATTGCATTTGACCTCGGACCGCCTGAATCTCTCGGCATACTTTAATTACCATTTAGGGAAAAGCAAAATAAAAAAAGCAAAAACAAAATAAATAAAGAGCAAGAAACATTAAAGCGAGCTGCAGACTTGTCTCGTTTGCATTTTTTAGACTCTCAGTCTCAGCTACAAAATAAGCTGAAAAGGGAAAGGCAGACAACAAAATGTAAAAATTGTTGTCTGAATTTTAATTTTGGCTGGCGAGACGTTAAATATCCAGGGCAGGGATTGCAGCTCGTAAAATGTGTTAACCTAAACTATCTAAAATTTGGCCCCGTCTTAATCAAGTGCCAATCGATGTGGCTAAAACAAAAGTTGTTTATTCACGCCGCCTCTTTGGCATTTGTTTATTCTTTGAACTTCTCCAATTAAAAGTAAATATTGTGAGTAGTTTATCTTGATTTCATTTCATTGACAGCCACACGCTATGCTGTGCAGTCTGAGTTTGCATAGTAGCCAGGAGTTGGCCTGGCCGCCTGCCCAGCTCAATTTTGCATTCGTATTTCTATATTCCCAGGCGTAGTAGTCCCGAGCAGGGTGCGTTTTGTATCCGCATCTGTATCTGATTTCCACTCGGAGTCTTAAACTTTTGTCAAACTTTGCTTGCCGCGTAATTTAATGCCATTTAAAGAAGACGGGGCCAAAGTTTTCAGCTATCTAATGGCAACCGTAAATAGCAAAATACACATCGCGCTTTCTTTATTTAGCTATTTTTTGGCTACGCCAGTCTCGTAGCGATGGGCTTTTACTCGTTAAAGCCATTTTCCCTATATATCCGACTAGAATGTGTTAGCCGCTATTTTTTTCAAATTTGAGACAACGTTGATCAGTTTAATATATAGAGATTATTACATTTTCGATTGGGAGAAAGCTGCAGGCTGCTGTGTCAATCCACATGTTGTGCTTAGTTTAGCTAGTATTGTGCAACTCAGCTGCAGATCGCTGCTGTGCTAAAAATGACTCATAAAGTGCCAAGTGCTCTTTGGCACAATGGCACAATGCCACAGTGCCACAAATTTCTCCACACACAACAAAGCGCACGATTCCCATGCGCAGCGAGCATGAAAACACAATTTCTTAGTTATTCTGTTTCTATTTTTCCATTTTATTGAACGTCGTTTTCTAGAATTATGATTTTAGTTTGGACTTCCTCAATTCCATTCCCGTTGACGCAGACAAAATCACGTTCTCGCATACAAAACACAGGCATAAATTTATTTACGATTCAACTTTGTACTACAAAACATCATCTTCCGTCTCGAACGGCAATGCTCCTCCTCCAATCTCTCTACCAAGTCTTTGAAGCAGCTTGGCGAATTCGGTGCGTGCGCTTAGCTACAGACTAAGAAACAAGTCTGAAAGGGAAATGGCAAGTTGGAAGGTGGCAAGTTTTATTGGACCTAAATGTAATAAAATGCAAGCAGTAGCACATGCGAGGAATGGCGAAAAATATGGAGCTGGCAAAAATTGCAAAAAAAAAAAACGATAAATCGAGTGTGCTCGACTAAAAGCTACTATGCATTATCTTACTAAACCTGATTATTGAGATTTGAAGACTTGTTAGCAATTTTGCCGTTCTTTTGATCTTTGAAATAGATGCCCACTATATTGTACTTCTTTAACCTAAATATTAGTTAATAGAGAGACTATTAATGTGATAAACACTATATAAGTTTATTCATTTATTTAAAATTTTTAATTTCACAGGGTATTTTAAAATGAACAGAAATTGATAAAATTGCTTGCTTGTGGGGCTCGTTCCGCTGGCTCCTCATCTGGCGGAAATGTTCAAAGCTACTAAACGTTTTCTTTTGTCGATCCTTAATACAAATTCAATAAGAAACCTTCGTAAAGGATCCACATGGAAAGAGGTGGTCCCATAGAAAAGCCGTAGGGCAAATGGCCCCCGAGAGAGAGACGAGACCCTAGCTATTTCGGGCTTGAGGTGTGACTGCCGTGCCCGAAGACCGTAGATACATAATCTTATATTTACTTACCGTAGTTGCCAAACTTCCATTTGAGCATACCAACAGTGGACAAAAAAATCAAAACCTAATATCAGCATATTGGTGAGGTCCACTACAACTAAACAGTTGTCTGATATTCGTAGCTTTAAAAATAATTTTGAAGCAAATCGGAAAAAAATTAAAACATCATCAAACAATTGTTTGAATTGCACTTTTTACTGAGGATGCTTTAATTCTGCAAAAAATGTAAACAGCTCTCAGATGATTTTTCTTATGAATCCTTGGAAATTAATTTAAGCGCGAAACGTCACCCACTAAATCTTTGACACTCATTTCCATCAAGGAGGAATACATTTTAGGAAAAGTGTGAAACACCCCTCAACTGAATTTGAGCAAAGAGCCTTGAAATTTAGTTTGAGGCCGATCGGATGGTAAACAAAAAAGTTTCATACAAGCGGTTTTCCCGATTTTTCCATACTTGCGGGTGGTATTTCATGAAACCCCGTCTTAACGTGCACCTTTATCACTAAAGTGAAAATTTCAGCCTCCTAGCTCTTACGGCTTGGGCTGTGTCACCAATCAGTTAGTCAGCTGATAAAGTGGTCCGATCTAAATAGAGTTTTACATATATACGAGGATATATAAACTATTAAATGCCGAGTTTGGTCAAGATATCTTGATAAACAAAAATCTATTTCATACAAAAACTTTATTTTCTACCGATCATTCAGCTATACGATCCAGCTTGTTCCCACCTGTGTACTGAGTGTACCAAAAAGAGGGTCTTCTGCAAAGTTTGCTAAAGATAGCTTTAAGACTGATAGATTAGATCGCATAGAAACAGACATACGGACAGACGGAATGTCCTATATCGACTCAGCTGTTGATACTGATCAAGAATATATATACTTTATGGGGTCGGAGATGCCTCCTTTTATGTGTTACACATTTCACGACAAAATTAAAATACCCTCTGCAAGGGTATAATAAAAAATAATCACACTTTGGTTTTATTTTAGTTAGGGATTGGAGCTTGTTTCAAGCTTAAATTAATCTAATTCCAAGGTTAAGGTACACATGAAATATGATCAGAGAATCTTGAACAAAATGTGATTAAAACAAGTATTTTGGGTCATGAATTCAGTTCGATTTAAGTTCTTGCGCTCTTAAACCAAGATTTATATAAACTTATTTCAAGCTCAAACTGGGATTGTATAAAGATTCTTATATTAAGAATCATGAAAACTTTATTCAATACTATTCCGTTCTTAAATTCAACGTAATAAGGCTGCAAAAAGTAACAAACAAAGTTTGATTCAACTGTTTTCGTACTTAAAGTTTTACTTAAAATAAGAATTTCATACTTGAATCAAGTATTACCGGTCTTACCGTACTTTTATGACAGGGCTTACTTGATTCAACTATGAAATCTTGATGTTTTCTCTGTGGAGGTTTGCGATGGTGATTCGGATGGGGTTGGGGCCGCCTATGTTAGTGTATCTTAATGCATCATTAAACGAGAAAGAAGGACTATCTTCATCACGCCGAAGATATAACACCCTTGCAGACCCAACCTTTTCATAATGCTCATAGTGCTTCGCTCGTATCTAAGAAGAACCGGGATTATAGTAAATACCGAGTTTGGTCAAGATATCTTGATAGCCAAAAAAGGTTTTTAATCAAAAATCTGGTTTTCGACCGATCGTTCTTATGGCAGTTATATGATATAGTGGTCCGATGATGATAGGATTTTGTATTTATATAAGGAGCATGGTTAAACTAATAATTCCCGCGTTTGGTCAATATATCGTTAAAAACAAAAAATCTGTCCATACAATAACTGAATTTTCGACCAGTCGTTCCTATGGCAGCTATATGATATAGTGGTCCGATCTTAATATGATTTTGCCTATATATGAGGAGTAAAGTAAAACTAATAAATGCCGAGTTTGGTCAAAATATCTTGAAAAACAAAATGTTTTTTTATACAAAAACTTAATTTTCGACCGATCGTTCTTATGGCAGCTATATGATATAGTGGTCCGATCTGAATAGGATTTTTTATATATAGGAGGAGCATAGTAAAATTAATGTGCCGAGTTTGGTCAAAATATCTTGAAAAACAAAATGTTTTCTATACAAAAACTTAATTTTCGACCGATCGTTCCTATGGCAGCTATATGATAGAGTGGTCCGATCCAGCTGGTTTTGACATATGTGCTGCGTGCAACAGAAAGAGGGAGTTCTGCAAAGTTCCATTAAAATAGCTTTAAAACTGAGGGACTAGTTCGCATAGAAACAAACAGACGGACAGACGGTCAGACGGACAGACGGACTAAATCGACTCGGCTGTTGATGCTGATCAAGAATATATATACTTTATGGGGTCGGAGATGCTTCATTCTGCCTGTTACATACATTTGGCTTTCACACAAATACAATATACCATTGTACCCATTTTTAATGGGTTCAGGGTATAAAAACTCAAATTGAGACTTTTGGAGGTGAGGATTCCCTTCTTATGCGGTGCTCGGCGGAGATGTGTGACCCTGAAATGTGTTTGCGATGCGGATTGGCAGTAAATACAGTAATGATTATAAGGTAAATATGTATATACAGTTTTAAGGTTATGTGGTTGGAACTCCGAAAATAATTTAGTTTTTATGCTGTCAGCTCTGCTTCAATTTCTTCAAGCGTTTTGTTTTTTGTTTCAGGCACAAAAAATATAACAAACAGTAAGCCGAGGATGCATACACTACCAAAAACTCCAAATGCACCATGGCTGCCTATTGAATCTGCACAGCAATTATTAAGTTAAAATGATCGCAGCTACGTCATGTCGAAGTTACCAATCATATCTTGAAAAGTTTTTGTCACTATAAAGGCACATGCCCAGTTAAAGCCGACGACAATAGATGCGGCCAAGCCTCGAATGCGTGATGGTAGAATTTCGCCCATCATTAGCCAGGGTATTGGACCAAATCCCACGGAGAAGCCCATCACATAGACCACACAAGAAACCAACGGTATCCAGCCGTACTCTGAAGTTTTCATTCCCTTATACTTACAATAGAAAAATACGGCCAGTAAAAAAAGTGTGAGTATCATTGTCACAGCTGAGATGTAAAGCAGTATCTGCGTATAAATTTGTAATTATTAAAAAAAAATGAGTTAGAAACCTCTATTCGGGTGGACCCGACCAAAAAAGACCCTGAAAACCGCGCTGAGCTAAAAGCTTCCTTCTGTGCTTCTTCATTTTACATTGGAATTTTCAGAGCATAAATATGACGCCCAAAAGTGTGTAAATACCAAAGAGTAGTTTTATGTTATTATATGTTAAAACTTTCAAAAACATTTTGCGTATATGTATATTCACTCAGACGGACAGATAGACGGATGGACAGACTGGTCGAGTAAGTTCCTCTTAACTCTTAAGTGGTCGGAGATACTTCCTTCTGCCTGTTACATTTCAGGGTTTGAACAACTTGAATAAGATTTAAGCTAGCTCTCACCTTTCTGCCCACGCGATCTATAATCAATGTGGCTATCAAAGTGGCCACAAAGTTTACCAGTCCAACAATAATGGTACACAGATAGCTGTCAATGGTTGAGCCAGCACCTTTAAAGATTTTGACGGTATAGAATATGACTGCATTGATGCCGCTGAACTGTTGAATCAACATCAGGCCGAGGGATATTAAAATAGGTCTTCTATTCTTTTTACTACACAATTCCCGACAAGTATCCTTGATGTTTTCTGAATCCTCGCTCTAGGTGCCTGCCATTCCTTGCAACTCAGCATTCACATCCGCATTCTTGCGCCGCAGCCACTGCAACGATTTCTCGGCCTTTTCTTGTTTGCCACGCGAAAGATACCAACGTGGAGTTTCTGGCACAAATAACATTAAAATGAGAAAGGGCACACAACATCCGGCGCCCACAAAAGCAAGCTGGGCCCAGGTGGTGAATGTGCCAACTGTATAGACCATGAGCAAGATTGCCAAGCAACGTGGGCATCAAACCAAGTGTTCCGCGCACCAACGGATGCAGCGCCTCACCCAGATAGACGGGCAATGCTAGTGAGGACACTCCCACGGCTAGGCCGCCTATCAAGCGGCCACTGAGCACAAGCCACACCGAAGTGGCGAATCCGATGAGCAGCCAAGAAAGTATGAAGGGCACCGATGTCAGCAGAATTGTTAACCTTCTGCCCACATACATAACTAGCGGTCCCCCACAAACGCCGCCTACTAAGCCAGCAAGTGGCATTATGCCGCCTATCCACGAACCGGCCTGTTGGCTAACTTCAAAGTTTGTCTTAGATCGATCTTCCATCAAGGGCAGCGCCGGTGAGGTGTACCCATTCGTAAAGCCAACACAGAACGAGCACAAGGCAACAGCAATAGCTGCCACAAACTGATTACATTTGGTCAATTGCTTGAGTTGAAGATCTATTATAGTCCATCCAGCATTCGCTTACCTGAGACAGGCTTATCACAGACTTTTGAGAGTCTTCAGCCATTCTTGAAAATTGTAAATTTTGTTAGTATTAATAGACATTAAGTTCAAAACGGATCAAATTGTTTTAGACGAATGGCAGCCTACTTTGAAGCAATTGAATAAGGAGGATATTACAAAGTGTATACCTTATTGATCAGCAATACGAGTTGAGTTGGGTAGCTATATATCAGATATAAAATTATGTATTCTCCCTTACCAGTAGAGAGAAATAGGCATTAAGGTGGTTCGAAAACTTATATTTATCCTAAAAGGTTTTTTTAGTTTGGTTGTGATACCTTCAAAAAGTTTACATTTTTAGATAAATATAATTGCTTTCATTTGTTTAATATTTAAGCCGCGGATAGTTTACAAATATATATCTCACTTTGCCTTCAAGCATTGTGTCAGTCAGTCAGCCGGCAGCCACGCCCATTTAACTGCAGCTGCCTCCCACGTAGGCAGCGTCGCCATTGTTTTGCTTGTTCGTTTGGCCTTTGCCTGCGCCAACTCATTAAAAATTCCATTTTCATTTCGCCCATCATCCATTTTGATTTCATAGTCGAGTGGTTATCGTAGGGCAGTGGGGCGTACGTGTGCTAGTTGCAGCTGTGGGCCATTGGGATTTTGGGTGGTTTGTGTGTATGCAATTCGTTACGTTCTGCAGCGGAGTCACAGTTGCAGTCGCTGTCGCCCTCGTCGTCGTCGTCGTCGTTGCTGTCAGTGTACAATTTCAAAGTGTTTACTTTTTGGCCACATTGATTTCGCTGTGTAAAACTTTCACTTTGGCTTTTGGTCTGCAAAATTTTAACTTGCGCAATTAAATAAATTTTATTTATTCTGCTGTCATCTTTCCTACCCCACTTTTGCAGTGAACCTTAAACGGGCGCGTAATTAAAAAAAAAATAATGTACATACAAATTGCTGCTTCATATTTTACACGGTAAACATTATTGAATGGATATCCAATGAATTCGCATACACAATAAAATTTGGCCTGAAAGGACCAGCGAGCTGGCCACAGTTAATTATTTGCCAGCCAGTTTGGCGAACGTGACGTATGCGTAATTTTTCACCCATCGCATATGCTTATCTGCCGCTTGGCTGGGTGGGTGTGCGAATATATAAAATACATATGCGCATGTATGTACGCATGTAATGTGTGCATTCACTGATGAATTATTTGCCCGGCACTCAATCAATAAGTATGCACAGTTTGTATGTATGCATGCGTGGCATTTTGTGTGCGCCTGGCACACGGAATCATATACATAAATGAATATATGTAAATATAAATATGCATAAATATGTAATTTACATTACCCCACTTAAAGCCCACTGGCTGACCGTGAGACGGTGGCTGCTATAGTTGAATTGCAAATTTAACCCAATATTAACCTCCAAGCAGGAAAAGGGCATAGTCTGAGGCCAAGTTGGCATAGTTGAATTAATCGACAACTTTATACTGCTCTACTAACTGATGTTGCTATAGAACTCGTTATTTTTCGTTTTTAAAAAAGATAAACACAATTTTTGAGAAGCTATGACTGATCGATTAAACGTGTGCATTATTGGCTCTGGCAACTGGGCCACGACTATTGCACGGAATGTGGGCATCAATGTGGCCAATTCCCAGTTGATGGAACCTAAGGTAAATATGTACGTATACGAGGAGTACATCGATGGCCGAAAATTAACAGAGATTATCAATACCACGCATATCAATGTCAAATATATGCCAAACTTTGTACTGCCGCCGAATGTGGTAAGTTATTCGCCAGCTGCTCCTTACGAACAGATAACCCAACCCAGTGATTATCGCTCAAGTTTGCATTGGATGATGTGGTAACAACAGCACGTGATGCTGACATTCTGATCTTTGCCATACCACCAACATTTGTGAGCAGCTGCTGCAAAACTCTTCTGGGCAAGGTGAAGCCCCTGGCTCATGCAGTCTCTCTTATAAAGGGATTTGAGCGCGGTGACGACGGTCAAATCCTTTTGATATCTCATCTTATAATGCGACAGTTGAAGGTGAGTATAATATTTAGAAAGAGAGTGAGTGAGAGGATATTTATTAATTATTTCTATTTTAGATACCCTGCTCGGTGCTAGTAGGCTGCAATCTGGCTCATGAGATTTCCAATGACAATTTTGCAGAGGGCACGATCGGCTGCCGGGATCAGAAATATATGCGCATACTGCAGGACATATTCAAATCGGCAACGTTTCGTGTGGTCGTCACAGATGATGCTGACTGTGTCGAAATCTGTTCCTCTCTAAGGGTAAGCAAGTTGTCTGGTCCTCATTCATAACTGAGCTCATTCGGAATTTTCCTGCACTTAGAATGTCATTGCTTTTGGCGCTGGCTGTGCAGATGGGATGGATTTAAATGAGAACACCAAAGCTGGTATTATAAGACGTGGGTTTCTGGAGATTTTACAATTTGTGGATGTGTTTTATCCAGGCAGTCGCTTGGCCACTTTCTTTGAATCGTGCGGTTTGTCGGATCTAGTTACCAGCTGCTATTGTAGACTTTATAATAATTGAAATATACTCCACGGTATTCACGACTCATTTTTGTAGCCAATCGCAATCGCAAACTGGCTGAGGCTTTTGTCAAAACTGGGCAACCATTAAGCGAACTGGAGCACATTCTCGTTCCAGGACATGAACCTTTGGGTCCCATTACCTCCGAGCTGGTACATATTATGCTTAAAAAGAAAGGACTTGAAGACAAGTAGGCGGCAGCAAAGTGTACCAAAAAAACATTTCTCACCTAATCATTTTTATTGTTCTATAGATTTCCACTTTTCACCACTATTTATCGCATATGCACAGGCGTTTATCCACTTTCTCGCTTGGTGGAAACTCTGCGCTTTGCGCGCGAGGACATGTGAGTACAAATGCAAAGTAGCGTTAAATAATTTTTATAAATGTAACCTCCATGTCCCCTTAGCTATCATCCCAATCACATTTTCCAGCTGTAAAAATTTAAGCTTGTCCGATGAAAATTCCCGTGTATATTTTTTGTTAATGACAAGCGTCAATAAAACAGAAATTCACTTCATTTGATAGATGATATCCAAACAATAGCGGAATTCAGCCCATATTTTAGAGCAATTGCTGGGGATACTCGAACTCTGTATGCAAAATGAGGAACAATGCCAATGAACTGACAAATATGTATGCAACGCTTCCTGGCAAGACTGAATGCATAACTCGGTGCGAGTATTCCAAACAAAAGCCATGTACTACATTTTATTGTTGTGCGTCTTTTCTTTGGGGTTCAAGTATTCCTTGCGGAAAGTGCACTCCATTGAATGCACAGGCGCTCGAAGCACTTGCAGGCAACTCTCTGAGCACGACTGCTGAACTACAACGGAAATCACTTCACTCATAAATGCGTAAAGCAAAATGGTTAAAAGGGGGTGAAGAACGAAAGAAGGAAGAAAAACCACAGTGCTATTGTTTCTCAACTATGTATCGAATAGTTTTTGGTATTGTTTAGGTTGGGTGCTTCAATGGAAAATGTGGAAAATGGGAACACCAGCTGAGGGTTGTAATCTCTAAAAAGGCAGCTGGTGAGCTGCTTGCCTCAGGCTATCCATAGATCTAAATGAATGACCCATATGCTCGGTTATCATAAGCTAAGCTGCTCTTGGCTAGGGCTCATCCATTTTTAGTATTTCAATAATTTCATCTAATTCCAAAACTTTGTGCTTAACTGATTTCATAATTCCTGGGCATTAACAATAAATATTATATGAGTCATAGTACAATTGCAAAACAATCAAATAAAAGAGCTTGGCGTGAGCATTGACTATGCCATTAGAACCAATCGCGATTGTTTAAGTCAATAGTTATTTTGATAAATTATGTATGCAATTTATTTAGATTTTGTGTTACACTTTAACAATATTACGTAATACGCGACTTATATTTTCTGCATAATTAAATCAACTGACAAGGGCGCTTAGCGCTGACTTTGTTATGCGTATCGGGATTTTGCAAATGGATTTGTGCAAATCGAAAAATTACTCAATTTGATTACATTATAGTAGCCACAGGCAACGGCAAGTGAACAAGTGGCGTAGGCGCAATTTTACATATCAAACAAGTAACTGGTTCTAGTGGGGAGCTCCCGACTAGGGAATACCCTGAACCCTCTTCTTCCAACATCAAATGCATATATATATTCTATTTTAGAAGCTATATGTCAAGTTTGGTGACTCTAGCTTTTATTATTTACCAAAATTGCCCAAAAAACAGGATATCGATATCGATTTGTATCGATTGCTTAGAAATGGCGTAAGTCATCGATTATCGGAAACAAACTCGATCTGCGCAGGCACTAGGAGCACCTACATCTAAAATTTCAAGTTTCTAGCTCTTATAGGTTCTGAGATCCTTGCATTCATACATACGGACGGACTGACAGACAGACGGACATGGCTAGATCGGCTCGGCTATTGATGCTGATCAAGTATATATACTTTATGGGGTCGGAGATGCTTCCTTCTGCCTGTTACATACATTTGGATTTTGCACAAATACAATATACCCTTATACCCATTTTTAATGGGTTCAGGATATAAAAATATATGAGAAAAAAAATCAAAATATATAGTTTACTGTAATGCTTACAGATTACAAAAGAGGCATGTTAAATTTTTATTTGAAATAGACAACCTGAAAATATGTAACTAAAAATAATGTTTTATTCGCAATTCGTTTCTGCTGACGTTTGTATTGCTTTATTGTTGGTCTCGTTGCATTTGTTGGCAGTCAACCAAAGCTCCGCTCTACGTGATGAGAAAAACAGGTAGAAATGAAAATGAAAATTCAAAACGAATTTCAAACGTTTAGGCGCTCGGCTGGTCTATCCGTCGGTCCGCCTGGACAAACTTGCCAGTTAGACAAACAAATAAAGCCAACAGTAACAGAGATACAAAGATATGAAAAGCTACAAAATTTGCATATCAACAGACAGCATGGAGAGACTTGCTAGGTAGGGGTTTTATTTGCGCATTTCTTGTTGCATTTTGGGTAGCGTTAAACGCGTCTCTCGTTTTTGCTGATAATTACACGGTAAATTTGGCAAATGTGACGGCGAATAGCAAACTAGATGCACAATGTAGCAGAACGCACTACATGTGTGTGTGTGTGTGTGTGTGTGTGTGTGTGTGAGTGGGCGCGCCAAATGTATTTGCGGGTGTGTACACAGATACAAATACAGATACAGATACGAGGCCACCTGCTCTCAAGTATACACACACAAACACATGCTTGCGAAGCACTTCAAAAAATAAATAACAATTTTGTACGTAACACACGTCGTTCTGCTTATGTAAACGTATCTGCCTGTATACGTTGTGTGCGTGTGTTTTGTGTATGTTGGTATGGGTGTTAGTTTGCGTGCGTGGAGTGCGCCTAAAAGTATACTTCATTTCCTGTTTTACACCAGAGCCACCTACTTGGCAAATACTTCATATAGACAACACTACAAATGGGCTGTCGTTCTGCCCATGCTTGTTGTTGCTTCCATCTGTGCATGTATGTGTATTTGATTCTCCTCTCCATGAATTGAACAAATAGCGCCTATACAGAGAAAAAACAAAAAGCTATGTGCCTTAGAAATATATTCACTTTAGGTAGAAGCAGTTAATGATAGTTAGCAAATACAAATATTCTTGCGTATTTTCGGATTTCCATAACTTTCAGGCTTTGTGCTATATTTTAATTAAGGACCTTAGTTTCCTTTTTTTTAATACGTTTTCAGGGACTAGTTGCTTTTGGATTTCATTCGTTGCTTCAGCCTCTGTTTTTTGAGCTGAAAAATATTTTGTAACTAAAATTCCCTTTTCTAAAGGGAATTGAATTTAATGAATATCCGCAATTTATCAATATCTTATGCATGTGCAATTTTATTTTTAGATTTTTCAAAGGGACATGTTTTTTCTTTAGACATCCAACTATGTAGTTCCCGAGTTGTGTGACCAGTTTTGTAATTGTTTTCTCAAAAACTTTTCAATGTGGCATTTCGCATTTTTCGCATATCAAATGCAAAATGATTCGTTCCTTTGGCTAATTAATTTGTTAAATGTTTTGGCAGCAAAGGCAACAGGGAAAAGAAAAAGTTTTATGAGAGTTTATTGTGGATAAATGTCCACACACACACATTACGTATGGACACGCGCTGAGCGTATAAACTTTGACCACTTTCCAGTCGAAAAAGTGAAAAACCAACAATCGGGAATAGCAAAAACAAGAACTTTTTGTTTTTTGTAGCCATGTTGGTTGAGTTTGGAGGTAAGCACAATTGCAGAGCTTGTGTCTGTTAATGGGCCATTGTTTGGCAAAGCGTTTAACTATTTACAGGGCCTAATTGACAGCATTAGAAACCAAAAAAATCAACATTTTTCAACGCCCGTGAGTATGCTTTAAAATGTCGTGTGTCGGCGCGCAGTAGAAACATTTGCAAATATTTTATGAGCACTTAACTTGGCCCCAGCACACACCCACAAGCAGACATTTGCAATAAAAAGTCACATATGAGTTGAAGCAGCATACCGGGTAGCTATACTCTCCATTGTGGGGGAAAACCTTCAATTGGCTTAGGGGTGGCGGCAACTGGAGAAGCTGCTTTTGTCATGGCAAGTTGTGCGTGCGCCTCGAATGATGAAGTTAAGGATGATGATGATACCGATGACGATGCAGCATGACATGTTTGTTAAATTCGAAACGAAATCAATTTAATAAACTGTCAATAATGCAGCACATTATCGACAAAATGAGCTGAGCAAGTTAAGCATCTACACGGTTCACATCATTGCGCAGTCAAAGTCAATTGAATGAGAGCTGCAAATGACTCACAGTTGATACACTAAGAAAAAACGCATTTTAAAATACAATTGAATATTGTACAGCATTCATGATAATTATTCTAAAATTGTATGTTGGGCTTTCGGTGTTTTTCAAATAATAATAAAACACAGCTTTAAAATATATTCATACAGAATTCTTTGCAGTGTAACATTGAAAAGCTGCCAATTGAAGCAAATTTTGAAAATGATCTGTGAAAATTTGCTAAGCAGCATCTAAGACTTCGACAACTGCGTCATGGGCAAAACACAATGCTTAGCAGGTTCGAGTAATTTGTGTGGAATAATTTAATAGATGTTTCCAATCATGAAAGACGTGTAGAATATTTTAACACATGATTGACGACTGAAAACACGTCTTGTTTAGAATATAGTTATAGAATAGAGTCTAGCAAAAAGAATTTAAAAAATAACACACTCTTTTTCTCTTGCTAACCTTTCGCTGCTTATAATTAACGAATGTACAGCCTTAGGCGTAATCCTAATTAACAAAGCTGTCTTCAGTTGAGCTGCCATTAGGAATTCGTGTCAGGGTTTTATTATTAGAGCTGACTGTTTAAGCTGTCAGTTCTCTTAGCTGTCATATCACATTTTAGCAAGGAAGTGGAGAGCGCCAAGTATGGCCTACCACACGCATCATAGGGCCACAGCTTTATTCCCAACGAAGTAAAAATATGCTTGCTCTAAAAATTGATAGATTAAAACTAAATGCTACAATTCAGAGCAAAAAAAAAAAAAAAGTAGGAAGCTTCACCCCTGGTGTCACGGCAACCGAGAAATATGATGGAGTCTAACATTTTATATGCCTGCATGTATTTTCATGCCAATGTACGATATTATTTCTTATCTTTGGGCCAACGTGATACTCATCCGTTGGGCGGGGACTGGGCATGCTTCTCGATTCTCTCGATGCGATTACCATAACTATAAATATCGATTGCTTTGCTGGCAGGCATAGCCCGCGAGTGCTTAAAGCTGCCATCACACACAGCCGCACACAAACTAGACACACGAGTCACGCCCCCAATTGGACATATACACACACATGGGCTCTCACACACACACACGCATGCATACCAGAATAGCTGGCAACTTAAGGCTGTCATTGTTTTCGCCTTCGTCGTTTGCTCTCGTATCTGTGACGCTTTTATGTTTCAGCTATTGCCATTGCTTTTCTACCTGCTTACACTTTTACCTGCCTTATTTTTCTCTTTGACAAATAAATTGACATGCCACATTGCGATAGCGGCAAAAATACACAAAAACAACGAAAGCCAAAATGAAGCAAGCTGGAAAATAAAGGTTTAGTATGTGACAAAAATACTCTACTAAATCATCAAGCATAAAAGTTAAACAGACCGAATTTTGGAAGACATTAATAACAATGATCTTTTTTATTATTTTGTTTAATTAAATGTATACATAATATAAAATGCACATTAATATTCTTAGATAAACTAAATACATAAGAATTGCGTTAATATCTTTTATCGAACTACTTCTAATATTTCCCACAAAATTGAGTGACTATTTCGGAATACCCCACATAATGGATAACTTCTAAAAGAAAATACAGGCCAAAATGTTATTGTATCGACATCGAGTCGCATTTGAGGCGACATTTGAAGGTTGCTGCCACTGATGGCACCCCTGCGCCTAGCCTGCCATCCGCGGCAGCTCCCGCAGCCCAACAATGAAATGTAAGAGCACGTACAAAAGGAATTCGTTCGTTTTGGCTGCCTCTCATTTTGTTTTTGCTTTCTGCCATCTTTATTTTTTTTTTTCTCCTCTGCTGGCGAAATTGACGTGCGAAGAGAATGGCGACAGCAGCGGGATGAAAGAAATAAATATGCCACAATATGTTAACGACAAGTCCCCTCCATACATCTACCCGAGCCAACTGCCAATGCGAAGGTGAAGTACGTGCAAGTTTTACTTTTGGCGTTGCTGGTAAATAAATATTATTTACGCGACACTAAAAAATGGCATTCGATTATTTAGCAAATGGTTTTTGGCCAGCCGAAAGCTGCAAATGTTTAGATAAATGAAGCCGGCCCGTCGAGCGGCGCTGGCTTACCACGAATTATGTGCAATAAATGAAATGCGGCAGCATAAATCATTAGAATAGATAGCTGCCATGGTACAGGTCTTGTGGTTTGCTGGCGAGCCTTTTGCCATACCGAAAAGTATGCAATCATTTTTCAATAAGCTGTATTAGCTTGTCAGCTGCCAGATGTAAGCATTTCACATACGCCTTGTTGTGCGTGGGTTTTGATTTATCATTCCTTAAAATACAACTCAGCGCCAGCATACAAAATATTGTCTCTGCCCTTCGAAAATGTGACAGTATAATGTCTTTGTATCTTAAAATCAGTAGAAACAGCAGCACACTTTAAGGAGCACAAATAAACGGCATTAAAATAGAAGAAGAATAAACCATTTTCATTTTTGACAAACAACTTGCAGAAATAAATGGCAATGCGTGCTGATGATTACTTTCTCAATTTGGGGGTTTCCATACCTCAAGTGTTCTGTTTACTTTGCTGCAATTGTGTGCTCCCGAGAGGCTTCCAATAAACCTGGCAATAAGCCTGCCGCATCTCGCCAACTGGCCATAATTACAACTTAATGGTGTTCACATGTAAGCTGTTTCCAGTCGGAGAACCCGTCGGAGGTAATAACTTTATTAATTACGCACTGGACACGGCCGCCTGGAGTTCAGCACAAGCCAGCCAAAATCCCAGGCAACAGCTGGCGGCATCCCGTTCGGGGGCCAATATTAATTTATTCTATTTCCTTCCACGGCCTCAAGTGAATTAGAGGCAGAAAGTGCCTAAGCACTTTTACTTGAGCGTGAAAGTTCCCTACAGTTTAGTTTATTATGTATGCGACAAGAACAATTAAACAAGACCCTGAAAGTTGCCTAATTGTTGTCGGTTTGCTACACAGCACAGAACTCAAAAGTATCTTAGCTTGTTGGCCATGATGTGGGGAAGTTTTGTCGCGGCTGGAGTGCAGTTTACGAAACAATGTTAGCTTAAAAACGTTTGCTTTAAATCATATCAAAGATTATTTAAAATAATGTTAGACAATTTTATTTACAAATTATATATGGCTGTAATACTAATTTGCATTTATACAAAACTGATTGAAAACACAAATACCATAAATAATGCGCAAAAATTGTGAGCGTATTTAAAGCTATTTGTGTAATATGGGCATTATATATATATTGCAATTAATATAATTAGTTTATTAGCTGACTCGAGGTTCGGGCTTATTAAATTAAAAAGTTAAAACAATTTAGTTTAATATGTCCCTTCCAATACATTTCGGTTGCACATTGGCAAACATGTCTGTGCATTTTCACGTGGAAATTAGAGTACTGTGTTAGTGAAGTTGTTTTTATTTTTGTTTTCAATTAGGATCCTTTAGTATTAAAACACGCTAGCAAATGAATCACGTATATTTGTATTAAATACTACGTCTGAAGCCTAACGCGGACATAAAATAACCAGCTGTTGTTCAGTGGCCGCCTGCTGCTTACATATGGCAACTATTTGGCCCAAATTGGTATAAATGATGGGGATAAAGCGTAACGCTGGTAATAAATAAAAGCTCAGCACATAAACAAATACGAATACTTGTACAGACAAGAGAGAGGGCAGCAGCGAATGAATTTCCCTGGGGGAAGGCCAACGCAAAAAAGTAGGCAATGATGTTTATTAATTGATAAGCATTTGCAACAAGTTGCCATCCATTTGCGCCTTGTGCTTCTTTACAGAACGTGTTCAGCTCAGCTATGTATGTTGCCTTCCTCCAACCCATTCCAGCAGTCCTTTGCCTAGATTAAGTGATATATACTTGTATATTTGACGGTAGATTCGCATGTGTAACTGATTATCGCAGTGCGATATGAATTTTCTGCCACGAATGGACATTGAAGTAAAGCACACATGAAGAGGAATCTGTAATTTTGTAAAGAATGTCAGTCAAAGGGATGCACTGTGCGAGATATCATAGAAATTCTTCATATAAAGGCAGTCCTACACATGTAGCTGGCATAAAAAGATCAAAGGGAAGCGCATTTCTACTTTGTGATTTTACAAGTTGCAATGATACAAATATAGCTAAGTTTTCATTTAAAATAAAATTTATTTAAAAATGAAAACTGGACTCAAACTTAAGCCTTACTCAATTGCATAATATATATATATATTTTTTTTTTTTATACACAATAATTTGTTTTTTTATTTTACTATCGATGCGAATTATAATTATGCCAACTAATTAATTAAAAATTCAGCCTCAAAACGCAGGAAATCCAAAGAAAAGCCAAGGAGGCACTTTCACAAGTGTTTACGGCTGAATAATTTGAAAAGCTAACTGAGCAAACAGAAAAAAGATGAAATGCTGCATTCTTCAAACTTGGTCGATACTCAAAAAAAAAAATTATATGTATGTATATAAAAAAATCTAAGAGATGTAAAAAAGTTTTTTTTTCAGCTAAAGAAGCAGCACAAAGTTTGCTTTTTCTTGAGCAATAAAACAGCTAACGTCGTATGAGTGCTGCTTGGTCTTGCGTACGGGGAGTGGTGTGGTGGCAGCAAAGAAAAATGTGCACTTGTCAGCGAAAGAAAAGCAAAGAACAGCGCGGAAAGTAAGAAGAAAATGAGCAGGGGCCAAAAGGACTCTGCTGCGCTCTTAGCAAAGCCGAAATCATTAAAAAGCCAACGTAATTGATAAAGAAACATCTGGGTGGGGCGCGACGAGACACAAGGAGAAAGAGAGCAAAAGAGAAAGTAGATTGAGCTGGATAGGGTCTCAAGTTTATAGCGATGACATCGTTAAAAGTCTGCCGAGTACTTTGTCGTACTCGCAGCACTTGCACAACACACACAAGTGCTTCAAGACGACCGAATTAGTGGCCACAAATTGGCTGGCAGGGTCTTGAGATTTTGCAATGTATGGTTAAGATTTCCTCTTTATCTGCTGCCACATCTTCCGCTCTCTCTCTCTCTCTCTCTCTCTCTCTCTCTCTCTCTCTCTCTCTCTCTTTCTCTGTCTCACTTTCTGGTTTAGCTGTACGTGTTTGGGAGAGTTGTTAAAATGTTTGGCAGCCCCTTTGGCGAAATGCGAAATGCGAAATGCAAATGAAATGCAGCCAAATATTTTTCATCCAAGGCGTTTGAGTTATTTCAGCATTGTACTCAATGGCGTTTGTATTTTTATGGCAATTCCCCCATTCATTCTCTATTCTTAAAACAAGGAGAACTGACCCCAGCAAATCCAACCCAGCATTTAGCCCCCGCCAACCTTTGGCACGGCACTTAAGCCAAACTAACAAAAGTTCGCATTTATTTGACTTCGCTTTGGATAGAGGCGGGAGAAATTGGGGATCACAAGAGAAATGTGCTGTATAAGTCATTTGCATAAGTTTCCCGGCCACAGCGTCTGAGCTGTAAGTAAAGTCAAATTTTTGTTTTCGCAATTGTGCAGAAAAGTGGAGGCCGCATATTAAATCAGAAGAAAACGCGTAGAAAAATGAAACCAAAAATAAAAAAGTCTCAAAAATAAAATACGTTAAAATTACAAAGTTTTTAGCTGGCACAAAAGTTTTTGTAAAAAATATTTGTGTGCTTTGAGTAAAATGAGCAAAGAACTTGTAATATGAGTAGCTTGCGTAAGATTCTTGATCCTAATAAGTCAGTTGCAATTTACATATTATACGTAACGTGCAGTCAATTTAATATCGTAAATAGGCTGTCGTATGGAAAAGTTAAATAACTAAATTAATAGTTATTTATCCATTTATGTGATATATGTGTGTGTGCTTGTGTGTGTGTGTGTGTATCTGCTTGTGTGTGTGTGCCATCTAAAATTGTAGCTGTCAAAATTTAATGTCCACAGTTTAATTCAGCGTCGCTGTGCATCGTTAATCAAAGCGTATTTAATCTAACGTCAGATTATGTAAATAAACAATTACGAGCATTTATGTGCGCACGCACACAAGAGCAAACAGCTACACAGATCCACACACACACACACACAAATTCACACATACATTACATAAAGAGAGTTACATACGGGCACAAATTTTGCGGCTTAAAGTTAATTCATTTCGTAAGTGTTTACCTTACCTGGCATTAAAACGGCTAGAGAGGAGAAAGTTCTCTCATTCTGTTCAGCAAAGATGCCTTTGCTACCTACGCAAATTCGATAAGCAAAACGAGCAGACACAGTCACACATCCACACGCACACATGTCTCACACACACACATGCACATAAAATAAACACAGACAGACAGACGAGGCCTCAACAAAACCGGAAGGAAACGCGTGCGGATTCATTCAAGTGCAAATATTTCAATTTGAAACTGATAAGTCACATTAATGTGTACATGTATCTAGGCATCCAGTAGATATTTAGTATTAGTTGTAAACTGTTTGAGCGCAATTTTAAAGTAACTTTATCGCTACAGCAGCTACTTAATGCACTCGTGGGCACCACCAAAATCCTTTTAAAAACTTATTTCTAGCCAGCAAATAAGCACGGGCTATGAAATGTGTATCGATTACTTTGTCTAATGCACTTTGCAAAACTCAAACTGAAGCTTCAAGCTCGAAACCGAATCTGCAACTGAAACTGAAACTGTTGCCAAGTGCTTCCTAAGAACTCAACAACTTGCTGCAGGCAGATGGAATTTGCTAAATGGATAGTTGGCTACTATATAGCTGCCCTCTTAACATCAAGTGGACGGGGCAATGACAGAGTCTGAGATTTAAAAACGTCAGATACTCTAGAAATTTAAATTGACAGTTGACTTAATGGCGAGAAATGCACATGGAAGCTCTGATTAAGAACTGACCTTCAACTTGTGTTTTAGGTTTCCGTGTAAAAAATCTAATAATAATTGTATTTTCGATATTAAGGAATTGCAATTCGTGCTATTACTTCCTATGGCACTGTTTGTCTAGATTTTTTATGAGCATATTTAGATTCCTTATTATGTATACACCATGTGGAGCAAATTAGAAAAGTACAAGAATGTATGCACTTGTATATACTGCATAAAGATACATTTTGTTGTAGCTTGTGTATTTGTTTATTGTCTGTAATTTCTTTTTGTCATTTATTTGCTCTTTCTGTTCTGTCCGAGAATGTTTGCAATGATAATTGTCCTGTGCTGCTGTCATCCCAAGCACTGTCGGCCTTTTGTTTGTTAACAGCTTCAGGCCAATAAACTTTTGTCAGCTGCATGTCTATAGCCTTCTAAATTTCTATGCATTTTGCCCGTCTGTTGACCGTATCGTCTGCTTGTCGTTCACCGATGGTTGGCAGTGATTTATTTATATTACGAATTACATTCATGTGCTGCCCAGCGCAGCCGCTCATTCAAGCAATCGAATAAATTGCGTTTTATTCGGAGCTTAAAATTAATGAAAAGGATTAGTGCCATGTATAATTAATATTGCATTTATTGCAGCTGCTGGCCTTTAGTTTAAAACAAACAATTGTAATTATCATAAATAAGAACTGCATTTATTTCTTTTTCTGCCTAATTTGGGTCATAGCTTTTATTTTTGTTGCAATATAAATATTTAACTGCTGAATATAACTTACTTCTAATTTATCATTGATTTCTAGCAAACCTTATCTAAAGTCTTTTTTACTACCTAGCTGCAGGGGCATTTCCGTGTCTCAACCCAAATGTTGCATATTAAGCTGTCAAGCGCTGAACATGCAAGCAATTTTCTCTGCAGTTCGCGTGAGAGAATAAGGAAAGCACTTGAGCGCCTGCAGATAAACTGAATTTGCATGTTTATCAACACTGTCAGTGCTAAAAGAAACATTTATGTATTAGTAATTAGAAAGAAATAAATATTTGGTAGGTTCTTGGAGCAGCGAAAGACAGAGCCTAGAAGGAGTTATTGATGATGAGTTATTTTTTATTTAAAATTTTAAATTCAATTTATTTCAAACTCAATATCTTATTAAGAACTGACATTTTAAACCCCGTTTAAAAAATACGTTGCTCTTATGAAAAATACGTTGCATAATAATTGGGCCAGGGCTAGTGGAAAAGAAAACTGGAAAATTGTCAAAAGTGTGAAAGGAAAATAAAAAGCATAGAAATCCGCGACTGCGACTGCGATTGTTAACTTAACAACATGCGCCTGAAAACTGTGCAAACATAAACTTTCTTGCATTTCCATGATGTATGTGTGTACTTCTGTGTGCGTGCTTTTGTGTGGGTCGCTGTCACGCTAACCTCAAAATTGCCGCCAACAATTTAACAAGCAGACGTTGTGTGAAAAATATGTCAAACAAGTGGGTAAGGACGGTAAAGTAGACGGCGAGAAGCGGGAATATTCTTTTTAAGGAAAATTGCGTTAACACGCACACACGTGCACACCCACACATGGGCTTACGTCCCCATAGTCGAATTTCCAGCATAAAAAGTAGCCAACACACGAACAAACACAAAAATATTCCCGCCACGTTTTGAATTATGCATGTCTGCCATACACACACCATGTGCTCTCTTTCGCTCAGTGTGTCATTTTTTCTCTGTCTTCCACTCGTCCGCTCTTTTTCTCTTGCTCTCTTTCGCTACGATTGTCACCAAAAACCCCTGCTAGGAGTCAGCAGCAACCCAACGCAAAGAAAAATATGCATATTCGCAAATAAAATGATTTACAAAACGAAGAAAAACTTATAAGTGCGCAAGTATCGCATGTTCGACTATAAGATACCTTTTACTGAAACTTAAAATATAACGCAATTTTATTTGATAATGTTATAGTAATATGTAATATGCTGGTTATAGTAATATGTTTTAGGTATTATGTTTTGTACATTTTACTAACATCTTAATATAACCTTCAAACCCTATGAAAATGTCTAACGAACTACACGTCGTCTATTTTGGCTACACTATAGTCTACGACCAACATGCAAATGCGCTCCAGGAGTCCAAACAAAGGCTGGCGGAGACAGCAGCGAGGACAGCGTGTGGCAACAGCCAACAGGAAGGATATATTTGTGTATTATACTCTTATAATAACTAAATTCGCTGCCACCAAAATCACAGGAGCGCATTCATTTTGGAGAACCACTCGCAACCACATTCATACATTCAAGGGGAAATGATGTCACTTTTCCACAAACATATGCGTGTGTGTATGTGTGTGCATGAGTTATGGAAGTGCATCAAATTGAAAAGATTTTCAGTGTTTGGGCGAAAAGTGGCTACTCATTTTGAGGCCAATTAAGTCAACGCATTATCCAGAGCACAGCGAGAGCTGAGCATCCATTAGGATTAAACGTGCTTAGTACAAAAATAAGGAGAAGCTAATGGAACTGAAAAAAGCATCCAAAAAATATACATTTTTAAATATGTGCTGGATTTGTATACCAATTAAGCATTGTAAAACTAAGTAAGATTCTTTCAACGACAGCCCGAATGAAATCAGCATATCATGCAAAAAGTACTAATTATCGTGCCAGTCATTAACTCGACATTTCATTAATAATTATTATTATGCGCAGCCCTCCTGTTGTTTGCTTTCTTTTTGCTATTCATCGCATTTCAATCAATATTAAGTGCCAGCTCTCAATGCCCTCAAAGTACAAGTACTACGAATAAAGCTGCTACCAACAGTTATTAATACTTAAAACAAGGAGCACAGAAAATCGCGTGACTCTGGGACGAATTCCAAGTTACTTAGTATAAAACAAAGGGACTGAGGAGGCAGTGACTACATACATCACATATAGAACGAGTGTTTAATATAATTGCTTTATTTTTAATTTTCATTTTAATATGTCGCTGCACACTTGACCTTGGCCTGGCCAGCCAGGGAGGCACCAAAGTTTTGTGGCCTCATAAATTTCATATTGATTTCCTACTGCTTTTCAAAACTGACACAACAAATAATCGTGGCGGAAGGCCCAAGTGTACCATGAACAATGAACAATGAGCTGTGAAACTTTATTGACTCTTTTTACTGTTACAAATTTACTTGATAGCACCCGGTGACTGCAAAGTTTTGGATGCTTTACGATGCTTGCAGTTGCTGTTCTTCTGTTCTTCTTGTTGTTATTTTTATTCTTAACATTTACCAGCCCCATTTCTGCAGTAAAACCCAAGAACAACATAATTTAGCCAAACAACAATAAACTGTTACTCGAGATGTTTTCTAGGGGGAACACTACACATATTCATACATTTAACACAAACATACATATGTACATACATACATACATCCATACATACATACATACATAAGCTAGACATAGGAGAGTCGTAGCGGAAACTGTAACTGAAACTGCTGGGGAAAATGCTGGTAACAAAGTTTTGTTTTTTTGTGTGTTTGACAAAATGTAATAAAGTGCAAACAGTAGCAAAAATAATGTGAACACATAAAAATGCGTCAAGTTTTTATTCGTATCAGCCTCAAAGTCTCGACATCTCAATTTCCTACTCTCCGAGGAGGAGCTGTCGGCTATGGAATGCTTATTGTTTTATATTATTTACCCTTTTGAATTTGGCGTTGAAAGTATTGCTCAACACGAGAGTTTGGCTTATCGCCGGGTGAGAGAAAACTTTGCTGCAGGCACTGTACGAGTTGATTTAATTGGGCAAAGTTTTGAATCAGCTCAAAGGATCTCCAAATCGAATTCTTTTGCCAAATAACTCAAAGTGGCCTAGATAAATAATGCTATGAAAACGACAGCTGTTTGTCCAAATTAACGCCTCAAAATTAATGAGTTGTAAAATCCAGGGACTCTGCCCAAATTATTGTGCCAATACGTTGCTTCGTTAAGTGCAAAACTCGAGACAGTGTTTTCTAACGCCAGACAGTCATTGGCTAATGAAACTCTCGCGACAAATTGTTTGGCCAAAGGCATTTTTCCAACGACTGTTGACGGCTCATTAATGATAGAATGAGAGAAAAGGGGGGAGAGAGAATGAGACAGAAATAGAAAGTGCGAGAAATGAGAGACAAATGCTTTTATGCCAATTGTGCAGCTGATTGCCTTGTGGCAACAACGACCTCGACCTAGTTCCGCTCTTCCAACACATGCCTTTGAGTCGTAAATCGAATGAGGTTCGCTTCTGGATACTTGTCCCTCGCAGTTATGACAAATTGTGCGACTCATTTTGCTTTGCTTTCCCTGACACTTATCACACTTGTCACACTTGAATGCTCCAACAAAGTGGGCGTGGCACTGGCAATCATCGATGCACGCCGCTTGAAGCAAAAATGTTTTGCAGAAATAAAAAAATATTGTAAATCAAATAAAATACGCCAAGCTGATTTCCTTGAATTGCATTTTATTAATTTTTCACTTTGGGTCCCGCAATTTTTATTGATTTATTCAAGGGCAGTCGCTTGTCTCAGGCAATTGCTATTGGCGCTCAGCATTTAGTTAAAATGAATATACAAAAAGTTTTAATATTAAATTTTCAAAAGCGAACAGGATTATTTTTTAGCAAAACTTTAACAGATTATTGTTCATAGAACCTGACAGTTTCGTAGGCAAGAAAAAATTCTAACAGTCGGCCCAACTATGTCTTAATCTATACTTCATCCTCTATTTATAAGCTGTAACTAGTCCAGCTTTATTTGCTAATGTTGACGAGAAATATGCAAATAAATTCTTAGACAAGAAAATAATTATGACTTCAGCGCAAATAAAGTTATATTAGACCAAGTGAAATGTGAACAAAAAATGTTAGCTATAGAGGGAGAATATGGGCAGTGGGCGTAACCATAATATGGTGGCAAACAGTTGCTTTTTAATTAAAAAAGATTTCCCTTCATCAGCTTTGTTAAGTGCAAGCGCGTTGCGTTTATTAAACTTGAGTTACGGCGCACGGCGAATGGCGCACAGTGCGTATGAGGAACATGGAGCGGATGCCATGGAGGAAAGTAAGAGAAAGATAGAAAGCGTGATAGAGAGCAGGGGCGGGGAAAGGAAAGAGCATTTTATTTTGCCTTCTAGTTGATTAAAGTTATTTTAATTGCTTTTTAATGTTAATGGCAAAAGTTGCAGCTGCTGCATAACTTTTATGCACAAATATTTTGATTTCTATACTTATTTACAGAAAGCTATATTCACAATTATGCATTTATATTTATCTGGCTGCATAACAAAATTCAAGTGTTTATAGTTGAATGGATTATGTAAATATTTGTATTTATTATCAACTTTATTGCAAATTTATTAGTTAAAAAAAAGCTTTTCTACCTATCAGATTATTTAGTCAAATTAAATTACGCAACTCGAATTAATGTTAAGTGTTGGCCCCTAGCACACCTAGCAGCGACCTGATCTGCCCGCCAGTTGTCATTTTTTTGCGGATTTGCGCTAAAGCCAAAAAGTTGAATGTCACTAAGTTGCGAGAGGAAAGCCTTTAAGCCATAATTTAATATATTGACACAAAGCTTTTTCGTAAGACGTGTCTTTGGTTGGCATCATAATCCTGAATATTGTGCATTGACAGCTGTCGCTGACGGTCCCCACAACACTCTCACCCTCACTTAAGCGAGGGTAACGAAATTTCTGAACGAATATTGAAAGGAAAAGTAAGTTTTTGGCTTAATGCGCAACTATGAGAAGAAAGTTCGTATTTGCCTTTAGTTCGGAATTGGATAAAAACATATGGTCATACACGTACACTTACAATATGGCTCTAGTTGGGAGTTCTCGATTAGGAGATACCCTGAAACATGTTTATTACATACATATATTTGTACACCTTTTATACTCGATTTACTCAAGGTAGCAATCAGTGGTTTTGGACTCCCACCAAACATGATATGTTGCTTCTAGAGTATTATATCGCCACCCCAGAGCTATAAATCAAGTTAATAACCCAACTTGTATTGCCACAATTTAAATGCAATTGACTTTTTTAGAATACACATATATTCTATGGTACAATAAGATTTTTGTTTTTGGTTTTTGTTTTGTTTTTCCAATAAATTCTGTATACGTGTACACACACACATTCATGCGCGTCTGCTTCGAATTCTATCAACGAGATTGTAATTGCGATTGTATTGTTTTTTTGTGATGATATTTAAATTCGTTTTTTTCCCAATAATAATTAGTTATTGGTGTGGATGTTGAGTAGAGGCATAGCAAGTGGTGTGGTCTGTCGCGAGCTCGAGCCCAGCCGAGGACATTTTTTTTCTCCCGACTAGAACATCTTACTTGTTTTATAATAAAAAATATAAAAGTTAGCCATATTTTAATTTACTGATTTACAAAATTTTGTTCCTTCTGTGTTGGGTTAATGTTTCTGAGAGTGGCACATTTGTATTTTGTGTTGTTCAAATTGCGGTAACAATGTGATTAGCTAAATTTATTGGCAGCTGCGCTTACATCCCAATTTAACTTCTATTAAGGCCCTGTAGTGGCAGTCTTTTTGGTAGGTTGATCATAGTTATCGATGGCCTCGTTGAAGTACGCCAGATTATCGTCCTCTAGAGCACTGTTGACAGTGTACGTTTTCCAGAGGTTGCGAACTTGACTGACACGGCTTTCCACGCCAGGTAATGAAGCGCTTGAGGAGACTCGACTAACCTGGTTGGCCTGGCTGGTAATGTCTGGCAGCGAGTTGGTCTGGCCGATCGGCAAGCTGTCAGCCTCGAGCACAGGCCTTAATTTGCCCTTGGCCAAAGGCTGTGCCGTCAATTCCTTGACCCGATCCGCGTAACGCAGCGTATTAAGCGTATGCTCGACGGAATGCAAGCCTGGCGAGATCATGGCTATCATACATGTTCTAACCTTCTTACCGCCAATAAACGAATCACGCAGCACCTGTGTCAACTTGGAGCCGCGAAAAGGCAGATGTGGTGACTGGCGACCCAACGCCCGTATGCACTCCTTGAGTGCCAGCAACGATTTGTTGATCTCAGCGCCCTCAAGTCGCGTTTGCCGATCAGCGCAGCAATTGTCCGCACCACGCTCATTGCCAGCCAAGTCGATGAGCGAGAATTTTCCACGCAGCCGCTTCTTCTCTCCAATGCGCAACACAATCTGAAACACTGCATGCGAGCGCGATGATTTGGAGTTGGCCGAAGTATGGCCGGAGGTGCGCACACTGTTGCCTAGCTCCAGTAACTTCAGTACATCGTTGGTATTGGCCACGGCCTGTTCGGTAAGTCCCACAACTTGCACTTTCTGCTGGCCATCCTCGAGTACACGTAGCTGCGGCTTACCTGGCATCAGCAGATCGTACACCCTGCTGCCATATAGTTCGAAGAAGCTGCAGCTCACACTTAGACCCAAGCATGCATAGTTGGGCAGCTGCAGGCATGCAAAGACATCGCCGGCAGCCATGGCATAGATGCCATCGCGACAGTTCTGCTGCTTGCCCGTAAATACACCGCCCATAGTGTGCGTCTTGCCACTGCCTGTCTGGCCGTAAGCAAAACAGGTGGCCATGCCACCCTCGAAGATGTGGCGCACCAGCGGACGTGCCGTTCGCTCATAGACTTGGGCATTAGTGCAGTGTTCGTCGAATGTGTAGTCGAAACGAAAGTTGTGGTGCTCCAGAAACTTGGTCAGATTGACCTGTTTGCGCGGTTCATGAACCACAAGCAGCTCCCTATTGGGTACACTAATCACGTCCGGTTCGTACATGGCCAGCTCCCGTCGATTCAGCGGACGTTTGCGCACACACACCATTATCTGATGTTCCTTGGGCGGGCAGCGTGCCAGACTCTCTTGCGGCTGGAAGTTCATTTGCACTCGATGTATACGTATCATGCGTGCGATCTCCCAGTTTGGATTGCCCGGATCCGCGTCCTGAAACGACTGACGCCGCGCACGTGTCTCATCGTGCAGCTGACGGCGTTGCTCGCGTCTCGCCCGCAGGCGCTCAATCTCCACGACAACGTCGTCCCTTGCAGATTCGGGCACTTGGCGCGCCGTCGCAGTGACCACGGCTGACAAGGCGCCATTGCCGGCTGTTAGTCGTGGCACCACAACGCCATTAACGCCCAATGAAAAGTGCTGTGGACGGGCCGGCCGCGGCGGTATAGATGCTAGTATATTGGTATGAGCTGTGGCAGTGTGTATAATTGATGATGCATCGTAGATCTGCGGATTGAGCTTTATTATCGTATTTAGCGGTATCTCCTTGCCGCGTGTTATTACGCCCTCGTTCCATTCCACAGTCACAATTTTATTAGAGCTGCCATCCAATTTGATGATCCCAGCCTGATGAATCCGACCATCGGAGCGACGTATGTACACCTGCTGATTAATGGATAGGACATCCATCGCCGGAATCCTTGTGGCAGTACACCAAAAATTTTGATTCCCAAAACAAAGTTGTTGCCTTTGTCTCTGTGGGTATGTGTGTGTGTGTGTGCAAATAATTATCGAAAAATTCAGCAACTGAAATATGAGGGAAATTTTATTATTGCCTATTTGACAAACCCCGATCCGAAACGTTATATATAGACATAAAATGCAAGTCATGCAATAAAAAACGGGATAGAGAAGTTTTTTGAAATGTTTCGAAAAGCAAAGAGAGAGAGGCGGGGAGGCAGAGTAGCTTAGAGACAGCGAGTGTCAGGATTGAAAAAAATTTTCCATACAACTTAATTTTCGAGCGGTCGTTCCTATGGCAGCTATATGATATAGTGGTCCGATCTTAATAGAATTTTGCATATACATGAGTAGCATAGTAAAACGAATAATTGGTCAAGATATCTTGATAAACAAAAATGTTATTCATACAAGAACCTAGTTTTCGACCGATCGTTCCTATGGCAGTTTATACGATCCAGCCTGTTCCGACATATGTATGTACTGCGTGTGCCAGAAAGAGGGACTTCTGCAAAGTTTGATAAAGATAGCTTTAAAACTGAGAAACTAGTTCGCATAGTAACAGACAGACGGACAGACGGAAATGGCTGTATCGACTCGGCTATTGATACTGATGAAGAATATATATACTTTATGGGGTTGGAGATGTCTCCTTCTATGTCTACACATTTCACGACAAAATTATAATACCCTCTGCAAGCCTATAAAATGTGAATATGACTCTGTGCACCATGATCTTTTACTCCTTAAACTTGAACGTCTAGGTTTCCCTCCGTCTCTTTTCATTTGGATTTTTTTCTTATTTAGAAGGTATGACTCAAAGAGTGAAGCTGAAACTGACTACTTCAAAACAAGTTCACGTTACTTCTGGTGTTGCTCAAGGTAGTCATCTTGGACCTTTACTATTTACTCACTGTTGTGGGCAACGATCGGCCAGTCAACTTAGTTTGTTCAAAGTGTATGTTTATGACCTTCAATCGTACTACACCTTATCTTGCCAGTTATATACCCGACAATACGCCAGTGCAATGTATACTAACAGTTAAGAGCCTAGACATTCTTTTTGATTCTAAGCTCTGCTTCAATCTTCATATATCTGTCATCCTTAATGTGGCCAAAGGTGCACTTGGATTCAAATTGGGACTCCAATCTTCGGTTGACATTCCAATCCAGCAGGATTCTTCTTCTTGATCTATCGTCGTTAACCAACCGTAGGACAATCCTCGGTGTTGTCTTCCTACATAAGTTAATTGTTGGAGACATAGACATAATGGAGACTAATTGTCATAATTTTAAATAAATAAATGAAATGTAAAATATATAAAATTAGATCGGATAAAGCTGAGAAATTTTAGCTATGTTGCTATATGTTCAAAAGGGCAATCTTTTCCCTAATATTTTTATACCCTGAACCCATTAAAAATGGGGTATATTGTATTTGTGCGAAAGCCAAATGTATGTAACAGGCAGAAGGAAGCATCTCCGACCCCATAAAGTATATATATTCTTGATCAGCATCAATAGCCGAGTCGATCTAGCCATGTCCATCTGTCTGTCCGTCCGTCCGACCGTCCGTCCGTATGTATAAACGCAAGGATCTCAGAACCTATAAGAGCTAGAGACTTGAAAATAGATGAAGGTGCTCCTAGCTCCCGCGCAGATCGAGTTTGTTTCCGATAAACGATAACTTACTCCGTTTCCAAGCAATCGATAAAAATCGATAACCATATCCTGTTTTTTGGGCAATTTTGGTAAATAATAACAGCTAGAGTCACCAAACTTGACATATAGCTTCTAAAATAGAATATATATGTGCATTTGATGTTGGAAGAAGAGGGTTTAGGGTATCCCCTAGTCGGGAGCTCCCGACTAGAACCTCTTACTTGTTTTATTATAAACTAGTTTCGACACGTCAATTAGTGGCTCAACTCAGCTTTATTTGACCAACTGCCATAGACCTGCCCCTCAATAAGCTTCTGTCAATATTTCTAACCTCCCCGCTGGCTGAATGGAAGCAAGTGTTAAACATCTTTAGTTGTGGCACACATAGTACCACAGGACCTAGTTCATAGTTTGACAAACATGGCCCTCTTTCCTTTTGGGGGCGGAAACAAAGATGATGTTGCAGCAAAATTTCTATAACCATAGAATGTTTGCACAACACTTATTTTTAGTGAAAAGCCCCTCAGTAACAGAAGCTGATGCAAGAGCTGAACTCCATGGCCCTCCTGCCCCCAGCCAAGGTGCGGGTGCATGCGGTGCATGTGAAAGACGGTGCGAAACTTCGACAGCCAGTCGAGTGCATATTAAACAGAGCTCCGGGCACTTAACGAGTGCCGTTGCGTCTTAAGCAAACATTGAGGTAGACAAAGGCCGAAGGCTGCGGATGCAGCTGCCATGTGGCACCGGCTTACGTGCACCACATATGTCCCACCACCGCATGGCTAATTTCATGAATATTTGTGGCCAAATAGCTTGCTGTCGTGGCTTAGCGACTTTTTCTTGTTTCGATTAGCTGTAAATACCAAATACTTTGCAGTTTTGTGCATTTGACATTGCATCAAATGCCATAAATATTGTACTAACAGCAACAACACTTTGAAATTCTGAGCTGAACAAATGTCAGAAATGCTGTGAATTTAGGCAACAAATCAAATTGCAAAAATAACCCACTGCCAAATCAAATAAAAGCCAAACAAAATCAGATGAAAAAAAGGAAAAGCCGCATTCATGAAAACGCAGTCGAGGCCAACACAATTTCAGCTCAGCCGCAGAAACGGAAGCGGCTGCAAAATGCAAAATGGTTGCCGTCTGAAATTAAATGCAAGCTGCAAGCAAAACTGTTGCATACTTTTGCGCGCTTCTATTAAATTTCCCTGAATTTATACGCAGCAAAGACAGCTTTAAAACATTTTATAATAAAAATTCACTGAAATCAGCCCGTATATTGACAGTTTCCCTTACTAACATTATTTATCTATATATGTATATAAAACAAGGTTTGTCCTGACTGACTTAGTTACTGACTGATTGGTGATCAACAGCCCAACCCGTAAGAGCTAAGAAGCTGAAATTTTCAGGTTAAGGCGGGGTTTTGGAAAATTCCACCCGAATATGTAGAAAATCGCGAAAAACGTTTGTATGCAACATTTTTGTTTACTATCCAATCGGCCCGTTCAAATTTGTTTCCAAACATCTATACGAAAATTCATTTTAGAAATAGAAACTTAAACTTAAAGACTTAAAGATTTTTTGAGAGAAGTTTTAAGTTTGTTCGATTTGCTTCAAAACTCTACACAAGAACTTTATGAAAACGTGTTTCACCCTCAACAGTGGTAAATTGGCGGAAAACGGTTGTATGAAAGTTTTTTGTTTACCGTCCGATCGGTTTCAAAATCATTTTTAAGAATCTCTGAGAGAATTTATTTTATACCTGCCACAGGCAAGGCTGGGCTATACCCGCTAGTAATTAATATATATAATCTTAATTATAGCAAATGTTTAACTTGAACAATATTCTGCATATTATTGTAAAGTTGCATTTATCATCCTGTGTAGCTATGCAAAAAAATATACCCGCTTTCTAGATTTTATATACACTAAAGCATTTCGGATTTATATACGCAGTTGAATTTTATTTATGTAATATGCCTCTAATGTTACGTTAGTCGAGAGCAGAGGCCATTAATTAATGTGAACGACTCTAAACAACATAAGCTCGCGCCTAATCACTTAGGTATTTCTTATACAAACACACACAAATATACTCACACACACAGCGCCTTCCACATTTATTCAGACAGTCGAATATAAAAGTGGCTTGAAACTAAACTCTAACGTACTTGTAACAACATGGGATGTCATTAAAAAATAAGCAAAAGTGCCTCTTAAATTACAACCCATAATTTTCGCATATTAGTTGAGCGGCAACTTGGTATGGGTATTGGAGGCATCATATGCATTCAACATGCAATTGCGTGCCAAAGGGGCAAACGAACCCCAAGCGAGAGCGATGATGACGACGAGGACGACGACGACGAGTACAACAACGAGGACGCGACGGGTGAAGCCTGAAATTAAAACATTATTCATAAGCAGCCCACCAACGTTTGAGAATGGAGATGAGGCCAGCCAAGGATCATATCGCTCTAATGGCATGCTACCCAAGGAACTGCTTGGCTAGCTCTGTAGGTTTACCCCTTCACTTCATAGACCAGTCTGGCTGGGTGGCGTTTTACTGCTTTTAAGTTCTAATGACTCCAATGCGATTCACAAAAGTCTGGTAATTGTAAACTTTACGTGCCACGTTGCTGCAAACCAGAAATGGAATCGCAGTCGGGGTCTGACTAGCTGCCGTATCCCCTTGACATCTCAAGTGTAATCAGAGTCGAAATCGAAATCCGCAGCGCGTTTCTAATGAACTAGTTTCTTTTTGTTTTCGCACACTCCTGAATCGAGTCGAATTTATTGAGCTATAAAGGTGTCAAAATGTCTGCCTCTCGCACTACATAGATTAAATGGCATATTCGTTGATTGTGAATAATTAAGAAAGGGCTTGCGTGTGCTAAGTACGCTCCCAGCTCTCTTTCTATCTCTCTCTACCTCCCTTTTGTCCATCATTACCATAAAAAATCTCATTAGGCCAAATGTATAATATAATGACTTTGCCCTTAGCTTTGCGGGTGCTTTGTTTTTTGGCATGTTTGAGATGGTCTTGCAATTCATTAGGCGTCTACCAGGTGAATCAATAATGAAGATGAAGAGATGTTACAAAAACAAATTAGTTATTACAGGGCTGCAAGCCCAAATATATACTTAAAGCTAGTTTTTTACACACAACAAACGCTGGGTTTCGTTTAAGCCTTTCAAAAATATGATTTAATTTTTTTTTCCAAAATTGCCCATTCTGCTGAAAATATTGCAAGCCGTAAATATTTTCACATAGAAAGTGCGGGCTAAATTAAATCTCATCACAATATTGGCTGCTACCAAATATGGTCAGTTGAATCCAATGGTTTAGGCTCAAACTGTTTCTGCTTTGCGCCGAGTCTCCACCAAAAAACCCTTAATTTTGAACGAAACCGTCTCTAAAAATCTTTTGGTTCAACACCGTTTCGTGGCTTTGATTTAATAGAATATCCCTTTAATGTACAAAGAGTAAAAGAGATCATAGCAAGCATATAATACTAATACTTTTGCTGATATAATTTTGATTCAGTCTCATTCCGTAACGGACCTCCGGGCTATACACATCTAATATTACTCTCTGTTCATAGTTTGTTAGGCAACTTTAAATAATTCTACCAAAATGAGCAACTTGTAAGTATTAATGTAACTTTAACTGGCTTTTGAATGTTCATTTTATCTTGGTTAATCCATTTAGCGTGGTCAACTGGATGAAGTGCCATGGCACCGAAACTCCTTCTTATAATGCACCACGCGTTGAGCTGCTGCGCCCGATGACCTCGGAGCTGCAGAGCCTACAAAAGTTAGCTCAAGCAGCTAGGCGCGAACAGATGAACAGATTGGTTATTCAAGAGAAGGCCAACTATGACGCTGAGCTGAGAAGCACTTTGGGCAAGTCCTTTGTTAAGGATGATGTTTGTGATCGACACCTGTGCAGTGATTGGGGCAGTCACCGTGACAGACGTACCCTTTAATTGAGTTTCAAAACTTTGAAGATGCAATAATAAAAAGAAATGTGGTGCATATACTAGTTTGAAATTATCTGTAGAAAAAGTGGAAATCACTTTTGGATCGGTCGTTCTTCACTAAATGTTTTATATAAATATATATTGTTATACATGTAATATTTATTCCACATAAGCTGGGGTCGCTACAAAAATGGGAGCCTAATAAAAGCAATCGAAAAAAAAAACAACTGGTGCTTGCACTTATGCCGCGCTGCTATTTAGCGGAACGAAATTTTCTTCATTTATCAACGTTAATACATACTAATTGTAACGCCTTGAAATTTCAGCAGCAATCATTAACGCAAATCCACCTCCCTTCTGCCAGTCAATGAGGCGTAACTGCTTTAATTACACACAAATTATTTGGCAATGAGCCTGCACAATTTGGCCAAAGTGAATTGCATTTATTTGCGTAACTCAACGTTCACCTTTCGCATTTAGTGGGCCGATTAATTCTTTACAAAACCATGGCAGTAAAGTGAAACTTATTTATTCGTATAACTTGATGCTACAAATGTCAGCATTAAACAAGAGACTTTGCAAATAGGATAAGGTTCGGTTGGTTGATTGCCTCGGAGTTAGCGGGTTGCTCTGCAAGGGACATGTCTTTCGTTTGATTTGGATGCTTTATAGCTGCTGCTGTCCCAATTTGCACCCTTTTCATGCAATGTGTGAAATGTGGGAAGCATTTGATGCGCCGCCGCCGCCATCACAGCCACTCCCTCTGGCCCTCACGCCCACAAGCTGGCAAGGGTTCCTTCCCATTGTTGTTCGTTGGTCAAATTGTCGTAAATTAGTTTTAACACCTGACTGAGTGGCTTTTCGAGTGGTTGCCGTGTCTCCATTCAAGCTGGACTGTGTGTGTGTGTGTCCATTTGAGTTTTCTCAACAAGTTTCGCCTACCTTGGCAGCCTTTGCTGTCAGCTTGTGGACAGCAAAGATCCGGTGCGAACAACCCTTTTGTGTTTTGTTGTCCCCAGCGCTGACTTTGTCATCTGTTTTGTGGTGTGTGAAATTAATGTAATCGTATTTTAAGCATAAACTATGTAAGAACATTGCTTTTCAATTAAGCTGCATGCCGCACACCTGTCCAGGCAAGGAGCATTTCGCATTAAGTGCCAACTTCTGGAATAACCACTCGAAATGCCATCGAACCAATCAGCAAGTAGCATGGCCAACATTATCTGGCAAGTGCGAGATTTCGGGCTTGTAGGTAAAAGTGGGGATTACCCGCAGCTGATGAGTAGCTTAACCTTGCTGACACTGCTCCGACCATTCCCAATTTAGACAAGCAAATTACGTTTGGTAAAAATCCCATCATAAAAACTGAAAGAAATGCTGCACAAATCCAAATGCTGTAAAAATACAACGCAAACATTTGGGTCACTCCGTTTTTTTTCGCTTTTTCGTTTATTTTATGGCAGCTTTCAAAGTTTTTACTCATTGCCTGATGGCTGGCTGTCCGAGCTGTCCACCTGAACAAGCGAAGCAGCTGCAGCCGCAGTCACAGCCGCAAGGGCCCTCGCCGAGGTGGCAATAAAATAAATGGCAGCACTTTCGATTTTACCCGCACAAACCAACACTGGCTGGGACACAGGGTGCCTCCAAACTAGGGATGGACGCGGGCTAGGTTATGACGACGCTTCCCAACACGAACATGAAACTAACTTTTTTAAACACGCACGAAAACAATTATCCAGGGCACGGCCCATCCCGACACGGTCCAAAATAACTTTATTTATTTTTTGTTTTCTTTACGCTTTTATTTTCTTAATATAAGATTTTAAGCCGAAGTATGCAAAAGATCAACTGGGCTTGAGTGTGAAGCCCGACCGTACTCTTCGTATGCACGGAGGACGCGCGAGAGAAAAACACGGTCCTTGCCCATCTCGACATCAATCCCCCGAAAAAGGCTATTTGGAAAGGCGTGGATGCGATGGCGCATACGCCATATATCAAAAGGCGAAAGAGTAAAGCACATAAACCAGCTTGAGAGAGTGGGGGATACTGTTGAGAGCTGAGCTGAGGTACTTGGAGTGAGATTTGCAGTAGAGTTGGTTAACGGCAAATATTTGCGGTATTTTCACTTGGCCACTGAGTGGTTTATGACTCCTTATGGCGCCTGCAGCCTGCAGTTTGTATTATTGTCCCTGTTGCTGTTGCTGCCAGGTAAATCCAAACACTAAAAGGCACTACTCTTGGGTATTTGCTAGCTTCTCTCGCCTTGAGCTGCTCAGGTGACTGACTGGCACTGCGCTTAAGATTAATGCCCGGCCATGGCGACAGCCACATCCGCAACCGCAGCTCTCCTTCGGCAACTCGATTGTTCAAAATATTGACAATGTAGCCAATGCACGGGAATAAAACATAATATTGAAAGGAGAAACGTAATTTCTAAAAGGATGACGAAAAGCTTTAAAGCAAAGCCAGCGACAACGACAGCGACAACGACGACGAAGGCAACGACAACGGCGACGGCAACATAAAAAATGAATTGCAAAGAAATGAAAGGAAAAGAAAAGAAAAGAAAAGAATAGCTGGGAAAAGCACAGAAAGTTTTCATTTGCCAGGCACTTGGCGCAATACTTACACACATGAGCAAAGTTTCAATGCTGTAAAATATGTGAAAAATGAACGGAAATACCGCAACGACGAGGCGGAAATGGCAAAATACACGTACAAAGATGGCACAAAATGGCCGACGAAAGCCTCAAATCAAAGGAATATGTGAATGTGTGTGCGTCGTGGTGTGATGAAAAAAGGTTTCTGACAAAGCTACTGTCGCATATATGACATGGAAAATGTAAGGCACACACTGTAATTAATGACAGCCAAATTATTGTCGAAATGCGAAAGGATGTGCCCACAGATAACGACAACCTCAGCCTGTTAGGGGATCAAAGATAACACAGGGCTTGTGAATATATGTGAATTAATGCTTTTGTCAAATGCATGAAAACGATGCCATATATACTATATCGAATAATATGAAGGACTCATTAGGAGCGTATGCTTAGCCCAATCCGTTCATGATGTCAGAAGAGACGTCAAGAGATTTGGTATTTTAGTGTTATACGATGTTTGAGCTCGTCAGGTGTCTGCTGCGGGTCAGTTACTATTATGCGCTGCTCGTTGGTGTGCTTAACTTTGAGATTGATTTGCGAACGGGTCGGGCGCACATAACCAGACGGACTTCGATCTATGCTGCTTGCGTGAATGTGATTTGCATTTGTGGCCTCCCCTGGTTGAGTGGAACGCATGTAATTCATTCTTTCTGGACGCAGGCTGAACTACTTCACGACTACATGTTCCTGGTCATGCTTAGTGGGCGTGTCCTTTGTGTGTCTGTGACACTGATCAGCCGTTGGTCCCAGCGCCGGCGATTTGTTCGCCTTGTGAACTCCTTCCAACATCTGACCCAACAGAAGCCTCACGTGATGAGAATGTGGCGACGCGGAGTTATTAGCAAATTTATAAGCGTTATTCTCTCGGATTTTTTGCAAATGGCAGCTAGCTTGCTACTTATTTGGGAGAAGCTTACAATTAAGTTGAGTTTCAGCGTCATGATTTTTTACGCAATCTCAGCGCTTGTCAATATCATTATCTCCCATTATTACTTCGCCCTGCTCAATGTGTACGGTCAATATATCCTGCTCAATAGGGAGCTGCGCGCTGTACTGGCTGAGACCCGCTCTCTAGAGTCCGAGTGCCGGAAGGGTGTGTTTATTATAAAGTGCTGTGCTTTGGCCGATCGGCTAGAGGCCATTGGCAGAAAACAATTTCAGCTGTAAATATTGATCAAGCATTTAACAAACTGCTTTGGACTGCAGACCCTGCTACTGACCATAAGTTATTATATGTCGGGCGTCTCCATGATCTACCTCGGATTTTCCGAGTTGACGGGTGCCATCCGTTTAAACTGGAGCAAATGGGTCTTAGCTCTGCTTGGCTGCGGATTTATATGCTACTTTACAGATATTCACATATCCGTGAATATTATCTACGCTCTTCTGGATGCACATGCTGAGATGGTGAAGCTGCTCTCTCAGCACACTCTTTTTGGCCCGGGCTTAGATGAACGACTGGCGGCTGTTGTAAGAGAATCTCACATGTAATAATCAAATTGGCTTTCAGACTAGACAACTTTTACTTTTTAGTTCGACAGCTTTCAAATACAACTGGCATGGAATCCTGTAAAGTTCTCAGTTCTGGGGCTCTATGACATGGAGAAGTCGAATGCAGTTACTTTGGCCAGCTCAGTAGTAACCAGCTCTCTGGTACTGATACAAAATGATTTAAAAAATGCCCATTTATATTAATTTTAATAAAGAAACCCACATATTTCTTAATATTACTTACGAAGTTGTTTTGTTGCATTCATACATACATTTGTCTTCCGCGATTTTTCAACATTTGCAAATGGAATTTGCTAAAACATATTCATTGCATAAGCTAACTACAATTAAAATGTCTACTTTCCCGCTCTTAGTATTTGTTGTTGCTGTTTTTTTTTTTATCAGCAATCAGTCAGTCAAGACAAATAGTTTATTATATATAGACTTACTTGTGCACTAATTAATCTTCGTTCTGTGTTCCATAAATATTTCAAGTGAAAGTAGTTAGTTGTTCTTGAATGTTGTTCCATTTTGAAATTAGTTATAATTTCTTTGGGGTCATCTTATCAAACAATCTATCAATCGCATCAAATGCTATGTATTTGCAGTTGACAGTCCCACCAATTGAAATTGTTATTTCATTTAGTACTTCGAAATGTTTGACCCCGTAAAGTGGATATTACGCATGGTGTACTTTTATTCGCGGCTTCTTGGCGTAATAAACTTTGAGATTGACATGAAAACCGGTCGGGCGAGCGTCACGAGACGAGCATCGATATATGCAGGTGTGGTTAATGCTTTGACTCTGAGCCTATTACCATTTTTGGGTCTCAGTAATCTGGTGCAAATATGGTCACATGCCGGGCTGCTCCACGAGTATCTCTTCCTAGTCATCTATGTGACGCGAGTCGGCTGCCTTGTGATAACGTTATGCAGTCGCTGGTGGCAGCGCGGTCGGCTCATTCACCTGGTGAACGCCTTTAGTCGCTTGGCATTTCGGAGACCACAAGTTATGAGAATGTGGCGTCGCAGAGTTGTTTTAAAATTTATGAGCATTTTCTTATCGGAGATCTCTCAAGTAGCAATAAGCTTTTATCCGATCCGAACATACCTGACTCTTAAGTTGACCTTTATCATTCTTATGTTGTATGCAATGACAGCCCTGGTAAATGTGATAATCTCGCATTTTTACTTTATAAATGTGAATGTGCATAGCTATTACATCCTGCTCAACCAGGAGATACAGGCAGTGCTCAGCGAGATACGTTCCCTGGATGGTGAACATCGAAGGGCTACTCGCATGATTAAATGCTGCTTTCTAGCCGACCAGCTGGAGGACATAGCCAGGACGCAGTCTGAATTGCAAACGCTTCTACAACGTTCAACCCGTATTTTTGACATTCAGGGTCTCTGTATAACCGTCATTATGTACCTTTCCATGATTACTACCATATACTTTACCTTTGTCGGCCTCACATTGACAAACCGTGCCTTAAGCTGGAGCTTCTCAAACGTACTATTCTTGTTTGAAGTCACCTTCTACTTTGCGGATATTCTGGTCACCATGGACAACCTATACATTGTCCTAGATGTCCATGCGGAAATGGTAACCCTGCTGGCGCAGTTTTCAACGCTTGCTCCGGGCTTAGATGAGCGTTTGGAGATGGTCGTAAGTACAGTTAATAGAATTTCGAATTAGTTGATTTAATAGGTTTTTTTTCAGTACGAGAGTTTCCAGCTTCAGCTTGCGCGGAACCCCTTACAGGTGTGCCTCTTTCATCTCTATAAAGTAGAGCGAGCAAAAGCTGTTGCTATAGCCAGCTCAATAGTAAGCAACTCTCTGGTGTTGGTTCAATACGAAGTGCAAAATACATAGTTGAAATATGTTTATTTTGTTGTAATACTATCGAACTTGTATATATACTATTTTGTTACCAGCATTCATTTGTTAGTTATACTTGGAATATTCCCAAACTGATTAACGTAGATTCGGTAAGTTTTGCTGAAGCAATATTTATTTCCATGAATTTCTCTATTATATTACTTCACAAATGGTTGAATATCAATATCTACTTTGGGGACCTGGAATACCTATACTAATTAATATATTGCCCGCTATAGAACTGCGCTTGACCAATGCCGCCTATTGACTGGTTCACATGTTTAGTTATTTATTATAAGCATTCCATTTCGTAATTAGCTTTAATTTCATTGGGTATGTCATATCAGACTATCCGGGCAATCGCAACAAATGCAATGCATTTTAATTAGACCGTCCTGACAATGGGAGTTGAAGCTCTGTTTAGTTCTACAATTTGTTTGGTATACATTTACTCGAGACTTTGTAGCGTCATAAAGCTTGAGATCGGTGTTAAAACAGTTCGAACCCAAATTGCGAGACACGCATCGATCTATGTAGCGCTGGTACATAAGCTTTTCCTTACTGGGCCAAAGCCAGCTGATGTACACATTGTGTTCACGTACCGGCCCCCTCCACGAGTATCTGACCCTAATCACTCATAGCAGCCGAGTAATATGCGCCACCGGCTCATTCATCTAGTAAACGCTTTTCGTAAATTGGCCAATAGAAATCAACAAAGTGACGGGATGTTATTATACCCTGAACCCATTAAAAATGGGTATAAGGGTATATTGTATTTGTGCAAAATCCAAATGTTTGTAACAGGCAGAAGGAAGCATCTCCGACACCATAAAGTATATATATTCTTGATCAGCATCAATAGCGGAGTCGATCTAGCCATGTCCGTCTGTCGGTCCGTCCGTCCGTCCATCCGTATGTATGAACGCAAGGATCTCAGAACCTATAAGAGCTTGAAATTTTAGATGTAGATGCTCCTAGTTCCCGCGCAGATCGAGTTTGTTTCAGATAATCGATAACTTGCTCCGTTTCCAAGCAATCGATAAAAGTCGATATCGAATCCTGTTTTTTGGGCAATTTTGGTAAATAACAAGAGCTAGAGTCACCAAACTTGACATATAGCTTCTAAAATAGAATATATATATATTCGTTTGATGTTGGATGAAGAGGGTTCAGGGTATCCCCTAGTCGGGAGCTCCCGACTAGAACCTCTTACTTGTTTTTAATTTATAAGCTTTCTGAGTTTTACATTCTGCTCGACCCGAAAATTCGGAAAGTGCTGGTTGAATCTATTAAAACTATCTCCTTTATCCCCACAATGTGAACCGAGCTAATGTTTCATATAGGGCCCGCTCCATAGTTACTAATTCGCTGGTTATTGTTCAATATGATATACAGTATTCTTAAATATTTGCAACCCAGAGCGTCGACATATATGCATATGCTTCTTATCATTTGTGTTTTGCGAAATATCTTCACCCAACACAGTTTACGAACTTCACTATTCTATTCATACATACATATGTAAGACAGCTGCTTGAAAGAGTGCTGATTATAGCCATTCTTTTTATACCCTGAACCCACTGAAAATGACTAAAAAAAGGTACTTATAATGTATTTGTGTAAATATATGTAACAGGAAATATCTCCGACCCCATAAAGTATATATATTCTTGATAAGCATCATCAGCATCATGTTCATCTGTCTGTCCTTTGACAGACAACAGCATTACAATTGCGATTGCATTGTTTTCTGTGATGCTATTTTAATTCGTTTTTTACTCATTAGTAGTCAATTATTGGTGTGGCTGTTGAGTAGAGGCGGCGGCAAGCAATGCGGTCAGTTGAGAGCTCGAACCTTACCGTGGAAACTTTTTTTCTATGATTTATTTTTATTATTACTAAAGCAAACATGCGCGTAGCGCGAGCTGCATTGGTGATTGAATAAGAGGGTTCAGGGTATCCCCTAGTCGGGAGATCCGGCTAGAGCCTTTTACTTGTTTGTTTTGTAATTAGCCATATTTCCAGTGGCTACGTCATATCAGTCAATCCATAGATTAACAATCATAAAATATATATTATTGTCATTAGACCCTCTGCCCAATGAGAATTGAAGCATGGTTTAGTCTTTCAATATGGGCGACGCGGTGCAGTGGATTTTGCGTATATCCTATTATTACTCGAAGTTTCTTGGTGTGATTAACTTTGAGATCGACATGCGGACAGGTCACGCGCGCCTTACGAAAAGCGCATCGATCTATGCAGTCCTGATAAATATAATAATTTTCGGTCTTCTCATTGTCCTAAGTCGCAGTGACCTAATACAAATGTTGTGGTCACGTGCCGGCCACCTCCACGAGTATCTATTTTTGCTCGTCCATGGTACAAGAGTCTGCTGCGTGATGGCCACCTTGTTCAGCCGCTGGTGGCAGCGCCGCCGGCTCATTCGGCTGGTTAACGCATTTCGCGCTCTGGCGATTCGGAAGCCACAAGTGATGAGAATGTGGCGACGGCGAGTTATTATGAAATTTATCAGCATAAGTATGTCGGAATTACTGCAAATATTAGTAAGCTTTTTATCCCTCCGGCCTTACCTCACTGTGAACTTGGCCTCTAGCATATTCCTGCTATATACTCTGACAGTACTGGTCAACGTGATTGTCTCGCACTATTACTTTGCCATAGTAAATGTCCACAGCCACTATATTCTACTCAATCAAGAGCTGCGCGCTGTGCTTGTCGAGATCCGATCCCTAGAGGGGGAACATCGTAAGGCTGCATTCATGATTAAATGCTGCACCCTTGCAGACCGGCTGGAGGTGATTGCCGGAACACAATACGAAGTACAAACGCTTCTCGAACGCATAACCAAGATTTTTGGAATACAGGGCATCGTTGTAACCATCAATAGCTACATATCTATACTCGCCACAATCTATTTTTCGTTCTCCTCCGTTAAGAAAATGCATGGTATGGAATGGACCCCATTGTTTATTTTTCTGTTTGTCTTAAATGTCGTCTGTTACTTTGCGGACATTTTAATTACCCTCAACAACGTCTACTTTGTCCTGGAGATCCATACACATATGGTGAAACTGCTGGAGCGGCTTACAATGTTTTCTGCGGGCTTAGACGAGAGACTGCAGACGGTCGTAAGTGTAGCTAACGTATTATGGTGAAATAAAAACATTTTTAAATTACTTACAGATCGAGAGCTTTCAGCTTCAGATCACGCGCAATCCTTTAAAGATATCTGTGCTAAACCTCTTCAGTATGGACCGATCGAGATCTATGTCGATGGCCAACTCACTAGTAACCAACTCATTGGTACTCATTCAGTACGATATAAAAAACCCTAGAGAGTAATTTAAAATCTCAAAATGCTCTTATATTTATACATAAGAGAGTTCGTTCTGACTGACTGATAATCAACACACAACATAAACCGTAAGACCTGAAATTTTGACCGGAGCTTCCAAGTGGGAGAACACTTTGTTTAACGCTCATATGATAAACAGCAGCAATAACGACACTATATAAATAGGTGGCTCAAATACAACAACCATTTTCATATATAACAGACTTTGAACATATCAGGAAATGGAAAAAGAATAACTGTTACCTATATTAATTAAAATATTTCACCACATCGGCACCTAGTAATTTATAATCGGTATTTATATGCAAGTACCACATAAGACTTAAGCTGAAAAACATTTATTTCCTGCAATCATGAGTTCAACAATCAGACAACATTTATACACAACCTACAATTACAAAATATGTTTCCATTTGAGCACATTAGATTGTTTAAAGGTCGCCAAAAGCTATCGCTTTAAAAGTGATTTTATCGACCTGTATGCGAGTAGAGTGCAGCTACACGTTTTCAATGTGACCAAAACGAAGCTCTGAGGAATTTAAGAGACAGGCAACAAAAGAAAACACAATATTCTTAGGACAGGCAGGCACACAGTTTGAAGTTGGGCCATCTCTGAGTTTTGTAGTTGGAGCCAGGGCCAGTGTCCTCTTTTGGTATCTCGGCGGGGCACGAAACAGAGAAAAATAAACAAATTAATGAGTGAGCGCACCAGAATGAAGGGGACGCCCAGATCATATGATACCACACCATACACGGTATCTGTGTCAATGGCATGTGTAATTGCGAGCAAGCGAACCGATAATGGCCGTTTTATACAGTGGCTGGCATCTGTATACGGTCACGGAAATGGTTGTGGTTGAGGTTGTGGTAATGGTAATGCCTTTGGCGGGAATCCTTTGTGTTGCGATTGCCAGGCATTTATAACTTGGGCAACTTGTCCTTGCCCAACGACACTGACAAATCCTGTCGCAGCGTCTCTCGATAGAGCGTCAATTCCTTGCCACAAATGGCAAATGGCAACAAAATAAACGAGCTTCCATTCAATTTTGCACGAGCATTCCAGCAGTTGCTGCTGCTGGCTGTCAGTTTAGCATAAGTCGCTGTTTCATCCGGAAGGCAATATGCATTGCCAACTGGTAGACAGACGGGCGTAACGCCAATAAGCACGCAATGACATTTTAGCATAATGCATTGTAGCATCTTCAGCTGGAAGCCAAAACCAACAGCACGACAAGGACAACAAACAGCACCCTGAGTGGTTCCCATCCAACACTTGTTAGAGGGGTATGCGGCTGGTGTTGGATGCGTGCCTCGTTCAAGTGGCAAATGCAACTTCAATTGGGGCTTATCTATGTGTATCCAAAGTATCCGAGTACCATGTCCCGTAAACTGGCCCGATTGTAATAATATGTACAAATGCTTTGCATGAAGCGGTCAGACGAAGTTGCTTTTCTTTGCCTCCTTGCATCGGGCTTAGAGTGTCAAATGGGCTTTCAGCTGGTTGGAAAACGTTTGTAATCAATAGTGGCAAACAGATAGCTAGATCCTCATGCAAATATACTTATTTGCACTGATGCGCATGTCAAAATAAGAATACAAACAGTTCAACTCTCTAAAAGGAAAACAAAATTTTTAATATATATGTATAAAACTGTTTGTCCTGACTGATTGGTGATCGTAAACCGTACAACCTACAATGCAAAAATTACTTATTACTGGTATTCACTTTTGTACTATAGGTAACATAGATATGTAATTGCAAGTATGACATTAATGCCTCAGAATATGTAAGTACTTTCGTTACCAGATTTGGAAGAGCTGCTAAGCTTGGGCAATTTGTATTATCAAAATGTAAAAGGTTTGGCATAAATCGCAGTTCGCGGCGAACATTTACAACTGACTGAATGCGCAGGCCTTCGAATTTCGAATCATACTCATAAAAAATATGCGAGGCAATCGCGACCCGGTGCGCATTGGCGGCAATGCATTGGAAATCTCATGGCCCGTGCTAGAAAAACTGAAAATTAAATTGAATTTCCAAAAGGCACGCACATAAATCCGAAGGCAGAAACGTGGATACAACGTACAAGCTTGAGGAGGGCGAAAAAAGAAATACGAAAGACATGGCGTCAAAAGAAAATTTGTAGTTTGCTTGTGCCGAAGGCCAGAAATTTTGCTCAAAAGTATCATAAATATTTGATTTTCACATTTTGTAACGTCTCCGTCTGGCCGGATATGTCTGTGCCAGGATGGGCGTGGGGTGCCGAGAAAATTGATAAGATTCAATGATTACGTTTCGAAATTGATATAATTTGTGCACAATTTTCAGCAATTGCCAAATGTCGCGTACGTGATAAAGTTTCCCCTGGCGATTTCTCTTAGCGCATTAAAGTTTTCACATTTTCAACTAACAAGCCATAAATATATTAAACAAAGCTTATATTATAGTTCAGTTAATGTGTGCATTAAGAAAGGTAGGCTTTTTGGTGCTCTTAGCGTTTTCATTAGGGTTGCCATGCAACTGGCTATCAATAGGGAAAGCCTCTTAAGAACCGCTCATACAAGTATTTGCGTCTTACATCGGTACAAGCCGTCGCTCGTAAATACTTTTTATGAACACCTGCACATTACAAACTTTAAAATTTATGTCTGTGTTCAGGGCTGTACGGGTGCTTGCTACCGTACTATATGGGCTCGTATTTATGGATGTGGCGTCGTGAATGTTGCGGCATATTTGGTTTCGGCGTGCGAAATGCATTTTATGAATCTTTTATGGCTTTTAATGTAGAGACACCTGCAGATATATACATGCACGCCCACACTCACCCACACACACACACACTCATACCGAGATTGGCGCCACCTGGCGCTGACTTTATGCGGCACTGGCGTCACACAATCAACGCCAGCGAGTGCCCTCGCCGAAACGGCAATGGAGAACAGGTTGACGGGCGTTGTCATAAAAAGGCAAGGGGGCGGGTCGAAATACCTTTACCTTTATGGTGTAAAGCTGCATGCGGAATCTGCTCACGCGCGCGGAACGTATATCATCCTGGCCTAATCCTTGGTGGGCATGGCTTTCACTAAGCGCTGCACATGAAATATTCCCACCCATATAAGAAGAAAACCAAGCAACAACAAAGTTGCTGCATTTTGATTTATGCGTTGCTGAGCTGGTTAAAGTAAGTATTTTTGGTAATGCTGCCACGCCTACTCATTAGTTTGCGGGCAGCATTAAATGCATGCTTACCTATTACTGCATTGAGAGGGTATAAAATAACGATGTCGATATCTTGAGTTTCAACCATCGTGGATTTCAATTTGAATGCGGACAGCAGCAGCACTATGAAGTGCACTTGGAGTTGAATCGTTTGCATCTCGAGTCCACAATGTAAGAGTGAGCAGTTCTTAAAAAAAAATCGTTTTATCTGTCCTGAGCTGAGACGCAACTTTAAAAGCAACGCCTTCTTTTAGGAAGCCTCCCCATGCGACTTTCATAAACTTAAGGTACTGCCTACAGCTTTTAGTAGGAGTAGGAGAGTGGGAGACTGAGTGTCTGTGTCTCTTCCATCCGGTTTCCATAACTTTAAGTATTGACTACATATTTGAAGTGTAGGTGAAATGCCATTTTATGCCAACTTATGCGACGGAAATTCTATACATAACTGATTGTTGAAATGAACAGCTATTCAGACAATTCCAAAGCACTTATTTTGACGCAAGCAAATTTTAATTTAATAAATTCTTTACTTCCACTCACTTAATTCACATTGAAAATCATTTAAGACTGAAGTGTACTGGAAAAGATCTAAGCAAACAATGCCGAAACATACTTGTTTTGAAAAGATCTTAGTGCTGCACACTCAAAATAAATCAAGCAGATTGGCAACAAGCTGTTCTTTGATTCAGGGCCGTTCGCCTGGCAGACAAGTGGGCTATAGGACAGAGTCAAAAGGCTTACCGTACTCGTCAGCCCACTCCAAACAAATATCAATAGGCAAATTAATCATGTGAAATGCTGCACATTAAAATAATTGCATTTTGTCAACACTCATGTTTTTGAGCAATATTTCAGCCTCACCATAGGCACTCATCCGAATACTTGACCCGAATTCGAATAGCGCTGAGCAGAGCTAAAACTAAAAATCACTTGCACTTTTTTCTTATAAATTCAAATTCACTGTCATTTCTTCTACGCTTATATGTTTTTCTTTTCCCGTGATAGGGATTGTCGAACTAATTGCATCTGATTGCAATCGTTGCAGTTACCAGCAACCAGTGGCAGTCAGAGGCCCTGGTTTGGGAGCTACACATCCGCATCCGTTGATTTTCCATTCGCGTTATTTCTTTTGCTGCAGTTCATTCCCCAGCAAACGTGAGCGAAATTTAAATGGCGCTGACTTTGCAGCTGACTGAGTTGAGCTGTGCTGACAAAAAGGACACCAAACGGTAAGAAAAACAAGTAAAACTTATTTACTAGAGAAGAATTTACTAACAAATACCCTGTACTCACATGCCAAAATTCCGAAAAGTTATCTCTGTTAACAATGAAAAAACTAAAGTAACTACTTTCAAATAGAACTTGATAATGGCCCAATATGAGCATTTGCCAAGTTTGATTATATATATATCCAATTGCTTTGGTGTGGAGTTTCATCCTCAAAGTCTTTATTTATTAATCAAACCATCTCAGAAAAGATATGAATCGATTCAAGTGTCAGATTAGCTGTTTTTGGGACAATTAGCTTCATTCAGTTCATAGTAAAATATAAATTAAATTCCAGGCTCACAACCGATTTGAAACCTTGTTTTAATAAAGTGTTTGTTGAAGCAGTGTCTTTCTGCCTCCTAAACACACTCACTCCTTTTGCCCATTTGGAGAAAAAATTGGGTATAACAAAACGTAGTAGATACAAATTGATTGGAAATTTGCACTCAACAAATGACATGGCAATAACAGCAGCAGAGATTTTGATTTTATTACCGGCAAACAAATATGCAGCAATTAAACGAACGAACATACAAATATGCTCAATTATTTTACAATACCATAGAATATGATACTCAAGAGATTTAAGTACTTAAGCGAGCTGTACACTAGACCAGGCTGCGCCAGGCACGTACAGCAACTAGCTCTAATTTGACGGTTAAATCAATTTACAGCCACAATTAATAAGCAAAGCCACGCCCCGCAAGGTGTAAATGTAGCACACACACGTAGCATTTCAATTTCCTTGTCGGAAGAGACAGCAACAAGCGCGTGTACTGAAAATGGAACTGCGGACTACCGCGGGGTAATCTAAGGCCATCGGGAGACGTGGTCTTTGAAGTTCATGTTGTTTGTCAAGAAAATGAATTTCACTTGACGGCGATTATGTGGCAGCCATTCAGTGAACCAAGTTATAGCTGGCAAAAGTTTTGTAAAACATTTCCGATATTTCAAAAAACCGCCACCCAGCAGCTACACACCGCACCGTTTTCCATTCCTCATTCCCCATACCTCTCATACCCTGCCTCATGTCGAGCGTGTCGTCTAACCAAAATGCCAAACACGAATGCCAAAACGAAACGCTGGCTGACAGCAGCCAGCGGGTAGCGAAGGGTAAAAACTTTTGCCTAAATCACTTAACAGAAAACAAGTGTTGGCATATGCCCCACTACCAAGAAGCCACTACACCCCCTGCCCTGCTACCCATACAATCCCATCCCCATCTGTAACAATCTCATTTCTATCAGAAAACTTGTTCTGCGCCTTTTCATTGAAAAGTTTTTTGTTTTTGCTGTGCGAGTGCTACAGAGACGACGAAGGCAATGAAATATAATAACAAGAAATAACCGGAAGCAGCACACAGGAAGCGTGCTGTTTGACATACCACACACACAGACACACGCACACACAGAGACATCAACCATACTGTGAGTGCGTAAACAGAAAATCAATTACAAGTGCATACACTGTGGCGCCCACTGGCGGCCTGCAGCTGCAACGCACGCATTTCGGGTGCGGGGATTTACATTAATTACGGCACGAAACGCTTTTTGACTTTTATTGTGACATAGGCCGGGCAAGTATATAAAGCACATGAATGTTTCAGTCCCCACGGAAGGAGCAAGTTTTAAAAGCATGTTAAGAGTCGCCGGGAACCCCCCCCCCCTACCTCCCTCAACCGATCACACATCCATTTGGTTAGTCAGACACACACACACACACACAAACATACAAACACATAACGTGATTTTCGGAAGCCTTCTGAGTTGGGTCAGCAAGCCTTTTTGCTCTCAGTCTTGCCAATCTGACCATGCGGAACAGAGAAAAGCTGAGGGGAAAACTGAGCAGAAAGTTCAATTTTAAAATCGCTTGCATAATTTATGAGTGCAGGCCCTGGCATTTGAAGCTGTGAACCACCGCTTGGACATTTATGGACAACAGGCTGTAGCCTTCTTCTTCTCCCCCTTCCCCTACTGCTTTTCCATCAGGCAGTGTTCGTCAACGGCCATTGAATATTTATCGCTTGAATTCCTTTCTGCTGTGATTCCTTCCGACCAAAGTTGAAAATGTGCCATTTTGTTTAATTTTATGCAAATCGATGTCGTTGTGCAGCTATATTGAGATTGGCATTGGTATTGGTTTTGCTTTTGGTATTCGTATTGTTCCCAGTGTTGGGTAACCCACTGTTGTCATCTCGCTCGCACTTGAGCGAAATTTTAATTAGCATTTTGCTTGGGGCTCAACGTGTTGCATGATTCTCGTCGTCATATCTGTTGTCACACATCTGTACATGCAGTTTGTTCGTGAAGTGCAATTTATTTTGCCATGTTGCGTGCCCCATAACCGCACAACACGAAAAACACCACAATGTGGTTTTGGTCACCATGGCCAGTGGCAGTCCCCTCTATTACTACACCTACTCCCCTGCTCTACTCACAATAATGGAGTATTTATGAAAATTGCAAAACATGTGCAGACTTGTGAAATGTGAATAATTTGAAGGGAACTTTCCCAATTAAATGTATGTGATAGCAAGAATAATAATTACATGTTAGATGCGTTGAACTTTCAGAAATTTCTTAATTTGTGGTATTCAAAAGAAAGTCATAAAGTTTTGCATGTGCCTTTCTTGAAAGAAAATTTCTCGGATGTTATTTTTAAATAAGCACAAAAAGTGCATTCAATAATAGTAAGTGCCTTTCAAAATAATCAGCCGGCAGCAGAAATGGAAATTTTCTTTTGGTATATTATAGAAAAACTCTACTTCTGGCATATTTTTGGCAAGACAACCACAATTTTTTTTGCATAAATTTGAATAAAATTTTTATGCATATTTGCCGTATACATAAATGATTGCGCCTTGCCATATAATTCAACATCATGAGCATTCCACTGTATTATTGAGATGCCTGTCCGTTGTCTGAAATATTCCGACTTACCCATACTTACCTGTGACCATGCCAAGTGCAGTTACTTTCTGCTATCTGACAGCATTAAAAGTGTCTGCTCAAATTTCTAACTTGCCAGAAGAATTTCGGTTTTTGTGTGTGTCTGTCTGTTTGTTTTTGTGGGTGGGTGTGTGTGTGTGTGTGTGTGTGTGAGTGTGTTCAGGTAAGACGTATTACTCGGGCCAAGACATGGATGAGAAAACCCCTTGCCCTGCCCAACTTCTTTCAGTTGCACGCGAGAAATGTTTCGTGACAAAGAATTTCAAAACTGAAACTGAAGAAAAACGTCGGAGAGACATTGTAAAGCGTACCGCAAGTAGCGCAAAACTTTGAAGTTTTATTAAAAATACACACCGCAACATTCCTCAAGAACTTTGCACACGTAAACGTGAGATAATTTGGCAAGCCTGAGCATGAGCTGGAGCCTGGTCTTCGAGGGCAGGCAGTAGGTGCCATGCTTACCGCAGTAGAGTGTCAAGTACTTTGGATAAACTTTTGTGACAGCTCAATTTAAGGGAAGCAAAACGTATGAGGAGTGAGTTTTATGCGGTAATGTTAGAAATATTAGAATTTCGGATGATAGTTTGCAGCCCCATGCTGGCATCTAATGAGCAAATGTAAGTTAAAGAGCTGAATGTTAATCACTGGCTCGTAGATAAAGTAGCCGAGCTTATAAACGCAGGAATTGTAGAACGCAAATAGGTTGTACCTCGTCTGACTCTCTTAACCCAACAAACTAGGCAAACTTCTCATAAACAGCATTGTAAATGTTGATCACATATCTTCGAAATCAATTTTCATGCAGCAAATAGATGCACCTTCAGGCAAACAGAACTCTGTCAACTGCAATTGAGACCCGACAACAGCCGCATAATGCACTTAACTGGCAGTTCCGCCTACGTTTCACTCGCTGACACATATGCAACATGCCTGGGCAATGACTTGAGACATTAGCACCATGTTGTGGTTATGGAAATTAGCTCCCAAGAATGACAAATGTCGTGGGTACCAAGATTTATGCCGGGCACGAAATTCAAGAACATGGTGCAACGCATCCTGCGAAAATGGAACACAAACAAGCGACAACAACAACAACTACACCAACAACAGATGCCCAACAAGGACAATTGTAGAGCCGCGGGCGGTACAGCAGCTACTGCTCACTAATTGGTATTTATTGCTACTTAAATGCCCCAAAACTTGTTGCTACTTTTCACCTCGTATTTCATATGAGTTTCCCAGTAGCAACGCCCACCAAAATGTCGGATGCAGGCGTTGATCTGGTTGGATCAGCCAATGGCAGATGGCGGCTATAATTAGCAGATCGTGCGAGAGAACGAGAGCAAACATGCTTGAGATGCTCATCGCCAAGAAAGTGAAAACATGTGTGTTTGTGTATGGATCTCGAGGAATTGAGGAGACCGCTGCATCTTGAGGCTAATTTCAGTGGGCACACGACTTTGGCACGGTTTAGTATCGTCGCGACAATTATTGTAATTAACTCGTTTATGTGTTGTGTGCTAATCCAATTATCCAAGTTCGCGGCAGGATGCCCCCGATGATGTAGTGCAAAGAAAAGAAAATAAATTAATTCAATCAGCAGCCAATTAGACAGACAAATGAAGAATTTTCAACGGTCTTATTCGCACAATTCGCACGACTAATTGAATTGTGTAGCCACTCCTCTGCTCTCATCATCATCAGCATTATCATCATCATTGTCACCGGCGTAGCATTTGCCCAATTAGCCAAAGCAGCGATTGATCAAGTGATTTAACAAGTTTTGAATTAAATTTGCCAACCATGTTAAACTATCAGCAGCAACTGCATTCCATACCCGTCGGCAATGCCGGCAATTTCTATTATGCCGCAACGACAATGCCGTCGGTGGCGTCCACTACATCCGCACCCGGATCCGGAGCGTCTGCAGCACACACCTTATCATCCGTGGATGCTGCATATACCGCACAGCCACAAACTGTAGAGCTGGAACAGAAGCTGCACCAGGAAGGCTATGCCAAGGACAAGGAAATTGCAAATCGCAGAGAACTAGACAAAATGCATCGTTTCTCAGTAGACAATCTCATTGAACTAAAACAGGATGCGTTTGGCAAGAGCAAATTGACCGTGGAGCTGTCAAACAACTTTGGTAAGGTTTGGCCACATAATTAAATTATAATTAGAGTTCAAGTTCGAGTCCCAGGCTGAAGCACATATATAGTAGACAGTGCTGTATAGAAGATTTAGTTCATGATTTATAAGTATGTCTCATCATTTTTAACAGGGCCTACGGCTCGACGGCTTGCTGACATGAAGTCTGGTTAGAAGTAAGCTTCTCCGACCCCATAAAGTATATATATTCTTGATCAGCATCAGTAGCCGAGTCGATCTAGCCATGTCCGTCTCTCCGTCCGTCCGTCAGTCCGTCCGTCCGTCCGTCAGTCCGTCCGTCCGTCCGTCCGTCCGTCCGTATGTATGAACGCAAGGTTCTCAGAACCTATAAGAGCTAGAGACTTGAAGACTTTAGATGTAGATGCTCCTAGTTCCCGCGCAGATCGAGTTTGTTTCCGATAATCGATAACTTGCTCCGTTTCCAAGCAATCGATAAGAATCTATGTCGATATCCTGTTTTTTGGGCAACTTTGGTAAATAATAAGAGCTAGAGTCACCAAACTTGACATATAGCTTCTAAAATAAAATATATATTGTTGGAAGAAGATGGTTCAGGGTATCCCCTAGCCGGGAGCTCCCGACTTGAACCTCTTACTTGTTTCTTTTTTTGAAGGCAGCTTATAGTTTTTATTTATCTCAGCATACCCCACGTCTGCTTCAGGGTGGTATACATCTCATGTAATCTTTTTTTTTTTTAACCCAACCAAATCTTTTACCCACGCCATTTGTCTCAATTTGTCAGCGGAGCTGTCCACAAGATTGCATCGTAGATCAGCAGCGACCTGTGTGTAGTATGCCAGGCACTCCATAAGAACAACTGCAGTGCCCAATGAGGTCCCAAGGGAGGTGGGGGGGTAAAACGAGATGTTTAATTTGAATTGCCAGCGAATCGAGCAACGAACGATAAAAAAACAGTTGCAGCTTAATAAAATAAAAAGAAGGCAAGATAAAAAACGAAGCACAACATCTCGAAATCGAAAGGGAAACCTCAATCAGATTTGTGCGCCAAACGCAGAAGGGCATGGCCATGGGAAACGCAAAGAGAAAGGGGAGTCCAACTGAGACTGGCACATGTTACAATCCAAGCAATGATAAAAATAAACACACGCCTCTGGTCTCAACCATTTACAGCACACGCGGGATAGGGGCTGTTACTGCAACTGCAACTGCGACTGGCTGGGATAAGGCTGGCTCGTTTTATGCTCCACTTGGAAAATATAGTCACTGGGCCGGGCTGTTGGGCGCTTCGGTTGTTCAAAGGCATGCGGCCTCTGAGGGAATATCATGTCGGCTTTGATTACGTTTTGTCATGTTGACAATGTTGAAGTGTTGTCTGCCGTCGGAAATGCAGCCAAAAAGGGGACAAAAAGACGTTGTGACTGGCCAGCGATTGAGAGCTGTTCGCTTCTGATAGCATTGCCATTGCCAGCAATGACAATGAGACGCGTATATTTCATAGAAAATTATGCCGCTGACAAGCGAAACACGGACTACAACCAGGCCAGGAGACGACATGTCGCCATCAGAAGGAGCGCCTTTAATGTTGACAACCTGTCCGCTGGGTCGCTGGCTGGCTAAAGGGGGCAAATGTGAAACGGCAGCTCAGCCTTAACCACAGCAGCAGCAAAAATGCACAAGGATGACGCTGTCATCCATTTGGATGTGCAATTGGCGGCGGCATAAATGAGCGAATGTCGCCCACATATGGCACCTAGATGACATGCATGAGTTCGCCTCACGCACACACGCACACACACAGAAATGTGCAGCCAGATGCAACTACCTACATAAATCACATACATACATCCATACGTATCTATCCATGCTAGCTGAATGTATAAATTTATGTATGAATCTATGTACATTCATTTGCTTTTTGCATGCGTGCGCATAATATCATAAATTCTCAGCTCATTTCAATTCAAATTTATCATTTACGAGCACCATACTTATATATATACATACGTGTATATAACGCGGTTCTCAGTCGAATGCACAAAATATTACTAAGTAAGCCATAAAGTTCTAATATGAAAATGATTAGGTAATGAGAAATATGGGTGATGCTCAAAGAGCTCCGTAGGTTATATATATAAACAGATGGATTAAGTAAGAGACCTACCATTATAGGGAAAATTAAATAATGTATAGAAAATTCTCAAATATGTTTACGAGATGTTTGAGGAAAATTAACAGTTTCTTTTCTCAATAAGAAAATTGTTGTATTTTTGTTTCTATATACCACGCCATAAATGTATGTGTATTTTTCCAAATATACATGTGTAAAATTTCTGAGAACGTTTACCGAAATGCTTAGCCAACGTCTAAACTGAGAATCAATTAGTGAAAGTTGATGCTCGCTTATTGCTGTTTAATGTCACACTTTCAGTTTAATTAATAGATCGTAAATTTGTTGCGTTTGCTTGCCATCGTTTGGGCACCTAAAATTAGTAGACATCTGGCGCGACGATGTTGTCGAAAATATATTTTATGACCCATGCCATTTGTTTATGACCTCCGTGATGACAATAAGCCAGCAAAAGGATCAACTAGTATGCAAACTTTAATGCGTTCACATCCATAAAACCAAAATTCCTTGGCTGCCAAATTAATTCCATATACTATACGCTCTTATCGATTATTTATGAGGCAGCCTTGCATCGCCATCAAAATTGCACCATTTCGACGTAGCTCAATAAAAGTAAAAGATTTTCTTTAATGGTTCCACAATTGTCTTCCGTTGCAGGCAGCGGCGCCGTGGATTACCCCAACAATCTTAGCTCGGGGCACTCAAGGAAGCCGCGACGTAACCGCACCACCTTCAGCTCGGCTCAGCTGACAGCTCTGGAGAAGGTGTTCGAGCGAACCCATTACCCGGACGCATTTGTCAGAGAGGAGCTAGCTACCAAGGTGCATCTGAGTGAGGCGCGTGTACAGGTAAGCTAGAAGAGTTATTGTAATAAATAAGCTAAGGTTACTTAGTTTGTCGACCACGTCTGAAGCTGAACCATGCATCGCACACATTTAGGTCTGGTTTCAGAATCGCCGCGCCAAGTTTCGTCGCAATGAGCGCAGCGTCAGCATCGGCCGCCCTCTCCTGGATACGGCGACACAGCTAGTGCCTGCTCCGATGCCCAACAATATACACAAGTATCCAAATCTGACGCACAGTGCACCTCCTGGTGCCTACGCTCTGAACTTTGCACCACTTGAGCTGCGTTCCTGCCAGAACTATACAAATTGCTATAGTGGATTTGGTCCAAATCCAAGCAGTAGCAATGGCGTTTGCTCCTTCTTTGGAGCGCCCAACTATTGTGTGGCTGCCAACTATGCTAAGAACACATATCCGTCGCTCTGATGAAGGCTCCCTCAGAGATTCTACACAAATTCAAATTATTTTAATTAGCTAAATTGCATTATTATTATTATTATTTTTGATAGAATGTATTTTAACAGATTTTTACCTGACTAATATTATATTTATATAACATTAAATATGATGCACTAAACTCAAGAAATTTAAATGAAAAAGCAATTTTTATTGCCCGTTCTACTGAAAATATTGCACTTCGTACATATTTTCATAGAGAAATTGCAGGTTAAATTTGATATCAGTCTAAAAATCAACCAATTTTATTTTGAACTTAACCATCTTTGTAAAAGTAATATAGTTTGCTTTGTAAAAGTAATATTGTTCACTTCAGCTTTCGGTTCAGTTGTTATAAGCCTAATACAACATATACTCCTACTCATATATATGTATATTATTATTTTATTATATATTAAAAACATCTCATGTAAAGATTTTCACAAGCCAAATTCAAGTTATTCTCCCATACATTATTATTATATTATATATTAACAAACACCTCAGCTTATGGAACATTCATAAATTGGTTATACACAAATTTTCACAAGCCAAATTCAAGTTATTCTCACATATATATATGTATATTCCAATGCTTTTCTGAACAAGAAAAACAAAAAAAAAACAGCCAATTTATAATCATCAACTATGCATAATTTGCCCAATCATGAATTCTTTAAGCTTTTCAATTATTAAGCTGTCTCTGGTTTGCCAAATTAACATTACTGATTTAATTATTTACTTTGATAGATGAATTAATTAAAAATTCATACGCATACAAGCACATGCGTATGATAACAAGATTTAAGCGTGTGCGTGTGTGTGTTTGTGTGTCTGTTATCCGCATGTGTAAATTTATATAATAAAACTTAATTAAAGTCAAAGAAAACCGGCAAACAAACAAAGGGAAAGCCAAAGCAAAGTTTTCAAAGCCACAACACATCGGCAAAGTGCCGACACCATTCAAGTACATTAGGATTGTGGCCAACTCGGTGTTCAACGCAATTAAAAAGACAGATTGGCATAATAAATACAAACTACAACGCTCAAACAGCAACGACAAGCAGGTAAATTTAAGCAATATATGGAACTTAGATTGAGTTTCAAATTACTATTTACATTGTGGAAAGAGTTAAAGGCGCCGCAGTTAAAGTTACCCAGAGGAATTCCTGCAAATCTCTAAAAAGCCCATCTAATTTATCATACAGCAAAGCCTAGGCACATCTCCATACATGAATAAGTATGTATTATAGAGGCAGCTTTTACTTTTTTAAGCACACAAAGCAATAAGGTGACATTCAGGGAATTTCTGCTACACACACATCGGAGTGTGTGTGCTTAATAGACAAAAGGTTAAAAGTACTATGTAAAAGTTTAAATGTAAATAAAAATTCCTTTTTCAACCAGCATGACAGACTTTAGCAAGTAAGAGGGATCTGCTCGAGAGCGACAGACTACGAGATACCCTGAAGCCAGCTTAAAGATGCCTTTATAAACATTCTAGCTCCCTCAAAACCACAAGATGAGCCCTGTTTGGTAAGAGTGTTCTTGATTAACTTTGGTGCCTATAGTCCGATCTTTCTGAAATTTCGAAGGCTTAAATATAGTATAAATAAGTGCGACTATACCAAAGCCGAAGATGCTACCTTTTCAATTGAGATTTTCCAACTTTACCAAGAGAAAAATCTCATATTTGGTGTATATTATACCTAGGGGGTAGTGAATGTAGCTATTTTATTCTCCGAGAGTACTGGGAGAATGCATCAAAGAAAAATGATTTCCTTGTATAAATTAAATATTTAGTCTCTTCTCTTTTAGTTTCCTAAATCGTGATCGAGATTGAGATCGTTCACAGATTGACTCAGCTCGATATCCAAATGCAGATTACATATACTTTATGGGAGCGGCGATGCTTTCTTTGTCTTGTAACATACATTTCCACAAAACCATTATGCCCATTATTACCCAGTTTCAATGCGTTCAGGGTATAAAAATGCAAATTACCATTTGGTATGTAAGCGATATCTGCAACTAATTTGCATAAAGGGTAAGAGTCAGAGTCAGATAAAGGGAGAAACAACGAGCGATGAGTGTCGCTTGTGTATGTGTCTTAAACATTTTTACAATATTTACAAAACTGTAATATTGTTTGAGAAGAAGCACAAAGGAAAAATGCGTTTTGTTCCTTTGCGATGCGGCAAAATAGTTGCAGACAAGACGCAAAGGGATGGCAAATTAACCGAGGCACGACATTTGCTGACATGCTACATGTTGCAAAACTTTGCGGAACACACACAAGTGAGAGAATGTGAAAAGAGAGCGAGAAAGTAAAAGAGGCAGTTGGAGCTCTGTCAAATCAAATGTCTTGACGGAATTCCAGGACAAACAATTCGCTTGCCCGTATACCCATATTTGGCTCAAGTGGGACTTGACGCATTTTATGAGTGCGCTAGAAGGAAATTTCCGAGAATATTATATTGGTTTATTTTTAGAATATAATTTGTAGCTTTGTTCTATGAGCTACTCAACTCTGGATCCAATGTAAAGCAAATAAATATCAGGTAAGTTAAATGCTAAGTAAACACATTAACTCAGCTCATTGCTGACAATCTCAATAATTGGGTGATAATGTTGCGTCTGTTAAAAAGCAATTATTCATACACATCAAAATAGTTGGATAGGGGCACAAGCAGGCCTCACATATGCATATGACACGGGTCTGACAGAGGGAGAAACCATGACAAGAGCCACTTCTGTGCGCCCTCTGTGCCGTCACATGAAAGGCGCAGCCGCAGCCTCCTTGACAGCTACTGCAACCCATATAGATATTATGATGAGGGTGATGAGATTTCCTACCGTCGCCGAGATACTTGGGCATGTGCTTGATGACGAATACACCACAATGTGTTTTTCAGTCGGCCAGAGAGCTCTGTCAAAATAAGACGTCACCTGGGAGAGTATCACATACATAACATATAAGATATAGTTCAAGGCCCAGTTCAAAATGGTATTTGTATAAAAATATATTCTAATTCAATTAGTGTATGAGTGCAAGTTTTGCATATCAGGTCTAACTGTTCCATTTTAGTTTTTATCTTCTGAGACCCCATAAAAAATATATATTCTGGTAGACCATACGCAGAACAAGCTAATCATTCATATATGTTCTTGTATAGAAAAATCATATTTGTTACCTGTAGCATTTAATCTTTATTTGCATCTGTTAACTATGGGGTTGCTAATCTGTTAACGTATTTGTACGCACATTTTTACAACTACTTGAAGCGAAAGAAAACAAGTATAGAAATCAACACCAATAACGATATTATCCAGATATTCAAAATAAAGTTTGAGCATGTGCCACTATGTATGATTCCACCAGTAACGGCTGCTTCTTGTTCAGTAAAGATAATTACAGAAATCTCGTTTAAATACTTAGTTGAAGCGAGGCAGGCGCTGACCAAATCATCCGCCAATTTGAAGGCATAATTCACGCATGTAATGCGACTGCTTGCGAGTTTTATCATTACCGGCACCCCAGATGATAGAACGCATCTATATGTAAGGGAAGTGAGAATATCCAGTGCAAAACATTTCGCAAACTTTTTGTTGCGAAAGACTATCAAATATATTTGTGGCTTAACATCACTTTGGAACACGCTGTAAGGATCGCCATCCTCCAACATATAGCCACTATATTCGTTTTGAAGGTCTTCCGGAAAGTCACCAGAGCAAATCTGACTCCATTCTGGACTAAAGATATCGGTACAACCCTTAGGAGGTTTTGGAGTGGAAAAATTTTTTTTGTTTGGCATATTTAAAATTTTGTAACACTAAAATTCTGAATTAGAATTATGTAACCTAGCATACTTTGGTTTTTCATGTCTACAATAGTATATAAAGATATTTAAGCATTCAACGGCTCGAAATAACGGATAACATCTGTTTGAATAAGCCTATTATATTAGGTGATCATCACACATAATTAACAAAAATCTTTGCAAAATATAGAAAGGAATTGAAATGACAATGACTTCACACAATATCAAGATGACCTTTATTTTGACCAGCCACTGTGAACAAAACGATTCGCCAAAAAAAAAAAAAAAAAAAAACAAAAACAAAAAAGAAGCTCTTCAAATAGAAATTGGAAATTTATAGAAACCCGATTGATGGGTTGATTAACATTTGTTTACAAACGTCTCTATGAACGTGTGACTACCTATATGAATGTGATAAACAAAAACGAACAAAGCGTCGTTGAATATATTATACACAAAAAATACAAAGTGGTAGACACAGTGATTCCCCAAATTTACCACCGAGCGAAAACCTTAACCCTCAACCGGTTTCCAAAGGGGGGCCTACATCAATTAATTAATAAGAATGAAATTTGAAATGCGAACACAATCATGATCCCGTCCTCAGATCCAGTTCTGCTGGCAATCAGACTAACTTTTAGTATAAAATAGACCACATCTGAAATGGACACGCACATTTCAAAGTAGATACGATTTGAGATCAGAGCATAAAATGCGAGCTGCTATTATTTTCATTGTTGCGATATTCGCGCTCTTCAGCGTGATGGAGGCACTGCCACAGTTTGGATATGGTGGCTATGGAGGCGGTTATCCTGGCTTTGGAGGCGGATATGGCGGCTTGGGCGGTTATGGCGGATATCCCGGTGGCTTTGGCGGTGGCTTTGGCGGCTTCCCCGGCGGCTATGGCGGATATCGCGGCGGCGGCGGAGGCAGTGCCAGTGCATCCGCTTCAGCATCGGCTTCAGGTGGTGGTGGTGGCTTCTATGGCCGCTAGGAACCATTAGTTAACTCCATTTCGTAGTCTTAAGTTTAAGTTGCTAAATAAAGTGAATGTTAGAGTAAAGTTTTGCTGCTGCCAGACGCTACTTTGTTATATACCCTGAGTCCATTGAAATTGATTAAAAAGGGAATATTGATTTTGTGAAATTGAATAAAACATTGAGCAGGCTTTACCGACATCATATCTGCACAACCGTGAGCCACATGTCCACAAGGGTATTTAAACTTCGGCGTGCCAAAGATAGCTGTTATTTTTGCTTTCTTTTGTCTTAGACATTTTTGCGGCTGTCTGGCGCAAGTTTTTACTATATGGATGCTTTCTTTTGGGCACTGGCATTGCTGGTGTGGCATGGAATGGAATTCCATCATAAGTTGGTGTCAAGTTTTGCACTTGAAAACAAAACAGTTGCCTCTGTGTGTATATGAGTGTGTGTGTGTGTTGAGGTGCATTTAGTAAGGAACTTTTCATGAACAACCCACAAGCATATTTAAAGCGGAAAAAATAAAAGTTTGCAGCGGCTGCTGGCCAAAATGAACTTTCACTTTGCTCCCGCAGCCCCAACAGAGTTGACACACATTTTTTAACCCAAATGGGAGCCAACAGCATCAGAACAAACACGAGCACAAGGCAGCTATGTGAACACTTGCCGGATACAGCGTTATCCTTGCTGCAATGCTCCATACACTCATGGGATGCTTTTGTTAGGTTCGTGTGTTTTTGGCCAGGCTCCAACTAAGCATGTAATATGGCAAATATATTTGTAATTTCTTAAATATTTTTCCCGCTTTTTGGTAGCGCCTAAAAATGTCCGCAAGCAGTTGGAACAGTTGAGTGGACTCAACTTGTTGTGTCTTATAAACTTATTCAGAGCTAAAAGTTTTCGTCGAAACAGCAGGCAAGTTGGTTCAACGACTGCTGCTGCATCATTAAAACTTTTGGCCTGTCATCTTTTATTGCATTGCCGGCCCAAAGTTTGTCCGTGTCCAGGACTCACATACGCAGCATTCACAATGCTCCTGCCATATTGTTATTTTGGAATTTATGCGCAGGACAACGACAACGACGACAAAATGCAAGTCAAGCCATTCAGAATGCTCTTACGTTCGACTCCATGTTGCACTGATGACCACACCCGGTCACGGCTTGGCCACCAGCTGTGGGCTATTCAAAATGTCGCGGCGTTACCATTGAGGTCCGTCCAGGTCGGCCATTGTGCTGGCTCTCATTCTTGGCTTCTGCATTCAAGTGGCCCCAGCTCCTCTTCGCCTTTCAAATTCGTAATATAATAACGCGCTTATGTCCTTTCAGCATTTTATGATGCCTGGCTGTCGTGCTATCTGCGAGCCCGCCAATAAGAAACCCAGACTAATGACGACTGCCTGGCCAGCGCCTGCATGTTATGTATGGGACAAATGGAATGGCCTCGAGCTGGACGCACAAAAACGAGAAAGAACCGTCGACGTCTTAATATGCTCGCAGAGTTTGCCTACGATATATTGCAAAATCGGGAATGTTTTCTATAAGTCCATATAGCCATATGATATGGCCCATGTTTTATAATGATATCAAGGACACTAAAAACCTTATTTTATGAAAGAATAGTCGATCGATCCTTACGGTTCAAAAAGGCGGACAGAGAGACTATTTTACATAGAAAAAGAAAGATGGACACGGCTGTATCGAATCAGTTATTGACACTAATTAAGAATTTATATATGTGATGTGTTTTTCTTTGCATTACAAATCGCATGATAAATTTATAATACTCGCCACAAAAGTATTAACATTGTACAGAGTACAACGATTTTTTGCAACAAAGACAGTCAGGGGCTCTAAAATTTTGTAAAGGCGTGTCTATGATCAGAGCTGGCTTAATTTAAGGCCGATTCAGTTTGAGCTCGATATTTATGCGACATGTACGCATCTGTCTGTCAACGCACGTCAGAGACATCAATTTTTGGGATTGATAAGATGTTGGTGATATTTTTAAATTACTGCCAATGCATGGGGCGACAAGCAAAGGGTGGATCCACCAGAGGGTGCAGTTCTATAAACAGTTCGCCTAAAATATGTCAATCGAAATGTAAATCATTGCGTAATTTGCATTTTGAGCATTTGCTTCAATTGAATGACGATGCTGACTTTGTTGTTGTTGTTGTTTCTGCTGCTGGCAACACGTGAATTATGGTGGCAATTTTGACAATTGCCAAGCTCCGGGCCACGCCTACCACCCAACAGCACCGCATCCGGTACTTGGGCGTATGTGTATATGTGTGCGAGTGCGTATGCATTGTGTAACTTGAGCCCTCCTCACGTGCACATAAATCGTTGCCCTTGTTATCCAACATAATTGTGTTGACATGTGAATGCTAATTTAAATGGATTTTAGTAGATTTTCAATCCGATTTTCATCTGTTAAGTAAGTACTTACTTAACACAAACGAAAAACAGCTCAGTCTGTGCAAGAACACAAACTAGTTCCAAAACTATGCCTACCTCACAGTACAGTCCAACAAAACGAACTAAGCATTCAATGAACTAGAGAATAACGTAAGGAACGTGTTTCATAGATATACTAAACATCACACTAAGCTCTAACAAAAAGAGACTAGCCTCAAAGTCCAGTCTGAAAAAACATTCATACAAACAAAAAGAGCTAATTCCAAAAATACACTAACCTCGAAAGTATAGTACAAAAAAACTTGGCTTTCAATTTAAAAGTTTGTCTGGTAAGAAGAGTTAAAAAGTCCATGTAATGTAATTTGGACACGTTCGATAACGAAAGGAATTAGATTTGCATGCAGCGCTTTGTAAAAATGAATTTGTTGCGGAAATTATGTTGTGATTTATTTTATTTCATTTTATTTATGCCACGGCGTTGCTCACCTGGGTCTCAGCCAAAAACGAACATTAAAATATATACAAATATGTATAAATAGTATGTACATAAGTTTGTGTGTGTGTGTGTGTGTGTATAACATAACTTTTCTCACGTACATGCTGAGCAGATGTGCATACGCCAAAAAGTATGCAACAGCAAAACGTGATTTCGTTTTAAAATTTCAACGCTTTGCTGCTGTCAAAGGAAAATTTATTTGCGAAACGCATTCATTTGGAAATTATCGAGCAGGAAATTATTGGCTTCTACACCACCCCGGTACCCTTTATTGTTTTTTTTTGCAGTGCCTGATGCTACAAAATAAAAAATATTGTAAATATCGCAGTAAAGCAAAACGTGAGCGTGAAATTTCCACAATAGCAATTTTCTTAGCGTTTTCCTCAATTCACTTGTATCGGAAAAACTATTAATGAGTGTTTAGGGAGCCAAATGGCACTGGAGAGCAATCTCACATAACTCAAATCAAGAATACTAAGGGCATGTCATGTCCACAAAAGAATTGAGACTTATTGTTCGTTTAACAAAACAAATACTTAAATAATGTTATAAACCCAAATATGTTAGTTAGAGGGCATTCATTATTTAATTTTATAGACAACTGCTCTATAGCTTAGGGACAGTCCCTCATTACCAGATGAAATTGCAGCAACAGTATAGAATAACACACAATGGCGCCCAGCATTTGGAACCAGAATTTCCTGGTCTCTTTATAGAGGCCAAAAGCCCAAAAACGTATCCTCGAAGTACTTGCATAGAGTAAATAGACATTCAGCTGGACATAAGCCTTTTCAGCCACCTCCTGAAACCAATAGCCTTCACTTACGGCATCATAAGGAGAGCTCTGGTACTTGATCGCCAGATCACACATGTCATCCAATTGGAAAAAGTCAATCAGACGTATCCAAAAGATGAATGTGCCATAAACGAGCAGATACAAATTGGCATCAATGCCAAAGTAGAAGAGCATACTTCAATACCAATTGCACTAGAGGTGAAATTTCAGAAGCGCGCTGCCTGTTCAGACACAGAGTGCAGCGTCCCAGCAAGGCGTGCAGAGCCCACAACCTATGCAACTCGGCCAGGTGTACGCTATTTGGCTTTCTCGCATGCGCTGATCGAATTATTTCTTTCAGGTGGCGATTTACATGTTGATAGCAACATGCTAAGCTCCACAGAGCCGGAAAATATCGTTGGGTGGCAATAACTGGAATATTCATGGCATTGCCGTAAAAAAAGTTGCCTATTAAAGCCTTCCACCTTGTCTCATGGGGCAGCAGCAGGCCATGTCGCTCCACCTAAGCAACAATACGCTCCACATTCACCAGAACGCTGTCCCGTCTGGCACGCGATATTACAGTATAGACTATGGTAACATAGATTACCGCGTTCAGTATATAGCTGGTGGATGTGATAAAATTCGGTCACCAGCTGACCAACTCAAGGAATCATGCTACCATACAGAATAACAGGGGCAATGTTAAAATCCCAAAAGAATTTATGAGCAGGGCATAGCGACGTGTTAGCCAGGTCTGGCGGAATCTGCCGGCCACCAGCCTGTACGAGGCAACGCCCAGGAGTAGAGCGTAATTGTGGTACCACTGTAGAAGTCAGATCTGAGTATGGTTTTCCTTGATTTTGTCACCCCTCCGTACGATTAATTACCTAATGTGCTGCTGTCTATGCCGTCAGCTCGTCATGAATATCCCAAGCCAATTATAATATTTTGTATTCACAAATTTATTGTTCACTTTTCGCTTTTATATTAAAAGAGACTAAAAAGAGATAGAGTAGCCTAATACCTGCTCGGCCTTACCATCAGTTGCACACGTTTTAATGACGCTGTGTGCTGCATAGTCAATCTATATATTTGTATTTTAAATTAGTTCGGTTGTAGCTTATATTTGTATACATTTAAATAGCTGGTAAATTCCAGCCTTGCCTAGTCAAAGGTCTTACTGCTGAGCGTCCGTCACTCAGGACAAAGACTTTTCTAAATATATAGAAATGATAACTCATCTTGTACCACCAGCCAGCCACCTGTGAACTTTTCAGCACAGTTTTCTGCATGGTGATCGTTATCACGATCTCGTGACGAAAACTTTTGCCCCGCATGTTCTCTCAAACAGTCGGTAGCATCTCCGGAGTATTTGCCTAATGTTTTCATTTTATAGGCTTCCTTTTCGTTCTCTATAGCAAACCAATCATACTTAGCAAACCTGTGTTGTCCCTTGAAGTCCTTCATGGTTATGATTAATTCCTGTACCACCACTTTCGTCATGAAATGCAGTTTTTCGAGCCCTATAAAAAAATCGCCAGTAGCATTGCCAAATCCTTTTTTAATAGTCCTTCCAAAACTGCCATCCTCACGCCTCAAGACCAGTGTCCATGCTCCGCCCTGTGTCCTCATCGCATCTAACTACTTATAAACGGATGCAAGCTATAGCAAGGTACGAGAATCTGATAAACGCCACTCCGACGACTCAAATCCGCTGAACACCGATATGTATTTAAAATCAGCACAGATCGCACATGAATTAAAAAACTGAGTGGTGAGCAAATGAATTTAAATATGGCTATAGCTTTACCAAACAAGTGCTGATAAGGAAAATATAGTCACAATTCCCTGATGTTTATTGAAAAAATATGCCGTTATCATCCTCCCAAAATGCACACACATGTGTAATACATAAAATATTTTTAGAAATTATATAATATTTATTTAAGCTGAATACTATATAAATTTTATATTAAAAACTGGTCTCGCAATTCTCATTGTGGCTCATCTTATATGTCTTATCATCATTTGCACATTTTTCAATGAGGCATTATGGCCCGTAAGTAGATACCAATTTATGCCTTTTCCATATGTGGTATCATTATATTTTCCCATTAGATTACTGAAAAAATATTAATATGTATGCTAATTTTTGGGTATCAAGGAAATACCAACCTTTGGTGACATTCTTTGTACCACCAGCCGCCTGTATACATTTCAGCACAGTTGCCGTTATTTTTATCGTTATCTTTATCGCGTGCTGAAAATTTGATTCCTAGATGTCCTCGTAAGGAATCTCCAGCATCTCCGGAGTATTCGCCTAATGTATTCAAAGCATAGAAATCTGTTTCACTTCCGATCGCAAATCGTTCATATTTTGCAAACTTCTTTCTGCCAGAAAAATCTTCCATGGCTATGAGCAGTTCTTGGTTTAGGTCTTTGGTCAGAGCATACAGTTTATCCAAACCTATAAAGAACTCGCCATTGACGTTTCCAAAGCCATGTTTATAGTCATTCCAATGGCGAAAGAAATTAACACTTCCATCCTCACGCCGCAGAATGACAGTCCAGCCGCCATTCTGTATATCCTCATTACAACTGACTAAAAACGGATGCACACTATAGGCTGGTATTACAATCTCATAAACACCACTACGCCGACTCAGTGCTGTTGCCTCCGCACAACTCCCCGGGAACTGAGGTGGCTGCAAATTGCCTAACACCAATTTGTCAATTTTCGCCGTAAGTTCAGCGAATAGTTTCGACTGTTCTAGTCTAAAAATATGTACTATTTTGTGGATATTACATAAAATATCAACCTGGAATACTTACTGCAATGCGTCGATCTTTGAGTGCAGCAACTTGCTGCTAGGGTCTATAATTTGAAAATGTATTTCCGCCGTATGTCCATACTTAATTGTTAAGTTGCCCTGTTTTCCAAGATTGTGTACATTATTCTCTTCACACCTATACACTGATACGTGTACTACAAATATTATGCAAATAATTTTGAGCAGCATTTTAGCAATAACGATTGATTAATGAATCTCTCAAAACTGACGAAAATGTGCTAAAAGCGAGCTTATTTTAACAAAAATTGAAGCTTATCAGCATACTTATTTCTTTGCTCAGTAAAGTCCCCGTTGATTATAAGTAGATTTATATATATAATATGTTCAGTACTTGTTGTTAATTTGTCCAATACAAACAAATTAATATTTTATGAGCATTTTAACACTTGTTGATCCCTTTAACAGGTAACGCAGCCACCTGGAACACCCTTTATCTCACAAATAGTGTTAAGTAAACTATTTTGCCTGAAATGTGTATAAAAGGGAACGCCTTTGCCTATTAACATCATTCGTTCTTGGAAATCCGAACCGTCAACATTTCTCATCCAATGGAAAGCCCACTGTCATTTATGCAGATCGATGTAGGCTATATTATAGTGCTTATTCTGGGGCTTACTGTTCTGGACTATCTGATTGATCTTTGGCCAGCTTACAATATTGGGTTGAGCAATAAAACACCAACTTCTGTGACCATAGCCAATTGTAGCAGTAAATACTATACTGTTCCAAGGATGTCAAGCTGGAAATGTATAGGCAAGGATATGAGCTACGGCCGTGAACCACAGACGCCCATGAAATATCTTAGCTCAGAGCAGCGTGTAAGGCTTATATCGGGTGTTCGACGAAGACTTGATAAACAATTTTAAAGTACTCAATTTTCAGATGTACCCTTTTGAATCGTTGTAATAAAATAAATTTAAATGTTGAAGATTATGTGTTTTATTTATAGACGACTTATGATTTTTGACAAAAGAATAATTGCACATTTAACATTTTACAAAATTTAACGGTTTCTTGTCGTACAATCAGCTTGGCATTCTCCTCACATATCGATATATCGATATATGTTAAGCGTAACAGAACATGTTAACCTTAACATTTTTGTTGTTATAGCAAACTGTTTTAGATGGAAATGTGACCTGTGGCGGGATTGTACGCAGCTAAACCGTGTGTGTTTATTTTCAAAACAATATTTTTAAACATATACATATATGCAAATATAGTATAGATGAAACATTCTTTTTCGATGCAGAAAATTCTTCGTCTGACATTGCAGCACACACGATTAATGGCCAGCTTTTCACAAGTAATCAACCCGATGACAGGCCAAAACACATGGCAAGAGCGTGGCGATGACTACGACTACCATCAGGAGGTGGCAAATGCTGGCTTTGGTGACATGCTGCACGACTGGGAACGCAACCAGAAGTACTATGCGGCATTGCGAAAGACAATCGCAGCCATGCGCAAGGCGGGTAAACAAGTCCATGTGCTGGACATTGGCACCGGCACTGGCATATTAGCCATGATGGCGCTGCGGGCTGGCGCCGATACCGTGACAGCCTGTGAGGCCTTCATGCCGATGGCGAACTGTGCGGCACGCATTCTGACTGCGAATGATGCCGCACAGGTGAGGCTCATACGCAAACGCTCGACGGACATTCAAATGGGCATCGATATGCCGCACAGAGCCAATTTGCTGGTGGCCGAGCTGCTGGACACTGAATTGATTGGCGAGGGTGCAATTGGCATTTACAATCATGCGCACCAGGAACTCCTCACCGAGGATGCCCTGTGCATACCCGCACGTGCCACCTGCTATGCTCAGGTGGCTCAATCGCCGCTGGCGGCGCAATGGAACAGTTTAAAAGTTCTGCCCAATCTAGATGGCGACATTTTGCTGCGCCCACCAACGCAATTACTGGAGTGCCGCGGCGAGGCCGCTCTGCACGATGTGCAGCTCTCCCAGCTCCCACCCAATTCATTTCACACTCTTACTGAGCCCGCACAGATCTTTCAGTTTGACTTTCAGCGCAAGCAGCCGCGCGAACAACAGCGGGAGCATGTGCTACGACTTCAGCTAAGCAAGCCGGGCAGCGTTGAGCTAATCTTCTACTGGTGGCAAATCGAGCTGGACGATGCCGGCGAGCAGCTGCTTAGCTGTGCACCCTATTGGGCCCATCCGGAGCTGCAGCAACTGCAGAAAAATTGTAAAGATGCAGACCGGCCGCTGCCCAATATTGTGCCCTGGCGAGATCACTGGATGCAGGCCATATACTACATACCCAAACCGCTGCAGCTGCAGCAGGCTGGCGAACAGTTCTGGCTAAGATGTTACCATGACGAGTACTCGCTGTGGTTTGACGCACACAAGGAACAGCCCGAGCAGCCGGCGCGGCGTCATAGCTGCAGCTGTGACCTGCATATGACCTACACTCGCAATCGCATCGGCCAGCTTAATCAGGGCACTAGAAACAAGCGCTACCTGGCCTACCTGGAGCAGGCGGTGCAGCAGGCAAAACCTGCACACGTACTGGTCATGGGCGATGGCTGCCTGCTCGGACTTGCCAGCTCTGCTTTGGGTGCCTGCAGTGTACGTTGCCTAGAACCCCATCGATTCTCGCGCCGCCTGCTCGAGTCAGTTGCCAAGCACAATAAATTGAAGAACGTCAGATTTGTGGAGAGCCTGCAACAGCTGGAGCCTGAGGAACTAAACACCATAACACACATATTCGCCGAACCATATTTTCTGAATGCTATCCTGCCGTGGGATAACTTTTACTTTGGCACATTGCTGTTGCAGCTGCAGCAACAGCAGAAGCTGTCCGAGTCTGTTGAAATCTCGCCTTGTGCGGCTCGCATATATGCGCTGCCCGTGCAGTTTCTGGATCTGCATAAGATACGCACGCCCATTATTAGCTGCGAAGGTTTTGATCTGACGCTCTTCGACGAAATGGTGCAGGTAAGCAATAGTTTAATATATTTGACTAGTCATCTCAGTAACAAATAAAATGATGTATCCATTTCAGCGATCAGCGAAACAGGCCCTGTCCCAGGTGGAGGCGCAACCGCTCTGGGAATACCCTTGCCGTGCTCTTGCAGAGCCGCAGCTGCTACTCAACGTCAACTTTGCCAACTTTGGCGTGGAACAGCATAACCAGGGCTGTTTGGAGCTAACAACGTGAGTTGCCCTAATAAGCTGATACAAAAGAGTCTATGCCCTAATCTCTGTGCCATACTATTACCAGCAAGGGAAACTGCAATGGCATTGCGTTGTGGGTGGACTGGCAGCTGGCACCGAACAACAGCTCCAAATCAATTGTCAGCAGTGGACCTCTTGAACCTGTTGTGCCCGGTCAATTCGTCAAGTGGGATATGTTTGTGCGTCAGGGCGTGCACTTCACCAGCCAAACGGATGACCAAACCCACCTAAACTGGAGTACAACGTTCAGACCGCTGCTAGGCGAGCTGAATTTTAACTTTTCGCTGCAAGCGAATCCCGAAGAAACCAAATAAAAAAAAACCGATTTCAGCACAAGAATTTAGACAAGACATGGGAATACATCGAAAATATTAGCAGTTTCAGGACTTGGGTATCTCCTGCTCCATGCGGGTGAGTACAATATTGCGATCAGTCTGGGCACTTGGATTCGTCACTTTCAGTCCATACTCGCCGCCCTTAAGACGCAGACGCAAGTCCAGTGCACGAATGTCTGTCATCAACGAGTGTTGCTTGTTTTCTAGATCCACATCGATCTTCTGGGCATGATCCGATAGCAAATTGAAATTGGCCTTGGCGTCATCGATTTTAGCCTTGAGCAAACGACGTATTTCGCGTAACTTCTCAACCTCCGTGCAGAGCAGATCATGTGCATGATCGAGGCACAGCTCCATGCCACTACGCTGTGCCCGATTGTCCAGACGCGTCTCAGCCAGCTTCAATGAATCCGATTTATCACGCAGCGCATCCTCCAGCGTCTTAATCTCGCACACAGCACTCTCCATTTCTTCCTTCATCTTGAGCTGCTGCCACTCCAGCTCGTTACGCGCCCGCTGAGTCTCAAAGATGCGCTTACGTATGGAGTGCTCCGCACGTTCCTGTTGCGCCTGCAACATGTTACGGGCCTTCTCACGGCACACGAAGAGCGCCTCACGTATAGCTGATGTATCAGCCAACTCATTTTCGGCCAGCTGTTTCATGTTCTTCACATGGCCCAGCCAGGCTTCATAGGAGCAACAGCTGCAAACATTCAGAATTCAAAGTTAACCCAGAAGGCAAAATCCGATATCATGGTCTTACTTCTTGGGATTACGCAAGGGATCCGGCTTATAGGACAATGTGGCTGAATTACGGTCTAACGCAAGTTGCACATTGTCAAGATCCACTGCCTCTATTTTGTTCTCAATCTCCATGCCAATTTTGTAACGCACCTCCTCCAAGCGTGTCAACTTCTCCCATGCCTTCTGACAACGGTCCGCTAACAATCGCTGATTGTTCTCCAAAACGTATAGTTCGTTCTTGATCTCCTTGTCCGGCTCATCATATGTCATCTCGGAGCCGACGCGGCTATCACGCATGGTGAGCACCTCGCTCATTACAGATATGGGCGCAGTCAGTGCGTCCAGCTCACGCTCGGTCAAAGCCTTTTCCTCTTGCAGCGATTTAATTTCGAGTTCAATGCGCTCAAAGGTCTTGGAGATAACCTCACGCCAGCTATTCAGCTGTGCAATACTATCACACACAAAAGTCAGTGGCAGTGTCTATAAGGATTCACTCAACTCACCGATCAGTCAACGCCTCATTCGTTTCATAGTTCGCCCAGTCACCCTCGATGCGCGTCTCATTCCGAAGCGTACGGGAGGAATGACGCAAGGCGAAGGCGTCAGCACGACGGGAATCGGCCACATTTCGCAGACGAGCAACTCGTGCATTCCAGTCAGCCAGAGAAATATGCTGCAGTGGTTTTTCCATAATTACCACCGAATGAAAAGCCATTTTAATGCGATGTGTGTATTCCTTTTGAAATCAATTTTTATTTTATAGAAAAACAATATTTTTGCTCTTTTTCACGGTATTTGTGTTCACAACGAAAACACAACAGAAACTGATGGAATTTTTCAATTTTCATGTCATGTCAATTTTGTTTATGCGATGGCTACTAGATTACCAAGGTGTTGCCTTCAAGCTTGTTGCCAGGCAGTGACGGGGCTATTGAAAATTCGACCTGCAAGTGGGGAAAAATATTGGTCTTAGTTGGTATGAAAAACAACTTCATAAGTCCGCTTGCCGAACTTGTCATTAGAAACAGAAATAATTTCAGTACAATTTGATATATGCTTTTAATCTTATTTCTCTTAATATATTAAATCGGACAAGTTATAATAGGCATAATATTATTTAGTTTGGGTAGCATTTATTAAGAATACTCAGTCAACAGTTAAATGATTTCATGAAGTAGATTATCAAAGATCGCTTGAGTAAACCTTTGAGGACTGTTGTCCAATTTCAGTTCCTTCGATTGAGGATAATCGCTGTTGATCTATAGAACAATTCGAAAGTTCCTTGTGACATCGTATTACCTTAAGGTCTAAATTAGAAGTTAAATGTAGCCTTGTATTCAATTCATTTCTAGGCTTGTTGCCCTGATCGATTACAAATTCATCGAATGTACAAATATTATAACCCAGCTCTAAGACTTGGGAATCAAATCCTGCGTGTTAGTGAGTAAAATATTGCGATCGGTACCAGTACTCGGATTAAAGACTTTCGGTCCAGTTTCGCTTTCCTTAAAGGCCTGCCGTATTTGTAACGCTCGTTTGTCAGTCATCAGTGCGTGCTCCTTCTTTTCCAGATCCGTAGCGATCTTTAGGGCATGTTCCTCAAGTAAATTGTAGTTTTTCCTGGACTCTTCGATTTTCTCCTTGAGACAACGGTGAATTTCACGTTGCTTCTTTACCTCGAAGCAGAGCACATCGTGTACATGATCCAGGCAGAGCTCCATATTCCGGCGCTGTGCCCGATTTTCTAGGCGCGTCTCAGCCAACTTTAAACTATTTGTCTTATCACACAACGAATCCTCCAACGCCTGAATATCAATCGCAGCATTCTTCAATTCATCATTCATCTTGTCCATTTGAAATTTCAGCTCGTTGCGTGCTCGCTGAGTTTCAAAAATGCGTTTCCGTATGACGTACTCGGTGCGCTCCTGTTGAGCTTGTCGAATGCTACGGGCCTTCTCACGGCTCACAAATAAGGATTCTCGCAGCGCGACCGTGTCGGCCATTTCGTTCTCGGCCAGAAACTTGATGTTCTTCGTATGTTCCAGCCAGCCCTCGTATGTGCAACATCTGCAAGCAAGAGTTTAAATTTGTAATTGCCTTTTAATTTGGGAGCCAGGCAAGATTAAGTACAAAAGTAAATGCCTGCATCAAGTCAACTAAAACGCGTTAAACTTGCGCAATTACATCCACAAAATCGAAGACATCATTCACTTTACTTTATCACTTACTCTGTGGGATAACGCATGGAATCCGTCTTGGACGATATTCTTGTGGAATTGCGATCTAGTTCGCGCTGTTTCCTTTCCAGATCCACTGCCTCTATTTTGTTCTCAATCTCCATGGCTATTTTGACACGTACATCCTCAAGACGTGTCAGCTTTTCCCATGCCTTCCGGCAACGATCCGTCAACAATCGCTGATTGTTCTCCAACACGTAAAGTTCCTTCTTTATCTCGTTGTCTGGCTCATCGTATGTTATCTCAGAGCCCAAGCGGCTATCGCGCATGTTGAGCATCTCGCTTATCACCATTATGGGTCCCGAGAGTGCATCCAGTTCGCGTTCCGTCAAAATTTTCTCTTGCTCTAATGCGTGAACTTCGTTCTGTATGCGTTCATAGGTCTTCGATATGATTTCGCGCCAGCTAGTAAGCTCCAGAATTCTGCAAATATGCAAGTATCAAACACATACGATTTCTTACGTAATAAAGGAACTTACCGATCCGCCAATGCCACATTCGACTCGTAGTTAGCCCAGCTATCCTCGATGCGCGTCTCATCGCGGAGCACTCGGGATGAGTTACGCATGGCAAAGGTATCAGCGAGTCGGGCAGTCGCCACATTTCGCAGACGCCCCACTCGCTCATTCCAGTCGGAAAGTGAGATGTGCTGCAAGGGTTTTTCCATAGTAACCACCGAATTGAAAGCCATTCTTAATTCAATATGTAATCTTTTCGTATAATAATATATTATGTAAAATCTTTAATCTTTTATGTTTGTGTACTCTGTGAAGGGCACGAAGGGAATGAATATATTTTCGATTCGGTTTGTTGGAACGTTGTATATATACTTATGCAATGGCTACTAGATCGGCAATGTGTGTCCTTTAGACCATTGTTAATAGCAACGTTACCATTAAAAGCTGTTGCTAGGCATTGACTTAATGAAGCAGTCGATTGGGGCTGAATTCTTTGAACTTTAGGAATATTTTGATAATAAAAGAGCAAACAATATCAGGGATGAAAATCCCAACAAGAAAGTTATCAAGCTTGATTAAGGTTCGATGAAACTTTTATCAAGCTTAAAATATTTCAAGCGGCACATATTTATACCCTGAACTCGTTAAAAATGGGTATAAGGGTATATTGTATTTGTGCGAAAGCCAAATGTATGTAACAGGCAGAAGGAAGCATCTCCGACCCCATAAAGTATATATATTCTTGATCAGCATAAATAGCCGATCTAGCCATGTCCGTCTGTCTGTCCGTCCGTCCGTCCGTCCGTCCGTCCGTCCGTCCGTATGTATGAACGCAAGGATCTCAGAACCTATAAGGACTAGAGACTTTTAGAAATTTTAGATGTAGGTGCTCCTAGCTCCCGCGCAGATCGAGTTTGTTTCCGATAATCGATAACTTACTCAGCTTCCAAGCAATCGATAAAAATCGATATCGATATCTTGTTTTTTGGGCAATTTTGGTAAATAATAAGATCTAGTCACCAAACTTGACATATAGCTTCTAAAATAGAATATATATATGCATTTGATGTTGGAAGAAGAGGGTTCAGGGTATCCCATAGTCGGGAGCTCCCGACTAGAACCTCTTACTTGTTTCACATAGAATTGAGCTATATATCCAAAAGCGACAAACGTAAATTGTTTCGGAAGTAAAGCAAACCATTTTAAAAAAGATGGTTCGCTTAATGGTCAGCATGAAATTATATATAAAAATATTTAATTTCCAACATTTATTGTTGGCACTTTATTGAAACAATAGGAATAAAAAATGGTACCATACACTCTTTCATTTTTTTGCAGTAATATTCTCTGAGTGGGTGAGTTCTATATTTCGATCAGTCTGAGGACATGGATTGTGCGTCTGTATTCCAGCGTCATCATCCCAAAAACGCTGCCGCAACTCGACAGTTTTTTTGTCAGTAATTATTGCGTGCTGTTTTTTGGCCAGATCGTCCTCGATCTTATTAGCATGATTCGATAAAAGATTGAAATTGGCCCTAGATTCGTTGAGCTTCTCCATAAGACAACGCTGGATTTCGCGCAGCTTTTGAACCTCTAAGCATAGAACTTCGTACACTTCGTCCAGACACAGTTCAGTGGAGCAACGATATTTGCGATTCTCAAGGCGAGTCTCAGCCAACTTTATCCTATTTGTCTTGTCATTCAGCGCATCCTCCATATCTTGTATCTCACAATTAGATGCCTTTAAGTCGTCCATCATCCTAAGGCGCTGCCACTCCAGCTCGTTGTACGCCTGCTGGGTTTGAAAAATTCGAAGGCGCAAATAATGATTGGTGCGCTCCTGTTGGGCTAGCAGCATGCTACGGGCCTTTTCACGGCACACAAATAGTGATTCCCGTATGCCAGCTGTGTCGGCCGTTTCGTTCTCAGCCATCTGCTTCAAATTGTGAGTCCACGTCAGCCAATTCTCGTACGAGCGGAAGCTGTAATCAACATTAATTAATTTGATCCGTTGTCGTTTGCTTAAAGAAGCTTACTTTTTGGGCGCAAGCGTCGGATCCACCGTAAAGGATATGGAATCCGAATTACAATCTAGAGCCCGTTGTGTTGTGTCTATGTTTACAGTTTCTGATTTGTTTCGCAGCTCGCTTTCAACCTTAAAGCGCACTACTTCCAGACGCGACAACTTCTCCCATGCATTCTGGATGCGATCTGACAGCAACCGCGCATTGTTCTCTAGCAAATAGAGTTCATTCAATAACTCCTGGCCGGCCCGATCGTAGGTCAACTCCGAAGTAACTCGATCATCGCGCACAAAATGCATCTCTCTTAAAAGCGATAAGGGGCCTGCCTGCCACTCCAGCTCATGTTCCGCAGCCTTCCTCTCCGACTCCAGCGCATGGATCTCCCGCACCAAGCATTCAAATACCTTGGAAATAATATCTCGCCAGGTTTTCACTTCGATAACTCTGGCACCCAAAATATGTTAGTCACAGGCAAATCATAAGGACTCTGACAACAACCTACCGAGCATCCAGCGCGTTGTTCGACTCATAGTTTGCCCAATCACACTCGATGTGAGACTGATTCCTGAGCAGCCGGGATGAACTACGCATGGCCAAGGCATCAGCACGGCGTGCAATTGCCACATTTCGCAGACGATCCGTGTTGGAATTCCAATCGGACATTGAAATGTGAGGGACCGGCTTCTGCATGGTTGTTATCAAACGAAAAGACATTTTAATAATTGTATGTAAAATGTATCCTTGGTGGCAACAATGTATATAGTATATATATTGTATATTTTGTATATTTTTATATATTTTATGTCTTTGAAGTGTTTTGTGTGAATGGAATGTTCTCACTGAAAGGGTAAAGTGGCTTCATGTGCTGGCCTACTAGATCTTACCTTTTTTGCCTATTGGCGAGATTTAAAAAAGTGAAATTATTTCCTGACTGGCCCCATTAAAGTTTTCAATAATATACGCTATATCATCCAAAAGGGTTTTAAATGTAAAATAAGGCAAAAAAAAAACAAATAAATAAAACGTCTTTTTGAAAACTTAAAAAATATGTAGCCCTAAATATCGATTTATTTTTTTTTTTGCGCCATCATTAAACAGATGTTTGTTATCGATATATGCTTGTCACGTCTGCGCGATATTTATTTAAGTAATTGCCATCACCAACAACTGCTGCTGTTTACAGTTTTTTAGGCTGAAAATCGCTTAAAAAGGACATTTACAGCTATTTAAGAGTGTGCGTAGGCGACGCTTTGTGTATTTAAGGTCAGCACCAATTAAAAAACGAACTGCACGGTGTGAGCAACGGGCACACGGGTGTTACGCTCCTAGCTGCAGTTAAGGTGAAGGACAACAAAGGAGCCAAGGACAGGACGCCACGCAATGGCCACGTGCAATCGAAATCTGAATGATAACTGTGACAATACGGCAACAACAACATGCCTCACCAAATGCCCTCCACTTGCTGTAAGCCTCAATGTATTGCCCGACGAGATACTCGAGTTTATATTCACCTATTTGCCGCCCTATGGCGATCTGGAGCACTGCAGCCTGGTCTGCAAGCGTTGGCAACTGATTGTGAAGAGTAAGTGCGTTGCAGAGTATAATGCCATAATAATCCAAATAATTTATACTCCAGATCTTGTGCGCCGCTCACAACTAAATCTGGAAAAGGGCCTGGCCGACTTTCGGCTGCGCTGGGAGGTGTTCTCACAACAGACGGCGGCCTCTTTGGAAGCAAACTGCCCGAGCATACCAACGGGTATGCCCATGCCTATTATAGCAGGACGCTTTGCACACTCGGCAGTGCGGCTAGGTAACTCGATGTATGTCTTTGGTGGCGGCTCCTCGTCGGACACAACATTTAATGATCTGTGGCGCTTCGATTTAACACATATGCGCTGGTCGCGTCCACTTGCGACGGGTACATATCCCTCACCCAAGGGCAGCGCTTCCATGGTGGCCTGGCGGGATAAATTAGTGCTGTTTGGCGGCTGGCGTTATCCCTCGTTACATCCACCGTATCAGCCGTGGTGCCTGTTCGATGAGCTACACTACTATGATCTGCCCAAAGACCGCTGGCTGGCGCGCAACTCACTTCCATGCCCACCGCCCATGGCAGGTCATTCGGCCAGTGTGCATGGGAATAGCATGATTGTGTTTGGCGGCTATCAGATAAAGGATGACGTCAATGTCAACTCTAATGATACCTGGGTGCTGGATCTGGATGAGCAGCGATGGTGGCAGCCAATCTTTGTAGGCAACACGCGACCTGCGCCGCGTTACGGTCAAATTCAGGTGGAACTCGATAAGCAGCATCTACTCATCGTTGGCGGTTGCGGCGGCGCCAATCGGGTTTACACAGATGCCTGGCTGCTGGACATGACGCGTGATGCCTGGTGTTGGAAGCAGCTGAACGTACGCAACAAACACTTTGGCGCCGTCCACATGTGGTGCAATCCTGGCTGCAGGGTTAATAACTATTTGGTTGTGGTGGGCCCATCGCCCAAAATGCCCCTTGACTTTCAGATAATGAAGCAGAGCCGTGTGCCAGCTGTGGGCGGCAACGCATTACGTTTTGCTGGGCTAGGCCAGGTGCCGGCACCGCCACCGCCGTTCTACCAACAACAACAGCAGCAGCCCGGGCAGCGAGTACCACTGCCGGAGCGTAGACCAGGCGCCATGCTGCCTGAACAGCATCAGCGTGGCAACAATGGACGTTTCGGTGCTGCCGCCGCCTTGCCACCACAGGAGCAGTATTTGGCCAACAGGCGGGCCATACTGGACCAGAACATGCAACAGGCGCAGCAATTTATGCATAACAACAATGTCAACAATAACAACAACAACTACCAGCCGCGCTCTGGACGTCTTAGCGATTTGCATTCACCGCCTGCAGCCGCGCCTGCTGCAGCGACAAGTGGAGCACCTGCTGCATCTGATGGCGATGCAGATGCTGCACAGAGATTACAACGCAATCTGGCGCTGCGCTGTCGTGACAACGAGCCGCTGCTGCCCAAGCGTTTTGACGAGCACTACGAGGTGAGCGAGCCATATTAAATAAATGATTTTTTGCCATTAACACAAGAATTTACCTATTTTAGGACCCCTTTCGCATGGCCGCATTCAATTTACCCGGACGTTCACGCAGTGCATCGCGCGATCATAGCGAACGTATACGTCGCATGGAGGAGAAAATGAATGCTATACGCAACTCGCGACGCAGTGCACCCGCCCATGTGGAGCCGCAAACATTGCGAGCCCCCTCTCCGAAGCGTGTCCGATGTAATGTCCAGTCGCTGTTCGTTTGCGACATCTCTAGCTTGCTGCAGCGTGATGCGAACAGTGAGCCTGGCCTGGATTGGGTGGAGTACAAGAATTTTGGTGTTTTAAGCGGGGCACCCGATCGCCTCATACTGTCCAGCCTGATAGCGGGCAACGGGGAGCTGATATTATTTGGAGGCGTGCATAAGGAGACGCTAACGGACATCACACACCATGTGTCCAATTCCATACACTTTCTCAGTGTACCACGTGATATTATCTAAGCGCAGGCACAAGCCATACCACACACACACAAATGCATATTTAGCTAAAAATATTTCTTATAAGCCTAAGCTATTGCTACCCTTTTAATCTGCGTAACTGCATCCTTCAAATCCTTGAAATTAGTTGCTGCGTTTAGACTTTAAATTTGAGTTAACATGTAATATATTATAATTTACTCGCATGATTAAATGGGGTGAACCTTATATGGAGCTTTGTGCGGGCAATCATCTTCTGTTCACATACTTGAACAGGATCATGAAATATAGTATATGGAAAAGGATATACAAAATAGAATAAATATGATTTCACCCTACAATTACTTTATTTCGTTTTGTTAACCAACAACTAAACTATATAGATATGTATATTGTAATTTGTATATTCTAGTTCGCATTTTCGTGTACACTACTTAATTTTTAATACGAAATATTATAATTACATATGTTCTACTTCAATTTGTGCAAAACGCGGCAGGTGTTTCGGGTAGCAAAAGAGAGGAAATCAAGAAGAGAGTAAGGCATAGACCTTGGCCAAAAGTAGACGAGCACACGTGTATGAGCTGAGGGACCAGCCTCCAACGGTCGGTCATATACCAGTTTGTAAGTCACATGCCAAAGTCAAAGCCATGGCAAAGCGTCTGCAACTGGCATGAACAAGCGATAAGGTATAGCAAATCACGCAGTCAAGTCGAATCGCCATTGCTCTTACTTCCGTTAGATCCTTTAGAAAATGACAATCGGTTTGACTTGATATTGAATATATTTTTAATATACTTAATTAATTTGTAATTAATTAACTTGAAATCAGTAATATTAGTTATAGTAGATTAAAACCTTAATGTTCTCTGATTAGTCTGGTAAAAGTTAAAAGTTATGTAAATATTTTCTTTAATTTCAATATGATTTAGCTATTGTAGAAGATATTTATATGACTTTCATTATATTTGTGAATTTTTAAACAATTTGCTATTTAAATACATTTGTTACAATTCTCAAAATTTCAATAAGCCACAGCTATTGTAGAGTATATATATGTATGAGTTACAGAAATAACTTTGGCTGCAGAAGAGGCTATTAAAGGGTTCAAGGTTGCGCCTCGGCAATGCCAATCATTGGCAGCACAAAATGACGCCGCTTAATTTGTAATCTCAACTAGATGCTGGATGAGCACAGGCACATGATTCTTATTAAAGATTACAATAGAGAGAAAAAGAGAATAATGATGGGTCAGCTTAAATGGTCCCCATTTCATAAAGAGAGAGAGAGAGAGAGGCTCGACACCTGAGTGACAAACAGTAACAGTAGCCAGAGTCTACGGCTAACGCAAGAGCGCGACTGAGAACCAGAGCACCAGAGAGTATGGTCACCTTCCAGAGAGCAGCCAGAGGTAGGGGTATCGTTTGTGTTCTCCAAGCGATCAGTTGAAGGTGGCGCTTCGCGCTGAACAGTACGTGCGTCCATCAAAGCTTTAACTGCGCTCGTCGTGCAGCCGCCAGTGAGCAGCTGGCAAAATCGGTCAAGTTCAGCTCCTTTCCAGAACAAAATAATTAACTTTAAGCTCAACAAGCCTCAGTGAAAGACGCTTTCAATTCAGTTTTTCTGCCGAACTAAAGAAAAACAAAAGTTTCAACGTAGCAATTAAAATATAAATACTCAAGAACTTGTCACAGTGCCAATTATTATGCGCAGATAAAAGGTGTGCTTTAGTATCCATTGAAAATTATCAACGGAATATATTTCAAAGGTCGCTAACAAAAATTGAACAAGCAAAGGAACAACGAAACAAAAAACAACAAAAACGTGCTTATGTAAAGTTCTGGCTGTCTCGAAGCATTAGTAATTACGCTACCCGATCGCCAATCGATGCCCAGAGAATAATAAATAATTTGCGCAGCAGCTTTCGGAAATCAATAATATAATTTATAAGAATAATAAAAGGTAAATATCGCAGCTCCTCAGATTGAGTGTCAACCAATTCAATTGAATTTGCGTGCGAAGTATGAAATTTTCTCCCTCCACCGTGAAGCCATGCTGTCTAAATATTTTGCTTATACTCTACATGAGTTGGCCTTATCACTTCTTTTATAAACAACGTGGATTAGTTTTCAATGAACCAACTAGGTACTGGTTGTGTCAGTTCTTTGATAATAATTATTTCTAATTTCTTGAGCGTCCCCAACATCCATGCTGCATCATTTATGTAAACACTATAACCGGTTTTTTATAACCCGTGCGCGAAATATAATTAACGAGAGTCACACACACACCGAGCCAAGCACGGGTAATGGGCGCGACATGCCGGCATTAGAATGGTAGAACATGATTTAGTAGTATACGTAGATATATAAATATTTGAGTGTGTTATTGATAAACAAAGTATCGCATATATATGCGATTGACTGTGTTACGCCTAGCCGACGATCAAAATAAATTTCAATCTTATTTCGCCAGCACTTACGTCATGGACTCTTTAAGGAGGCTATAAGTTGATTTATGCCTAAGTAGGGGGCTTCTTATCACAAACATAGATTAGAAAACTAATATATAATCTTTGACCAAAACTTAGACACTATAAAGAGGCAAAACTCTCTAAAAAAAAAGGCTATCTAGTGATAACATGAAAAATGTGCGAATCTTAAATATCAAACATATCAATTACTTCTAATAAAGTTATATTGTTTTTTTTTTCCCCAAAGTTAGGAAGCGTAAGCATACAAAGTGTATAGTGTGTAGGGCGTGCACGTTTCGGGGTCCCCTAATTTGCTATGCAAACTAGGGGAAAGGCAGAACTCAGAGAATTTCTAAAAATTTGCTAAATGATTGATGCTGTATGGAAACTGGTTTCCTATTAGCCAAACTGTCATTAGTTTCTCCAGAACGCAATTATTATATATGTATGCATGTCTTTTTTTATGCTTTCAGATGAGCGCCGCCGCTGCTTTCGAATTGGCCGTGGCCCATCGCAAGGAACAGGCCAACGTGGGCACCTTGCTGGGCCGGCGGTACGCGGAGCTGTTGCAGGCCGAGAAACACACGGACTGTGTGTTCCATGTGTGCGAGCAGCAGCTGAAGGGACACAAGCTGATATTAAGTGCTGCCAGCCCGGTCTTTGAGGCCATGTTTTATGGGCCGCTGCAGGAGCTGGAGTCGGAAATAGAGATACATGATATCAGTGCGCCAATCTTTAAAGTATTGCTGGAGTATATTTACACGGGCAGCGTTGACTACGAGGGCATGCAGCTGGAGGCCGCCATTGAGTTGTACTACGCCGCCGAGAAGTATCTGCTGGATCAGCTGATATCGGATGCACTGCTGGCCATAACTCAGAAATTGCGCTTCTCCAATGTCCTGCCAGCGCTGGAGCTAAGCGTGTGCATGGGTCTGGACAGTTTGCTAGATGTGTGTATGTCGTTCTTTATGCGCTGCTGCGTCAACAATGACCAGTACATGAGCTATCTGAAGATGCACTATGTGCACGTGTCCAAAGAGTGCGTCAAGTCCATCATAGCCGCATGCAAGGAGCCGCACAAGCTGTTGATCTGGTATATCTACGAATGGAGTCAGCGGGAGTGCGATGATGCCGGGCTGGGTGATGCCACCAACACCTGGCAGGTAACGGCGGCTCCAGCGGATACAATAGACTGTCCTGCTCCCACGCCTGCCACGCTCGTCGAACGCTGCTACTACAAGGCCTGCCGTCCGTTTACCGTGGACGCCGAGTCGCATGTTTGGCGGCTGGGCTTGAAGTGCTCGCGATTTATTTCAGTGCTAGGCTTGGTGCTCAACAGTCGCCTGGCGCCAAATCTTACGTGCAACATTGGCCATGTGCCGCAAGAGTATCGCGAATCGTTGCGCATTGATCTTTATCCAGATGGCGGGGAGCCCGTGTGGACGCATCTTATCCAAAATCAGACAACAAAATACAATTGTGATTTGCATCTGAGCTGGAGCCGCGAACAGGCCTGCGTGCTGACGCCCGAGGTGCACTACGTGCTGCAACTGCGCTGGGAGAGCAGCGCCTATGGCGCCGAGTATCCATGCAGCTTGCAGTCCTGCCTGGCCGATGGCATTCAGTTCATCGACGGCGACAGCTTCAGCGGCTGTTTGCTGAAGGGACTGCGCTATGTGAACTTAGTTTAGATCCTCTTGTTTAGGTTAATTAAATCGTAATCATTGTGTATTTATTGCTTAAAGTTAATGTACGAGCGTCAAAGTTCAATAAACTGTAAAACAGAAAACGATATTCATACCAAACAAATACATATCAAGCCGGTTTGCGTCTGGTCTGTTATCGTCAGCTGATGATTGTACAACTCACGCACAATCTTATAAATATACAGTAACAACAAAAAAAAACAATATTTTAGGAAGTTACCAACTGAAAACTGGCCTGTTCGATATCAACAAACATACGTACATAACATAATATTCACATTTGATGGCAGCCTTTGGTTACTGGGTATTCATGCATCAGTTTAGATGAAAATGCTGATTTAAAGTATATTGATTTGAATTTATTTTAAAATTACTAATTGATTTTGATTGCTGAGTGATTTTGGCGCAATTTGTTAACGATAGTTTTCGTCACTGTTTTTGTGTCTGCTGGGTATATACCCAGCTGACAATTTTATCGCCATTCACAAGTACAACAATAATTTATCGATTATTTGCTTGCACATCACTAGCATTACACCGCTTTTAGTTAAACAGAAGTAAACAAAATGACAATTTTGTACAAAGTTGAAAGCCGGCGTGAATTTGGTAATGGCAAGGACAGCAGCGTATTCCCGCACAAGGTCGTGCTATGCGCCGTATCCGCGCGCAACATAATTGCATTCAGCGCACTCCAGAGCCTCTCCAGTCACGTCTATGTGTGCGACATTGTGACACCCTGGCAGTACTATAAGATGTGCACCTCAAAATCGCTGATCAATGTTTTGGAGTGGAATGCCAGCGGTGAGCAGCTGATGCTGGGCTACATTGGTGGCCGTGTGGAAATCTGGCAGCCTAAGGAGCAGGCGCTAAACGTCTGGCAGCTGCAGTACCATGTCAACATACCCAGCGAGGACATCATCCAAGCGAAGTTCTTTCACAACGGCAAAGGCGTTGTCTTCAATACACAGAAAAAGGATCATACCTACTATGCCGAGAAATTTGAGAGACTCGAACAGCGACCCACGTTAACTGGCTTTGGCGGCGTTGCCACCGAAGGTTGCATACTGCTTAGCTCCTCCGGCCTGTTGGCCGCCTTTACGCTGCCCCAGCTTCAGAAGCTGGCGCCCAACAGCAACAGCGGCGTTGTACCAGAGCCGCCGCTCAGCGCCGTCAATAACGAACAAATCGAGCTGACGCCTGCCACTCACAGCATTGGCATCTCGCGCAGCTACATCGAGCACAGTAGCATTGTGCCCAGCGCCAGTGGAGCTCTCAACATAGCCTACAGCATTGGCTGGCAGCAGCATCAGCAGCTGGTGCACTGCTTTAAGGTGGGCATATTCTATTTAATCCTTGGTCTTCAGAATATTACTGTTTTATCTTGTCTTTTTCCAGGTCTCATTGCAGTTGGAGGGTGAACGCATTGCCATCAAGTCCGAGTCTCTGGCCAGTATATTTTTGAACACCACGCCTTCGCCACTGGAGAGCAGACGCATCACACAGCTGCTATGGACGCGCGTGGCCAACGAGGATGTCATATATGTGGTCTTTGGCTGTGCCGATAGCGCCAGTTTGCTGGAGCAATGGACGTTGACGCGACGCCATCAGAATGTGCACGCGCTGCTCCAGCAGTCGTCAGCCGCGCCAGCTAACAACAGCAAGCCCGTTGATTATGTGCCAAGCGAGAGCTGGGAGCAGGTGGCCAAGCTGCAATTGAATGCACAAATCTCGCAACTTTGCAGCTCGCGCCTCATCGCCGCAGACTGTGAGCAGCTGTATGCCATACTCTATGATAACAGCGTACAGGTGCTGGAGCCGGGCACGTTGAAGCAGCTAAATCACACGCAGTTTGAACGTGATGCGGAGACGAGATTCGTGTGCGCCGACCTTACGCCCACCAGCCAGATGTTGCTCATCTTCGACAGCCACGCCCAGCTGCATGCAATGCAAACGCCCATGCTGAAGCAAAATGCGAGCACCATGCAGCTGCTGCTGCTGCTGCTCGAGTACTGCATTGTCACCGGAGTGGACGCTAGCGATGTGCTGCTGCTCAATCTGGGCAACCTAGAGGCGCTGGTGGAGAAGCTGACGGACAATTTTACACGACAGCCATCATATGTGCGTCAGTTCTACTATGCCAACTTTTTGGCGCTGAAAAGCAATCTGTGCCGTGCGCAGCAGCAGGAATTTGATAATCTGATCATATTGCACGCCATCTCGAGCACATTTAAGAGCCTACTGCGTCCCTCGGATTTGGGCTGTCAGGACAAGGGGCCGGCGGATAATTTGGCCATGAAATTGGCCGAATCGGTGCCGGACGTGGACACGGTGTTGCTTAATCTAGATCCCAAGGACTTTACCGTGGAGCCCATGATGCTGCAGAGCCTGCAACAGCTAATCCAATGGGTCACTGACCTGGCACTCAACATGCTCAATCGCCTGCCCGAGGAGGTCATGAAGAGCAAGCTGTCCGGCAAGCGTGCCAGCTACGACATCAGTCGCGACATTGTGGCCATTGGCAGTCTGCGCGAGTTGCTCGTCATGATTCGCATATGGGGACTGCTCAATCCGCAGTGCCTGCCTGTCTATACCAAGACCATGGACAACATCGATGTGCTGGCCATACTGTTCAGACTGCTCACGCGGTTGGCACAAAATGCCGCGGAGCCGGACGAGCTGCTGCTGGACGAGTGCAGTCTGCTGTCCAAGCAGCTGCTCATACCACAGCCGTCCAAATACAATCCGACAACGCTGCTGAGCGCCCAGGGCTATGCGGCTGTCAAATCTGGACAGCTAACGTTCACCTCGTTGGTGGAGCCAGTCGGACTGCAGGACATTGAAATGGAGCAGGTTGTCTTTGCCAATTGCGTCAAGGATGGCGTTAGTAATCTCCAACTGGGCGCCAATCCCAGCACCATTAGACGCTGTGCCCGCTGCGGTTTCGTTAACAGCGCCAACAAAGTGGCCAAAACGTCCGCACTGAAAGCCTGGTGCAACAAGTGGTTGCATTGCCACTGTGGCGGCTTTTGGAAGCAAATTAATTAGTATTCAAATTAGAATTAGAATTCAAATTAGAATTAGAATTAAAGAGCTCTAGGATTTAAATTAATAAAAAATTAAATAAGGGTTAAATAGATTTTTGTAAATAGATGTACATAAACACTGAAAACTCAAACACGTAACCCCGCGGTGCTTTTGCCCGGTTATGGGAAATCTTAAACAAACGGAAATAAATTATTATTCCCCTATATAGCTATCGTAATTAAACTAATAAATACATCTAGAGAAGTTTATGTAGTGTATTTATGTTTTAATAACTAATATAAATTGCTAAACAACTATAACATATACCTTCGGGAGTATAAATTTATATGTTAGTAGATATTATTACAATTATTTTGTGCTACGGAAATTTTGATTTTTTTTATTGTTAATTTGATTCTTTTTCAGCGATAATTGTTATCGCTGATATCAATTACAATATTATCGATAGTTGTACATTCGGATAAAATTTGCAGTGCCATCGATAGTTGTAGGTACTTTCCAATCGATTGCTTGGAATCTCTGCTTCTTATTAGACTATTGATAAATACAAACAAAAATTGGCTTGCAAAAAATCTAATTTGATTTAATTAACTCCACCTGAAAATGAACATAAACTTGCCCAATTTTAATATGAAGAACCTGGTCAAGGAGGCGGGTAGCACAATATCACGCGTGGTCCAGGTAAGTCATGACTTAGCCAATAGCTAACCAAACTTGTGGTTGGGGCCTGACTGTGGGTGTGGATATGGGTGGCGTTTTGGGCCTTGCGCACGCGATTCACTTTTTTCGTTTACCCTTGCCCTTTTGCAGCTAACGGAGGAGAAATTGGGCACCACCGAACGCACCGAATATGATATGCACTTTCAAAATCTAGCAGAACGTGCCGACGTGACCAAAACATGGACAGAGAAATTGGTGCGCGACACCGAATCGGTGCTGATACCGAATCCCCAGAATCGCGTCGAGGATTACATATTCGAGAAGATTGAGAAATCGAAACCGAAACGCCTCAGCAACTTGGAGCATCTGGCGCTAGACATGATCGAGGCGGGCGGCGACTTTGGCCAGGACCTGCCCTACGGCCAGGCACTAATCAAAGTGGGCCAGGCCGAGCAAAAGCTGGGACAGTGCGAGCACGACTTCATTGCCACCTCAGGCATATGCTTTACGCAACCGTTGCGTAAATTTCTAGAGGGGGAAATGAAGACCATCAGCAAGGAGCGCGGCATACTGGAGACGAAGCGGTGAGTCTAACGCCATCCAAAGATTAGACATATGATAAATGTGTGTCTCTGTTGTTTGCAGCTTGGACTTGGATGCGTGCAAGAATCGCGTGAAGAAGGCCCGCAGCATGCTGGGTCAACAGGCGGTGAGTGTGGGTCGGCATGAAAATTGTCGCATTAAGCTCATTATAGATTTTTGCCTCTGCTTTTACACTTTTGTGCTGCTTTTCTTCTATGTGGATGTGTTTTATGTAATTTATAGAAAGATGGCATTTCGCCAGAAGCGGCCTTGGAACAGGTATCGCCCATCGAGGCGCCTATTCAATGCTCTATTTTAAACGCTTTACGAAATATTTATATATCTTCTTTTACTAACAATTAAGTTTGTTCTCGTACAGGCGGAGCGCGACCTGCGCGTGGCTCAGGCCGAATTCGATCGACAGTCGGAGATTACCAAACTGCTATTGGATGGCATCAGCACATCGCAGGCATCGCACTTGCGCCATCTGCACGCCTTCATCCAGACCCAGGTTCGGTACTACAAACAGTGCGGCGATGTCATGGATCAGTTGCAGCGCGAGCTGGCCAAGTAAGTAGTAACAGCTATGGATAAGAGCCATGCATCGGTTGACTTAATCACTCAATCAAAGAAAGTTTGAAATCGACGGGCACAAATTCAACACCCAGCCAACATGTTCGAGCTTATCGGTAATAGTATTATTTGTGTGCAATTCAAACAGCTCGAAGCGAACATATTTAAGTCTTGACTCGAAATAATTGTTTGAGCATCCGAAACGCGTCTCGATTGACTCGATGCAGGGCTCTACTATGAATATAAGCTTATCCTTTTAGATTTGTTTTCTTTACATGCAATATATGTATTAGTTATTATATGCAATTTGAGTACTTGAGTAGGTGGCACTTAACAATTCTTGCACTGTGGTTGGCATTGTGTGTACATGTGTGTCCTTTTGGTTGTTGTTGACCTTTCGGTTTGTATTGTTTTGTGGTCTTACAGAATGCAGCCAGCGAAGCCACGCCTGCGCATCAATAGCGAAGATGTCGATGGGCCTCCCAGCATTGCTTCGGCTCATTCCTGTGATTCAGATACCAATTCCACTCCATTAGCACTAGCACTAGATAGCGATTACGATTATGATAATGATAATGATATTGAGGGCTATAAGACCATTGATATCGGTCCGGTCAAGGCGCTCACGCATCTGCTGGAGGACTTTGAGATAGAGTTCGATACAAGCGCAATAACAACAGTTTAATTAACGCCTTGAATCAAAATTGAAACGAGCTTTGGTTAACATTTGTATACGAATACTAGGCATAACTTTAATATTGGTTGTCATTAATCAAATAGTCGTTAAGTCGTAGAGTCGTTTGCTTCTGTTTTTGGTCAAAGCGGTTTCACTAGAAGCACCCATTCAATTCAAACTCAACACCCACAAACTCAAAACCCACAATCAAGTCATTTAAGCTCTCTGCCTCTGCGTCTTCCATCAGCTTGGGAGGCCCAACACCCTACACACCGATCGATTTGCATGATGCCGCCAAGTCCAGTGCCGCCGGCGGCATGGGCGGTGGAGCACGTAATCCTGGCAACAACAACAGCAGCAGTGCCGGCCACAAAGCTAATCAGTCCATGCAATTGAATGTGAACACGGATCAAATGCAGCGCGCGCGTGTCCTGTGCTCCTATGATGCCAAGGATCACACCGAATTGAATTTAAGCGCAAACGAGGTGAGCAGTTGAAATTATTCATAGTTTTCCCATCAAACTTCTTACCTCTTTCGATTTCGTAACTTGCAGGTCATCTTTGTCGCCGAATGCTCACCTGTAAATGAGGATTACATGTACGGTAAGCAGGGTCTGATGAAGGGCCTGGTGCCGCGCGCCTTTGTCGAAATGCTCGATGAGGAACATGAGGTAACTCTCTAAGTGGATAGTCTTGAATGCCAGCAACCAAAATGAAAAGACAAAACCCATAATCAAGAGAACAATTATGTTAGACAAAACTAACTAAAAGCAACAAATACTCATAAACATTTAAAGCAAATGCAATTGGACAATTACAACATACTTAGTTCATACATAATACATACATATGCAAATTATGCAAGAGAGTACAATAATTTATCAGAATATACATATAAAATATACAACATATATACACACACATATTATAGCTTATAGCCCTAGCTTAGTCCGTGTCGTTTGATCAGTGTGCCTCATGTAATCCACAAAATGCATTCCAATCACCCAGCATTAGATATACATATAGCTAAATGACCTATCCTTGTTACTTGCTCAGCTTTTAAACGAAATATTTAAATAACTAATATATTTATCAATACTAATTCGGATATAAAGAATCTCCTCTTAAATATGAAATTAAATGCAATTGTTTTTTAAAATTCCTAAAAACTCAATTATCAAAATCTAAAAAAGAAATACATTTACTATTTTTATTAAACTTATATTTATATAGTGCAAAATATTCCAAACATTTATTATTGTTGCTAAACTAAAGAAGTCTTTATTAATTATTAAGCTTCTCAATCTCACATTGAACAAAGTATTATATTTTGTGTTATTTTGCTAGTTGTTTATTCGTTAGTTAAATTTAAAGTGTTCTTTAAATATACATTTACGAGATTGTTAATACTACTATTCAAAAGTAAATAATTTATCTTAGGTTAAATATACTCACCTTAACTGTCTTCTTTACCTGCCTTTGTTAAATTTTGGTGCAATTTTTCCCCAAAAGTCAATTAAATGTTGCTATTTAATGTTTAAGATATGCCCAAAAAAAAAAGAAAAAACAAACACCAAGCCAAGCCAGACTTAGCGCTAAATCAAAGTAACAAAAGAGATTTGAAATTAACGTAATTATTAAACGTACAATAGCATAAAAAAAAAACAAGAATAGCAAAGTAAACAACGATTTTAGGTTTTCAACATTGAAATGCGTCTAGAGATGGTTTTTAAAAACAAGCAAGCACACCATAAACTACTATGTGAAACAAATGTATTAAAATATAATTATATAAATAATAAAGAATGTTAACAATATGCAACAAACAATTGGTTTAGCGTTTCATAACGAGATTAATATATTTTTCGTAGTGATATATTGTTGATATATATTTTAATAATTATCTTTTTTGGCGAATTTTAGTGTAATACGAATTTACAGTAAATGGATATACTAGAATTAGCCCCAATATCTGAAAATATCGGGTAAGTGTTAGCATATAATATTAAATTTATTAAATTGTTTATAAACTATCCCAATAATCTTCGATATCTGAATAATCCATATCTTCTAAATCGTAACCAAATTCGTCAAACCCATCCAATTCGTCAAAATCCCCGTCGTAATCATCGTCGGAAAAATCGTAGTCATCGTCAGTATCGCTTAGGAAACCCATATCATACAAACGATGATCATGTTCTGTGTCTAGCTCGTCTGAACCAAAGTACATATCATCGTCGAATACCAACAAATCGGATAGGTCAAAGAAGCAAAGATCAGATGAAGAGGGTGGCGCAAGAGATGCATCAATTATATCCTTGGAAACCACATCTGGATTTTTCATGTTCTCCTCGTTAATGTTGCATCCGTATAAACTAAGCTTGATGGGTAGCTGACGCTGGATTTCTTTTTGGCGAATTTGTAAGCGCATTTTAAAAATAATATCGGATAGTAGCTTTTCTGTGAGCTGCGGGCAATTTTCTAAATGCAACACCCTCAGCTTTGGGCAGGAAAGTATCAAGCGCAGCGCAGCATTGTCGTTAACATTGCTGCAATACTTAAGATTGATCTCCTCCAGCTCTTGCAGACTGCTCAAAGCCTCTAATTCACGATCTTTGATCGCATCGTTGTTGGGTATAATAAGCGTGCGCAGTGTGCGTAGTTTGCTTATTTGTGAAACCATCTCCGAATTGATGCAGTTCTGACCGCGTGCTTCAAAGTGTACCAGTTGCTCGGACCTGTGTTCCACCAGCCACGTGAGCAGCTCGGGGCGCAGCTTTGCATCCTCCTCATGACTGTGGACAGTCAGCTTCTTGAGGCTGGGCAGCCTAGCAATGTGCTCGTATTGATTATTCAGTCCAAAGCCGAGCCCATTGCTAACTGAGATAGTTTCCAGCGTATTGGAGCGCTGGCTGTTGACTAGCTGTTTAAAGGCCGAGCCAATGGTATAAACACCCTTCATGTGCAGCTCCTTGAGCTGTTTGAGTGCCTTAAAAACCCGGGGCAATAGTTTCGACTGCAGTCCAGTGCAACTGGTCAGTGTCAGCGACTCAATGCTTATCGGCAAGCGATTCATATTTTGCCCAGTCAACTTGTCATTGTTAGACAAATCGAGTATCTTGAGCTGTGACAAATGCTTCAGCGCAAGCAGAGCATCATTACGCAAGTCGCAACCGCGCAATTGTAGGCTCTCCAGCTGGGTCAGCTTGCCAAAGATCTTGTTCATGGTGCGAAAGGTCAACTTATTGGCCGTAATTCGCATAGTAGTAAGATTAGTGCAGTGGGCGCCCAGAAATTCGCCCAGACGCTGGCGATGGCGTTGTGGTATAATGCCCTCAATCTTCCGAACATGACGACCGGACAGCACAAAGAAATCACGCACATCCCACATAGTCATGTCTGCAAATTCTTCAAATTTCACGCATTTATCCAAGGCTGGTGACGCCCGCTTATAGATCTCTCGAAAACGGATGCAGGTGCGCGCAAAGTGAATGCGATCGGGCAGTGCCAGTAGTCGCACTATATAATCCAAGCAATGATCGTTCAGATTCAGAATAGCAGCCGGCGGCTCGTTGGGATCGGACGACAACTGCTTCCGTGGTATGCCATAGGCGTCTGGCTGATGCCAGCTGTCGCTGGGCTGCACGGATAGACGGCCTTTGTTTACATTGTGAAATTTGCGACGCAATGCTCTGCAGGGCAAAATGTTTATTTTAGATGTACGCAGTATAATTGATTCACTTACTTGGCAGCACTACGCGGATCTGCGAAGACGACATAGCCTCTCTTTGATTTTGGCCTATCATTTGAGGCCTTGGAGCCGAAATGGTTGCTGGCCTGCCCAAAGAGACGCAAGTGCTCGACGCGTCCGAAGGTGTTGAAATAGGCTCTCAATTGCTTCGCCGATAGCTAATGCAGGAAAATTCGGTTATCTTGAATATTCAAGGAATATGAAATTCTTGCCAATCGCTTACCCCTGGTGCTACATTATTCAAAAAAAGATTCTTCACCAATATGTTGTCCTCGGTGTAGACTTCATCGCCCTGAAAATAATAGGTTTTGTGCGTCGGCAGACAATCGTTGACCCTTCTATAAGCACGTGAGCCACGTATATTTAAAAAATTTTGAATAGCGCTCATTTTTTCTGCTGTAAATTCTACTACGACAATTGAAGCACAGCTACATATACTGTAGAATTTCCTTATACGATGGAGGGCCCCTACAGCATATGCGCTTTGACTTTTGTTGATTCTTGCAGTTGCACGAAATTGTTCTTGATACGTCTGTCGGATAGAGTTAAACGATACTTACGTTATCGGGTACTTGTTATCGCTCATCTCTAGCTTTCGGAACTATGTACCTATATCGATAGCGGGTGAATTGAAAAATACATATTTATTTTTAAATTTTTGATTTCCCGGCAATCACACTCACCTATCGAGTAATTCAATTTATAAATAAAACAGCGTCCAAATGTTTTCTCACTCGTACTTTAATTTCGTAAATTATAACGTTTTTTTATATTATTTTTTAGCAAAGCTTAAAAAAAATATTTGCATATTTCATGTTTGCTGTTTCTTGTAGAAAACCTAACACAATTGTTTCTATATTTACATAATGTACACAATTTATGACTTAAATTAACTAGTTTCAATTTACAGTTGTTCTACTAAAAGTCTTCGATTCTTATGTCAGAAAATCAACGAACAGCATACAAAATATGTTACGCATCTATATACAAAAAATGCTGCCAGCAGCGTTTGCAAATATAATACAAAAGCAAATTAAATAAGTTTAATAATTAGAAAGTAACACTTCGTGTGTGTTGTCTAGTTTTGATTGCTAGAATTTCGCCGATTGTCACGATAGTATCCAAGAGTGTATAATACCTTTGAATAGAAAGCCATAATAATTATGAGAATTAGGTTAAATAATTAAAATGCTTACGATTTTCGCCCGGTGAGAGCGTTATATGTATGTCCTCACGATTAAGAATCGGCGCTGCAATAAAACAATTGCAATTAGTATATATTTAAGTTGATTATCAGCAACTACAACAACAACGAATTGTGTAAATATTTAAATAACTTCTTTATTTATGCAAGCTGCTTAAAATAATAATAAACTTTGTTTGCTTAGTAATACAGGCGCTATCAATAAAACAGATAATGAGGCATATGCATTGACATAAATATTAATTAAACATAAACAATATGTGAATAGATAGGTTAAATAGGTTAATGTAATTTGTAATTATTTCCATTTATCTGTTTCGTATATGTTTTTGTTTGTATTTCTTTTTAAAGATTTGTCGTGCTTTTGAAACGAGCAATTATTTCGGTTCGTAACACACATTTAGTGCATTTATTTATATATACTTATGGAGGCTGCATGCGTGCCTTGACTTTTTCAATTCATTTGCTTAACTGGAAACTAATTTAAATATGCTATCACAGTTTCAAAGTTGCCAACATGCAGACAACGTGCGCAAGCCAATGCATGTTAGAGAGACTTTGTGTTGTATATATACGTATATATATATAGAACATAGCTTGGGTCCTTGACAATTAGTACACTTATCAATGATAACAAACAGGCAAGCCAGCGATCGATCAATCGATCGTGCGTTCTATATTATCAGTCGATCAATCGATCACGTGTGCAAAGCGTATGGCTGCTGCCGATTGGCATCGGTCTCTAGGCCAGCGCCGGCTGTATTTGTTGTTGTGGGCGTGGCCGTGGCATTATCAGCGCTGCTGCTATGCACAATGCGTATCATACCCGGCTGGATCCTAACATTTTCACAGGCTTCGCAAATATTCAATTGCGGATGGTTGCGGAATGTACACAAGTTGCAGGCCCACATATCCAGTGGCTCCTCGCCTTCGTCCACCTCCGATTCGGACAGGGACTCCTCCTCTTCCTCCTGATTGATATGGTTGACACGTGGCTGCTGAACTGCTACCGATGCTGTCGCTGCCGCCGCTGCAGCTGCTCGCTGCTGCTGCAGAAACTGCTGAAACTGACAGTATTGTGCATAGGTGGGCGGGGGCTGTAACTCCAGCTGCAGTTGCTGCTGCTGTTGCGGCGTCAGGCAGGCCGAGCTGGGCGCACTGCTGTGATGTTGCACAAAATCTAGATGAGACTGTGTCGGCGCGGCGGGCACCGAATGCAATCGCAGCGAATTGGGCGGTGCCAGAGTGCGACCGCTGCCAGGTACAGCGCGCTGTCGTGGAAATGGCTGCTGTTGTGGCCCGGCAGGCGCCGATAGCTGACGATTCATGGAATTGGATGCGGCCGCAGTGCCATTTAGCTGGGGATCTGCAATGACAGAGATTAATGTTTAAATCAATTTCAGTTAAATACAAATAAATGCTTACCATTGATCATATTGAGCAGCCGCTGACAGTCCTCAGTTAGTTTTTTGATATCTCTATCCAGTCTTTCGGATTCGCCCACCGGCACCGGTTCGGTCAGTATGTTGATCTCCTGCTCCAGGCTAAGCAGACGCTTCTTGTTGTCACGCAGCGCATTCGCCAGCTTGTCGCGTCGCGTCTTTTGCCGCTCAATGGTCGCCGCATGCGCTGCAAGCAGAGTTGGCCAAAAATATCGAAAAGTTAACGCATTGTATATTTACTTAACTTAAATGTATTTATGCATATGTATAGATATACATAGATGAGGTGTCTTTGTGTGCGTTTCGGTCTTTTATATGGCTCAGTAGCTCACATTTTATTACTCTGTTTGTTGCTAAAAATAATGACGCGCATTTTTGCGCTGCCTAAAGTTCATAAACAATTTTAAATATAGTCAAAATGCGCAAACACACGAGAAATCAATCTAATAATAATTTATTTTTGCTGAAAATAAGCAGCGCAAACGATTTTCGAATTTGATTTTAACAAACTTAAAAAAAAAAAACAGTTCAAATAAAATAAAATAAAAGCAAAATATTTTTAGACATTTTGATAGATTTCTAGCGGAAATAGCAAACAGGGCAATGGGCCAAGGGAGGAGACAGACATAGACATAAATTCGTATACATATATATATGTATAAACAGATATATGTATATGTATATGTATATATATCATATATATATGTATATGTATATAACAACTCGAATTTACGTCATTTGCGTGTATTTTGCAGACATTTTAATTGATAAATTAATTCATTAATGCGGCCGTTGCGAGCCGAATTCCAAAAGAATAGCATACAAAATTATAAGTGTAAATGTTATTTCAATTTGATTGACTGTCGTCTTTAAAATACTTGGCTAAAAGCAAATGCTTTCTTCAGTGGGAGGATAGACAAATGCTTAAGTGCTTTTAAAACTCGTGATTAAAATTCAACGCGACAATTTTCATAATTAGGATCGGAGCCACATTATGGCATTAGAAAAGCATTTGGACTGCCCACGCTGCGTATGCTTAATGTGTCAAGTGAAACGCCTTCTACGATCTAATTCGAAATTCGGAATTCGGACTCGGATACGGATATGCATTCGGAATTGGGCTCTGTTGTTGTTGTCGTCGTCGTCGCATTTTCGCCCTGAACTTGAACGAGTCGCAAAAACAATAGCATTGCAGAAAAGGAAAAGAGAGAGAGAGCCAAATTGTTGTATAAATAAAATGTCGTGGACGGCAGGGCGGGTGGGGGTGGCACATTAAGCAAATATATATTTGAGAAAAACACGAAACGAAACGAAATGAAACGAAATAGAAACAAATGAGATGAAATGTACAAAGGCCAAAGAAACCAGACAAGAGACATTTCAACAGAATATAATGTGCCGGACTCTAGGTATTATATACATGTACATACATAAATATTGAAGCGTGGGCGCGCCATATTATAACACATACATATATACCTCATATATAGGTAGGTAAATTGGATATATAGGTAAGCTATCTGTTTTATTGCCGAAGGGTGGACATAATGCAGCAATCGAAAAGGAAAACGAAAAAAATATCATAATTATAAGATGCATGAGAAGATTATTTGGGTATTATCTATAATTTATATTATGTCTGATTTTTCTATTCGCTGGCAGTTAAGTCAGCCGATATTATTTATTTGTCGAAAATGAATTAAGAAAATACTACTTAAAATTCGAAGATTAATTTTATAGAACAATTTAACGATATGGAAAATTTTTAGATATTCTAAAGAGCAAGAAATATACTAAAATTTCTTAATAATTTTGAAGATTTGGCATGCCATTAAAAGGTTTAGTTCTCTGATGGCAGGACTTAACCTGATATGCATATTTACTCATAGACATTTATCTGGCCCGTGTGGTAGGCGGGCATTAGAATTCCACCACAGTACATTCCCGCTTGTCGTAAGAGGCGGCTAAAGGGATCCCTAAGATCTTAGGAATGAAGATTGGAACTAACAATCGAACCTTCTCGTATATCATAATTTCAGCCCATTATCCGAAAATCGATAAATATCGATTTCTATCATTTAGGCCCTCATTTAACACAATACCGAATATTAATACTGAATCTTTATATTTTAGATACGATTGAGCTTCTTTTATAATGACAATTAGCTTATTTATTCTATTCAACACCAAGGTAAATGTTTATTTTAAAGCTGTCCATTTAACAACGAGCATTTTTCGCGGAGCGCAATATTTGGGGCGTAATTCAATTTGTTATCAATTGTAAACAAAATGGCCTGATAAGGGCCGGCAGAGAAGAAAAAAAATCCCCCTATAAATAAAGCCTATGGAGCAACAGAAACAGAACGACGACGTAGATAACAGGCGATTTCAGACATGCGAAACATTTTGAGGTCTAAGTATAATTTGAGGTACGGCTGGGTTATTTCTAATCAGATTTGCGTTTCATAATATACTATATAGGCGATTATCATGCTATTTATGTGTTAGAAGTTGAAAACTTTCAAAATACGCGACATAAGAGTAAGAAAAAGTAAAATTTAAAGATAACACTACAAAAGGAACTAAAGAAGGATGCTGGTTCAAATCTACGGCGATTAAGCAGCTACAATTTTTATTCACAAGTTATATTACGCACTTAAAACCAATTAATTTATATTGAATAACTGTGGCTAAAAGCGCTCATCATTTGTACACTAGCCAGAGATTTGAACCAGCAACCGCCGTTTACTGTTGCGACTGCCAAGAATGCTTGTCTGTTAGAACTGAATGGGCGATAAAATGATTTCATATGCCACGGCATGTCGACACTTGCCGATGACGATATACCTGTCCCCACCTCAATGATTCGACTCACCTTCTCGATCGCATTCGGGCACAACGCCCTCGTAGAGGGGCATGTGTGTGACGCTGGGACTGTTGTCGCTGCTGTTGCTGATGTTGTGCAGATGGTTGTTGTTGTAGTTGGAGGCAACAACATGATTCTGCGCCTGAGTGGGATATGGAAATACTTCAGGCATCTCTGATGCTTCTGCTGCGGCAGAAGCTGCCGCTGCCTGCTCCTGCAGTTGCAGTTGCAGCTGCAGTTGTCGGGACGTCGGAGTAGCTGCTGGCGGTGGCGTTGCTCCATCGGTGGCTAGCACTGGGGGCGGCGGACAGGGCGCATATAGCGGCGCCTGCGGACGCACACAGCCGGCACTGAAGACGCTGCCCTCGTCGGTGACCGTTAGTTGGAAATTCTTGTGGGTGCCGCGACGCGCATCAAAGCTGCTGCTCGAATAGGTGATGCCGCTGCTGCCGTTGCCGCTGGGCGCCGGTCCGGCCGTAATGTCTATGGTGGAGGGTGCAGCGCCGTTGCTGCTGACCTGCGGCTGGCGCAACGTGAGATTTAGCGAGGTGAAACTCTTGCGACCGCTGGGCGTGCTCGCGCCGGATGTGGGCGATGGCGGCGTTGGCGCTGGCGAAATGGTCACCGCGTTGTTAAGAAATTCTCGCGCATACGGCGGCTCCGGCTGCAGCGTTATAACTGATCGATGTCGTACGGGTGAGCGTAACTGCGCAGTAGCTGGTGAGGCGGGCAGCGCTGCTGGCGTCGCAGTAGCAGCAACAGCTGCCGCCGTTGTAGTTGTTGTCGTTGGCGATGATAAGGAGACGTTGAGCGACAGTTCCGACTCGCTGGAGCTGAGCGGGCTGGTGAGACAGGAGGAATCATTGGAGAAACTGCTCATCAGTTGCTGCTGCTGCTGCTGTGGGAGCGAGACAGCTGCATGCGGCTTGGGTGGCAGCGGCGGCAATGGCGGCGCGCGACGCAGCGGCTTGTACTGCGCGCTGGGCGTCAGCTGTTGTCGCTGCGGCTGCTGTTGCTGCTGCTGCTGTCGCTGTTGTATCTTCTGCTGCAGCTGTGCGTTTAGCTGACGCGGCAAATTCAACGTCGTTGGGCGCGGACGTGCAATGGGCGTGCCTGGTGGTGTCTCAGACGTGCCATTACCAACGGGCGGCTGTGTGGGCGCAGCACGTGAGGGCTTCAGGGGCGTGGGCGGCTTGACCTGACGCTGCTGCAGATGCTGTTGCTGTTGCACCACCTTAGCGGGATACGACTGCACGGGTGAGGGATGCAGCACCAGCTCCTTTTTCAACATTTGTATGCAATTGTCGCGCTGATGGCAATTCTCATTGACGCATTGCGTCACCAAAGCATCCGGTAGCGTGGGAAACTCCTGTTTCATCTCATGGAACAAATGCATAATACTAATGTTGGTGCACTGGCAGCTTAGCTTTGCTTTTGGCCGGCACGCTGACTCCTCCAGTTGCTCATAGCTGCTGCTGCGGCTAATGTTGTTGATGTTGTTGTTGTTCCGCTGCTGCTGTTGCTGCTGAAGCTGTTGCTGTTCCTGCTGATCCTCGTCGGCGTTGAGCAGTGCCTTGAATTGAAAGTGTTGCTGCAGTTCCTCGACTATGGCGGGCGTGTTGTTGTTGCTTGTTGTATGATTCGTTTGTTGTTGTTGCTGCTGCTGCTGCGGATTGCCATTTAGTTGGAAATTATTTGCTCCGGGCGGTATTGGTGGTGTGGCCGCCATTTTAGGCCATCATTTGTCACAGTTGCAGACCTGCAATTAAATTTCGGTTTTAGTTGGCGCATTTCGCAAGCATTGTCAAAGCTAATTCAATTAGCAAATGGAAAACAATAAGAGGCACAGGAAAAGCCAACGTCAACCGGCAATCGTCATAGCCAGATTTAGCACAGCGACTAAGTCGGCAAATTCAATGCAAAAGAACCTGGCAAAAGTCAAGAAAATCACAAAATCACGAAAATCAAAGAGCTTCAAACAATTTGCTTAAGCGCCGAAAACGATAAACAAATGACAGAGAAAATTTAAAAATATTTATGACACAATAGACCGCATAAAAAATTGCTCAGGTTAAACAAAAAAAAAAAAAAACAAAAAAACAAATCACATACATAAATAATAATATTAAGAGTGAAAAATTAGAAGAGTCGTATTAGCTAAATCTTGATATCGCGTGCCGCTGTTGTAGGACAGTGTCAAGGATGACATAAATATATATACTATATAGATGTATGTATATGTAAAAGCCAAGTTAGATACAGAATAACAAATAGAGCACATTTTGTGCATATTCATGGATAAAATACTATTGTTAATAAATATGCATATTTGAGCAAATACAGGCATATCGATAGAAATGGAGCACATTGATTTATGGGAAATGGCAACAATTTATCAAAAGTTGATTAAGGCGTACAAATATAATTAACCTTAGCCCACTTACATCTTGATTTAGGTCAAACAGTTGAATTTTGTATGAAGTTGAAAATGCGAAGTCTGCTTTTTACTATTTTGATTGATGATGTTTTTTATATTTAGCGAACAATTCTAATTACTTGTTTGATTATATAGATAACTATATTTATTTTTAAACGTTTTAGAGTTATATTTTTTATGTATATTTTTGTAAAGCTTTTATTTTCAGTTGTCGTGTTTCGTTTTTAGCTTTAGCAAACAATTTTTCGAACCTTTTTTAAGTATAGCTCATTCATTTGAACATAATTTACATTTATTTTGACTAAAATTTAAGTTCGGTGCGCCTCGAACGAAATAATTGCAGCTTTTGCTGGCTTTTAAAGTTTTCTATTATTTATTTATAATTTGCTTGTTTATTTTTGCCAGTTTTCCATTAGTTGTATATTTAATAGACAGCTGGTTTGTATTGCATTTGTGCGTTTTGCATATTCAGTTAATTGTTAAGTTATTTCACAAATTTATTTAAAACTTTGCTTTCTGGACGTTTCTACGCACATTTCAGTTACGAATTTATACGACACAGCAGGAGCTAATGTATATATATATATATATAAAGATATTTATTTTAATATGCAGAAAAATTCTTTATCAAAACGGATTTTCCCGCAGTTTTCGAAAAATGTTTTCAGACGCGTTTGCACGCTTTAAATGCCAGCGATAAACTGAATTTCGAAAATATTCAAAAGAATTCGAAACATACAAAACACACACACGCGTGTGTGCCTATGTATTTGTGAGAGCATATACATACAAATTTTTTGAACCGAATGAATGCCCTCAAATAACAAATAACAAATTGTAATTTCCTTCTCAAACTCGACTGAACCATGTGACGTATGCGTAATGCGAAAACTAAAAATATTCGCGATATTCGCAAATGAAGCCACAAAACCGACAAAAACTTTTAAGCTGCGCGCCAAGTCGGGCCGTATTATTTATAGTGCAGAAGGCAACATTAAGATCAACTGTAACGAATCAATTAAATCATTCAATATTTTTGACACACGCACACAGTCAAGCATTTTGGCGTAAGCATAAAGGAAAATAATTATTTTATATTTGTATTGAAATGTGTTTTCCTTCTCTCTCTCGCTCTCTTTCTTGGTTTTTCTTATAAATTTCTTAAAAATAAACTTTTGAGTGGGTGTTGCACAAAAGCATCGAAAATTGAATGAAATCTTTGAAATCTAGCAAAATAACAACAACAAAGAATGCTCTAGTCGGTTAATAGCGACCGGGAGATACCCTGCACCCAGCGCGTAGCTGCTGTCAAAATCCTTCGAGCTTCCATATATGTATATCTGGATATGCTCCAAAGTATCTGACAGCCCAAGTTTGGTTTTACTCAGGATGTTTAAATCGATTTCAATCGAGAAAGTGAAAACAGGACGAAATCTCGCTAAACTCGATATATTTCCTTGACTAGGATGATCTAAGTTCAATATTCAAAGAGTTCAGCTCTAGTCTCCGAGATCGTTGAACATATATACTTTTTGGGTTTGGTGCAGTTCGGATTGGTGTTTGGTTCCCTTGCCTGTTTCATAAATTCCCGCAAAAATAATATACCCTCTTTGGCTTAGCTCAATGGGTTCAGGGTATCAAAACACAAATGAGCAGCATATAAATTATGTGCGAGGTGAAAGAGTTGTTTAAGAATGAAATTAATTAAAAATCAAAATAACATGTCTCGCAGAAAACTATTAAATAGATATGTATGCGGGCACTTAATAGCCAGCCATGTGAAAATTAATCGCGGACATCAACACAAGGATTAAATAGAAATTAATTGAATAAGTATTGGAACGGCCCTCGTATTTTTATCGGGCGGCATTTGCGGCTCACCTGAGCTCTTGATGGGCTTTGGAGAAATAGAAAAAACTACTGACAAAATAAATAAAAACAAATAATAAACTTCGAACACACGCACACACGCAAGTGGAAAATGAAATATACGAGTATGGCAATAAAAATCAAACATTTATGCACAAAAAACGTATTAACAATAAAGCATTGGCATTAAATTTGGATATGGCACATTAAACATGGCGCCATTAAACTGGCCACAGGCATAAATAATATTTATATTTTTATATCCAGAGAGAACAGCCAAGATTTGTTTCTAGCCGTCCACACGCATGCACACATGAGACACACACACCCGCGCACACACGCACACGAACATACACATACATTCCAGAATTTGTTTATTTGAAAGTTTGGCTCAAAAGCAAACATGATAACAACATAACGAAAAATGCGAGAAAACCCAAAATTAAGCAGCAATTAAAATGCAAAAATACAAAAATTAGCAGAAACAACAACAACAAAAAATGCTTGGCTAAAATTATAAAAAAAAATCGTCTTTCTTTTTCGTTCCATAAAATTCCAATCCAAAATTTTGCAGCTACTTGACGCTAGGGAATGAACGGAACGCCAGCCAAAAAATTGAGCAGGCATTCAAAAAGTATATCGAATTTTTAATACGCTTCAACATTTTTTTTTTTTCTGGAGGTTCGAATCTTAAATTTCTTACCGACGCTTGCCCTGAAAAGTTTGGCTTTAAAAAGTGTATCGAATTTACGGTTCGGGGGTTCGAACTCTAAACTTCGTGCTTGGCCCAGCAAGCTACTGCTCACATTTCAAAGAGGATATTTTCTTATCTCTTGCAATGCTACTTATTCAATACCATATAAAGTGTATAATATGATCGGCACAAATTTAAACACAACAATTTTCTTTTCGGTTCTTTTTTCTGGGTTTCTTTTGTGGAGTGAGAATGGGAGGCGCGGCGGCGGTGTTAATGAAAATTTGTTGAATTTCAATTAATTCTCGTATTCGCGTTTTGTTTGCCAGTTTCGTGAGGCTTATAGCGAGGGTGTAGCGCAGACACAAACATGCGAACGACTGCAGACGTAAACGACCTTCACAATTAGCGCGATATATGCAATAGATACACATATATACAAATATTTTTATAACTGTGTATATATCTGTGCGATATACGAGATATGCACGAGTCTTCATCTCGGAAAGGAAATCGACGTCAAAAAGTGCAGCTAGTATATAGAAGAAACAGAGAGTATATGCATACTATATATAATATGCTCAGGTAACCGAATGGTTTTTGACACACGCAAATGCCTAAACATAAAACTTGTGCTAAGAGCGCAAAAAAGAGAAACACAAAAATGCACAAATTAACAGAAAAAAAGTTTACAAAGTAATTATATTTATGGGAACACATATAAGTTTTATGGTGGATGCGGCTCGGTTCGGATCGGAACGAATCTTCTTGTAATTGGACGGAACAAAATTTCCATTCATTAAAATGCTTTTGTGCAAACTTTGGCGGCGCTTCGCGTGTTTTTCGCAATATTAACATTAAAAAAAACCAAAGGAAAAACTAAATGTGTTATTGGGTTTTCCGAGCAGTCGATCAGCTGATTTTAAAGTTGAGCAGCTGATGTTCACTGGGGTTATCCCAATTCAGTATATACATAGTTTGTTTTTGATAATGTATAACATATTAATGTTAAAGTTGATGGTAACATAAATGTTACAACTTATGTTAACGATATGTTATGTTCGGTTTCCGACCAGTCAATCAGCAGATGTTTAAGTTGAGCATCTGATGTTTGTTTTTAGATAAATGTTCAATGAAATGTTAATGTTAAAGTTTATGTTAACCTTAATGTTAAAGATAGTGTTTATGTTATGCTATGTTAGATACAAGCTATATGGATGAGTTATCGTTGCAAATCAAGACATAGAACATCTACGAAACCAATCTATTCTTGAAAGCTTATCAACACAGATGAAAATAGTTAAGCAGCCCTTGAACTGAACCGTAGAGTTACGTGTATTGCCGTTGTATTATCATCAAAACAATTTCACGTCTATTTTTATCAATTAAGCAATCCACATTAAAGAGATATGTTTATGTAGATAACTATATTGCCCGTCTTCGAAGGCCGACTATTTGAAGTATCAATGCATTGACCGGAAATCTAGTTGTCTGCCTTGTCAAAAAATAAATAAATAAAAATATGAAACAAAGAAACTTTGAACACAAAAAATGAAACCAAAAAAAATGCCTACCCCTTGCTGCAGTCTCTTGCTGTACATTCGGGACACTCAATTCTGAAACAGAAAACATACGGATTGGCCGAAGACAATGCGTAGAAAAACTAGATGGAATATAACTAGATAACAGTGCTATACTACATGGAAAACAACTTTCACTTTGTGTAGGGAACACGTACGAAAAAAAAATACAAAAATTAGGATGAAAAAAATGTATAAGTATAAACGAAATATTATAAATCAAATGCAAAGACATGAAATGAAATGGAAACAACACGCAAAAATGGAACGAGAATAATTTTATTTTATATTATCTATTTTGTTTTTCTTTCTTTTAATTTTTTTTATTTTTGTTTTTGTGCGCCCGCTGCTTGCCAATAATTTGAAGAGGCGTTTTGCGGAATTTTCTGCAGACGTCAGGCCTTGACTGACGTCATTAGCGCGAATTTCAAATTGGAAACAAGACAGAAGAAACGTGGCTCGAATCTCCTGTCCTGCTCCTGCCTGAAAATTACTTGGGCGCTGTGCGAGAATAAAAGCGATTATGCCGCACACAGACATCAATACGGGTTACATATTTATTTATCCATGAACATTTGTTGTTCTCCTTCTCTTTTACATTTTTTTTTTAATTTTTATTTTTTATCTTGGTTCTTCGTAAATGTGCAAATAATCAACGCGGAGTCAAAGGCAACAACAATTTGAGTTATATTTAGACGATGTTCATTTGGGCGTAAAAAATAAATAAATGACAATCAGCAGAGGGGGCAGCGCGACTTGGAGGGGTTGCTAGCAGGTGGGGCTGCCGCTTATCGTCGCTAGCCTGGGAAACGCTTTCGTGCTCGGCGACAATTTGGAATCTTTTTTTTTTTACTTTTTTGACATTTCTAACGATATTGATAAGCCAAGGGGCTCATGAAGTCAGGCCAATTGCAAACATCGCGTATACAGTTCAAACTATTAACTGTATACATACGTATGCATAGTTTTACATGTGTGTGTGTGTGCGTGTGTGTGTAAATATGCAGGGAATTTCCCGCATTAACAGCAACAAAGAGCGCGAGAGCAGCCCCAACAATAACAACAACGACGCATATAAACAAAGACGTAAAATGGAAACAACAACACAAACAACGCTGTGGCTGGTGTAAATTGCAAAATGTAAAACAAAAAAAATTAAGATGCCTAGAGATGACAATTAGCGAAAATTAACGATTAATGCACCAGCAAGGGACAAACGATATCTTTATCCATGTTTTATATCGTATTCAGTTTAGAAATATTTCAGCTTAGGACTAATCTTATAACCATCACTAACTTAGCTTCCCCGGGAGTCCAAAACACGTCAAGAGAACAAATTTGTTAAAATATATTCAAGACATCTTAACCAAACTCAGCGGACATCGTGCTTCTATATCATAAATCCATCACGGGTCAAATCACATACAAATATTTTTACATTTACACGAAAAGTCGTGAAACGTTTCTTACTATCCACTGACAACACTGGCACCTGTATGCGCCGAAATTAGGCAAATAAAAAAGTATATGGAAAAAAACAATGAGGGCCATTGATAAAAGCATGTTGAAAACTCTGGTACATACATAGAAAATCAATATTTGCACTTTTAGATTAGAAATTATGAGGAAAAATATAATAACTAATACATGCGTACTAGGGCGCACATGTATTTAAATATTTTCATAAGAATTAAGGCCATTATGGCAAATAGGCAATGGGCCGGACCCTGCACGTCGGACCCCGTCGTTTCCAAGCCCGGGCCCTGTCTGAGTTTTGTGTGTTATCACTTGCGAATGGGGCGGGGGCGGAAATATTCATATAAAAATACCTACAAACATATACATGTTCGCTCGTAAATGTACGTACGTACGTATGTACGTGCACTTAAGCACACACACAGTGAAATAAGAGCATGAGTGTGCGAAAGAGACACGTAGAGAGCGACAACAGCGACGACGCTGCTGTATTAACGGCAAAAAACGGCAACAACAACAAGATAAAAACCAGCCAGATCGTCTGTGTGTGTGTGTTGTGTTTCTGTGTGCGTGCGAGCGAGAGAGCAAGCACATAAAAACAGGTGACATTGGCAGCAGCACTACGCAATAATAGATAAAAAAAAAATACATAATTCAAATAAAATGTAAAGTGCCAGCCAGGTTAAGAAATTACACGAAACATGGCCCAAAATGCATAGCCAGTGTGTACACACACGGATTTATGAGCGGGAGTTGGGGGCGGACGCAACTTGTTGCGTTCATAAACGTAAACGCTTTACATATTGTTATTTCTATTTTCCACTTACCAATATTAATTATTAGTATATTTGTAAAGTGTGCGCCTTTGGGCTGTGTTTATTGCTCAGCACTTTGCGATTGCATCAACTTGTATTTTCACTTTTTCTCTCTTTATGGCCCTTGCGTTGGCGCTTGATTGGCTTTCACTATTGCTTTTGCACTTGTTGCAAAAAAACGCACATGCACTCGCTCGTCTTTTTATTCGGTTACGTTACGTTTTTGCGAAGCGTTTATTGGTATTTAATAATAATTATTTTGATTTTCGTTTTATTTCTACGCGATCCGATTGATCCGCGAACTGTGTGGCAAATGGAACAGCTGATTGATTGATAACAGAGAGTAAAATTTAACATTTTGCTGAACTGTTAATAACAGCGATAACTTTGTAATTTGAAAGCTGTCGTTGCTGTTTACTGTTAGTTAAGCCCTGAATCAATAATGGTTAAATAATACAAAATTTTATTCAGTCTAAAGTTTGCTTAAAGAAAAAGCATCGCGGCTTAAAATGGAATTAACAGCTCTTATTAATAATAATCGATGAATAGCAGGAGATTTTTATTAAATAAATATCGATATATCAACAGCCACATATACCGATATTTCATTTGATACATTGAGAAGAATCTGGAATGACTAAACACAACAGGTAAATTATTTAAGACAATTGGGCACACGATCTTACCGTTAGGTGATCTTTCATTACAAATTAAACAATTTAAACACAGCCTTTGGTTTGCTTTCAAACTGCCATAAGCAACTTGATTGTCTTATATTTGCGTTTAGAATAAATGAAGAGCTTTAATACCAAACCTTGATCAAATTACATTTACCATAAATAATATTTGAGAAATTGTTCAACTATATATTTAACATACATTCGCAGATGTAAAATGGCCCTAAATCAGTCCAAAGAGATAGTAAAACAAGGGCAAGACAAGAGCCGCCTTCGCAGCTGAAATGCCGGTCACGCCAATAATCAGCTTGAAAACGCCGTAGAAGAATAATAGCTGGAGCGCCACATGCAGACCCAGGAGGCTGTAAAACAGGTGGGCAGGTGTTAAATATTGCAAGTGAATTCAAATAATATTTACTAACATTTTATCTTTACGACGTGCTTTTTCCAGATTCTTGGGCGATTCCTTGCTCAGATACTGACGCACTCCTCGGATTGTGTTGGCAAAGTACTCATCCCATGTCAGTTCCCCGATGTCAATTGTAAACTTTTTCTTATCCACTAGATTCATTGTTTTGGACAGCGCCAGTAGACGTTTGCTGTCAAAATGCCATTCGGTGAATATAAAACGCTCCAAGGTATTCAACGAGTTCCAAACGTTCTTATGAAGACGTATCAAGCTGTGAGCAAGAGAATTGTGAAGATCAATTTTAAATTAAAAGCTTGCAAAGCGTGCTAGCAAGGTGCAGAAGACATGTTCGACCCCCTTAAGTTGTTAAATCCTTGATCAGTCTGTCCGTTTAAAAGCTATCTTATTCGAACTTGAGATAAATCCTTTTCTTTTTTTGGAAGCAGAATTAGACGATAGTTGGCAAAGATCGGGCGATAGGAAAGTTTATGTGTGAAAAATATTTTGATTTTCTAAAATATCCCCGCCTTTATGCTCTCAATATTCGAGCCAAATCTTATCAACAACGGACTTCCATATCATTTAGTTTCAATTGGAAGAATTGGTCAGTTTGCAAAGATAACCTGCGGCACCTCGAAATTCATTGTACTCATTTGTTAAGACTTAGCAACGCACATGGGCCTGCCACCGGAAAGTTTGGTAACCAAGTCGAGGAAGAAACCTGGTATGAAATGGAATAGTATAGCGCCAAGACGAAACAGCATCAAACTCCTAACCAGGCGCAGATTGGGATACCAGACGGCGCTATTGAGTGGATAATCGTGCAAGTATCCATTTATTTTGTCCTTTAAAAACTCGAAACGAAATGGCTTGTATGTGCTTGATGTCAGATGGAAAATCTGCAGCTCTGCGGGACGATCCGCATTCTTCACTCTGCAATGGGATGGAAATGTTAGCTAACAGGATATTTCCATGCCATAATACCTACTTAAGTGAATTGACGTAGTAGCCCGTGGTTATAATGCCATTTACCACCACATCGATGGGAATGTAGTCCATAATTATAGTGGGATCCAGTGGCAAACGACGCAAAATGCCCTTGGATGCGCCCATGAAGAAGCCCTGAGGTCCATTCTTGGATATGGTCCAGCCAGGTATTGGCTCCTTCCAAGCGGCTGTGACTGCAATGAATTAATGGCTTTATGATAACAATAGCTTTTGTGGTAAATGGTAAAACTTACTCATGCTGGGACGCACAATGCCGCAGGGGAATTGTGAGGCCACATTGGCCACTTCATGTTCTGCCAGATGCTTTGTGAACGTGTAAGTGTTAGGATGATCCTTGAGCAATCTATAAAACGTATTTAAAATTGATAACTTATAATAATTTTAAATACATCAGCAACTTACTTGGGCTCCAACGCCTTAAGCGCCTCATCGTTGAGCGTTTCCGCAAGCTGTATAATCTTTTCTGGATCATCGGGCGAGGGATATAGCTTCTCTTCCACTTCCGTAATGTATGCATTTACATATGCGCTGGACACATGCACCAGGGCGTCCAAGTGGCGTAGCTGCTTGCATAGTTCCACCACGCGACGTGTGCCACGCAAGTTAATGTTCGTTGTCTCTTTCAGGGATTGGAAAAAGTCAAGGGTGGCAGCTGAGTGGAAGACCACGTTCACGTTTTCGATAAGAGTTTCGCGATCCTTTGCTGAAATGCCCAAGTGCTCTAGGCCGACATCGCCCTCAATGGGAACAATCTTGGATAGGCGCGATTCCAGCTGCAGTTCTTTAAAGCGATCAAACACTGAGTTCTTCTTCAGCTCCTCCAGACGCTCCTGCACGCTCTTGCCCTTCTTGGCGCGCATCAGCAGGTACAGCGTGCCCACATTGGGCACATCTCGCAGCAGCTTCTCAACTATGGTGACGCCCACAAAGCCAGTGGCGCCCGTAATAAAAACATTGCGACCCGCATAGAAATCTGCGATGGGCGAGCTGCATATGTAAAGTTGATTTAGTGAAAATATGATAACTTGTTTATATAACTAACGCTGTTTTATTTATTAACAGATTCTCTTGCATAAGAGAAAAACTTTCCCCACGTTCAATCGTTGCTTTGATTATGACAACAAAAATGCGCCTGCGCACCAGCAAATTCGAGTTGGGAGCGTACAACAAGTTCGTCGCATTTCTCCTAACGTAGTGCTCCAATGTCCAAAGCTCAAAACTAGTTTCTTTATATGGAAATAGCTATGGAATCTCATATATGTGAGTTCTGGCTGCTGACTGTCGGTTCCAATGTTTATCTAACTAACGACTACTCCTAGGCGGCCTTTTAATGAGCTGTGGGCGTGTTGATTTTAGCGTAAAGAAATAGCGAAACAATCAATGGCAAAAGTATTATGATATAAGTGGGATCACAGAAGTTCAAACACTCGAAACGATGTGAAAAATTGCAGTACTAATAAGGGAAAATCATGCCATTAAGAAGCCTAATATAAAACTAAGCTGTAATAACTAAGCTGTTATATAACTAGAAAAAAAAGGGTATATTGGGGTTGCAAACAAAGGCAAACAAGTATCTATATTCTATAGCTTGTACATTGGCTTTTAATATTGACCAGCCATATATCGCTAATTAACTTGAAAACTGTCGGAAGTCAAAAAATCAGATCTTTGAATTAATGCTGAAGATTATCTTTATATCTTGTACACCCTTCATATGTGAGTAGATAATAATTTCTACTGTTTTTTCTACAAGATCGTGTTTTTCGAGTTAGGTTCAATGTGGGAACTATATCGTGACATTATTATAATAATCTCTGCAACCTCTGGTATAATAACTAGACAAATTCACAAAAATTAACATCAAAGTTGCATATGCTAGTAGTAAGTAGGTCATTTAAGTTGTAAGATGCTCTGGATAAGACCCAAGACTTGTGTTTTTTTTCAAAACACGCAACAGTAATTTTAATTAGCTAATTTCGAACTTCGCTTTGTTTTTGGCCCTAATGATGCTCCAGTCGTTGTTTCTCCAACATGTCTCCGGCTTGTCTACGCTGCGGCTGGTCGTGGCAAATGATTTTATAATGAACAAAGCAAATGATTCGTGCGTAATTTGCTTTTTGTTTGTTTGCTTTTTTTCTTTTTTTATTTATTGTCTATTGGCCCGCAAATGGCAATTGGCTGTTGTTGATGTGTGCAATCTTTAGCTTCAATGGGCACTTGATCAATTTGTATACTCTGTGCAATTTTGAGGCCCTTCATTTCAAAGCTCGGCCCGCTGCAGCTGCAGCTGCAGCTCGCTGCCTGCCACACAATGCAAGCTGCTGCGTCATGACAAAAAGTTTTGATGCCCACTTCAGATTCGGCTGAAACGCTTCGACTAGCTGTCAACCACATGAAGCTTTCACTTTGCGCCACACTCAAGCGACCGCCTGGCAGCTGAACCAAAACTTAATTTGGCACTCACCTGTGCTTCTAACGTGGCAACAACTTAGCATAAATTAAAATTGTTGTTGCGGTTTTGGCTTGGCAAATTTGCAAATTTAATTTTTCGTTTTGGCCACGCAAGCCCTTAGCCAATTTGCTACTGGCTCTTGAGTTTTGTTAACTTTTTATTAAATTTTTATTTATATTTTTTAAACATTTTGACGCTACAGTAAATTGTGTTTTTATCTTGAGTGGCGCAGTGCAGTGATTAGATTTTGGCTGAGGCTTTCAAACTTGGACAAGTGGAACACTTATCTATAGCAATTAATTGTGGGCGCTATAAATGGAACAAGTGCCAAGCTGCCACTGGAAGTTAGATTTATGCAAACAGGTCAGTTATGTGGCATAGTTGTATTACAGTAATGCATTTCTCTATAATACTCCAATAGACCATTTATATAGTTTACAAATCGGCAGTTTGAAAAACGTAACTCTACGCCACCAAGTCATGCCGGATAGTATATATGGATATGTTTTACGTCTAAAAATAGTTTTAATCAACTCAATTTTAATTCTAGGTTCGTACATCAACAGGAGCCGCTTTTAACTGAACAACCGTGCGGACAGAACCGACCTTGTTGCCGGCCATAGAGACGGTCATAAATTGCTATTTGTGGACATAATTGCTGGTAATGGAGCTTGTTTTCACTGGGCATCCATTGGGATTGGCCACCTTTGGGTTTGGCGTGTTTTGTATTTTTCCACTAGAGTTCCTGCTTCATATATCAACAACGCCTCCAAGCAGCTTGAGGGTCTAGCGAGATAGAGATAGAGAGAGGGAGAGAGATGCTGGCAGAGCAACCAGTTCTCGCCACTCAGAGTGCAGCAGATCATATATGTATGTACATATATAAAGAGCTTGCGCTTTAGGTGTTGCGCAGGTCAAAGTTTAAGAGGCGTATGGAATGTGAGAAAAATAAACGTTCAATTTGTTCAACAAATTCCCGCTTCAGCTAAGTGCATGTTAACAATTTGAGAAAGCATATTAGTTTTTCGAAATATTTTGGGCATATTCTCATATAGTATTCTCATATAGTATTCATATTAGTATTGAACAATTTACTCATTGTCCTAGACTACAAATAAAATGATGATTACAAAATAGTAAAGAAAGTTTATGTAGTGTTTCTTTATGGCACAAATAGTATTTAATATGGTTTTGCTTCTAACTGTAAGATCTTTTACGTAAGCTATCAGCCACATGCATATATTAAGAAACTCTCTAAAATGTAGACTGCGTGCAGCTGTTAGGGTATTTATAGCTTTAAAACTTCAAAGATTGAAATTTGTAGTTGTGATTTTGGCAAACAGCTCTGAACTTTGCACCACATGTTTAAATTAAAAAGCAGAAACACTGTAACACACACAGCCACATACACACACACACACACACGCTGACTAACTGTCAAACTAGCCAGAGGTATTTGTTAGATGAGGCCCTATTGTGCAAGTCCATGTCCAAATATGCTTACCTGGCCATTGTAATCAAGCAGCTGTTGATTGAAGCAGCGAATATTCAGTTCAATGTTATATCGTCTATATAGATCGATCTATCGCAGCAGAAATGCACCAAATTTCTCTTTTTTTCGATGTCTCTAAACTTAGCTTCTTTTAACGTTGCTTCTTCCTCTTTTCACTTGGTTGTTTGTTTTAGCGCTGTTGCTGCGGGTAGTAAACAATATGCGCGCATACATGCAAACACACAATATATATGTGTGTATATGTATCTGTGAACAGTTACGTTGGCTTGTGTATGGGTGGGTAGCTGTGCTCGTTAGGAACTCTTCGTGGATCGTGCGCTCACTACTCACAACTTGCACGTTTGCCGGCCGAAGCGAAACTGTTTCATCGGCTCGCGTTGATCGCGTCTCGTGTCTCTCGGTACGCCAATGATCAGCATTATGATCAAAATCGTCATTATCGTGTTCAGCCCCAAACCAGTTATGCAGTGGCGTCTATAGCAAGGGGATTAGCTACTTTTTCTTGCTCAACCGTAACGGTTAATTTTGAAAAGAAATAATTTTTATACAGAACTATACACAGTTGTGAATTAAAAAAAAAATTAAAATAACTAGAACAGTTTTAATTTATGGATTAACAAATTAATTTTCATTAACTTTGGGCACAATAATATTTTCCAAGCAGACTGTTTCAAATAACAGATTATGTTAATTATTGCCAACAAATGCTTTAAAGTAAAAAAAAAAAATTAGCTGAAAAAATAAGATAAGATCGTAGCATACTTTGGGGCTGACATTGAAAACTAACTTATAAACAGAAAATTTAAGTAGCCTTTCATAAGTTCTATGTAAATAACTCAAAAAGGATTACAAGCAGGACAAAACTATGAATCATAAAATATAATTGGAATATGTGGACCAAAGCTTATCCTTTGTATTTTTTAGAAACAAGTTCAATAAATTTGTTTTTTTTTCAGCTGCTGTACAGGACTATAGGAAACTGCAGAGGTAAATTAAATATATTGTAAAGATGATAAAAAGACTAGTGAAAGAAAACAAATTTCTTATATGGTATGTAAGTCACGCCAAGGCATTTAACCTAATCTCCGATTAGGAATCGAATCCGAAATTAATAAATTTGTTGAAAAGTTTCGTAACGATGAAAAGTAGGAATGGAAGAGAGTTCTTTCAGGTCAGTGTTAGGTATGTTATGGACTATAAAAAAACGCTTATAAAATTTAGCTTAACATTTATGATTGTCATTTTTATTTCATTAATAGTTTACATAGTTAATATTTTATCATTACCATTTTGTTTCGTAATTTACAAGTGCACAAACATTTGACTACTTGACTATATACCAGGACTATTTGTTTAAATGTGACTACGTTTTGAGCTAAGTTTTAAGCTTGTTTTAATTGCAGTGTATATTGATTGATTTGTTTACTCGATTTTTACTATACTCGTATTCGCAATTGACTTGTACTCAAGTGTGAGAACTTAAAGTAAAAATACATGATATATCCTATGAAGAACAATTACAACGATGAAGACGACTGAGCTGAAGGTGTGAAAGGTTATTTTGGACTGAATATTGCACAATATGAGCGAACAGGATCCTCTCATAGCGAGCCCTACAACCAGACCAGGAAGCCCCAAATGAGGACAGCCAACGTCAGGCCCACTGGGAGGCCCAGGAAAGGCGTCAGCGCAAAGTAGAGAATTGCAAAGATCGCTACAAAGCCGGCATAGTACAGGACGTTGAAGCTGAAATTGAGGCCAATTAGATGAAGAGCTTGGAAATTCCGATTAAAAACACTTACACCTTCCAATAGTTGCGATGCCATTGTGTGGTCACCGCCGACTCCTTGAAGTAGAAGCGTCTAATGCCGATCAGGCAGCGATCGATAAACTCGGACCAATCACAGCGGCTGGCATCAAAGTTGTAGCGCTTGCGATCGCTGTCATGGATCAGTGAGGAGACGCGCAGGGCATTCTTCATGGAATACCGGAAATCCTTGTCCAGGAAATAATCAAATGCCTTGGTGCCATTTTGGAACACGCGCATGTACTCGTAGGCGCTGCAGAATTTAAATATGGGATTATTTAGAGTTCACATTTGGAGATGGGTGTCCACCTACGTGTGCTGCGGCATACCAATGCCAAAGAGCTTCTCCGGTATATAGAAGATCATAGCGGGCAGCAGATGAAAAAGATAGAAGAACAGATTATAGCGCCAGCCATTGCGCAGCTTCGTCTTTGGCTTCCACACAAAGCTGTTGGGCGGATGACGTTCCACGCTGTCGTTGATTATGTTGCAGAATTGCGAAAGTGTCAGCGGATTCACCTCGCCCGATGTGCAGTGTATTATCTCGGGCTTATCCACATGACGTGTGCCCACATACCAGCCCATGACCAGGGAGCTGTTGATCACATAGTCGCATGGTATGATGTCAATCACGGCATTTGCACGGCCGGACATGGTGCGAAAGATGCCCTTGACAAATCCGGCCAGGAAACCCAAATGCCCCGAATTGGCATTGCCCACCCAGCCCTTCATGGGATGCTCCAGTGTGCCGTAAACTATGAATGGGACATAGTTGATTCTTAATGGAAGCTTCGTTGGTAGCTGGACTCACCTATAGATGGCCTAACTATGGCTGCTGGCAGACCGGACATCTCCGCCATGAGCAGATTCTCAGACAGATTCTTGGTAAACGTATACGTATTGGGATGATCCTTGAGGTAGCTTTTGCACTTCTGCTGCGTGAAATCCACCCAGGTCTCTTCGTTCTCCGCCATTTTCATCATCTCGTATGGATCGAACTGTGACTTGTACACATCTTCGGTGATCAAGCCACGATTGTTGCTATTGCAAAAGGCCGTCGAGCAGTAGATGTAGGCGGACAGCTGCTTCAGCTGTTTGGCCAGCTCAATGGTGCGCATGGTGCCCGTCAGATTCGTGAATATAGCAGTGCGCAAAGGTGAATTGAACCTGATCGTGGCGGCACTATGATAGATCACATTCACACGATTGATCAGTTCCTGTAGCAGATCGTTGCCAAAACCAAAGTTCGGCTCGGTCAGCTCCCCCACGACTGGCACGACCTTGGCCAGCGTTTTCTCATTGTACTTCTGGAAGATCTGTGGGTTGAGAAGATACAGATGGGATTCTTTTGTATATATCATTTTTTAATATTATGCATGGCATGGATGTTTCAGTGATCATTTTCATTAGGGTCGATTGTTAAAGTTCGAGTTGAAGAGCCTTAAAAATGTTCTCTTAAAACGAATTTGATCAATTTGATTTCTATGACACTGTGATAGTCTAAATATATTTCGCAATACCATAAAATTGAGCAATGCCAGAATATTTCATATCCGCATTTTCAACGTTATATGGCTCTACTCCTAAATACTGAGGAATAAGGCCCACGCCTTACACAGAAATAAAAACTCTCTGTACTCCGAAAACAAACTGGAACTTTCATTAAATTTATTATAACACGCTGTATGTTTGGAGTCTGCTTAAGAGTGTATAAAATAGAAAAATAAAAAAAGAAACAAAGTACATTTTGTTATTACGCTATTAAAAGCGCGTTTAAAATTATAATGATGGAAAGAGTGTCAAGAGATCTGGCCAAAAAGACATGCGTATCTACATATGTTATGTAGTACTCACATATGCGGTTATTACAATTGTTGGCATTATAAAGAGCCGCTAAAGAGGCCTGCTAAGGGGCCGGAGCGGAAGACACTTCGGCTTCGACAAATTAACGCACCATGAAGGCGGCCGTAATTGTCTTGAATAATAGACCCGGGTCGAAATGGGTCAGCCTACGGTCAAATGTTGTCGGAGGCGTGGCAAGGGTTGCGGTTCGACGATGTATAGTGATTTTTTATATATATCTAACACTCACCGGCTTCTGGAGCAAGCGATTGATGCGCTCGTTGGGATCGAAGTTGCGTTTGCCACGCACCAGCACATAGATGGTGCCGATATCGGGATGTGTGTCCAGCAGCGCCTCGATTAGAACCGTGCCCAGAAATCCGGTGCCGCCGGTCACGAAAATGTTTTTGTGCGCAAAAAATTCGGGCACTGTCAGGGCGGTGCTTAGCTGACGCTGGCTGCTGTTCGGCGATGCAGTTCCAGCTTTGCTGATCCCGATTTTACTATTGTTGTTGATGATGTTGTGATTGCTGTTGCCATGCTCCGTTATGACGGCCATGGTGTAGGGCTCTAGATTTGTGGGTGGCGCCAACTTGCTGCTGGATTTGTCTATGGTTGCACGCTGAAAGTTATGAAAACAATTAACTTAACATGAGTCTTCCTTCATTTTGATTGGGAAGGGAGAAGAAAAAAGTACATATTCCTCATATATACGATATATTACCTACCGTTTTTTGCATATAGCTCTTATAAGATCTGAGCTATGACTCAAAATCGATTTTTATCGATATTATCAAATATCGATTCTTATCGATATTATGGTAAATCGATCATTATCGATACTGTAAATATCAATTTTTATCGATATTGTACAATATAATTTTTTAACGATATTGTAAAACTTCGATTTTTACCGATAACATAAGATATCGACTTTTTATCGATGTACTTAAAATTATTAATTCGTTCTGCGTATGGTATACGTTTTATTTATAAAAAATTAGCTTTAAACGAGTTATTTCCAGCTTTGAGTATCTAGCTCTCTTTCAAGACCAAATTTGATCGATATTATGGAATCGGTTCTTCTTTTTCGAAATCTCTTTTTTATATGACATCCTATCTACAAGATTCTGTATATCTACATACATTCTCGTTTTGTAATTGGGTAGGGGTTAAATACTTATGGATAGTTTATATTTAAATTTCGGATTTTTGTTAGTTTTTTAGAGTCAAGTTTACGAAGCAGGCCTTGAAATGTGCCTCTATTGCTTGTCTAAGTTGAAGGAGTATTGTATTTCGAGTTTTACAGTTAATCAGATCTGTTATTATTTGTTCAGCTCCCGGGGAAAACAGTTCACAAAATTTTGGTCTACTTTTTGGAAAATATTATTTACAAAAACAAATAACAAACAAAAGTTTTTCAAAATTCAACGAACCCAAAAAGCTGCAGTGATAGTCCCTGAACAAGAAAAATGAATGTGGCAAAGAGTCTGAAGCAGTGCGCGCGTGCTATGCGGCAGCGCGGCTGGCGAAGAATACCGCAGGATATTCAGGTGGGTTGTGTTGGTTTGGATCAGCGGCGCAATTATCAGGATGATTCCGACTGGTCGTCGAAGCGCGGCGAGGATGCGGGTGTGCAGATGAAGAATGTGTATGGCGAAGATAGGCGTTTCGATCCGCGTTACGATGATCGCCACTACAAGAGCTACTATCGCGGTGATAGTATGGTTGATGGTAGCTCAAAGAGCGTACCCAGCAGCCCCAAGGATCCGGAATCCAGGCGTCGCATCACGCAGGACACAATGGATCATCAGCGTCGCCAGGAGCGCATCATTGAAGAAAACAAAATCAGGTGGCAGCAACGTGCAGAGCCTAAAACGCCTGTGTCGCAATACACACACCACACATTTTTCTCCGCTGAAAATCCTCGTAAGCCTAGCAAGCAGGCAAACGAGGACCAGACTGCCGAGGAATACAGTCGTCGTCGTCGCCAGCAGCGCCTGAAGGAGGCGAAGGAACAGGAGCGCGAGTTGCGCGAATCGCGCAAGGGCTACAATATACCCAAGTCTGAGGATGAGCAAGGTCCACCTGAGAATTTGGATACCCGTTATGCTAGCGAGGCTTGGCTGGAAAAACGCGATCAGGAGGATGAGGCTCAATACTGGCACACCTGGACAACCTGCCCCGAAGAGCGCCGAGCCAAAGAAATGGCGAAGGACGCTGCTGCTGACGAGGAGGAGGATGAAGGTGCACCCAAATACAACCCCAGCGAGCGTCGGGGTTTCGTTAAGCCCACTCTGCCCTATGACAGCAGCGTGCGTCGCTTTCAGACCCACTCATTGCAGCTGGCTGAGAATGACGTGCCGCCCATGGAGCCGCCACAGCATGCTGCGATGGATCAAGGACAACCTAAGCGTCGTCGGCCCAGCGGCATGGAGAAGCAATTTCTGCTGGCCCGGGATTTCAATCGTTTGAATTTCGTTAAAGATGAGACCACCAATCGACCATCATCCTTGTTGCAGTCGCACGTGTTCAATTTGCCGAAGACGGTCTATGCCGAGCAGAGGCGTCGAGAAGAGTTGAAGGATATCGAGCTGCCCGAGCAGCCGCCGCGCAGAAAGCTAGCCTGGCAGGGCCTGCCACGACCTGTCTACAAGCGGTTTGATGGCGTCAATCGCGCAATTGCTCGCAACGATCAGGTCCAGCGCAAGAAATGTAGAAAGTGCGTGGAGCCTCCACGTTTCCGGATGACCGTCAAAAGCAAAACGCTGAGCCGCAAGCCAACGCCCATTGATAGCTTTTCCAGCTTGTTGGCCGTCAGCACAAACTACACACCGCACAGCGAATACACTGGCTATGGCCGTCAGACTGTCTGCGATGCTTGGCAAAACTTCACTAATGTGCATAACCTGAAGCCAATTTACTGAAGAGCCAGGGGATAAAGTGATGGGTATTTTAACAGCTCGATTGGAAATGATAAACAAACAGGTAAAAAGAGTATTATTTGTGATAGTTTATACTTTTATTAACTAGTTTTCGAAGTTTGTAGTGTCATTTCGACGATTATAAAATTTATTTGCGTATGGAGAAATAAATTTAAACGTTGCACTTTTGGGAAACCGAAATTGTGTACAAATTCTCTGTATGAATTTGAACCAGCGCTCTTTTACTTGTTAGATCAAAGTTGTTTTGCCCCTACTTGGTCGAATAGCTTAGCATATTTTATAAGGGTGGCGATCGGTATAAAATGACATACATATATATTCAGTCTGCAGGCAATATCTATCGTAGTTATTGCTCAATATCATATCATACATATACTAACGAGTAAGAGGTTCTAGTCGGGAGCTCCTGACTAGGGGATACCCTGAACCCCTCTTCTTCCAACATCAAATGCATATATATATTTTATTTTAGAAGCTATGTCAAGTTTAGTGACTTGTTATTATTTACCAAAATTGCCAAAAACAGGATATCGATATCGATTTTTATCGATTAATTGGAAACGGAGCAAGTTATTGATTATCAGAAGCAAACTCGATCTGCGCGGGAACTAGGAAGCACCTACATCTAATAATTTCAAGTCTCTAGCTTTTAAAGGTTCTGAAATCCCTGCGTTCATACAGACGGACATGGCTAGATCGACTCGGCTATTGATACTGATCAAGAATATATATACTCTATGGGGTCGGAGATGCTTCCTTCTGCCTGTTACATACATTTGGATTTTGCACAAATACAATATACCCTTATACTTATTTTCAATGGGTACAGCGTGTAAAAATTGTGTAAAAATTCTTTGTGGAAATTGTTGCTCAAATAGAACCAGCGATATTTCGTTTGTTAGTTCGTTGCTCGGTTCTTACAAACCTTTCTCTATTAAGTCGAATATTCCAAAGCCCTGTTTTGCTAACTAAAAGGAAGCTTTAGTGAGAATTTAAGGACTGTCTTTTATAAATGTACATATAGGTAGTTTGATTATCTTGGTTGTTAAAATATTGCGCGTGCTAGCCGCAGTCCTTCATCGAATTAGTGGCTAATTACGCGAATATGTGTAATATACAAAGCCAAGCCACATGCTGTATATCTGTGTGCCGCACACCAATTTGATTTTATTTTTATTTTTCGTTTTTTTTTGTGGTTGCCTAAGGTCCCAGGCGTATTGTGGCCAAAAACTGCGCAGCCATTTTGAGATTAATTTTGATCATTTTCTGTGATTTGTTCAACGCATGAATTTGTGTCAAGGCCGCGTTGAAAAGTAATTCGAATAGCATAAAAGATTTAAACATTTTTGAATTTGACGCTAGTCGAATTGTTGTTGATTATTTTATCATTTTATATGTATGCGTATATTTTTTCTTTTGATTTTTTTTTATTTTCGTTAAGACCTGCAACTTAAGATGCACGGTCAGGGCCAAGTTTCTTTTTGATTTCCAGCTTGTGCGCAGCGATAAGCAATGCCCCAGATAGTATCTCGAATCGTTTGATTTTTGGTTTCCTCAGTTTTTTTGACAACCTGACGCTAATTAAACATGTCTAGCATTTAAATCGTTTTCGTAATTGCGGTTTTCAGTTGTTTTGTAATTAATTAGCCAACCGATTTCTAGGGGCGTGCTTGGCGAATTGCAGGCCACAACAATAGCCTTCGCTTAATTTTCAATTTTCACATATGAAAAGCCGTCAAAAATTAATTTTTTACCCAACTGATTGGCTAATTGACCAATGACTCGGTTTAAATATTTTATTTTTATTTGAGTTTTTTTCAAGGCACTTCAAATGTTGACATTGAGCTGAGAATTATGTAAACTAAGGTTTCTCGGTGCATTATTGAATTGCTAACTAAGATCTCGCACAAAATGCCGCATCATGCTCTGGGTTCAAACTGTATTCAATGCCCAGAAACTGGTTTCGTTCGCATCGACCAATGAAACTCTATGTGGACTAGGTCTTGGGCAATATCAGCATAATTTTATCTGACCTAAGGCGCCATGTTTTATATGCGCTATCGGTTAAGCTTCAGCTCAAAGTCAATGAACTGTATGCCAAACCGTTGCTCAAAGCTTTATATATAGAATGCCTGAAAGTTTTTTTCTTTTACTATTTTATGAATGTATTAAAGTTTTTATTTGATGATGAGTTGATTATTATTGGATTGAAAAACCCTTATTTGAATAAGTGAGGTTTGTCACTTAAAACACGTAGAAACTTTGAGAGCGAAATTAAAAAGTTTGTTGGTTGAAATTACCCGGCATTGCTCGGCTCAAATCAATAATGTTGAAATGTCAGTGGTCAAGCGACAGCTTTGGACTTATTAAAGAAACATACATTTTCTAATTTAAATATTTAAAAATATATATGTATACTGTCTGTCATCTTCTACTATCTTTCATATGGACAGCATTGTCGTTAATAAAACAATTATAATTGTTGATAACGACTCATTTTTCATTATTGATATTATCACTGCTCTCCATTTAAATATTTGCTGGATTTGAACCGGCGATCCCTAGAATGTGACGAACAGATTTAAGGTAAAAAGTTCTAATTGCGCCTGAATTGTAAGGTCTGCTCGATTTGGCTTAACTTTGCAGGGCCTGCATTGTTTCAATGCATTTTTCAAAGTTTGCATTATATTACGGCTGCCTGCCAAGAATTATTAAGCAAAGTCTCAGAAGATTCGCATAAATGCATTCATCACAGCCGGAATCGCAATAGAGCGTAAGGATTGTTGTATGCGATTTGTTTTCGGGCAGGACAAACTCTACTTATGCCCAGTATATAGATAAGCCCGTAAATGCGCGTGTGCATCTGCCTATATATGCATATATACATATATAAATATATATAGGTGTATATACATATCTATGCATCCGTTAAAATATATATATACAAAAGCCCATGTGTCTGGTAAATTTTTCAAGATTTGCATAATTTTGCTACGTTTGCGTTTCGCTTGCTAATTTTGTTTTAGCAAAATGACAGAGCGTCTGAGTCGCTGAGTATCTGTATCTATGGCCAACTGCGGGTATCTATGGGCAACAATGTGTTCGAATGTGCGAGAGAGCAAAATCGTTTATGCATATTAAATCTTTTGAAATTTCTTTCAGTCACACACACGCGTCTATGTGTTTAGCCATTTGACCTATTTCGTAAATGCAACCACAATCAGCAAACAGCAAACACTCAAAACAACAAACGAACACTGTCTGAAAGCGTTTTGGTGACGTTTGTAAGGGCTGGCAAAAATTTAAGAAAAAAATCTGTGACGAATTTATAAAAAACATACAAAAAAAAAGGGCCAAACACATTTTATGGTCACTTTCTATTTAACGATGCAAGATCTCTCTGTCAACATGAATCTCACTTTTTTGGGCTTTATTATAGTTTATATACTTATCGATATATTTCGATATATTTGAAATTCGCAGCTTCCGGCATAGCAACAAAATGTGTAACAATTTGTTTTTGTATGCAACGCATCGCGTTGGCTGAACTTGATAGCCGTTTTTGGGGGCGAGTCGTCATAAACAAAGCGTCAGCAACAACAACAGTAACAACAATTGCTTTTTTATAGTGCGTATTAAGTGCGCGCACTTTACTTTCGGGGCTGGGTCTTTGTTTCAGCCATTGCCGCCTTTGGCTGTTGTTGTTGTTACTGGCATTTGCATATTGTTGTCAGACCTTAACATTGAAACTACAAACGCTTGACGGGTTCAATCAAATTGTTGTCTGTTTGCCTGTGTGTCTATGTGCTCGCATAATTGATGCTTTCAATGTCGCGTGCAAACTTGTCTAAATCAAAAGACTTAGGCAACGAACCTGCCGCGCCTCATTGAATATACCTTCCGCCAATGGGTGTGAAAAAGAGATTGATACTCGAGCAATTCGCACTTTATTTCTGATTTTTTTTTTATAAATTTTTTTGTTCGTTGAACAAATAGACAATGGGATTTTGCTGTTTCGGGATGCTGCCAAGTCAAAAGAAATTATAAATAAATAAAACACAGTTAAATGGACATTTTGGCCAACCGGTTTGTGGCATCATAAAAAAAAAGTAGCCGTCGGGCAGAAATTAAATAAATCATATAAAACAAAATTGGCCACGCTGTCGAAAAAAATGTCGACAGAAATTGTGCGGCGCAGGCCAAAACAGAAAACCGAATAACCGAATAACCGAAAAGCCCGAAACCTTCAAATAAAATAAAATGCCCAAACGCAACGCCAATGAATTTTCCAGCAAGAGCGCGCAAAACGTGAAAAACAAACCATCTTTGACTTGCGTCGCCAAAAACTCTACACACACACACACACACACACACACAGCAGACACAACCACGCACACACCTATCTCAAAGTTAAAACAAAACACAAACAACAATTGAAAATTGCCTTTGCAGGTAAAGTGAAAAGGCAGCGTGTCAATAGAAGAGCAAGTCAAGTCAACAGGGCACAGTAGATCAATAGATCAGCTAATTTCCTGGTGTCAAATATTTTCCAAAATAAAATAACAGAATAACTCTGAGCACAGATCAGTTGTGGGGCGTGGGGGCGAGGAAGCGGCGGCGGCTTTCGTCAGAGCGCTTCCGTTTCGCATTGATTTAGTTTGGCAATCGATTCTCAATTCGATATCGAATAGTTTTTTTTAGCACAATTTGGCAAGCACATGTGTTCAAGGCTTTAACGAGAGACGCGAGTTTCACTTGATTTCATTAAATTACTTTTTATATATACAGTGTACAACAAATTTGTGGCGTAAACTAACCAAAAAGTTTGGATTCAATCAAAATCCAAATAACAACAATTTTCTGTTGTTGTCGTGACGGCTTCACAAATATCGCTGTAGAAGAAGTTGCTGCCAATGCCGACGCACGCTCAACTCGAACTGAAACCGAAACCGAAACTGAAACTGACTGAAACTGAGCGCAGCGGCATCGACATGAGGAAATTTTAAATACCCGCCAGGCAGGCAGTGAAAAATATAAAAAAAAGCAACAACAACACAAAAACACGAAGACGTCCGCATGGCGAACGAAACCACGTAATGAAAATCGGAACACTAAATAATAAGCTCAAAAAAGCCAAGCGAGCGTGCGCGACAGACTAAGAGAGCGAGAGAGTGAGAGAGAGAGAAAAACACAAAACCAAACGCAAACGCAGCAAATAATAAGTTGTCTGATCGGAAATGAACGACTAGCAGATACCCTAAACACAGCATTGGCCTTGATTAGCTTCGCTGCTTGTTTTCCGTTTTGTAGAAAATTATCTGGGCTTAAATTTTACATCCAAATGTGTATAAATACCTAAGCATAAGACTATAAGTCTACAAAATTATTTACTTTTAATGCTGGATGCAAAGGGGGGAGGTGACTAAAACGTTATGAGTCCTTGTGTGCTATCCTGAGTTGTGCATGCTTTACATGACATTTTGGAGTCTCTAGCTCTTATAAGCATCTAGATATGCTCAAAAAATAGTATTTCGATAATGGTTATTATTTTACAGAAGCGGAGTAGGTTATCGATGATTTGAAGCGATCTGAACCTGCGTCGATGTGAACAATGGGATCGGAGGTGCCTTTTTCTTTTGGTACATAAACATGCACAAAACCCATAGACTCATTTCGGATAATGGGCTCAGCGTATTTCGATAACGATTATTATCGAGTTCACATAAGCAGGTTAAGTTGTCGATGATTTTAAACGATTTGAATCTGTTTCGATGCCTCTTCTGCCCTTTTACATACAATTGCACAATGCAAATAGGCCAATTTTCAAGAAAATGATAAGCGTATTTCGATAACGATTTTTATCGATTTCCCAGGAATGGGCTAACTTACCGAGGATTTGAAGTATTCTGAATCTGTGCCGATGGGAACAATGGGATCACAGGTGTCTTCTGCTGCCTGTTACATACATATGCCCATTACCAATAGACCCATTTTCAAGGGGCTACAATAAAATTGTGCGCAGAGACTTGAGAGCCAAGATCAGAGACCAGAGTCAAAATAGCTATCAAAGAGCTTTGAGCAGCTACAACAACAACACTTGAAAGTACCGCTACTTTGCGCTCGTAATTTGTTGGTTAGTGAGAAAGCTGGAGATCTTATGTTTATCTTTATCTTCGTAGCCGTATCTATTACGAGAGTGCGTTTAGCTTTTGAGCAGCTTGCTTAACGCATTTGAGTGTGTTTATTTGAGGCCATTAAATGTTTCACTCATCGTCTTGAGCCACTTTTATGATAAACAAAACAAATCATTGATCAAATGAACTGCTTTTGTACCAAGCTATTTAAATGCAAATGACTGAATTAATAATTATGAATTTAAGCCATAATAACAAGTGTTGCCAAAAACAAAAGTAAACCAAGCAATCAAACTAAATAATTTATAAATGTTTTCATATGATTTTCCTAGGTTTTCCTTTTGGTTTAGCTGTTCTAGTCAGCAGTTTCCATATGGTTACTTGAGAATATAATCCGAAAACAGCTTTCGAAATGGAGGCGACTGCGAGGCCAATTCGATTTCAGTTGTTGCTCATTTTAACCACATTCTGCCAACGCTTGCATTTTCCCGCTTAAACGCAATTCTTGCTGATTTAATTGGTGTCAATGATATGTATGCTTGTTTGTTTCTAGAGAGAACTAGAAATGGGGTAAACGTGTGTGTCAATAACAACTCAGATATCGAATGCAACTAATTCTCTAATAGATTTCTATGAAATGTGATACGATCACCTCGTGAACCCTTGTTGTTTTTATGGCACAGCAAATCTATTGCCAAAGCCAACTTAGTTGTCTCTCAATTGCAAATGACCTAAAAAAAAGAAGCCCACACGGCTGTAAGTTTCCCGTTAAAGCCCCAAACAAAGGTTACCCTCGAGCCAGCAGTTGTGTATATTATAATCTTTGCGGAGTACCGACAAAAGAAATGCCTAAAATAAAATTTGACAGTAATTTGTGCGACACGCAGAAGAAAGAAAGTGGGCGGGTCGAAAGTGTGTAGGTGGGTGTGCGTGTGTGTGTGGGCTGGAAGTGTTTGTCTGCGGCTCAGCGTGGTTTCTATTATGATTTATGCAAGGCCGTTCAATACGAACATGCAGTTGGGTCACAAAAACATAAAACAGCTGAAGGAAAATATCTAAAATCTATAAAATGTATAAAATGTATACATAAACCGGAAAACGAGCTAAGAGCTGGAATTTCCGTCTTATATTTAAGTTAATTTGCCAATACGAAGCCTTTAATTATTTTTTGCCATTAGTTAGAATAAGAAAACTTTCCAGCTATATTTATTTTTAACCGACTGCATTTTTAATTTGATAGGTACTTGTAATTTTAATTGGTGGAATTGATGACTATGCGGTAGGATTTGTTGTTAGCTTTGTACTCGTGATTATTTTTTTTTTTTAATTTATGCTAATGATAATAGCAGCAAATTTCTAATTAGCATAATTTGTATTGATTGCTGGGCCCTCGGTACTTTATCTTAGAATGAGATTCGCACAAAGCGGCGCGTTTGTGATAGGTAACAGTTTTATGTTAACCTAAACAAAGGCATTTCCGTTAATATCTCACTCACGAGCATCTTCACATTCTGGCCTATATCTAATCAAATGGCCCACAACAAACCGCACATTAGCCATACAATTAACATTAATTTACATTTGAGTGGCCATTTCGAAAATGCATTTCATTACCAAAGCCGAGCACTAAAACCCTCATGATTTTATCGAATTTTCAGCTAGTCACCCGGCACTTGCCAGCTTGTCTCGTTGTTGGTTAACAGCTCTTGCTAACTGGCGACCACTTGTGGGGCTCAGCAGCAACTTTTTGCCGCGTCACGTCTTCAAGTAGAGCTTGCACTTGGATCTGTGACACACACACACACACACACAGGGGAGGGCTGGCGTCATTGTCGCAGACGACGTCACACAAGGCGCATGAGTAATGAGTTTAGCTTTTGTTACTTGCTTTATCAGTTGCTTGATACTGAAAAGCTCATTAAAGGTCGCCTGATTTTTATTTTAGGTTTATCAATATATTTTCAAATTTTAATTTTAAGCTACTTTTCTCAGTAGTGAAAACATGGAAAAAAAACTGGGTGTGTATTAATATACCTCATAAAATACCATAATTATTACCAAGAATTATATTAATTATATTCAAAATAACTTTGCAATAACTAAAAGTGAATTCTGATATTAATAAATATTATATATTACAGGGTATAATAGCAGCGAGTTTAATCATTCGTTTTATTTGTTGTTTGGCTTTGTTTTAACTAAATGGAAATTGATTATTATGCGTAGTGGACCATAAAGCCGGGACTCGAAAACTCAGAGCGATGACAATGCACTTATCATCGCCTGGAATGCGACCTTCGGGATTGTCCAAATATTTAATTGTTGAAGGTTGGCGGCTTTGTTGACTTACAGAGCAGATTAATTGAAATTGATGACAGATTTAAGACTTATGTGTGTATCTGCGGTGTATTGTTTATTTGTTTTGTTTTGTTTTTTTTTTTTGTGAACTGCTTTTAAGTGAATTTGAATGATTTTGGTATTTTAAGCTATAATAAATCACCACGCGCAGCGCGGAGACTATGCTGTTATGCTGTGGCAACGCTGGCGGAGTACTGCTTGATGGCAGATGGCAACGCTGGCTGGTGTGACAAATTTGAAACTCAGCATGCGCCAAAAGTTTTGTAACGTTAAGATATGAGTACTATATCGTACAAAAAGTCGTAGGCAAAAACAAAATTTCTTTTGCTCTCGTCTCGTATAATTTTTATGTTCTCTTTTCTCGGGCTGCTGAAAAACGCATGCGCTGGCAGCAACAACAACGACAACAAAAGCTCGAAAAGTGTATTTCATTCAATAGGAAAACCTCAGACGACGGTGGTGGAAAAACCAGGCAAAGCGAACGCAAAACGGAAGCGACGAGCACTGCGCAAACTGCGCAAACCACGAGCCAGCAAACCAACAAAAAAAAAGGAAAAAAAAAAGCAACGACAACAACAACAAGGGTGAAAGGGTGTGCATGTTTTGTTGTTGGGCCAAAACTCACCACCGGGGCGCGAAAAGAGGGTGGAGTTGCCCTCAGTGAGTGAGCGCGTGTGCTTGTGCCTGCCTTTGTGTTTGTGTGTGCGTGTGTATGTGCGCGCAGCCGCCAGCCCCCGTGAATTTGCTTGGTGAAATTTTGCTGGCGGCCCGGTTTTGCGGCCCAGCAGTTGCCCAGTCGCCCAGTTGCCTGTCGCCAGTCGCTAGTCGCATTTCGAGCTGTGCTGCTCAAGCGCCTGCCGCCACACCACACAAAAAGTTAAGAGCAACTAGCAACAAAACAGCAACACCAACACCAACACCAGCAACAACAACTACAAATACGCGTCTTCTACAACATTCCCACGATATCCCCTCCCGCAGCCGGAAACTGGGCAGGGCGCTGTTTTTCAAAATTCTTAAACGCGTGTCGCGTGTGAAATTTGTGTGTGTGTCACTTGTTTTGAGAAAGAAAAAGTTAAGAAAAAAAGCAGCTGTAAGAAACAAGTGAATACTCCTACATCACCACCACCACCACCACCACCACAAACAAGAACAACAACAACGCCAGCACAGCCAACTCATCAACCAACTCCAGTTCAGTTCAGTTCAGTTCAGCTCAGCGCCAGGCAGCATCCAGCGACGATTCCAACCTCACTTTTGTGCCGGTATGTACAACACCCCTGGCTCCAGAGCCCCATTGTAGGACGCTCTACCCGATACCCCCACTACCCAAAAAAAAAAAAAAAAAAAAAATTATTCGGTATTTATAGTGCATAATTATGTGCCCGTTTGTTGTCAAATTTGTGGCCAGCTAGAACTTACAGCAGGCATTTATTTTTAGAGCCTCGAGACACCTTTGCAGCACGCCCCACACACACAAACACACGGACAGACACCCGCAGCGAGAGAGTGTGAATGAGCATTGTGGGTGGGGGGTAGAGTGCATGAGTCTTCTGACTGAATGTATGTCGCTGGGTTTATTATCTCATCGACAATGCCGATGTCGCTATTGGAAACGGCGGCGGCGGTCATAAAAAATTTAGCGCAAAATCTGGCATTTCCGCTGCTGGTTTCCGCAAACAGCAGCAGCCAAAGAGAGCGAGAGTAGCAGAGAGAAAGAGAGAGATAGAGAGAGCGAGAGTGAGCTTGTTAGTACGAAGAGTGTAGCCATGTAGCAGAGCAAATAAGAGTAACAACAAAAATAACCGCAGCAGCAGCAGCAGCTTCTTCAGCCTCTGTGTGCAGTGTTGCCGTGTTGCACTCATTTAAGGCATCCGACAAAAAGTATGTGACAGAAAATTGTTAACAAAAAGAAAAAACAGTTGTGCCAGCCTTTGAAAGAAGCGCGCTAAAAATCACTTTCAGTTTTAAATATCCATTCATAACAGAACACTTAGTGCTGCAATTAGTTTATCTGCTGCTGCGATTAGATATGTCTGGCAGATAGCGCAGCGAATCAATCAATATAGATAGCACATGAGTGAATATATTATATAACAGACAGTTTTTGGTAGCCACCCTTGCGGCGCGCACCAAAAGCCGGCAGCAACGGCCGTGCGAAGTACGCTGCTGCAAATTGGGAGCAACCAAAAATTGTAGCAGTAAAATAAAATTAGTAGTAACTGGGGCCAGCTGCGCGAGAGCGACTCTCCGTGTGGGTGTACATGAGTGTATGTGTGTGATTGTGAGTGTGTTGGTGAGAGCAGGCGCGTGAAAAATCTTACAAAGCAAAGGAGCAGTAAAAAGACTACAAAATAAAACAGGCAGTTTCCCAATTGATTTTCAAGGCGGTCGACGTGGTGCAAAAAATCTACTACAATATAAATACTGCAGTGCCATAACAAATAATTGACTTAAGATACTAGTAGACGTAAAAATTAAGGAAAAAAAAGAAACATATATTGTAGTTATTTTCAAAAAGTTACGTGATGTTGGCATTTCGAAAATGTATGCAAAAATGCGTGAGAAATGTTTGGCAAGCCTTGAGAGCAGCAGCAGCGGCGGCTCATTCGCAGTCTTCGATTAGGCAGCCTATTGCATAAAAATGTGTGAGTACGTGAAGAGCATGGTCCCGCCCCAAGCCCCGTGTCAACTTCAACGTAGCAGCGACCGCATGACAGCCCAAAAAGTATGCTACACAAAACTGAATGCAATGCATAGCTGAGATTTCTGTTATTGATTAGTGTGATTTTTGTTGCTGTAGTTGTAGCTGTAGTTGTAGTTTTTGTTGTTGCCAAACTGTTTTGACATTAAATTGCAATCGGTTTCATCATCAGCAGCTGTACTCTTCCCACAAACGAGGCGATAACATTTCAAGTGCATTATGTCATTTTTCTCGTTTTGTTGTCTACCTGTCTCTTCCAGTATGTGCTCACGCGTGTGTGTGTGTGTGTGTGTGTGTGTGTATATACGTGTGAGTGTTTGCCATTTTGCCAGTCGAGGACGAGGACACAGCGCTCGTTGTCTGTCAACAGGGCGCCATTTAATGCCGTAACTTTGTGTAATTAAAAAAAGAGCAAGCAACAAGGCGGGTATAATGTCCACCTACACATAAATAGATACACGCACACACATACTATCACTCGAGTGTGTATATGAGTGCTGTTAATAATAATATATATTCATATATATATCCATATATATATATTTATATATATTTATATATATATTCAGCAAAAAATTGTAATTTCCGCCCCAGAAACCAACTGAAACTGATGTTATGCAGAAATTGAAATTTCCGCTGGTTTTATTCAAGCTCCAAGGCGTCATCATAATGATTTAAACGGCTTGACCACACACTCGGTATGTGTGTGTGTTTGTGTGTGTGTGTGCGTGTGTGTGGCTGTTGAAATATGGTCTGGGCGGCAGCGCTTGACGCTCGGGTGATTGTGGGTTAAAAGGGTCACAGCATGTGGGAGCAAGTGCCGCATTTTATATACGGACTATACATTAAATTGGCAGCATAAATATGTGTAGGGCATAGTGTTAATGTCAGTCTGTGTGTGTGTGTGTGTGTGTGTGTGTGTGTGTGTTTGGGGGTGGGCAGCTATCTGGCAAGCAAAGCTGCAAACAATTCAGCGCTCGGCCTACTTCCGGTTTAATTGAAATTTATGCGCGCTGCCTGAAAGTAGGCAATGCTTTTTGTTACCCACTTTCTGCTTGGCAACTAAGCAATATTTTGGTGCACTGTGCGAAATCAGCTGGTGCTTCTTACTGGAAACACACCCAGCGCGTCGCCTAAGCCAGTCAATTGGCTAAGCAAACTAAACAGTTGCCGGCGATTTCCGTTTTTGACCAACGTGTGTGCAAATTCAATTATCAACTTAAATATTAACTAACAGATTAGAGCAGCGCTGCCCTGGCACGTGTCTGTCTGAACGGACGCCCAGAGCCCCAGCTTCGGTTCAGCTAAGTTACAGCACTTTAAGAATTTGCCTAACCTGAGCTCATTTGCGGTGATGTATGTCCTTGAATGGGCAAATACTTACGTTTATACTGGCTCATACGAGTCGAATTGCTGAGCTAGGCGTGTGATTCACGTTTTGAGGTGTGTTTCGCTTTGAGTTTTGAGTTGTTTTTCAGAGTTGTTGTTGTTTACCAAATCAACAACAAGCTCAAAGTTCAAGAATCCTCCGCCAGCTGCATCCGCCCAACAATCTGCTCTCAGACCTGAGTGTTGTTGTCGTCGTGTCGCTGTTGACATTTGTCAATAAGCAACGCAATTGTAGGCCGTCAATGGCTTATAAGAGCAGCAAAACAAAAGTATGCAAAACACCATCAGTGAAAATTTTCCCATAGTGCAGTAGTCGATCATTATTTGCCTTTTGATGAGGTCAGCGCTCAGCAGCTTACAAAAGCTTACGCTGGGTCAATATCTGGGCTGCTAAAGGCTCAACAAATAGCTTGAAAAGGTGATTTACTTATAAAGTTGTTAAATGGAACTGCAAAGAATAAACAAATAGTTTTGCATATAAGCTATTTATAGCACTAAGGCAATATCTTCTCGATTAATTGTTACATATAATGGCATCTGTTATTCAAGTTTATTCATCCTAGATGCTGTAAGGTAGTCTGTATTTTTGCATGTATTTTTGCATGTACTGCATTTTTGCATGTTGCCGCCGCTTAGCCGTTCGAAGCTTATTCATCTCTTATACTTATTATTAAATCTATAATTACCACTGTTATGGAATACCAATGTTATCGATCCTTTAGTATCTCTAGATCTGCATTAAAGTCCACTTGCCGTTGTTATCGTAGCTCGCGCATCTTTCATATCGCATCATAGTCTAATCGCTGCACTTATCGATCACCTGTGCAGCGTCGACTCCGATGGAAACATTAGTTCATTGAACTGTTAAGCTCGAGCGCAAGACAGTGACGGCGTCAATGGGGGGATTCTCTTTGCTGCTCCAACAACTTCAGCTCCTCCCACGTGTGCCACGAATTTTAATTAGATAGCAACACATTTTGTGGGCTGACACCGTTACCAACTGCATGCACAGACGCACACACACACACACACAGACTATGTGTGTGTGCCATATATGAGGAAGACTCTTCGGCTAAAAGCTTATGTGTGTGTACTTTGACCTCTTTGGACGTCGGCTGCGTTGCGTCGTGGTCAATGTCAGTGCTAGTCGGTGGACTCTGTTTAGTGGCTTTGGACTTGGACTTGGTCTGTCTCAGTTGTAGTCGCAGCAGATTGAATTTCTTTGCATGCTCAGGCAGGTTTTTCCACACACACTCGCATCATTTCCACGACTCGTTTTTCACAGTTCTTTGCGGCTTTTTCAATTAAAGCTTGTTGCATGCCACCAGCGCTGACGTCGGCGTCGTCGTCGTCGTCGTCGTTTACGTGTCGCTCTTCACGACCCGAACTGCGCGCCGCTGCCGCCCCTGCTGTCCATGGCTTTCTTTTGTGCGCTTTGTGGCTGCCTTTCTTGTCCATAAAGCGGCGATGTCTCTGCCGCTGCCTCGGTCGCTGCCACCGCCGCTGTCGACGCTGGCTGACGCTGCATAAAGTCTTTCACTTCTTTGCCATCCAAGTTTAGTTCAGTTCCAGCCGGCGTACGTAGCGCACGCGTCTTGCGAGATCGATCCGACAGCGGGATACATCGAAATAATCGAGTTAGCAGCGATAAACGATAAAAGCGAGCATAGAACGCAACGCGATCTCTCTCTCTCCGTCTCTCTCTCTTCTACTGATTCTCTCTATCTATATCTCTGTCGCAGAGTGTGTGTGTTTGTGTGTGCGTGCGTGGCTCTCTTTCACTCTCTCCATTTCCCTCTCTCTCTCGCTCTCTTTCACTCTCTCACTCTCTGTTTCTCTTTCTCTATCTCTCGCCCGTTCGATTTCTTTGCGCATGCGCAGCGTCGAAGACAAACACACGCATGCGCTGTCTCCGTCTCCGTCGCCGTCAGCGACTCCGCGCAAAAGTGAAAATATTTGGAGAAATTTCTTGAGCAGAATTTCAGTTGCCAGTTTTTTGTGTGTCAGCTTTTAATAAGTAACCAAAAAATAATAACAAAAATAGCGGAAAAAAAAAACAAATTATAATCACGTTTATTCAATGATTGACCCGCTCCGATAATAGTGTTAATTTTAATTTCAAATTCAACGAAACAGAAACAATTTACGATTCGCTGGCCCCCTAAAACGAAAGTGTTTGCTTACAAATGTCATTGACCCAATTTTGAACTCGCGCAACGTTCACAGCCGGAAACAGCAGCACCCACAACTACAATCAATAATCGATCATTAATAATCGATAAGCAAGCAAATTGCAACTCGCATCTACAAGCTTCAGTTGGTGGCGTTTTGTTGATTTGTTGTGGTTTTTTTTGTTTCTTAACATATCGCTTTTTGACAAGTAAGTGTAAGGCCGACTGCGTGGCTAAAAATATGCAAACGGCGGCAAATATTTGCCTTTTGTGGGTTGGCGGGGGTGCCGGGGTTGGCGGGGTTGGCGATTCGACTTATGCAACGTTGACGTAATATTTAGTCTAAAACTAAAGACGATGACGGCGACGACGCTGAGGACTGCGAGAAAGTTGCTACAACAACAGCAAAATACATATTTTCGAAACCTTTTTTTAAACCTCTTTTTTGTTTTGGTATTTGTAATATTAATCATTGCATATTTACAAATAAAATTTGCACACACACACACACACACACGCAGGCACCTGCACACACTCACTACGAAAATGAAGACGCGGCATAATAAATAAACATGGATCACGGTCAGCTACAGCGAGCTAGAGACCGTATCAGATACACAAACTATAAGATACACAGCGCTACGGATACAGATACAACTCTATAGCTGCGTCTTGAACACATTGCAATTCCGTTTTAAACAGTTGCGAAAACGGTTTTTTTTATTTAATGGAATTTGTTTCTTTTTTTCGGAGCTATTTACCTTTAGCCCTCTGTTTCGCTGACGGCTTATGCGTAGCTCGTCGTAAATGCCATTACATCTACAACAATTTGAATATATATATATAAGCATATATCGGACAATGTCCGACAATCTGACAAGCTGGCAATTGCGCGGGCTCATCAAGTCCGACCGCATTGACCCACTTTAAGTCGCGCCAGCGCATGAGCAAATGCAGTCGAAATTCCAAGGGGTTTTCCAAAACTTAACTGTGTCTTTCGGCCATCTCTCAGCCCCAGAAATATATATATGTTTATCTGTAAATATATATAGGTGCCACTCGATTTCATTGACTTTTTCTATCGATTACGTGCTGTGATTTTCAGATCAGCTTAGCGAAATTTCTTTTGCACTTTCGCATTTATGAATACCTTATTGAATTCTTAGCCCTGCACTTGACCAGAATTCTTAATAATCCATTTTTAAAGTTGGCTATAAAATTGTCCAGCACGACCTCAATTGGCATATTTGATGGCCTACTTAATTACCTGTGACGCACTTTGGTACGCTTGCCTAGGCAATTATATGGTTTATCTATAGCCTTTACAGTATCAACAGCACATGCAGGCCTCTCACTCATTTGTTGATTATTTCGTTCTTCCTGTTAGTTTGAATAACTATCACATGAGCCCAATTTCCATGCGAGCTGATAATCTTCTCTCTTTGCACTTTTCCTGTTGCTCAGTGTTTTTAGGCACATTTCGTTCAGCTCTTATCATCGTCAATCGCCTGGCATTATAATTCGCCAAGTTGCTCAGCTTTTCCCCTGCGCCGCACAACACATTTTCTGTGCTCTAATCAAACTCACGTGCTCTCGCGCAATTCATAAATCTTAATTTTAAAAAATTGCAACGCAATTTTATAAATCATAAGTGCCTAAAAAGTGGCATTGTCGTGTGTGGGCGGCTTTATAATATATATTTGGTTTTCTCGTTTTGTTTTGGTTAATTAGTCGGGCTTATTTTAATTGGCGCTCTAGACATTGTTCTTAACTTAGAGGCTTAGCTCATGCGCTGGCTAAAAATAAATACATATAAATTCTAATTGTAAATTATTTTATATCTAACTTTGAGAGGCCGTCAGCTGAGTTTCAATTGTGCTGAATTCGCTGGCTATGAGTTGGGGCAATGGAAATTTGCTGCTGGGACACATATGGAAACTGAGGGGCAGTGCGGGGGCTTGTGCGGCACAGCGCAGCGACAACGGTTTCACTCTGCCGGGGGGCCCCATTATACACACTTAAATTTAACTTTTATGCTGTAAACTGCGAAGCGCTTTGTTTGTTAATCAAATGCGCAAATTATGGGCATACAGGCTGAGGTGGAGGCACCAGTTGCAGAGAACTGTGGGCACAGATTAGCTCGCCGCATAGTCTGTCACAGATTTATTCAATTACACACAAAGCATAGATAACTTACGATAACTGTAAAATCAGCCAGAACGGCGGGTGGAGGCACACACAACCAACACACACACACACGCGCGCACACACACAATAGACAACAACACTAACGAGACACTCGTCAGACTCTAAAGGTTCAATAGAATAGAGGGCACAGACCCATTATGATGCCGTATTGTGCCCAGCATCCGCTCGGGACTTACATTTACATAATGTGCCCCATTGTCGAAAAGTGAAAATATGTGTATTTGAACTTTCGTTTGTAGTCGACTCGTCTTCTGATTGATGAAACACTCTTCGGGATTGCTAAAACAAACAGTAGAACCCACTATTAGACCACGGCCAGAGTCTATACGATATGTCAAGCAGAGCTTCCGCGTGTTCCTCAAGCCCTAAAAGACTTGTAATCCGAAAGCAGCAAGGTCTCTCAGAAATAGAGAACCAGCAAATGCGGCATTTAGTGCAATCGGAAAGCAGACTGAAAGAATTGAAGCTGACCCAACGAAGAATGTATGCACTACAGTAAAACATGTTTGCAAAAGTTTTGCTATTTTATGGCTATTTATATTTATTTATTTTAGTCGTTCCTTTAATAAAATCTACCTTAAATTTGCAAGCTTTTAAAATTAAATGAATATTTAATCACGAAACGTGAAACAATAAAAATATATGGAATCAGTGTTATGTTAGTTATTTCAAGCTTTTAATTAAGCTTTGCTTTGGTTATTTACCTTTCTTCTATAGTAAGCGCTGTTTAAAGAACCGAAACTAATAGACTTTAAACTTTTTTTTTATTTACTGCACTTTTTTACATCGAAACGATGAAAATTCATGTATGTCGTGTATACTTACGAGCAACGCCGGGGAATTTCTTTTAGTATATGTATTATTAACGTTAAAGCGGCATAGGCTAGAGCACATAACTATTTTAATATGTGCTCGTTTTTAGAAATATTTATCTTATTAATTCAATATCAATTATCTATATTTAATTCAAGCTTTGCGCTTTTACAGCCTCAAGCACAGTGGGACAGTGGGCCTAAAATATTTACCTGCTTTTATTTAGTGCACAACATTTTTTTTTTTTATAAATATAATTATTTTAAAATAAAACTGTCAGCACTTTTTAAATGGGACATTTAATGATCGCAGATTAATTTTTATATTTATTTAATTTATAAAGTTAATGCATTTTTAAAAGATTTAGTGGGGTTACAAAACTGGTTATTAAATGGTTGTTGTCTGATTTTTGCCAAGGGTATTGGCCTAAAATGTGGCCAGTAATGGACAGACAAAGACGAGCTGGCTTGTGTATAAGAGACCAGGGCCAGTTGCCGATGTCGTTATTGTTGTTGTTGTTTCTGTTGTTGTTGTCGCTGCTGTCGATGTCGATGACGCTGACGATGATGATATGCGGCACGATTATAGGAAATGGGTCAGACAATACACAGGCACAACAGTGTAACTACCTTGTCAAGGCAGGTTGAATGTTTACCGTTTAACAGCACACACACACACAAACACACACACACACACACGCGCACACGCGCACACGTATACACAAAGCTGCAGTTACAGATTGGTCTTCATGTTTGGTTAACACGCGCAGAGGCGTGGTTCGTTTGGCGGTGCAGTGGTGCGCGGTGGTACATGTTGGGTCTCAGCCTGGTCTTTGCTTAGGCGCGCAAATTTTTAATATCTCTCCGCAGAGAGCGGAAGACTTGGAGAAAGACAAATAGAGAGAGAGAGAAAGAGCGTGACAGAGAAAGACCGAGAGAGAGAGAGAAACACCGAGAGAGAGAGAGCGAGAGAGAGAGAGAGAACGCGAATTCATGCGATGAAAAAGTTGATTTTCAAGAAATTTCACTTTAGAATGAGGCGGCGGCAGCGCCTGCAGAAGATGTTGCTGACTAAAAAAACTGGATTCCCTAAGAAGCTCCATTGATAAATTTACAGTTACGTGATGAGACCGCTCGATTGTCCAGATGGCATCGAGTTGTTTAAACTTTAATTATACGGCAGCTATTAGCAGTAGTTCGTAGCTCGTTTGATGGGCCACTCGGAGCAGCGGATATGATTCGATAATATCATGAGAAAAGCTGTGCCAATTTCGTGGCGCATTTAACACATTTCTTAATCGGACAACAACAAATAAACAATAAACGCTGCGTCAGTGAAAGAAATTCAAAATACAAATGAACCCAAAAACATAAAATATCCAAAATCAACAAAAAGACAAAATCTCTCTCATACGCTTCGTGGGTCGCGCTTCCTCTCTTTCTCTCCTTTTCTCTCTCTTTCTCTCTCTCTCTCTGCTTCTCTATGGAAATAGATTTTTGCTGCACGCCAAATGAAAACGAAAGTTTAAACATTTTGTTCAACCAAAAAAATTACCAAATTTAAATACGTAAAAAAAGATAACAACATATTGCGGAATTTAGATATTTAAAAGTGAAAGCCATGGGCTGGCCCAGCTTTGGACTTGAATTTGAGACGCATTTCAGACAGCAGCAGCAGCAGCAGCGTTCAAATGTCCGCATTACGGAGATGTTCCCTAAAAAAAAAAAAAAAAAAAACTTAAAAGAAACCAAACATGAGTTAATCGCCGCAACGTGTCGCGTTCACAGTTCCTGTCTATGTTCAATATTTGGACAGTGTTTAATTTGAATTCCATTGTTGTTGCCGTTTATGGTAATTAGCAAAGGCAATTACGGCAATAATTTCCTAGGTGCAAAGTTTTCTCCGCCGTGAAAGAGGGAAGGGGAAGTAGCTCAGATGCTGTTGACATGCGACAACTTGAACCCTGATCGATATATATACGTACCTTGCGTAGGGTGTGTTTCCTGGCCCTCGGGTTACGAAATCGTTTCTTTCGGGCACAGACACTCACTCACACACACTCACAAACACACACGCATACGCATACGCACGCACAGTTCTAACGAAATGGTAATTTTTGTTTGTGTACAATAACAAAACAACAATCACTTAGCGGCATTTGCATTGGCTTTTGCTGTAGCTGTCATTTTGTTGACAGATTCATTCAATATTTTTACAACTTAAAGTTAGTAAAAAGATGACGTGGGCCTGATTTGTAAATACGTCAAATTGCTTTTGGCTGAGCGTATAGGTTCTTTTGGGGCAGTTAAACCCTACGACTAAATATCGTTTTCTGCTCTACATTTGCTGGCTGCACTAGTATTGGCGAGCATTTGCAAGCTGCCCCTGTCCGCCCTGCTAAGCGCCCAGCTTTGGCGTGTGCATGGATTGTGTCTGTATGAAAAGCTTTGCGCGACAGCTTTTACAGCGCATCTGACTAGCAGCTATGCTGGATCAGCGCTTGAATCTAACTCTGTTCCTAGTCTGACGATGTGCGAAAATGTGCCAATCATCTCGTCGCTTTCAGCAGTCCCAAAAACCTCGCTGTCGCTTCGCACTTGGACATTTCAATATAGAATGCCCGTCCACAACCGGCAGAGTGCGCATTCGTAATCTGTCATCGATATCGACAGCAGTGTCTCGGCGAACGCTGTGTGTATGGTTTTAGCCGCTTTTCTGTTTGGTTAGTTTCTCAATTGGCTGAGGCCTGCCCTTAAGCGGCTTAAAGTCTTAAAGAGCTTTGCATATTTTGTGCTATTGTGCGTTAAATTGAATTGCGGTTGAGCCCGTGAGTGTAAAAGGATATCAGACCGCGTGTGTTAGCATCTGTAATTTGTGTTTGCCTCAGACGTCATGGCGAAGGCATTGCTGGCTGCCGTCCAAGGATAAAAATCGTACCATCGACGTCATTTGGCCGAAATTGATGCTTGTGCCAGCCTGAGAAACATTGTGACATCCGTTTTGGGGCTTCCTCACGCACATGCCACATGTGTCAAAGGCAACTATTTTTAGGCACAGGCTCGCATGACAATTTGATAGATAGACAGCAACGGCTGGCAGGGCAGGCAGTCTGTGATGTGGGTTCTCTCAGTTGAACGCTGGTTGTCCGCCTCACTTTCGACGTGCAGCTTGAGCTAAATATAAAGATGTCACTTTGATTTTGTTATCCATGACTTGGAAAAATAAATTGAATTTATTAAAATTTTTCTTTTTGCTTTTCTAATTATTTAAATAAATGTTAACAATAACTAAGTATAATTGTGTGTCTTTGCTCTATAATTTCAGCAGAACTTAGCAGCTCTTCAGCCTTTATCGCCTCTTCCACATAAGCACAAGAAACACACATCCATAAGGACAACTAGTGGGATACACATGCGGACAGGACTCTTCCTGTTTGGCTTTATCTACGGGAACCTAATTTCCAATTGCTAAGCAACTAAAGTCGATAGCAACACGAAAATGGAAGAATGCTTAACGGCGGCAACAGCACGAACATTTTCAGCAAAATTCTGTGAAATTTGAATTGCATATATAAATATATATATTTATGTTAACCAGTACAATAATTAGCTAAAGGAGCCAATTAGCTGCAGTGTGTTCCAAGTAAACAACAGAAAGCTTCCCTCAGAAAATAAAAACAAAACTTCCACAGAAAAAGGCAAAAAAGCAAAAGCGAAGCGAAACTTGAACAATAAAAACACATTAATTTTAGCTGAAGAACAAATTGTAAAGCGCACATTGCAAATGAATTGAACTGCTTCCTAACTAATATAAAAAAAAAGAAACAATAAACAACAACAAGAACCACACGTAACGGCAGCAGCAGCAGCAACAACAACGCAACGAACATGTCACACGCCGTCGCCAACAAAACAGAAACGGAAAACTGCATCAGCAGCAGCAGCAACAACAACAGCAACAGCCTCAAACAGACGCCACAGCCCGCACAGCAGCAACCGCACAGCAGCAGCAGCAATAGCAACAGCAACAGCAACAGTAGCAACTGCCTCAAGAATAGCAACAACAGCGATGCAGCGTTCTCATTGCTGAACGGCACCCACTCGTCGCATCAGCCGCGCAGCAATGGACTCACTGCTGCGGCGCACGCAGCTGTCAGCTATGCGAGCGCCGGCAGCGGAAGTGGTGCGGGCAGTGCCGGCAGCGGAAGTGGTGCGGCCGCAGTTGGCCACAATGCGGCGCTGCTCGGCGGCGCGCCGGCCACAGCGTTGCCCAGCAATGGCGGCCTGCAGTCACCGTACGAGAGCTACAGAGTCGATGATACCAGTTATGTGCCCATCGGACAGTTCTATGCTGGACGGAGTGTATTCATTACGGGCGGGACCGGTTTTATGGGCAAGGTAAGTTATCTATTAATGGATTTATTATTCTAAAACGCCTTGTTCATGGTAGACAAGAGTATTCGAGTAGTTACATAAAGCGATTAGCCGAGTGTTTGTTTAGGAGCAGCATGAAGCATGAAGACCATTTTGGTTATGCTAAAAACAAGTAATGGGTTAATCGATTGGAAGGATGTGTTTCGGAAATCACGTAAAGCCGTGTCTGATTTTGCGTTTGTGTTGATTAAGTAAACAATCGAAAAATCGATTTTAACAATGTTTCCAATAGAGATGGGCACGTGACATTTGAGATTTCAGATTAGATTGGCAAGGTGAATATAAAGTGCTCAACTTTACTGTTTACTGGTCATGCTATCCCTTAGCTTTAAAGTTCAACTTTGCCCTTTAGCTGCAAATACATTTAAAATACTAACAATAACATTTGCTCAACCTGTTACCAGCCGAAAATTCGATTGTTGCTAGGCTTTAGCAATTTTTATTGCCTACTTTAGTGGGCAGCACGCAGCACGCATCACGCATACGCCACGTGCGCTGCATGCAATTGTTATTCGCATCATTTGCATCATGGAGTGTTGAACTCTTTGGCCCCGGCCACGCCTGTCAGTCACACACGAATGAAATGAGGTTACTCTATTCATCGGAACGTACTAAGTATATGCAAATCGACAACTCAAACAAAAAACTCGGTGTGTGTGCCCAAATAGATATTGAGTGTTTGACGCGTTTTCCAGCATTGACATCTCAGCCAGAGTGTCTGGTGTTGACTCATCGTCCTGGCATGTCTATGTCACATGATTTGCACTAGAGATGGGCGCGAGCTCATTTTCGAGCATGGCATATAAAATATAAAAAAATATTTGTTTTCTGACGCACAACTTTTTGTATATTTTGTTCAGTCATTTTATTTAAGTGCGTCACTTTTATTGGGTTTTGCTAAATACAAATGATAGTTTCTTTCAATTATTTGTATCGATAGATCGAGCTCAGCTGTGATAGTCTGTTAATCAGTCTAATATTTGACATAACTGTTTCTTGGACTTGTGTCTTTTCAGTCACGGGTCTGCTCGTAAATGAATTTCAAGACACGTGCACATCTCTAGCGTGCACAAAAACACACACATACTAACACACATGTCACATCAGCGCTAATTGTTCTTCAAGTGTGTGTGTGTGTGTGTGCATACAACTTGGATTCTGCCTCTAGACTCCTTACATATCCGTCGGCTGTTGTGCCAATTTCAGCCATTGTTTTGCATACGAGTGCGTGTGTGTGTTTGTGCGTTGCATGCCTCCTGCCTGTGCCATTATGACATGTAATCGCTGGCGCCGGCGCCGCTCAGACTCTGCCACTCAATTGCACAGTGTGTCAAACGCTATTTGTTTTGCGCGTACTATACCCACTGTTGCCATTTGCTGGGGCAGCGTTCATCGATTTTGTAATCTAGTTGCCAGGCACTGTAATTTAAATGTCACAACCTGCTACCTGAACGTCACAGCAGACCCTCCCCCTTTACAGTCCATGTTGTTGTCACTATAATTGTATGCTTGTAATTTCCATACAATTTTCACTTTGTTATTTTAGGCGTGTCAGGCTGCGTGCACTTCCAGTCAATGTCCTTCAACAATATTCGTGAATGGCCATTGATAACACTCGATTCGGCATTTACCCATTTATTTGATGTTGTTTAACTGCTCACTTGGCCGCCACTTGAACTGCTGCCCCTCCCAAGTCTATAGAAAAGGCCTGTCTGATTGGCTGACCGTAATTATAGTTTTTGGGCTAATGGATGCGTCTTGTTTGTAAAGGGGTTAGCTGCCCAAAGACTAACTGAAATTGATTAATCAAAAGTTGAGTTCGGCAGACTTTGCGAGCTGTCCACTTAGCAAACATTTTCCGGCCAAAGTGATTTTCAATAAAATTAAATGCTGTAGGTATTGTGAAAACAGATTCCACCCTTTTGCGTAAAATATAGAATATGTGGCACCCCTTGCTTACATCCTAGAAGCTTACTTTCCTTTAAAGATGCCCCGTTTGAGCTGTGCGATGTTCACAAAAAGCTTGATAAGAAATTTTAACTTGAACTTTCCCCACCAAATTTTTTACGGAAATAAGGATATGGGTGGATTTTTCGAAAATTGTGGACTACATTTTAAAAGAATTCAGCTTTGTTGCTCTTATGGCTTGGCTATGGGAACACTTTATTAATTAAGTAATAATTAATATTTCCTTTCCAGGTGCTCGTTGAGAAACTGTTACGTTCATGTCCGGACATAAGAAACATATATCTGCTGATACGACCGAAACGTGGCCAGGAAGTTTCGGCGCGCCTCACGGAACTCCTAAATGCGCCGGTAATGCATAGCTTTTCAAAATATCAAATCAGCTCTTTAACTAACCGATCTTCGTCTAATTGACAGCTTTTTGAATCACTGCGTCGCGAGAAGCCGAAGGAATTAAGCAAAGTCATACCCATATCCGGCGATATAACATCCGAGGAGCTGGGCATCTCAGAGAGCGATCAGGTGCGTGCTCTCTAATTCAAGTTATAGACCTTGATACTAACCATAACTTTCTTTCTCTCTTTATACAGACCCTACTTTGTCGCAACGTTTCCGTTGTATTTCATTCAGCTGCCACTGTGAAATTCGATGAGAAGCTCAAATTGTCAGTCACAATCAATATGCTGGGCACTAAACGTTTGGTCGAACTCTGTCATCGCATGATGTCCCTAGACGTGAGTAGCCCGCCTTGTCGAACTTTTCGCAATTACCCCTTACCGATGCACATATATTTCAGGCACTTATTCATGTATCCACTGCCTATTGCAATTGCGATAGAACCGACGTATCAGAGGTTATATATGCACCACCCTATAATCCCGATGATATCATCTCATTAATCAACTGGCTTCCGGAGGATATACTTGATCAGGTATTATCACTGGAATTATAGTTATATATGTTTATTAACTGATATTTTCTTAGCTGACACCGCGCCTCATTGGCAAGCGCCCAAATACGTACACATTTACAAAAGCCTTAGCGGAGCATATGTTACTTAAAGAGGCTGGAAATCTGCCCGTTGCCATTGTGAGGCCCTCAATCGGTAAGTCTGTCATAGAAGACAATATTCTATAGTTAACTATATATATGTATATATATATTTATATAGTGACTGCCAGCCTGAATGAGCCCTTTGCCGGTTGGGTGGATAACTTCAATGGGCCAACGGGTCTAGTCTCGGCGCTGGCCAAGGGCCTCTTCCGCACAATGATGTGCGAAAAGAACTATGTGGCCGATATGGTACCTGTTGATATTGTGATTAATTTAATGATTGCCGCTGCCTGGCGCACAGCGACGCGTAAATCCAATAATTTACTCATATACAATTGTTGTACCGGTCAACGTAATCCCATCATATGGTCTGAGTTTGTCAAATATGCCATGTCCAGTGTGCGCAAACATCCCTTGGGTAGGTTTTTTTTTGTCCAATATATCAACATAGAAATTAATTTAATATTTTACTCTTAAATTGCTTATAGAGGGTTGTCTGTGGTATCCAACTGGTGACCTGCGCATGAATCGTCCCATGAACACGCTGAATTGTATATTAAAACATTTTCTACCAGCTCACATACTGGATGCAGTGGCGCGCATAATGGGCAAGAAGCCATTGTAAGTACTTCAAGCTGGGAAAGCAAAAAGCTATCAAGCAGGATCTTTCCCACTCACAGCTATCATAGGCATTAGCTAAGCAGCTAATACCAATGCAGGCATTTTAATCAGGTCTTCTTCTTCACTTTTTAGTGTTGTCAACGTACAAAACAAAATTGCCAAAGCTGTAGAATGTTTAGAATATTTTGCCACGCGTCAATGGCGTTTTAAGGACGATAATGTGAATGGTCTGCTGCATACGCTCAGTCCCAAGGATCGTGAGATTTTTGTCTTTGATGTACGCAACATTAACTGGGATAAATATGTGGAGCGTTATGTTTTGGGCTTCAGGGAATTTTTGTTCAAACAGCGGCCCGAATCGCTGCCCGCCAGCAGAAAGCGTATGGTCAGGTTAGTCTTAAAAACTAATGTTATTTTAAAATTTATTAATTAACTTTGGAGTATCAATCTTTTGTAGATTGTACTATCTGCATCAGTTAATAAAAGTGGTCGCCGTGCTACTCACCTGGCGCTTTCTGATGTCACGTTCGAAGCGATTGAATGATTTGTGGAGCGCATTTCTGGAAAACGTGCTTAAAATCGCGCGTTTAATACCATTTTTGTAATAATCCGGCTCTACTGATGGCCGGAGACAACAACAACAACAACAGCATAAATCTTGTCTGGTGATGTTCTTCTTTGCAATTTCTAAATGCCTTAAACATGGCGTACATTTTAGAGGTTTTTAGCAAATAATTATAATCATATTTTTATATATGTTAAACGAGTAAACGAAAACCAACCACAAACAATGCATCGGGTTAATAAAATGGCATTTGCGCGCAACCAAAAAACAACAAAAAACAAAAACAGATTCAGATGCAGGAGCAGGTGGTGGAATGGCAGCCCACACACAGGTGTGTCCACTGTCCGCTATCCGCTGTCAGGTGTGACTCAATTGTGCAATTTTTGAGATATATTTAAATGCCTCTCTCCAGGGTGTCGGTTCTCTCGTTGGCGAGTTAAAGACGTAATTTTTGTAAATTTTGTGCAGTCAACTAAGTAAAAGTAAAGCTAATATAACACAAATTAAATTAAAGGTATATATAATATATACAAATAAAATATTCCACCTTCGCGAACACAAAAACAAACACTTGGCATGACGATAAATTCGTATTAAATTAATTATGAATATATGCGTACGCATATGGCAAAACAAATCTATGTCAAAGATAATGAAGCAATTTGCAGTAATTAGTAATTCCGAATACTTTTGCAACAAAACAAAGAAAACAAAACTATTTAGCAAATTTAAAAAAAAAAAAAAAACAAAAACAAACGATTAGAGAGAAAACAAAATGAACAAAAAAGAAAAAAACTATAAAAATGGCTTGTTATTGCTTTAAATTACATAAACGTAACGTAAACTATGCTAATTAATTAATTATAAATATTATTACTAGTTTTAACATTTTTACAATTACAATTAAGTTTTCAATTTATATATTACAAAAACCCACAAAGCAAAAACAGAATTATATACAACAAAAAAAAAAAAAAAAAAAAAAAACAACAAAAACAATTGAAAAACAAAATATGCAGTTTATAGATATACAAAATTCAATTTATGTATATGTACTATATTATGAAAAATATGGCGAAAATGAAACAAAACAAAACAATAAATAATTAAACGAAAAATATATTTATATAAACATCAAACATAATTTCTTAGCATTTGCAGCCTACAAATTAAGCGTAATCAGCCTAAAAGCAAAAAGAAAACGCAAAGTGAAGTTAATAAACAACAAAAATATATATACAATTAGATATATATATATATATATATATATATATATATATATATATATATATATATATAGCTGATCGAAGTTTTTGACATGAGATTGTATACACAATTAGCGAAACGTCATTATTAAATTTATATTAAAAATTAAATAAAAAACTAACACAGCAAAGTTAAAATTGAAACACAGAGAAACATATAGTAAGAACATTCCATCCAATTAGTATCAAAAACAGGGGCATCCGAAACTCTACTAGATCTATTCAGTTTCCGCTTCTCATTAGCTCAAACTACGCAAAATTGTTGTCCGAACTATGAATTGGGTAAAAAGATATATAACTCATAAGTTTGGGGTCTGGCCCTATACAAAGACAACTCGTGCAATTAATTATCTTTATCTTACTCCTAGAATTTATTAAATTTTATTTTAAACGATTATAAATACGTTTTGTAAATTGGAGCGCATCAATAAAAAAAAGAAAGCAACAACAACAAGAACACTTCCAATATAATGAATAAACTTTAATTTTTTATTGCTAAAATATCTTTGCGGATTGAAGTTCACTCAAAACGTTTTTTTACATTTACAAAACTCGACTTATTCCTCTTTTTTTTTGTATAACAGTTATAAAAAGTAGAGCCTAGAGAAAATATAAACTAAAACTATAATAAATAATACGAGAAAAAATCTATACAACCAATTGTAAAACGCTATTAAACGGTTTTAGTTCTTATTGGCATGCAAATAATTAAATTTAGTAATTTTTCATTAGAGACGAAGATGCAGAAAACTGAACAAAAAACTAAAGAAAAAATATATAAAAAATAAAAACCATTAAGGAAATTGTAAAAAGAAAATACTGGCTTTTTTTCAATGGGTTCGGCTGATATGAAAACACGGTTCAATGTTTTTTTGTACACATGAATTCTCATTTATTATTATATATTCTTTTCACAATTCATGCGCTTACACGCTACCATCTTTAAAATTGTCTTTTACGTTGGCTTTCGCGATTTCTCAATATACTTAAATATGCCATATGCCATTTTTTAATTTAATTATTTTGTGGTTTTTTAATTTTAGCTTTGTCGCGTTTGTGATGTGATTATGGAATTAAAAGAGCAATGCCATTTTAATTCTCAGCATAGACAAAACCAGGACAAACTAATAATGTTCCATACAAAGAATGCCTTTACTTAGCTCATACATATATTGAAATTCGGTTTGTGTTCAATTAAATTGCACACAAACTGGTTCACAGGGGCTTGATATTGAGACATGTAGAGTATTTGAGAAAGGGTGGTTACCATTTGTTTTTCTTTTTTTTTTTTTTTTTTAAATATATTTCGTATTTACTTTGCAGTGAAAATTGCGAAAATCATAAATAGTTTTCATAATAAGCAAGCACATATTGTTTATATTTGAAGAGTTCTTTTTGTTTAGCTTATGGTTTTTAAAAGAAATATAAATTTTATGCCCTTCGTTCAACGGAATTTCAATTGAGAATTTGCTTCAGCAAAACCTTTTTTTTAAAATGTATTCATGCATTTTTTATTTTATGTGCTCTGCCTGCGAATTGTGTAATTTTAGTAAACACTAAATGGACTTTTTGCTGTGCCGTTAATTTTTGTATTTGTTTAATACTCAATTATCAATTTGTCTCCCTCAAGCACTCCATTATCCACGCAGTTAATAATTTTCATAATTTCCATAATATTTTTTATTAGCACACACTTTTTCACTAACTGCCTCACGGTCTAAACTCACATTTTTGCGTACAAAATGTTTTTTTCTAGTCTTTACGTTTCTGTTTTCTTCATCAACATTATCATCTTTATATTTTTATTATGTTTTGTTTTGTTTTGTTTTAAATGTAACAAAATAAATATTACCATTTAAATGAAAACCTTCAATTTTACTTTATTAGATTTAATATTTATATAGCTAGATCTAGTTTACGCTTGTCTCTTTTTATTTATTTGTTATACTTTGCATTCAACTGGATTTTTTTCCAATTTCCTTCCGTTTTCTTTGTTTTAATTTTTAAGTATATAAAAAATACTATTTATTGTTTTTTATATACCTTTATCATTATTTTTATTTCCGCTTAAATAATTCGCACTGTTATAGTATTTGTTTTTGTATATTTGTTTTCATAAATTTCGTTGCGACATATTATTGTTGAGCAATGAAGTGTACCAAAAAACTACTGATATTTGGTTGGCGGCATATGCGCTGAAAATCATAGATATCAAGATCAAGAACTACTTTCGATATATACTATATGTAAATATGTTCTCTGGCCAGGGCAGCAGTGGATGGTCTGCAATTGAATTAAACTATTTAAAGAAGGATCATGAACTGCGCGCCAACATTAACAATGGTATTTGGTAATTGCGATAAATATGTATGTATGTAACTCTTGTCAGGTTTTGGACTTAGGTACACAAGGTGAATCATCAGGGTACAATGTGGACACACAGAGGCCAACTAAGGGAACCTATGGAGGAGCTTCAAATGATGATCGTGCTTACTATACGCAATTTCGACCCATCCACTACAACCACACATAATACAAGTGAAATAATCATACAAGTTACTGAACTCTGTATTCCGCTTACATTTAACGCATATTTTCTTTTTCTTTGTTTCTTTTTGTTTTGGTAGGTATGTATTTGTATTGGGGGTTTTTTCAGAGACGCCCTTACATGCCTCGGCACAACCATAATAGATACACATATATAAGTAAGTACATATAGTATAAATGTTACTCCATGACATACATAAATATGCAATGTATTTAGTTTCTCAATCGCAAAGAATCGAATGCAAATCAATTTTTTGCGATTCACATTTGAGCAAAAAGTAAGTTTTAAGTTAAGTTCTAAATTGTTAGCTGTGAAAGTTGAGATATATTTGAAGTATATTTTCGTTTCTTTTCATTTTGTGTTTTAATGTGTTGCATATTTATTTTTAAGTTATTTTTTTTTCAACTTTTCATTTTTGTTTGTACACATCCATGTTGATGTTTTACCTATGCATTTGAATGTAATTTACATACTCGAATATTATGTATTCTGTTTTGCGTATTCAGCATTAATTTATTTGTTTTGTCTTACATATATATATATATATATATATATATATATATATATATATATATATATACATATATGTATGTATATATAGTTAGATACATTATGTTTATATATGCATATTTTTATATATGTTAGTATATATGTATTTATATAGATGTATGCGCATATAACTGTAGACTTGTACATAAGCAAAACATACACATACATATCGTTATCATTTTGTTTATTTGGGTTTGTGTTCTTAGATGTCATATCCATATACATATATACCTATATGCCGGCTTTAACACACACTGAATATGCTTACATTTAATATACATACGTACATATACATCATATAAATTAAATTTTTCGTTAATATATTTTTACTAAGCCTGGCGCACAAATTAGCACACTTTTGCTCAATGTTATTCTTTTTCTTCGTGTGTATTGTATAATTTATCAAGTTTTTGTTTTTGGGTTTTTAATGCATACATTTATTGTTAAATATAAATATGTATGCTTTTTCATTTTTGTTTTCTTTTTGTTTGTTGTATATTTTATGCCATGTGTATATATATTTTTATAAAAATTATATAATTTAAAGCTTGTTTGTTACGTCTGAACTAAATGTAAAAATTTGAATAACCGCCTCTCGACCTTCGACCTTTGAATGCATTGCAATTCAGCACATGCAGAAACAACGTTTTTTGTTTTTGTTTTTATTTTATTCCTTAATTATTTAAACTAATGCGAGTTGCACAATTAAAGCAGCCGCTGCTCGCTTTCGGTTGGTCAACGCAAAAATTAAAAATAAAATAATATATTTTACAAAAATTTTCTTGCACTCAATTTCATTAACCATTTTATGTTGTTTTAAAAATTAAATATGGCGCCCAAAAAAAATTTTTTAACTAAAATTAAAATACGTTTTTGTTTTGGTTTTCGTAATTGGTTAATGCTAATTTTTGTTTTTCAAACATACAACTGAATTTTCATAAAAATCACCCTGTAAATTGTAGTTTTTACTTTTTTTTTGTTTTTATAATCTTTATATATGTATAAATATATTTTACATGCTAAATTTAGCTTAGATATAAAATACGTAAGTTCATATGCTACGACGGAAGCTTTTATTTACAGGTAAATACGAAAACAAAAGTAAAAAGAAATAAACATCAACAAAAGGGTACTAAAAAATATATATATAAAAAATATGCTCGCTGTTTGTATATGGACTACGTTGCATTAAAAATTATAAATAAGGAAAATAACTAAAATAAATTAATAAATGGCTATGCGTTGGTATGTTTTATTGTTGCCTGTTGGACACACATCGACTGCATGGTTTACACGTATAAAATATAAGCAATTTTGTTGTTTAGGAATATTGTTTAGCATTTCAGTCAGCAGCTTAAGAAATAAAATTAATATTCAATTATAAAAAATTGCGGCAAACTCAAGATATTCAAATACATCAAATATACTTATATACAACCTCTTGCAATTGGCAAACTAATGGCTTACAAAAACTAAACTAAAACTAATTTTCAACTAATTTGCATTATTATTTCTTTTCTTGTTTCAAATATGTAATCATGTTTGTGTGTTCTTTGACGCATACAAATTTTTAATTATAAATTACAATACAATTTTGGTGAACTTCTCACTCGATTTTTTTTTATTTTTTTTTTTGTTTTTGCCATAAATATGCATAATGCGTTTTAGCTCTCAAACAAAATGTGACTGGGGCCGGGGCCCTAAACAAGACATATCCGTATTCACAAGCTGCGATAAATTATCGATAACTTCGGCCTGGGGCAAGCTTTGAGCCTGCAGCCGTGCGACACCCTGTAGCGGTAAACTCACACACACAGTCACCCTGTGTTTAACATTTTCTGCTATGCTGCTCTAACAACTGATTTCGGAATGATTGTTGTTGTCCTTGTAACGCTCCGCATAGCCTTGTATGGTGAAGGGTGAATCATTTGCATGGGCGCCGCCCGTCGCTGTCTCTCCATTGATAATCGCTCCATTGCCAGCGGGCAGGCTGCCATTCAGTTTGCTGCACTCCCGCTCCTGTTCACCCTTCAGCTGCACCTGTACATTGGCATAGGACTGCTTGGCGATGCCATTGGCAGCAACACCAAGAGCACCAGCTGCACCACCTGTGGGACCAGTAGCACCATTGTGTGCACCACCGTTGCTCAGGCTCTTGGTCAAAGCCGCCGGATCTAGCGTGATGCCGTCCAGTTGTGAGGCAAACGACAGCGGCGGTTGTATGGTCGTCGGCGTCGGCTGCGGTGTATCCAAGCTAATCAACTTCGCTTCATCGCTGTGCGTGGGCGAACGTAGTATGGGCGTGGCCGTGGCAGAGGCAGCCATGGATGCGACGGCTGCAGCCGCTTGCAGGTTGCGTTGCGAGTCGCCGCTGGTCATCGTTGTGATGGCGCCGGCGCTGAGCAGCGGCTGATCGCTCTTCGAATTGGGTAGTATGAAGGAGGTTTCCCAGCAATCGCTGCCGCCGCCGTTAAGAGCAGCGGCGCCCTCCAGTTGTTCCGGCATTGCGGGTGGCTTGGGTGCGGCGGGCGAGGTAACAGCTGGCGGCGTGCAGGTGTTTTGCTGGCGCTGAACAGTGGGTGCATAGAAACCACCAACACTACCGGGTGCATGTGGCATGCCGTTGCCGGGCAGCGGCACTAGATAGTCCGGCACAGCCAGGCAAAACTCGTCGCCATTTGGCGGCCGTATAACAGTTTCATCACGCTCAGAGGCCGTGGGACCCAGTATATTGGGCAGCGGGGCATTCATAATGCTTGCATCCTGTGTGCAGGCGGTTAAGTGCTCCAACAGACTAGTGAATGTGGGTCGATCCTCGGGCGTGGGATTCCAGCAGTCGGCCATGATCTTGTAAATGGACACGGGACATTCGGTCGGCGAGCCAAGACGTCCACCGCGCACCACCAGCTCCATGACCTGTGTATTATGCTGGCCGGGATATGGCGAACGGCCTAAGCTGAACACCTCCCACAACAGTATGCCAAAGGACCAGACATCCGTTTTCGATGTGAATATGCCATCGAGGAAAGCCTCCGGCGGCATCCATTTAATAGGCAGCATAGCCTTGCCGCCTTTGCGATAATAATCGGATCGGTATATGTCCCGGGACATGCCAAAGTCAGCTATTTTCACCACACGACCCGGTCCCTTGCTGCTCAGCAGACAGTTGCGAGCGGCAATATCGCGATGGATGAACCGCTTGCTCTCCATGTAACGACAGCCCTTGGCCACATCCAGGGCGCAGAATAGCAGATCCTTCATGGTTAACAGCGAGGGTCGTTCGGGTGTGTTGCGATTTTCGCGCAGAAACTTTTGCAGATCACCGCCGGCGAGCAGCTCTAGGACAATATAGTAGGGTTGACGATCGAAGCAGACGCCGATTAGATGCACCATATTCGGATGATTAAACTTGGCCATAATTGCAGCTTCCTTAAGGAAATCCTCCTCTTTCTCACGCTTGGGATCCTCACGCAGTGTCTTCACAGCCACTGGCATTTCCACAGCATCGCCATCGCGATGGCGATATAGCGCCAGGTAAACCTCACCAAAGGCGCCCTTGCCTAAGGCACTGGGGTAAGATGGGAGAAAGAGTGCAAGTTAGCCAGGTGGTTGCTAGGAAACTGAAGCATACTCACTTGACCAGCTGTAGGCTCTCGCGTGCCACCTGCGGCAGACTGTTGACATCTATGTGACCATTTAGTATGCCATCACAGCCATAGTTAGGATTAAAATTGTTCAGATTGGAGTCATCAGCGTTGTGGCGCAGGCGACTTAGCTGCAGATCCTGTTCGACGAGCATCTTGTGGCGCATCTTGGCCTGCTTTTTGCGCTGGTAACGATTGTCTGCATGGAACGGAAGAAGATTTCATGAAATGAACTGTCGAAGGGGAGAGGCGCCAACTTACATAGCATAAATATGAGCGCAGCTATGCAGATGAAGAGCACGGCCAGGGAGATCATTAGTATGGAGACCAGATACTGGAAGGAAGACTTGCCGGCCTCCTCCTGTCGCTCACAGGCTGTGTTGTTGTCCCGTTTCAGGCTCCAGCCATCCGGACAGATGCAACGCACCTTAGACCTAAACTCATCCAGGGCCACGCAGCGATAGTCGCAACCGCAACCCTCAATGGCTGGAATTATGATAATGGCACCTGAGCCGCTGCTGGCGCCCGCATATATCTCGCTGGCATCCCTTAGGCTGCGACTGTTGCTGATGTAAGAGCTGCCACCTTCGCCGTTCGACTCGTTCAGGTACACATCACCGCCTGCGTAGCCGCCTCCGCCGCCACCGGTGTTGCAGCCACCGCCGCCGCCGCCAAAGCCACCCTGGCCATGTCTATGCACCGTGGTGCCATTGTCAGCCAGCTCCACGTAGCAGGAGTGTCCGCCGCGTCCGCCCTGCAGCAGCGCAGCGCCATAGGTGGGACTTAACGCCTGATCCTCTTTGGCGCGCCAGCCGCCGCCAGGTCCGGCGGTTTTCTTGTTTAGCTGCTCCCCATGGATCTGACCACTTTCGGGCGCCTGCAATGGCTTGGCCTTCTGGCCATGCTGAAAGTCCTCGTCAATGTACTGGCCAATGCCCAGGCCGCCGCCACCGCCGGCAACCAGCAGCGGCACCGCCTCGTTTTTGGCTTGATTGAGCAGAAAGACAAAGGAGCCGCCGCCACCGCCACCAGCGCCATTCTCAATGTAAATATTCTTCACCATGTCCTGCTTGGAGCGAAAACTGTATTGTCCCAGATCCAGATCATGCTCCGTGCCACAGCCCGCCTCCTTGTGTACTCCCATGGACTTAATGCAGGCATTCTCGCCCTGCTGGCCAACGAGGAAATAAAGCTCCTCGTTTTTGAGCAGTTCCAGCACCGCGACGGCCACAGAACCACGCGAACTACCCACGCCTCCAGAGCCCAGGCCACCACTTGCGCCCTTGGCAATAATGCTGCAATGCAACCAATGAGTGAGGTGGTTGAGTTAAGGAACTGGAGTTTAGGTAAGAATAAGAAAACTTACGTGTAGTGACCCTCGTTGGGGACCTTCCATTTTTGCATGCCTTTGTAGGTGCTCTGATCCTCCACAACGTGGACTTCGCGCAGCACATGGCTCTGATTCTGCTCCTTGTAGGCGCTTTCGCATTGCGTTTGCGTTGGTCCTATCATGCCTCTTGTGTCGCAAGTTGTCAATTCTAGATCTGTAATGGTGGTAGATATAAAATATTAGATTTGGTCTTCTTAAAAAAAAAAAACAGAGTGTACTAGTCGGGAGTGCCCGACTAGGAGTTAGTATGAACTTAGCGCCGAGACGGCGTTACATGTACATGTACTAACGGATATTGCTCGGCCTTGCCCGTGAAACGTTTTGTGCTAAAAATTTTAGACATCACCCTTCCGTGGAAAATTGCAATCTACCCATCTTCATCCAAAATTCTATTTTAAAATATGTTTCAAGTGCATCGAATAGAGAACCAAGTGTTGGATTCTTGCAGTGAGAATTTTGAAGCATAAGCTTTCGTTTATTATCATTTGACCCACCCAAGAACGTAAGAAATAAATTCTCACAAGGTTCTTTGAAAATGTTTTTTAAGCTGAGGGAAAAAACTTTCATACAACCGTTTTTCGCCAATTTACCACTGTTGTGGGTTTAATTTCCCAAATTGCTGAAACAAGTATTCATTAATTTCTTACGTAGAGCTTTGAAAAAAAGTTTGAAGCAAATCGGACAAAACTTAAAACTTCGCCCAAAAAATCGTTGAATCCTGAAGCTTGGTTTCTTGGAGCGTCTCAAATGATTTTTTGTATGAAAACAAATTGGAACAGGAAACGTCACTTATCAAATCTTTGACACTCATTCCCACCAAGCAGGAATGCATTTTTGGAAAAGAGTTCAATTAATTTAAACAAAGATCTTTGTTGAGTTTGAGGCCGATCGGATGGTAAACAAAAACGTTTCATACAAAGGTTTTTCGCGATTTTTCCACACATGCAGGTAGAATTTTCCAAAACCCCGTCTTAACGTAAAAACTTAAGCTTCCTAGCTTTTACGGCTTGGGCTGTTGATCACCAGTCATTCAGCCAGTCAGTCATTTAGTCAGTCTGTCAGTCAGGACAAATATATAGAGATAGACAAAAACGCACACGAATGTGCCTCATCTTCCCTTTTACACGTTTTTACATATTTTCAATGGATTCAGGGTACAATTAAAATTTTACCAGCTATACAAAGATCTTTCACTTACAGTTGGTATGGTCAAAGTCGTGATGTGTCGGGCTCTTAAGATTTTGTCTAACGTCCCAATAGTTGTATCCGTTAAGATGCTCTTCAGGTATGTTGAGGCCAAAGCATTCGGGGCTTAGAGAAAAGTCATCGACAGCCACATCCGAGAAGATGCGCATGCCCATGCGCGCCTCAAATTGTAAGTAGTATCTGTGGAGAAATATCTCAGGTTTAATGGGAGAATTTCAGCGGGCTAATGAGTATGTTTGGCCTACTTGGATGTAATGTTGGGCAGCACATATTCGGCGCGCAGCCAGTCGCTGCCCTGGTTCTTGGTGCTCCACCAGAGCGTGGTGGTTATATTCTCCTTCTCCTTCATTTCGACAACGGATAGATTAATGCTGCCTGGATTCTTGCCAAACTGATGGATGTAGAAACGCACCACGCACGAGTTGCGATAGGGCGAGTCAGGATTACCGTGCACAGAGGGCGGCGGATTAAAGTTCTTGCTGAGCATAATGGCATTGCTGGCAAAGCCAATAATCGAGCTCTTTTCAGTGTTGTTGATGTGCTGGTTCATGTTGACGAGCATATAATAGCCCCCAGTGGTGTTTAGCAGATGCTGTTGTGTGTGATCGCCATCGGGTCCAGTGTCGTGAGTGGGCGAGGAGCCAGTGTGTCGCGACCAAATCAATGTGGTTCTGCCAGAGTCGCGCCAGCCGCACCAGTCATCCTCAAAGTCACAGCGACCGCCATAGGGTATTTTGTCTGGAAGAGATAACAGCTTGAACTATTGAGCTTAAGATAGATGATCTGTGGAAACTCACCGCATGACTGCAGCTCATCTTCGGCATCGTCGCAGTCGCGCGTGATGTCGCAAATCCGTGGAAGGGGTATACAAACGGGCACTTTGTTCATCATGCACTTGACCTGTGAGGTGCTGCACTTCTCCGATTTGGTGCCCTCCGGAAAACAGTTGACCATGCGCAGATTATCCAGTGCCACATGCGCCTTCTGGCCCTGCTTCAGTTCGGGCACAATTTCGAAAACGATGCGAAAATCACGCGATATGCGTCCGAGGCGAAATATCTTGTGCGTCCACGAGCGAAAATTGTCACCCTGTATTTCTGCCGGCACCCAGCTGCTCTCCTGCGGATGCAACGGTTCTACGACCACACGCGACAGTCCATGACTCATATCGCTTTGATGCATGTAAACCTCCAGATAGCACTTCTCCAAAGTGGTGCTGAATGACGGCGAGGTCAGATTCAGCTGCTTTGTGGTGGGCTGCACCCGGGCGTACAAAAAGTGACCATTGGCATCATCTATGCTATCCGCCACGGGTCCAGGCAACAGACCCGTCATATTCTTCTTAGCCAGCTCTGTGCCGCTAAGCACCTGAAAACCATCGGACAGATTCTCTGTCCAAATCCAGGCGCAGGGGGTCTCAAAGTTGCATTTGACGCCCAGCAAATCTTCGATTTCCGTAGATGGCGTTGATTCCGTGTGTGGTGAATATGTGTTCTGCATAAGGTGGCGCAGGAGCAGAAAAAAAAAAAATGTTTAGTTCGATTGAGTTTCCAATCGACCGCTGTATCGAGTCCTCTACCCACTACTCACCGGCTTTGGCGCTGTGTCCCGAATGCGCTCTTTGATTTGTTGGATGGGATCAATTTGATCCACATCGGCATCGGTGTCGCCCTCCATGTTGCCGTGGGTGACACCACCGGCCGGTTCGTCTGCCTGGTTAAAGCTCTTCTTTAGCTTGAGCAGCTCGCTGATGGAATTCTTGCGCGGATACGTGCGTATCGGCTGGCTATCCAAGCCCGCGTAGAGCGGCGGAAATCTTGTGGAATATGGCCCCGTTGCCGGACCAGCTGTCATGGCCGCCGCACCTGTGGGCTGACGTAGTCGCTCGCCGTAACGATCCGCGGAACCGATGCCGCCCAGGCCATCGATCTTGCCAATGGAAGAGGTGGCCGAGTAGGAGGCATATCCGGCGCTGCTGCCGGAGATACCGCCGCCGGGACCGCCAACCGATGGCTTCATCAGCTCCTTGCGCAGTGACTCAATACCGCGCTGCCCGTTACCGCGCTCGGGGCGTGGCGCACCGCCAGCGCCCACGTGCGACAGATTAAGGCGGCGACGTGTATCGCGCCGGCTTCCCGGCGGTGGTCGTGAACCAAAGGTGCCCGCGCTCGCCTCCCCCTCGTAGTCGTCATAGACATGGACGGGCTGTGCCAGGCCCGGCAGCGTGGGCAGCGGCAACGGCTGCGGCTGCTCGTGCAGGCGTCCATTCCGCAGCTGCTTGCCCGGTCCCTGATAGTTGTAGTTGTTGTAGTTGTTGCTCTGGTGCTGCGACATGGGCAGCGAGTTGAAGGTGTGATTCAGCAGCGGACGCTGCGCCCATACTGGCCCGCTTAGCAGCACCAGCACCAGGCTGAGCAGCAGCAACAGTGGGCGAGGCATGCTGTACAGCTTACGCTGTTTAAGCGTGCGAAAATGTTTGCGTGTGTGTGTGTGCGCGAGTGAGTTGCGCTTACTTGTGTGTGAATATTTGCGACAATTTATAAGTGCTGTTGCTTTCTGGTTATGTCCAGCAGCTGCTGCTTTTAACCTGTAAGTGGCACCACTGGCTGCCGCCTTAACTCTTATGGCACTTGGGCAATGTCTTTGCTGACCGCTGGGCGGGCACTCGAATCGCGCATTTAAAGTTCTTTAGATGCAGGCAGCACATTGCTCGCTATTATGTGTATGTGTATGCGAGTGTGTATGTGGGTGTGTGGGCGTGTGTTTATGTGCGTGTGCTAATGAGCGTGTGGGAGTGTGCGTGTGTATGTGTGCTTTGTTGGCTTTGCTGTTGTTGTGGTTCGGCAACTTGAGCGACAATCTGTAAATGAGAGTAAGAGCAACAAATATGCAAATTAAAAACGGCTCATGACTTTTGACTTTTAGCACGTGCCACAGATACCGTTACATTTGCCCACGTTCTGACATTTTCATGTTGTTAACCCTTTAACATCCTGTTTTCATTACCTGTCACCTACGCGAAACGCAGTGCTTGCATCGGGTAGCAACGACTGCGCTTATAGACCCGGCTTTCAGCCTAACGATGGCTGCACAACGTTATTGATAATTGGGCTTGTTACTCTAAAACTGTTACTCTAAGGCGGTGACTCTTAAACTTTAAGCAGTTCATATTCATATTGACATAGAATGGTTGGTTCTTTTCAAAACATATTTCCCATCAGAATGTCTTTTTATAAAGATATATTTTCTTCTTCTTTCTTTTTCTAATATGTAAACAAAAATTTGCTGAAAAAAAGAAAATATTTTCTAAAAATTAATATTTGAAAATTTTCTAAATATAGACGGTCAGACGAACTTTGCTCCAACTTGATATACCCTTCGTAAGTTTGCGAACAGAGCATAAAAATCCAATTGAAATACAACAAATCGCCCACAGCATACAGCCCACAGTCAATACAGCTGTTGCAATCCCGTTACCCCCTCCGAGGCCTGGGGGGATGTGTGCATCAAATAGCATCAAATATCCAGAAACTGTCAGCTGCCAAATGCCTAATGCACTTTAAGCCCAGCCGCCAGGCATTGAACAATTTTCGCACAATAGAACACGAAAAATGCAATAAAGGCCCGGCAAGTAAGCGAAAAGGGCTGCTTGCTACCCATCTACCCATGGTCAAAGGCTCACAATTTGGCCAAAAATACAAAAATAAAATAAAAATCGATGCTGGAATTCGTTTTGTTTGACATTTGCCGAGTGCAGCTTGTAATTTGTCTCAAGCAAGCACACAAGCTGCCTGCCTGCATTGTTAATGGAGTCTAAAACTAACCGAAAATGGGTCAATGATAAAGCTCTTAAATGCCCCTACCTTCTGGGGGGAAAGACTTCTTGTAACTACAACAAGTCTTGCACATGAGTGCAAAATCAAATTTTTCACAATATATAAAATATCTCTCTTATTTGGCTAGCAACAAAAAAAAGCAACCACAAAAATCAGTGGTTAGCTTTTCAGCTAATTTATATTGTTGAAAAACTTTATGCTTCACATGAGCAAACATCTTAAAACGGAACACATCTGTGGTCTAGCAAAAAACGTGTGTTAAATGTTCCCAGAATGTTATTAAATACATGTTAATTGCAAAATTAAAATTATGAGAACCCCACAAATAATTATATTTATTTACATGCCATTACAACTAAAATATATTACAGAAAATAAAAAGTGAAAGTTTTTATGGTTTTTTAAAATTGCAGAATACTTTAAAATTCTGTGAATAATTCCTGAAGCCATTGAATCGTTAAATAAATATTTATTAAAGTGCAATTCTCTCAGAGGTTATTTTCATGATGTGTGCAAAAAATGTATACAAATTAATTTCACAGGCATAATTTGAGTTTTTTATATGAATACATTAAGTTGTTCATACTCAACATTAGCATACATGAGCTTTACTCCTTTCTTTATATATGAACAAATCTAATAAACATCTATCAAATATTTAATATGGTATCTTAATATGCCTCTTGAATTTGAAAATCCCTATGTGCCACATACATTTCTCAGATGTTGTTGCTTTCCGTGATTGATTTTGTAAATTATACATTTGTTTCGGGTACATTTTTTCTGGGAAAATTTGAAAGGCGCATATTTCTGTAAATATTCAAGTATTTATCTTTGTTCCTAACAGAACACACATGTGATTGCCATGGTATATAATAGTAATAATTGATCTAGAAAAAACAATTTAATTTTTTGGGACTCGAACTATTCAGCTAGTTCTATATTTGTATTATTTGGGCTGACTTAGCTACTCGCTGCAAATACTACACACAATTCCTGGGGCGTCGTATAATTTCACTTTTAACATTTTACTTTGGCCATGTACACACACACACACACACACACACACACACACACACACACACACACACACACACACACACACACACACACACACACACACACACACACACACACACACACACACACACACACACACACACACACACACACACACACACACACACACACACAGGGAGACACACATAGGCAGCTACTCTTACACACACATCGCCATTTTCGTTTTTTTTTTTGCTTTCTTGGCGGCCTGTGTAGCTGTGGGGGAGGGAGGGGGGTGGGCTAAGATATAGGCAGAAGTGCATTTGTTGTATTTGGAATTGAAATTTTTCTTTTAGCCATTTTCGTGTTGCCTGTATATAGTACTTGTAGCCTCATGTTGTTGTTGTTGCTGCTATCGTTCGTCCAGTGGCAATCGTTGCTTTTGGCGAGGCAAACAGCAAAAGAGACAAAATAAAACATTACATGCGAGAAAGTTGGGAAATTTGTTTGTAGCTGCCGAAAATCTGCAAGAAAATACAGCGAATTTCACTCGCTATGCGTGAGAGTGTGCATAACTCTCTCTCTCTCCCTGTCGTTCTCTCTCGCTTTAGCCAACTAACTCGCTTTCTCTCCCTCTCTCTCTCTCTCTCTCAGTTGCTTTCTTTCTGCGATTGTGTGTAACTTCATAGTACGCTAAGTATGCTATAAAAAATGGCTGCCGCAGTTGTACAACCAGCACCACAACGAAAACAACAACAAAACAGATTTGTAAATACACACAAAACTTGCAATCACACACACACACATATACACACATGTGTAGTAGAAGTAAGGCGAAATCTGTCAAAAGCAGCGAGTTGAGCCTTCAGACTCGGTGCCACGGCGCGTATACGCAATCCCGCATCGCAGCGAGTGCAAAACGGAAACGCAATTGAAGCTGAAAGTTGTGCGAGCAGAAGCTGAGCAAAGCGCAGCAAAAAAGTTTTCTAGAGCTAACTAGCCAAAGCAGCACGTCAGCCAGCTGGAGTTGGAGTGGGTGAGGGAGTGGATGGGGAGTGGGCGTGCAATTGAAAATGGGATAGGCAGGCGGAACGGGTTCAAAATACGCACAAGTACACATGAGCTGGGGACATGTCGCTGTCGCTGCTCCCGTCAAGTGGAACAGGAGATCATCAACCAGGCCACAGGAACTGCAGCAATATGTCAATTTTATTTATATCTTTTTGTGTGTGCATGTATGTGTGTGTGTGTGTGGTCGGACGGAAAAGTTTTCCGCACGCGCCTCCCTAGTTAGTTGGCAGCGTCAGTTTATCTGAAGCGGCCACTTGGCGCTGATTCTAAGGAAAATTCACTCGAGCGCATATTGCAGAGCTGCTGCTGCTGCTGCAACTACAGCGATTTTCCGACTTAATTAAAGCGGACGGTGGGAGGCTTGCGCTATAATTATATTTGGTTTTAGGTTTTCAGTTTTAATTAACTACAATCGTAATCTAATAGAATAGAGAGCAGTTGATTAAAAATAACTCAAGGTTCTGTGTGCTGGTACACAAGCAAATATTATGCGGCTTTGCTCGACCAAAGCATTGTTGAATTCTTTAAATAGTTTTCGTCATTATCATAAGCTGATCAAAATACGTATTCAATATTATTGCTTAAGCTTGGAAATTAATTGTACAAAAATTGAAGTTGCCTACCACTTTCCAGCCAGAAAGCTGGTTGTGTATTCTTAGAAGCACGCAACAAAGTGTGTCTCGCTCGGAATATATATATATTTCTGCTCTTAGCAGAATCGATTTGCCACCTTAACCTAGCTTAAACCGAAATTTAATACAAGATCATAATCAAAAGTCTGTCAGGGGCTATACAAGTAAAAACAAAAATGACATTTAGAATTCAGTTTCAATGTTAATTTGAGACCAACAACCTGATTAGCCCATCAGCTGTATAATTTACATTAACGTAAAATTTGAACACATTTCATTTCCCATAAACGCAATTCCAATAGCAATTTCTCATAATTATGTGCATTAAATGCATTTAACTTCTACAATTTTATCGGAAAAAGCAGATTGGGTTTTCCAGGAATTATATGTAATTAATAATGCATGTCATGGCTGCATCAACAAGCTGTAGAAAAACTATTGGCAATTATCCTTTCATTAAGTCTGTTTGGCCCATAGCTAATGACATTGACTATAAAAAGCTTACATATCGTAGGCTCATTAATTAGTCATTTGATTTAGTTTATTTGTTATAAAATTAATATTGGCAAAATTTTGACTGGGCCATAAGAAGCACATAAATAAATAATATAAATATGCAACATAATTATGTTTATTTTATTTGTATTTAAAGCAAACATAAAAGGTTGCAAAAAAAATCTGCGAGCTTAGAAATTGATGAGTGTGTGTGTGTGTGTGTGTGTGTGTGTGAGCGTATTTTGCAGATACACACACAGCGGTAACAACAACTGCGACGAGTTGAAGCTGCGTCAACGCCGCAAATGTTGCGCTGCTGCTGCTGCTGCCGCAGCTACTGTTGGTGGTGTCTCCTGTAGAGCTCCAAGGCTCTGGGCCATCACCAGCCCCAACGCGAAACGCAGCGCACAGCTATGTCGGCGTCGGCTGCTGTGCGCAGGATATACACACACAGATGCACACACACACACACACACACACACAAACACACACACAAACACACGCACATACATGTACACGTCAAGAGGAACGTTCGCTACTAATGGCGCAGACAAATTGTTTTGCGTATCTCACAGATACATAGATACAGAGGCGCACAAAAGATACTACACACAAAAACACACCATATAGCATACACCACACACGCACTCACACACTCCCACAACACAACGCGCACACACACCAGCAAAGTAATGAATTTTTCTCTGCTACAGCTCGCAAAAATTTCTTATTCTTTTCATATTTTAAAGGATTTTCAATTTAGTTTCCTTTTGCAACTTTTTCCAAATATCATTTCAATTACCATAACGCGCCAGATGAGCAGATACTGAGTGCTGTTTTATCCGATATCTAAACTAATTTTATTCCCGAGGAAGAAAAACACTTTAACACACATTTGCGTTTTGACACTTTTTCCTTTTACCACTTTTTTTTCACTAAAATTTTCTATGCTCTTACGGCGGACAAAATTTTTTCTTTTCTTTTCTTTTTTTTTAGCTACTACTGCTGCTCTTGTTGTTGTTGTTGTTGCAGTTGTTGAAGATGCGGTGTATCCGTATCTGTTGGATACTTGCGCGCACGACGCTCGGCAAACGATGACTGAAATTGGGAAATTCTCGTGCGGAGCTGCCCAGCTTCAAAGCAGCATCCAGCGGCAGACGTCGGCCAGCGACACGACCAGCGTCTAGCGTTTCGGCTCACGGCTCTCGTCACAGCATCGCAGCGTCGGGGCGCAGGTTAAACGAATATCCTGCGCTGAAATCGAGCTGTGTGCAGGATGCAAAGACAGACGTTTGCCTACTCGTTGTTAAAGGACTCTCGCTGTAGAAGTTATGGCGGCAAAAGCTGTTGCTGTTGGCTCCGCATGGCGGAGGCGCTGCGTGGGGTGGGGCGTGATGCTGGCTCAGTGGCGCGCTCTGTCGGTCGGCGTTTGGGAAATTAATGCAAGCTGCTGGAAATTTAATTTAGCTGCATGGCAAATGGCAACAGTGCCATTGGCGGCAGTGGGCGTTTGGCTATGGGCATGGCCGTGCGTCAGCTTAGCCTGCATTACGTTTCCTTTTTCAATTTGCGCCTGCAACGCGCCTCAAGTGCAAGTGGGCCCAAATGCCCGCTGGCCCGCTGGCCCGATGGCCCGTCTTGCCTTGTGCCACAGTCACAGACAAAGATATAGCTATGGATGCTCATGGCTGTCTCAGACTTAATGGTGGCAACGTATTGGATTCAGTTGTGTCCTCGCCGCCACTTGCGTCTGCTGCTACTCCCCCTGCTGCTGCTCCTGCTGCTGCCTGGGCGCGTGCGTCTGTAATTTCATCTAATCAGTTGCACGGATGCGGCATAAATGGATTTATCATGCTACCAACTCGCGCGCATGGATAATCTGTGGCCTAGCAACTGGTTGACGCTTGTTTTTCTTGTTATTGCCAAACAGCTCAACAGCTGCTGCATCCTGTTGCCTCTTCATTGGATTTGATTAATTTACCAATGAATCGAGTTGTCCCCCAGCAAGTAATTGGATATTGCATACAGTTCTATTGACAGCTAATCGCCAGCTAGTTGTTATATATAAGTTAAAGGTCAGTTCTATTTAAAAACTAGCATACCCTCATTATGAAATTATCAAGACATAGATATGGTATCCCAATGTGTGTAAATAGCACAGCTTATACAATTTTCTGCAAAAATGAGGGGAGTTATTCAAGAGAAAGAAATAGTTCATTTGTCTAGCTCTTTTAAGCTCTGACATATGCTCAATTAAAAGTATGGCGATATCAATTTGGATCGATTTCATGGAAACAGGACAAGTTATAAAAAAATCTCTAGGTGGAGCTCGTGAATAATTTCAAGAATCCACTTCTTATCTGAGAGAGACGCGTTCATATATATGAACGGATGGACAGGCATGCATATATTTCTATTGCAGAAAATCAAAACAAAGAATATACAAACTATAAAAAACCAACAATCATAATAATAATGATAATAACAATAAAATAAATTATTTAAATAAATTAATAATTTAAAAAATGAATCATAAATAAAAGTTTAGTTAGCCTTGGCTTAGTTAAATGGACTGCTTCAAATACCTGATACAGGTCATTCAGAGACAAATTGGAACATTGTGTGTATGACGACATGTCGACAGGTAGACTTAACAAACAGGTATGTATATCAATTGTCTCCTAGGCAAAAGTACCATGCAGTGCAGTCTAGTAAACAATAACAAAAACGAAGCCGGAAGTTACATATTTATCAACATCAACAGTTTGCAAAGAACACTATAAAGTCGCAAAGGTCAGAAGTTGATGCAATTCAGTTTATTAAAGTGCTTGGCATGCCTTCGTATTTATCCACTCAAAATAATATAATCTCCTATTCCCAACCGCCGCAATTTTAGAACAACAACAACAAGAACAAGTTAAATAATCCATTTGGGCACGCATCATTAATATCTTGATCCACATACCGACACAAGCGGACATTAGCATTCATTAGAGGTTCCATCAGAAGCACATTTCTTGTTGCTTTTAATAGAAAATCCTCCGCCCAGTACAAGCACTTTTGAGTGGCACGGCAATAAGTCAAAATGCAAAAAACATCAACTCGAACGATCGCGGCAAACGGAAGTCACAGATAGTATATACACACGCAGATATATAGGCTTGTATTTATATAGAATCACGTATATACTGAGAGACTATCTATCTATACATGAGTATATATTTAGCGAGTGTCGCAGACAAGAAAAGCGACGACAACAACAACAACAACAGAAGTCGCGACGTCAAAGACCGATCGCAAGGAAAATTCGCTTGTACTTGCCGATGTTTTGCTTTATTTTGATTTTTTTTCACGAAAAACTGCGCCCGTAAACGGGGCCGTAAAATGTTTAGAGCTGCGCAAATTGTAAATATGTGAATTGCACATAAAAGCGTCACTAGTTGGGCGACGTCTTTGTTTTTAGTGCGTGTATCTTATGGATACACAGCATTTGGCAACTAAGCGGCTGCAGTTGCCGACAAAAATAACACGCCTTATTTATAAAACACAAAATTGCATGGAATGGGGGAAGTGGGGGGGAGGAAAACTCACAGCGGCATACGGCGCGTGCCAGCGTGCAACACGCGCCCTTCAATCCGTTTCGAGTCTACGGCAAATCTCTTAATGTATCTGTATCTGTAGCAGTAGCCGTTAATGTATCTGTATCTGTGGCTGACGCAGCTTGCACTTTCAATTCAATTATAGTCACTTAAATCCGCGCACGTAGCTCAAATAAAAATAAGCATTTATTTATTATATTTATATTTATTTATATTCTTTTTGTATATCTTGCGACAGCGCTGCGGCGACAACTGAGAGACGCAACCGTCGACTGGCAACTGAGGAGCCGAGCACGTCGAGATCGACCCCAGACGACCAGACAAATCCCAATCGTTGGATTTTCTGCTGCTATTGCTGCTGCTGCTGCTGCCGCTGTTGTTGTTTCTGCTGTTTTTCTGTAATTTTTCTCAGATTTTTCTCACGGCCGCTCGCCGCCGCTCAGCGCCGCTCGCCAGCATCCTTGTCTGTTGTTGTTGCCGCTTGTCATTTAACCCTCAACCCTGCTGCGTCTCGCTGTGCCTTTAGTTTGTTTGTTTGTTTTTACTGGCGTCGCGTCAAGTGGATTCAACGCAATTGACTTGTGAGCGTCTGCACACACACACACACACACTCATACACAGCGGGTGTGCCACAATGCCACATTACCTTGTCTCACATTTCTACCTGCTCGCAGAGTCTATCATCGAAAATTCATGGCATTCCTGTGCCTGCGATCAAAGCATGCCCTATAAGATTTATACTATGTTGCAACTGTTGCTGATTGTTGCAGCCTCCGGAGTTATTTTTAGTGTTGCCTGCGACAATATTTCTTGTGGTAGCTGCGAATGTAATTAATGAGCTGCTGCCACAAAGGCGACAACTGCACTTCTCACTCTGCTCCGTCTCCAACTCCATATCCAACGCCGCTTAAGCGGAAGTGTGCCTCAGCTGAATATTGAAGCTAATTACAGTGGACACTGTGCTGTTTTTGGTGCATAAAAAGCCAAAGGTAGAGTTACGAGAAAGTAGGATTATTATTGAAGTGTCAAAGATAATATATTTATTGCATAAACCAGATCAGCAATATATTTGGATACATGGCCATTTATTAAAAAAAGATTGTTCCCATAAAGTAAATAATATATTAGTCCGGTTTCATAAGATTTTGCTCATAATGACGCTTGTTTTCGAGTGATTGTTCATATGGGAGATATACGATCGTTTGCTACTATATGTATTTGTTTTTTGACGAGCAGCCAGTATGGCAGCTATATGATATTGAGCAATAACTACGATAGATATTGCCTGCAGAGTGATCTATATCAAGCTCAGTCAAGTTAGTACTCAAACTGAAGAAATAGATTTATTTGCTGTGTTATTTATGAAAAAACCCCTTTAGTTCATGTGCTTAATTACTAGAAATGCGCTTTCAAAATCAATTCTCATTAGCTTAGGGAATGCCAACTCTGGCAGCTAAATATTTATTTAACTTAGATACTAAGCACATTATGGACTATTCAGAACCCTGATATAAGACAGGCAGATGGACGGATAGGCAGACGGTAGATCGACTCGTCTATTGATGCAGTTGAGAATATATGTACTTTGCGGGGAGATGCTTTCGTCTACCTGTTACATATATGTATATATATGCACAAATATATTGTACCCTCTTTACCGATTTGCAATCGGTTCGGGATATGAAAATAAATATTGAATTGATTTTAAATAACTTCTTAATAATTAATAAGCTAAAGACAAGAAGACCTGAAAACCAAACAATTTAGCAACAATTTAGCATTTTTCAAGTACCTCCCAACGAACTTTGCAATCGAAAACGTTTTGCCCACGTTAAAAGCCTTAACCAGTTAAGAATTGCAAGCGAATTCGTAAATATTAAAAATTACAGGTTGCATACCAAGATCCTTTCCCGTGAGCTATTATATATAAATAACACATTTTATTTAATTTCGTATTTTGCTCATTAAGAGAAAAGAATGTATATATACCCAATTCAATTTTTAAATAAACATTTTCATTGTATTTTTTTTACATATTTAAACAGAAGTAGCGGCTTGTTTGATTTATAGATGTTTATATATACATAATGTAAAAAATGTATTTGTATAACAATTCGAGCTGTAGATTGTTTTTAATGTGCTCCGTGTCTTTCTTTTTAGAAATTGCCATATATACACATTTTATTTTTGTGCAGTTTAGATTGATTCACACCCACAGTGCGCCGATCGTTTGGGTTGTTTGTGTTTTGTGTTGGATCTGTTCACGTTTCAAGTAGCTGCCAGGTCATGTGTTGTCACCAACAATTTGTTTGTTTATTTTTTGCGCCCCTGGTTTTTGCGGTTATCGTTTTGCGTTGGCTTAAAAACTGTGAAACACGCCTTATGGCGCCAGAACGCACAGAGTCGAGCGCATGTCAAGTGGCCAAGCAGTCGCTTGCCCAAAACCCAGTCCGCATCCTGGTGTCCCTGTGTCAACTGTCAACTGTCAGATTGTGAGCATTGTTTACGTTTTGTGGCGGCACCTGCGCACTGGACACATAAACAAGCCGAGCAGCCTGTACCAGCCAGTGATGATGGGATGCAAACAAGTGGCTGCGGGCACCACGTGTTCTTGTCACGAGCACGCGACAAACTGTTGCCCTTGCGGTTGGGGTGGCGTGGGTAAAGGGGACCTACTGCCCAGCGCCCCTCATTTTGAATATATCGATTGAGGCAGGACATGCGCAATGGGCTCCAGTGCTGACTGCTGCTGCTGCCCGACATATCGAAGGAAACTCCTTTTGATGTAGACACAATAATTACGAGCCATAACGTACAGCGACGGGGCATGCCACTGAAAAAGTATCTGCTGCGTGTGCAGAACGTTCCCGTGCTTCGTCTGAAACGGTTCACAACAGTTTAGTGCGCTTCACTGTGTGTTTGTGTGTGCCTGTGCTTAAAGAGAAATTGTTAATAAAAAAAAAAAATTTAAAAATTAACAACAAAATTTGTTGCTCGTTTATTTGTCATCATTTGTAGTCGCATTATAGTCCTTAAAAATATTATCTACATACACATAAATTTGCTTTTTGCATATAATTTGCTTGACTGTGTGTGCGAGTCATCGACTGTGTGTGTACGCGCCCGTGTGTGTGTATATGTGGGTGTGTTGCTTTCTTTGCTTTGCTTGACTAACACGCACAAACACTCCCACTCATACATAGACACATACGCAAACCAATACTAGTACAGAGCCAAGTACACACATTTGTGAAAAGTGAAAGTGAAAGCCCCAACTCGGAGGAACGAGACGAGCCTTGAATACATCTATATATATATATATTCATATATATACTTATATACATATATTTTTGACATCGCCAACGCGCTTAGAAAAGTAATTTGCCCAGAATTAAAATTTTGGCCAGCATTTGCTGAGCATATTTCAATTTTAAATCCAATCTTAATCCAAGCAGCCCTCGTCCTAGCACCCTGCTCGGCGCCCCCTCGTATTTATGCGTAGCACATACAAAGTTTTGCACACACTTATACACAGCACATTTGGGAGTCACCCCGTCCAGCTACACCCCAACCCCCCTCGCTCCTACATATATACCCCCGCATGCTGTAAATTCAATAACGTACTTAATTTCCTTCACATCTTTTTAAACTGATTTTGTAAATTTAATGTTTCATTTCGCTCGATATGTATGCGGCCTTGCAAATTTTCTGTCGAACTTTCCAAATTCTTGCAGTCAAAATGATATAATATTAAGCACGCTGACGGATCTTGAAATCCGTTGGAAAAAGACTTTATTACATTTTTCAACTGGGCCAGAAATCAAAATCATTTTGCAACAGGTAAGTAAATAATTTTAATTTCAATGTTTTTTGTTGGGAATATTTTTACACCATTTTCAATTTTTATTATGATAAGACTGAAATTTTCATGTTCGGAACACTTAAAGGCTTTTCCTTTAATTAAATAATAAATTAAAATTTTTGATTAATAATATGCCTACTTAAATTTACTTTTTGGTGTAATACAAAAGTTAAAATGGCATGTTAAGCTTTTCAAATATTTTTTTATTAAAATGCAACTAAAATGTTATTTTTAATAGTTTTCAATCATTAATTAATTAAAATTTCAGGTAAATATTTTGTAAATTAATTTCTTTGAATATTCTTTTTAAATTTTTGGTAACCTGCATTCATTAAAAATATTTTTTTAAACTTTCACCATTTTTAAAATATCAACAAAATTCAGGTAAAATGCAAAAGCTTGAAAAGTTTTTTAATTAGAAAATATGTTATCATTTTGTAGATTTCTTTAAATAATTTAAAATATAAACAAAAATGTTGTTTATTTAATAAGAAAATTCAGGTAACATGAATTTTAAAAATATTTACTATATTCACTTATCTATCATACGTAGTTTTGGACCCCAATTTGAAGTTATATCATGCTGCATGTTCTCCACTCTGTTTTGTTAGCCTGAAAATGTGCAACAATTTTCGGCACAAAAAGTTGTAACGTGAAACAACCCTGCGAGAGTGCCCTTTCCACTGACTGACCATACATTTATTAACTGGTTGTTGTAGGAACTATTGTTGTTCTTGTCTCTGTCGTTCTTTTTGTTGTTGTTGTGGTCCTTGTATCATGGCTCTTCTCGCCATTGTAATTGTAATTTATTTGACTTTGCTGCTCTCAAGGACATATCCAGTGCAGGTGCTACACGCACGACAGCACACAGACAGCTAGAGACGACAACTGCCAACAGTGTGTTGTGTCTCGTTGTGAGTGTGTGGTTGTGCGGGTGGCTGTAGTTGTCTGTGCGCCTGAATTACAATTTAATTACTTTGGAAATCCTCGTTGACTTAAAGGATCAACGCGAGCTGCGTTGAATCAGGCTCGTATATTTATAGCATATTTCCTTTTTTCAATTAAATTGCGCTTTGGCCAACAATTAAACCCACGGCTCATGCTCAATTTCCGACCCACGCGCCTCGCTTGGGCAAGTCAATGCTTAAATGTCAACTGGCGCCTCTCCCTCTGACTCACCTTCTCTCTCGTTGCAGTAAACCCAAATGCCAGAGGCATTGATATTACCCGGCATGGCTGACGCAGAGCCGGACCTATCAACGTTCGAGAATAAAACGGGACTCGCCGAGGACATGAAGTTTCTGGCGTCCATGCCCGAGCTATGCGATGTTACCTTCCTCGTTGGTGACACCCGCGAGCCCGTCTGCGCCGTCAAGGTAGGTGTGTGTGTGTGTGAGTGCGTGCGTGTGTGTCAGTGGGCAGGTTGGTGGTAAATGGATGTGCGGGCGTGCTGAAAATCAGGTCACTGCGTAATCGACGTAGCATCCATGTTTATCAGAGCCCTTAATTACAGTTCTCCACTCTGCCTTCTTCCCCTTTTACTCCTTCTGCCCGCAGGCTGTGCTGGCGTCGCGTTCGCGCGTTTTTGCCAAAATGCTGTATGCCGCACCATCGCCGCAGCGGAAGAGGGAAACCACCACCAAGGAGAACAAGCTGCGACTCTTCCTCAAGCGCTCCTCGGAGCCCCTGCTGAATCTACAGAATGCGGCACAACAGGTTCGTATTCATAATCGATTAACGTTGACGGGGGGCTAGAGTGGGCGGTCGGCTGCTTGTGTGAGTGGGACAATAATGCCCATGTGTATGCGGATGTGTCTGTGTATGTGTATGTGCATATGGGCTGTGTATGTGTGTGTGTGTGTGTATGTGTGGGCTGATTGGGGCATCTTTTGAATATTTATAATGTTAAGCTTTTCAGTTATTTTCCCAATTGGTATTATATTTTAATATATTGTTTTGTACATTGCTGTAAATATTCACAAAATGAAGAAGAAACAAATATACGTTTAATAATATTCATGTAATTTTTTTGTGCATTCTCTGTTGTGACTCCATTCCCAAACATCCAAACACATATATACAAAAATATAAAACCCATTATAATAGAGAACCGGTTTCACCCAACAATTAGCTCCGATACCCGAGGTAAACGCCTAGTATGTGTATGTGTGTGTGTGTGTAATGTAAATAGTTGTTATTACCAATGTGTCCTAGTAACTACTTAGTACAGTAAACGCTCAGAAATTAGAACTTGCTAAATTAATAAATTTCTGGAAATTTAAATCTATATATTCAATGCAATTTATCTTTGTGATATCAAGTAATGAAATAATCATAATATTATTATTTAATAAAGTTACAATTATTTACTTTGCTTTTCTCTCGGCAAATGAAAGTCTACTTTGCGAGCGTTCACTGTACATGCTGTGCGTGTATATGTTGTATATAGTATGTGTGTATATGCTTAATGGCAAGTAATATGAGTAGAGACTTATTGAACTGCATTATAAATTATATTTATTTATATGTGTCCATTAACTCTCTTAAAAAAAATCGGACACAAAACAAATACATGTTTGATTATGATTATGATTCCTTATGTATTTTTTTAAATAAAGACTCGAAGACTCCAAAAATTAAGGCTGTGGATTTATTAATTTTGACTGATTTTAAATTTTGACTTTGAATTGCACATAAAGATTTGGTGCATTAAATTGTTACTCAAATGTAAACTGAAAGCAAATATTGCTCTTCAATTTACAAATATTTCAAATTTGATTTATCTTTAACTAAGAAAAAGTTGTCCGCATTATTAAGTCCGCCTTCTCATATTTGTCTTAAAAGTTATTTGACTTAATTTGTTTGTATTCTCTACGTAGCTCCTTTAAATGACTTTTCCGATTTGCTATTGCTCTTTTGAAAACCTCTCTCTGATCTGCTGAAATAAACCTTCTATATCTTCTAAATCTACCTACTATTAAAAATAAATATGTATGTGTCCCGTTTGCTTTGTGTCGCTTGCCGTGTGCACTACAACTTTTAATGAAGTTCTATAAATACACCGCGTTATAATCCACATTCTTTTGGAGAGCTCATGTTTGGTTACTTTTCAACCAAATCCAGACATGAAACTTGCCTTCTATTAAAAGTTTATAGTTTTATTAGCTGTCTTATCAGTATGTTGTAGGCCGTAGTCAATAAACAGCTCTCTAGCTAGCCTCTTGCTTATCTCACCCCGTCGTTGCAGCCCTCTGGTCAGCAGCATCAAACGCTGATCATTGAGGAATTCGAACCGGATGTCTTCCGTCAGCTCATCGAGTACATTCACACGGGCTGTGTGACCCTGCAGCCGCGCACTCTGCTGGGTAAGTACTGGATGGTGTTCCCTGAGGATCCTTACCTAAATGTGTTTCTTTCAGGCGTCATGAATGCGGCTGATTATTATGGCCTGGAGGAACTGCGTCGCGCCTGCGCTGGCTTTGTGCAGTGCTGCATTAATGTGGACACCGTATGCGCCCTGCTGGCCTCCGCCGAGCGCTATATTCAATACAAGTGCACCAAGACTCTGGTGCAGAAGGTGCTGGAGTTTGTGGACGAGCATGGCAATGAGGTTTTGAATCTGGGCAGCTTCACGCTGCTTCCACAGCATGTGGTCCGTTTGATTCTCGCACGGGAGGAGCTGCGGGCCGACGAGTTTACCAAGTTTCAGGCGGCGCTGATGTGGAGTAAAAAGTATTTTGACAACAATCCAGTAAGTGGGCGAAAATTCCCTAAATTATTTATAGGGTTTGAACCAATACATCCGCTCGAACTATGTTTTGGCTTGAGCTGTTTGAGTTTCATTTCGATTGTATTAGCCCGAACATGTTGGCTGACTCAAGCAGTGCGATACTCGAAAGCAGGGCCCAAGTTCAAAGCGTGTTTCGAACTATTTACGAATTATCTAATATATTTATGACTTTTAGAACATTGACATCAAGGAGATACTGGGCACATTTCTGGAGTACATACAGTTCCATAAGATACCCGCCAATGTACTGATGCGTGAAATCCATCCATTAAATCTTGTACCGTACGCGATCATAATGAATGCTCTGGCCTACCAGGTGGGTTGTGTGCTTAATCGTCCATTTGCTGTTGGCTGCTTTGGTGTTTAACTCAGTATCATTCATGCTGCATCATTTATCTATCCATCTGCTTCTATCTATCTGTCTATCTGTTCTATTTATCCATCTATCACCCATCGCCCATGCTATCCATCCTGTTGTCCCCCTTTATGTCTGATTCTACAACTTGCAGGCAGACCCAGAAAGCATCGACCCCGGAAAGCTGTCTCCCAACTCTAGCCGAGTAAGGCGTGCCCGTCAGAATCAAGGCAGATCGATGTCCGTGCAAAGCTCCCTGGATCCATATGGCTCCAATACCACGCTTAGCTCCAGCGGCAGCAGCGACCCCACCAGTGGGCCGCATCACAGCAACTAACATAGGTTGAACGGCCCCTCCTCCTCCTCCTCGTCCCATAACCAGCAGCACCGCCATCGCCACCATCACCAGTCCCTGCCCAAGATACGCAAGGCCAAGTCACAATCGTTCCGCACGCGCCGCAGCCCCTCCGAACGCCGTAGCCCCAATGTACCTACGCTCACACTGAATACGAGCGCGCTTAATGGTGAGAAGAAACGCAGTCCATTGACACCCAAGAGCCCGGTGTTGCCGCAGCCAGAGTCCAAAAGTCCCGGAAGCAGTTCACAGAAGACGCCCACCACGCTCTCCCGTCAAGGCACCCTGCGCACCTCCAGTCGACGCAAGAACAGCGGCCAGTTGACCATTTCGTTGAGTGCCCAAAATCAGGGCCGGCGTAGTCCAGTGGGTCTGAATGATCGCAGCCCACAGGGCAGACGCAGCCCGCTCTTTCCCAGCAGCGGCCTGAGATCGCCCAATGACCAGCCCAGTCCGACGGCGAGAAGTCCAACGGGTGATTCACAGCGTCGCAGTCCAACCTTCAGCATACAGATACATACGCAGGAGCGTCGCTCGCCACTGGGCGCTGTGGCACCCACGGACTTTAGTTGCCAGGCAGGGCCATCCAATACCAGACGCAGTCCGACATCCACCGTGCATGTGCAGGACATGGCCACAGAGCCGGAGGAATCCGGCTTCAGCGGAATGAAACGGCCGTCGATAAGTCTCTTTACGCCCATCTATTTTGCCAGTGAGAAACGTAGTCCGATGGGTTTTATACCACCCATTACGGTGTCCAACCCCGCCGAGACCTACAAGAGTGCGGAGCGCGAACGTGAAGCAGCCGAGGCGGCAGCTCGGGAGCGGGAAAAGGAAGCTGCCCAGGCACAGCCGCAGCCCGAAAAGAAGAGCGTAATGCGCGAAATACTGGCCTTCGTGCGCAAGCCCTCCAAGCATATAACCACGCGCACCAATCGCTTCGCGAATGCATTCACGCGTGCAGAGTCCGGCTCCTCAAGCGGACCGCTCATACGACAGAGCACCTTCTCGGCCAGTCCGGCTGCCTCGTCGACGGCCGCCAAGAGTGCCGTGCAGAAACAAATGTCCGAGGTGGGCTTTGAGCCGAAAATGTCACTTAAGTTTGCCCACTACACGAAGATGTCGCTGAAGTTGCGTCGCCTGGCGCGCCGGGAGGAGGAGGAGAAGCAGCAGCAGCAGCAACAGCAGCAGCAAAAGTCATCGACAGTCAGCTCGGCGGCGGGCTCGAAGCGTGCTAGCACGGATTCCAATGCGGGAAATGCACAGGAGCAGGTAGGTGCCATTGAAGTAGAGGAGGAGCTGCCATTCGAGCTGGCGAATGTGCACTTTGAGAAGGTAGGTGAGTCCTATATCAAGCATGAGCGACTCCGCGAACTGGTCGAGCCCGAACTGGAGCCAGAAGACGAAACAGAAGATGGCGAGCCTGAGCAAACGGATGCCGCCATGGCACAGTTTGTCGAGGAGGTGACCAATTCCCTCAAAGTAGTCGCACTCAATGGCGATGGTGGTGTGCCGGCCGTGCATCATTTTACGCGTCGCTCCGAGAGCCGGGAGCCCATTGAGCCGCGGATTAGCGAGGAGCGTGAATCCGATTCGAATGATCTGATTATACCCGAGGAGCTGCGCGCGGAGCTTGTGGAGATTTTGAAGGCCTATGCACCAGAGCCAGTTTATGTTAATCTGCAGGCGCTGCGGCGTGAAACCGAGGAGGCAGAGGCGGTGGCACGTGCCGTTGCAGAGGCAGCTGCTGCTGTGGCAGCGGCTGCCGAAGCTGCTGCAGCTGCAACGGTGCCGCCGGCGCCCGAGAAGCTACCGCTGCAGTGTCCTACTATTGAGTTTGAGCCGCCATCGCGTCGTTCGTCTTTCGATCCGCCGCGTTCGCCGTTCCTGGAACAGCTACGCAGTCCGGGCGTCGATACGGATACAGATCTGATCAATCTGCAGCGCCTTGACTCCGGCGGCGACAGTTTCGAGATGGTTGAGGGCGATCGGAAATCCAGTCGGGCCGAATCCAGTTTCGATTGCCCCTATTCCTCGCGTGACACCAGCTTCGATGTGTCCATATCGCGCTATCAGTCCACCAGTTACGAGGATCAGACCTCAAGCTTTGAGATTGTCGACACGGACGATCGCCGGCGACACATCGATCTGCGCAAGAGCTCCATTGAGCTGGTCGATGCGGAGACCTTTCAGCGTTCGGGCTCTTCCTGCGGCCGCAAGTCTTCGCTTGAGACGCACTTCGACTACACGCCTTCGGAGACGAGCGGCATCACGCCGGCCCGTTCACCAAATTTTCCCATGACCAAAAAGCAGAAGGCCGAACATTTCCGCCAGCTGCACATCTCGCCCTTCAGTGCCTTCTCGCGGGCACGCAGCCCGCTCTCACAGCAGACCTCCTCCAATTACAGCTCGCGCGATAGTTACGATTCCAGCTCATCGTATCCGCATGGTCATGAGCCGCAGCGCAGCCCTTACGCTGATCCCAGCAAGAAGCACTTTCCGCTGACCATCAAGCAGCGCGAGGAGGAGGTCAAGACTTTTCTCTGCACCGATTTGCGCTGCGCCTCGATCTTCGAGCCGCGTCCCAGCTCTGTGCTCACACAGCAACTCTCCACGGGCTCCATGTCCACGCCTTCAGCCTCCGGCTACACCAATGCACCGCGCATATCTAGTGCTATGGGCGCCCCGTTGCCCGCCATTGGTGTTGGCGTCGGTGTCGGTGTCGGCGTCGGCGTTGGCGTCGCTGTCGGTGTTGGCATTACCCATGCAAATGCCTCGCGTGGCTCCTGCGGCTTTTCCAGCGGCAGCGAATTCGAGCCTCCCTCACCGCGACGAGCCGCGAGCGCCTCGCCCAAGCATACTTTCACATTCCGCATCGTGATGAAAAAGGTTGACAGCTCACCGGAGGCGCTGTGCCCGGAGCGGCATCGTTCCCGCATCATCGATCGCTATCGGCGCCGCGACAGTCGCCGCAAGCGCATCCAAGATGCGGGCAAGAGTTTCTAGGCGGCGGATCGGGGGCACGAAGTGAACCAAAATGCTTAAAGTTTTGTGTGCCTAGTTAATAGACGTACTTGCTAAGTTTTGAGAGAGAAATTTTGAAATCATTCTTAAAGTAATTAAAGTTCGACTTCCGAACGAAGCGAACAACCCATTCCTATCTTATGATCAACTATTCCCAGGCAGCAATCTCAGTATGTCCTGCCGGAAATATATTCATTTAGCAGGGCGTACATATTTTTGACAATCTAAATGTTATTGAATCCAAGAGTTTTCCAACAACTCGCCTCTAGTCGTAAGTTATTTGAAAATCTTAAAAACTCAAAATGCGAACATCAAACTTTATAAAATGGTTCTGGTTTTAGGCCGTTTCAAAACTCAATGCTAAGTATTTGTAATGACAAAAGCTCTTGAATAAATATTTATATATATATATAGGCTAAGACAGATCATTTTCATATTTAGGCTAGTTATTCTTCATTATTATCATCTTCAAGGATTAAAAGATTAAATGAAAAAAAAGTTTGGTTCAATGCTTGCAAGGTACAAATTAAAATTTACACAAGAAATTTGTTGCAAAAATAGAAAGAACAAAAAAGAAAAACACACAAAATATTCTAAAGATCTACAAAATATATGTGAAACAATAATTCCTCCCACGATTTACCTGATTACTAATTAAACAATAGAGAGAAGAACATCATATATATGATATATGATCTATACTTGCATTAAAGTTGATAACTAAATGTTGTAATGTTTGTGGTATATTATAAACAAATATTACGAGTATGTGCGCATTTTACGTGGTTCCTGTTATATAGATATATTATGTATTACAAATTTTTGATGGACTAGCTATATATATATAAAACTAATATTGTTAAAAGACAAAATGATCAATTCTATAAAGCTATTTAAGTGCTGCTATTGCAAGGGACAACGTTTATTATTTAAACTTAAGACTAAACAAACAAAATCTGACAAATTGAATTAAGCATAACTAATCTATGCTATTTGCTCTATATACATATATGTATATGTTTAGGTACATTTAAAGCTGGGTTTGGGGCCGTACTTAAATCTTAAAAAAAAAAACTTTTGTGCCGAAAATTGTTAGAAAGAAAATGATGTATTTAAAAGAGCAACAAAACATAAAATTATAATATTTCATGTTGTTCGAGCGGTTTTTTGACTTCGTGTTTGCTTGCTAAAATAAGAAAACTCTACATTTAAGCAATCAATGTTAGTTAATAACAATGATCAACTCTGTCAGCATAATTTTTAAAATAGTCAGAAATGAGACAGAAAAGAAATGAAAAAGATATCAACATTTTACAGGTATTTACGCATATAAAGCATTTAATTCTAGTTATATATACACATATGTATTTACACGACATCATGATGCATCAACATGAGCCACATATGCATATGATGGTATATCCATTTTATATACTCTATATGGTACACCATCCTATGCAAATGTAGAACAATTTTTTCGTATGACTAACATGAATGCAAGTAGTTGAAATGTTGCTATTTTGATTTGTAGTTGCTTGATTTTGAAAACTAAAACTAAACGCTTGACAAATCCGTAGTCCTCGAGAGCGATAAGATATCTGATCTAAATTTTGATTTGCCTGTGAATGCCTGGAGTGAGATCTGAGGGGAGATCGAGCCGAGAAAGCACCCAACTACAATTTCACAAATGCGACTTTCTTCTATTTACAGACATTTTATCTAGCGGATTTATTGGATGTGGGATGCACAGGCGTGTCCATAAGCATTTTTATCATACGCTTAGCAATCAAAAATTTATATATATTGGATTGAGAAAGAGAGAGAGAGAGAGGGAGAGAGAGATACAAATAATTGTCCCAGTTCAAATTTAAGTCCAGTCTTCTTCCAGTTGCAGTTGGGAAACGTGTTCTATAGTTCAAGTTTATACTTTGCATTTGTACCGTTTCTATCGTTATCGTTACAGTTATCGAATTATCGAACCTAACATAAGCATATGTATGTGTATTTGAGGACGCAACATTCGTTTAGCCAAATTATGGTTTATGTGCGTTTTATTGTATTATTGAGAAATAAATCCCGATTCAATGTCGTTATTTGAAAAAAAAATGAAGAAAAACATATAAATGTGAAAATTCTTTTTGATATTTTACAAACGCGCATCCGTGTGCAAGGCCAGGACTCCGTCAAAGTCCTCGGCGCCAATGCTAATGTAGCCATAGCCATTGTCATCCACAGTCACCGATTTGCCTGTACAGGCGCCATTCACCAGACTGCCGGAGATGACGTCACAGTATTCGCCAGCTGGCAGGCACGTTTGCAAATGCTCGGACAAATTGTACAGATTATTATTGAAGGCCACAAAGCCCTTGGAGCCGCGACAGAAGGCAATCTGATTGTCACCATTGTCCCACCAGTTGGTCAAAACGGTGCCACGCACGGTGTTCTTGAAGCCCACCATATTGTAGATCTGACGCCAGCGATGCTCACAGATCCAGCCGTTGGTGCAGGCGCCATCCGCATCGAATTCCGGCGAGATAATGCGCTCCTGGGCATCCTGTGGCGGCGCCTGATCGCGATTATCGAAGCCAAAAGAGCTCATCACCTGACTGATGCCGTATGGGTAGGCCAAATGGAAGGCGGTGGCCATTTTGTACTGCTTAGGCGACTTGTAATTGAGCTCCTGCCCACCGTCACGCTGATTGTCATGATTGTCCACAAAGGTCAGTGCCTGGTCCGAGGGCAAGAAGCCCCAATCGGTGCCCCAGCTTTGGAGCCATTTCAGCGCATTGTTGCCACGGAAAGCCTTGCCAATTTCCTCCGAAAAACGGAACTCGGTGACGGCACCAAGGGGTGTGTACTCATCGCGTGAGACTGTCTCATGACCGTGGTCGATGACTTCCTGGTAGATGAAGGGGCGAGCGTTGTTGGGAAAGCCGTGGTCGGTATTCAGGTTACGCACGTTGCTGTAAATATACTATAAAAGGTGGTTTAGCCAAGGGTTCTAGCTCCAAGGACTCGCGATCTTACATCCAAATCGGCGGCAGCCATGTGTTTGGCTGCATCTACTCGGAAACCGGCTACGCCAAGCGTAATTAGATGATCCAGCACTTCAATAAGTTGCTTGCGCACATAATCACTGCTCTGATCCAGATCCTTGAGGCCCACCAGCTCACATTGCTGCACTTGGAAGCGATCGTTCCAGTCGTATATCTCACAGCTGGGATGGAAATCCTGCGCTGTATAGGGCACAGCCGGGAAGGACTTACTGCTGGGCTCGGCCACAGAGCCGCCAGTGCCGTGGGCAGTGCCCACCCAGTCGCCGGACATGTGATTGAGCAGAACATCCACATAGATGCGCACACCCACATCATTGCAGCGGCGCACCATGTCGGCGAACTCCAGCTCGTTGCCGGAGCGTGTGATTAGCTTGTAGGAGATGGGCTGGTAGCGTTCCCACCATGGCCGACCCTCGGATATGATGTTCTCGGCAACGGGGCTCACCTGTACGCCCGCATAGCCATGCGGCGCCAGGAAATTCTCGCACTCCTGCGCAATGTCTGCCCATTTCCATTCAAACAGATGGACAATGGTGTTGCGATTACCCCACCATTGTGGATTGTGCTGGGCCAGCGCCAAGCTGGCCAACATACAGACTAACGTTAACTTAAGCATGTCCCAAGAAACTGTGAGTGGATGCCACGCGACACTTCACTTTTATAGTGGGACCTAATCTAATCATCACTTGACTGCGGGATTTGTTAGCTTCGTGTGGTACCAATTTACAGCCGGGCCAATTGCGAATATTATGCGAATTTATGATAGGCCCAACCAACTGGCGTGTTGACCTATGTTAATAATAGCGCAAAACATTACTCAGAAAAATACCCCAAATATAAAGTAAAAACATTTTAGTTTGTATTATGCATGGTTACATTTATATTAGCAATCTTTTCAATTATAAACACTTCAGAATCGAATAGAATATACTCTATGCACTTCATACTCTGCACTTACCTAATAAATGAGCTGATTCGCAGACTTGAATTCGCACATTTGGTAATTCAATACCTGCTTAATGTATTTGTTTATGTATTATGTATATATGTTTATTTTTCAATTTACCAGTACATTTAAAACAGCAAACGGCCTTAATCGAATTTTAGTTCGACATAATTGTAATCGATAGCAACAAGCGTCTGTCTTGCGATATATTTATCACGCACAGCCTTAACGATATATCGAGATACAATCATTCATTCACAATCACTCATTCACATTTATAAAAGTAGTTTTTACATTCTCTTGTTTAACAAATATTGTCTTAAAACCATAAATAAATGTATTGTGCGTTAGCGGCAAACGAAAGCAACAATTAGCTGTTTTGTTTAGTGTGTTAAATTGTGTGCTTAAGTTTAAACCCTGAAATGCAATCGAAGCGCGCCAAATGTTGCTGAGCGGAGAAAATGTTGCTAAGGTAAGAAAAATGTTGCAAAGCTCCGAACAATGTATCTGTGTTGAATTTGTTGCAGAGTTAGCTTAATGTTGCGAGCCGATACTGAAATGTTGTAAAAATAAAATGTCGCCCACAAAAATTGGCGAAAGCGTATTTAAATTTCGGTATTTGGGCGTTAATTTTCCGGAGTAGTTTATTTAATTTCTGTAATTTATGGTTGATGTTCAAAATGCTTATCAATAACCGCGCTGATTAGTTACGACCTCTGATATAGAAAACAGATTTCTGCTGATTGCTATTTTTGTCACCTGGCCAGCCAAAGTTCGGACGCCTGTGCAAGGTTTGTAACTTCTGGCGTGCACGACATTCCTGAACATAATTTCTGCGCAGTATAACCGTGAAATAGTAAATGATCTCCACCAGGGATAGCATGCTCATGCCCACAAATAGGCTGAATGCGCTGCCCAGATTTGCTGGCGGGGAAGAGATCGAGTTTTTACACAGTCAAGTGTTATCCAAAACTTAACTTACAGACTAGGGTGACCATATTTGAGAGCAAATCGACGCGCACACGTCGATAAACTTGCGAATTGAGAAAAATGTGAACGATGGCATCGTTTTTCTCGATGCCGGTGCTGTGAATCGGAGTGCTTATAGAAGATTGGATCAATCAGTACCGAGCAAGTACTCACTAGAAAGGATCAACCACGGGCATATTCAGCATCAGAGCGAAGTTCGACATTTGGACATCGTAGTCAAAGTGCTCACAGGTTAAAGGACAATTGCACTGTGTCTTTTTCCTCCGTGTTATGATATCGGCTATAGGAAAGCAAAGGAGTTAATTAATCTAAGCGATTGTGAGCTTTCACTGTGAAAGTAGAAAACAAGTGGCAAATACCTGTAATCTAGTTTGAGATACCTACGAAAATTATCCACCAGGCAGGGTATATCGCGAAAGGTGCAAACGCGATCTTTGGTGCGATTGAACTCAAAGAAATAGGTGTGACAACCGCAGAGCTTGACCATATTTTTAGCGCGACAGTTGAGCTCACAGTTGGGATAAACATAATCCGAAAAGTAGCGCAAACGAAACTCTTGGCGAAAGACGCAGTTCCTCTGCGCAATGGGCAGTGCCTTGACCGCCTCTGAACAGAAGGTCTCCACAACACGCAGCGTGGCAAAGGATTCCGTGTTGAGACCAAGAAACTTGCAATCGGCATGGGCGCTGGGAAAGGCGTCTGTCTCCTGGATGAGCAGCTTAAAGCCATGTGAATAGGATTGCAGTGCATCATAATTTTCATCCTTGTAGCGCAATATTAAGGATAGCCCATTGTCCAGACCGCCAGCCGCCGCTTGGGCAGTGAAATCGAGGCTGATGGGGTGGAAAGCATTGCAAAACCATTCGATAAGCGGTTTTTTGTAGGCTTACCCGTGCTGTCGCAGATTGAAGGAGCAGCAGTGCCCAAAGAAGGTCTTCGATAGCTGAAAAAGTTGCGTGCAGTCCATAATGTCTCCATGATAACGACAACGATGCAGTAGCTCATGGCAATCCCAGCGCAGTCGATCCACAAACTGCACCATGGTCAAATTATTGTCCAGCAGCACAGATTCCATCAGTTCAATCTCTGCGGGCGAGAAGCGAGCATCGTCCAGCATGAAGCCGCTAAAGATGTGCAAATGCTGCAGCACATCCGCCACCTGGACACCCTCCGGTAGCTGGCTAAAAGTGGAAGTTTGCTATAGAGATGATGCAGTGCAGCATGTCTGCGTTTACCCACAGTGTCTCAATGTAAGCCTTGGACTTGTCCATGTTGAACAGCACCTCGGGGCAGATGGTGATGGGCGGAAAGTAGAGCTTGCTAACGGGCGTGTGATCGCTCTCCACATTCATGCGAGTCGGACTGCTCCGATAGTCCACATAGAAGGTGTGCGTCATGACAATGGCGCATATGAACATGACCAGCGAGATGAGTATCCAGACAAATTGCACCAGACGATTCGTGTCCTTGTCGCGTGTGTACTTCAATCCGTGTATGCTGCTCGTGGCACAGAAATCGCACCAGGTGCGCCTCAGTGCGCCGTGCAAAGGCGAAATTTTTGGATTGATTTGGTCCGACCTAAGTTCCTCCTCGTGAACCATTCTCTCTGACAATTGCTGTATCTAGAATGCTTTGAGCCTCGACATTCCTCTCCCTTTTTATATGCTGCTTAAGTGGGCGTGGTTGCAATTGACAATTGACATTTGAACAACTGTGTATTAATATCAAATTAATGTAGCCGGTGGCTCAGGACACCCTTAACGCCCTGATTCGAAGTAGCCCAATGATCTGAGTCACCTGGTATTACAATACTTATAGAAGTTCGATTGCCCAAATAGTTTGACCTAAAGCTGCCAATCGAGAGAAGAAAACATTTGTAAATTGGTTTTTAGCAGTTATAAATTTTATTTGCAAACTTTTGGTGTCTTTTTGCTTGTACGTTGAATCGTTTGCTTATACATAACGATATATGCATATCAATATATATGTATGTATAGTAAAGTATATAATATTTTATTCATGGTTCAACAATGTTATTACTTAATTCACTTCAATTGAATTGACATTATTTATGTAAAAAGAAAAACTAAACTCTCTGCTATCACAATAAGAAACTACGCATTTTAAATGGTAGACAATTGAATACCCTTCTCAGGCACTGCACTGCCAAAAATTGTTTAACTACGTTAACAAAATGTGACTTTAATTTTATTTTGTGCTCGTTAGTTTATATTTTTTTGCTGGCTGACTGATTATTGTCTTTTATACGTTCTGTATTCGGATTCTGAGGCTGGGGCAATACTAATGCGCTAATAACAACTTTTGGCTTAGAGTATGATGAACTAAAACAATAACTTAAACTAGCTTGTGTGTAGTATAGTGTAATGGTAATTACTGCCTAGACTCGCTGGCTGTGATGGCCAGCGTCGCCGTATTGCCATTGCTCAGCCTTGCGGTTGGTGGGTTGTTCGTGCTGCTGGCACTGTTACCGTTCCCCAGACTCGGCTTGTGCTCATCGTTCTCCGGATTGTCCCAGAACTGACGCTCGCCGGAGCCAAAGAAGTTGTAGAAGGTGCCGCAAATGATGTACACAAACGCGGCAATGAAGAACACAATCTGCCATTGTCCCATTGTGGGCTGTGAAATTAAAGGAGTAAACAATTAAAAAGCTGTTCGTGTTGTCATATATATAGAAGTTCCGTCCCACTCACCTTGTTGTTGATCAGATTGCCCGCAGCTATGGGCGCCAGCAGACCCGCCAGATTCGCTGAGCAATTCGTGATGGCCATGAGGAAACCAGCAAAACGCGGCGTCAGATCCAAGTGATTGATCTTAAAGCCAGAGTAGATGCCACCATTGAGGCCCACGCCAATGGTGAGAATAGCCAGAGTCAAGGCACGATCACATCCCGTGTAGGAGGCGGCAATTAGAGCCAAACCGGGTCCATACTGACCAATGCTGTTGATGATCTTTCTGGTGGCCGTCAGCGTAAAGCGCTTTGAGCTGATCATCCAATCCGCAACCACCGATATGAACATGGAGAAGAGCCACATGGCCAGATAGGGCAGCGAGCTGAGCAGACCGTTGGATTTCAGGGAGAAACGCAACACCTGCTTCATGTATGTGGGCAGTTCCGTCATTAGCGTCTCGTAGCCATAGTTGTGGCCCATGTGGGCGAAGAGAATCGCATAGAAAGGCAGCGACTTGATGATGGCCTTGAACGGAATGGGTGGGCTCTAAGGGGGAGAAAGAGGACAAACATTAGCTTTCTGAGGTGGTTGGCCAGATGAAGAGCTGCTCTCACCTTGATCACATCTGTGCCCCACAGCGAGTCGTTGATGTAACGCTTCTCACGCTCATCGATGCGCGGATGCGACGAGGGATCCTCATAGATCAGAATGAGAAAAGCAATAGACCAGATCGTGCCCACCACACCAAACACATAGAAGATCGACGGCCAGCCACCGGAGAAACCATATTCCGCCAGCAGACCAGACAGCGGCATGGAGATAATCGTGCCAAACTGAGCGCCTGCATAGACTGCAGCGCCCATCCGGGAGCGTTCATTGGGCGGTATCCACTTGGCCAGCAGAGCATGTGTGCAGGGCACAATAGGTCCCTCGCCCAGGCCCTGAATAAAGCGCACAGCACACAAACCGTATACGCCGCCCTCGCGAGCTGCCACCGGCACCACAAAGGCGAACACCGAATTGATGAGCATGCCCCAGCCGAGGAAGCGCAGGGCGCCGTATTTCTTGGCCAATATGCCAAAGGGTATCTGCGTGATCACGTAGCCATAGAAGAAGGAGGACAGTATATAGCCCTGCAAGCTGGAGCTCCAGGGAAACTCGCCGTCCTCGCCATTGTCCTAAAACCGATAAGTGAGGTTAGAGACAGTTCGAATGTTATCGATATTTAAACTTACAACTTCCAATTCACGATCACCGCACTCATCGTCGAGTATCTCCTCGCCCTGCTGAATCGCCGTGTGGTTCACCATAGCCACAATAGCCACCGACATATTGGTGCGCATCACGTACGCATTGGCCATGCCCAGAAAGAGCATGAATGTGACAAAATAGCGGGTGGTGGCCCAACCTGCAAACAGATAAATAAGAGAACATGTAGTTGACGTCGAAGAAACTGTTCGAATGGATCATCATCGTTTAATTAGAACCAATTAACGTGCAAAATCTGTCGGCATTTATTTGCGTGAAAGATTGCCGAATAACATCTTAAATAAACCCAGAACGGAAATGAGCCCAACAAAAAATTAGATAAACACAAAACATAAGCGAACGAATCGGCAATGCCTGACTAAAAGCTGCCCTGCAACAGCGAGCTGCCAAAATTAAGGATGTGCACAACATTGTAATTGATTCGTTCTTGTATAATGTCCGTGTGTCTGGGTTATATTGTATGCCAATCTGTGTATATGCCGAAAAGCAGCACTATAAGCGTCTTGTTTATCTCTCGAAGAACCCTTTTACTGCCAGCTACAGACTTATACAGAACTTGTGGGTACAGGGTATATAGAGATACAGATAGAGATACCAAACGAGGTCAAAGCGAGGCGCAAGATAAGTCGCAGTGCCCGACAATTTCAGACAGATCAGATAAGATAGTATATAGTATAGCCATGACTCAATGCCAAGCAGATGCCGTGGATTCTGGACCGTTTTTAATTGCCTCACGTTTCTAGCTACTATGAAATCATGATGCGGGCCACTGCGCAACTTGAAGCACAGCTCGAACCTATTTCTAGACCAGACCGAAGCGAGTCATAATTAGACATTGTTATTGTTAATGTTATTAATATTGTTGTTGTCGTTGGATTTGCCCACATATAGAACCAATTGTTTGTTTATTTTTGCAATGTCATTCGACAGCCCAGCCGATTGTCGCCGCGCACGGGCAGGCAACACGTGATATTTATGTGATGGGTGTGGAAATTTCTAGTCATATTTGGGCTTGCCTTTTCAGGTTTATGGCCAGATTTCGGGCCGTTAAAAAAAAGTATGAAGTATTTATTTATTTATTTATTATTTAAGTTGAGCTGGCCTGGAGTCCGCCGAGTCGATTCCAACTATTTAGAAAGCACAGCTGTACTCGGAGAATGCTCAACCCATGCCAAATGGAATTTGAACTTTCAGCCATTTAGTTTTGCCCCTTTCATGTTTTTTGCCCAGCTTGTAGCTCAACAGACCGGCAATTTGTTCTGTTTTTGCTTAATTTCGAAATGTTCTGTTTGCTTGTTTTATTTTACCCGCAACATTTTTCCACAAAATATGACATAAAGCACTGCGGAAAAACCGAGCCAAAGAACTGCTGAATCGAAAACAATTTCGAAAAAAAAACAAATACCAAATTAAAGAATTGTATACATTTGCGTTTTTTATTTGTGCGCACGCAGCGTTAAATCGCACGATTTGCCAAAGCAGCCGCTGGCCTCCCTCGCCTTCGCCCTCTCCTGCTCACATGTTGCACAATCAATGCGGCATGCCCAGCGGCAGCACGTGTATGTCGCGCGTCAGCACGGGGCAACCAGCGCGACTCGTGCATGCCTCGACTATTTCGCTATGATCTAAAATGGGCAGCATGAACGAATTGCGGCTATAAATAATACGTATACGCAGCGTGCGCACTAAGCACTTAGTGACGGCATGTGTATACCCTTCAATCTAGCTTGAACTTTCTTCAAATACGAAAGCCTTTTTATTCTCTTCTCTTCAATTAAAGAGATTTATTCACAGCTCTTCAATGCACTGTATGCATTCCACTTTGTAGCTTACCCCTTGGCCTGTCATGCAGATTGTTTTGATCCCAGACGAGGACATGGCCATCGCGATGGCGATGATTAAGTTTGCTGCGTCGGAAGGGCATTTTGTGTGCCTGCCTTGTGTAGAGGTTTTCGAGTTGTATAAATAAATTAAAGTAAACTAAAACTAAATTCGAAACGAGTTCGCAATGCGTTGCCTGAAATACTCGGCAGAACAGAGACGAATTCTCTGATTGTTGTTGTCAATGTTGTTATTGTTGTTGCGAATGTTTCACTTAGACTTTTTGCGCACTCGTTTAAACCATTTCATTGTCTATCTGTACTGCGGGCCGGGCCTGAACATGTCGCGGGTCAAGATATTACAACGGAGCTTATTAATATAACTGTTTGCTTAATGCAGCGTCGCGCGTTGCACTCGACAAGGTATACACTACTGAGCTGAGGCAGAAGTATTTCAATTCAAATCCAATTTGGAATCGACTCTGTGGGCGCCTCTGCGGCAACTGAGCGCCAACTGTTGCGCTTTCTGGCTATATAATAAACGCGGCCGAAATCGCCGAACGCTCGAGGCGCTTGCGCCGCAGCTTGAGAGAAAGAGTGAGAGAGGGAGCGAGAGGGAGAGGGAGAGGGAGAGAGCGCAACAGACTCTCGCACGATTACATCAACAATTTGAAGGGATTGTGGGGGGGAATGGTCAGCAATATGGTCAGAGCATATGTCAGCCACAAACTGAATCATCAGCTGTTGTTGCTGAACCTAAGTCGATTGATGTCAATTGCTTTATATATAGTACCCAAACGAGATCTATTTATAGCTGATAGACGTAAGCATCTCGTGACCGCCGGAGCACGGAACTCGACAAGAACTAACTCTTAATTCTTAACACGCGCTGCTGAGAATATGCCAAACCCAAATGCTATTTGCCAAATGTGCGGCCAGACTATGGAAATAGTACGAAATTATTGAGAAAAATGTTACGAGTATATGCTGAAACCATAGAAATGTGAGACGCTGCCAGAGCAAGAGGCCTGAGGCAAGAGGCATGAGGCAGGCAGCAACTGGCGCCATCGGATGTACCCATCACATGCCGAGGGGTTCGTATGTGTTTTACAGGGTGCTCGCTAAGTGCTGCTAAGTGCTGCTAAGTGGTATTCACTAAGGTCCCCTCTCCTCTATAATTGCTAATTAGGCACACAGTTGAGGCATTATGAAAACGCAATTCATCGCATTGTCAGGTGCTTGTTAATTTGGAGAAAAGCGCAAAAACTAGTTAAGCTAAAAATCAAAAGTCAGTCATACTGTAAACATATAAGAGAACAGGAAATAGTAATTAAAACTCGCTGCAGCGACAACTGAATACGCTATAAAGTGTAGAATATCTGTTAGTATAGTTTCTCAGTAATAGTTTCTTTTATTTCGATTTGCCAAAAATGATTTTTTAAATATGGAAAAAATTGCATTATCATTTTAGTCCAAAGATATACATATAAGCTACAATTGTGATTTTCATTCCCATCAATATTTCTTTGTCTTGAAATTTTATTCAATTTATTTTCATATACTTTTCAATTATTTACCATTCCCTTTTAATACAGCTTTAAATATTTTCTATATAATTTTTAGTAGCCTGCTCCATGTTAAAGCCGGTATGCTGTCTGTTGATAAATATACCCTATAAAGCGCGACAGTCACGGTTCTTCACACACACACACACTCACACACACACACATACACGTTCAAGTCATAACCACATGTTGTTGTCGAAGTCTCGAGTCGGCTTCAAGCGGCAGACGATAAACTTTGCAGGCATGCGGCGTGAGCACGTGTTTGTCGCCTGATTCTCGACTCGGCCGCGGCCGCAACAAGTTTCGCCGAAAGAAAGAGAGAGCGCGAGCGAGAACGCAAAAAAAGAGAGAAAGACGCTCAAGTCGACTGACTAATGAGCTGCTCAGTTGAATTATAGACAGAGCTGGCGTAGCGCAATGAAGCTTCGTCTGGTTGTGTTGAAACTGGAAATGCCGGCAATTGTTATTGTTATTGTTTAAGTAGCGCAGTGAACAGACGGAGAGAGAGAGAAAGAGAGAGAGAGAGAGAGAGCGAGAGAGAGGTGGAAAGAAAGAAAGAGGAACCTTGACACGCGATTCTCGTGTTGTGACAGCTTTTTTATTTCACATCGTTTCTTTTTGGCAGAAACTCAAATGGAAATATTTGCTGGCAGGTACAGTCAAGCGTTGAGCAATTAGTCAAACATGAGCACAACAACCATAAAAATAGCAGCTGCATTTGTTCTATTTCCGTTTCATTAACGAACCATGCTAAATAAACTTACAACAACAACAACAATAGAATACACTATTTAGTAACTGTCATTAAGAGCGAGGAGCGCGGGCTTCAAAAATTGTACTTCAATAAAAGCTTTAAAGCTGGAAAGCTTTCGAGAGTGCACTAGCTTGCTTACAGGCTAAATAATTCGTTGCGTGCTTTTGGGCGGTTGCTGAAAAAGCTTAAGATCAAGGGCCGCGGAGTTACGTAATGGCCTGACTACGTGGAAAAACAACGTAATGCAAGCACGTTGCCTTATCGGCGGGTTTATCTGTCATGTTGCCATATGTTTGTTCTACCATACACAAATAGATATACATAAGTTTATACATGGGCATGCTGTGGGTATTATTATTGATTCTCCCAGCTAATTAAATAACAATCTGCCCAGATTTCAAACTATTTTCTTGCATGTGTGGGAAAATGTGCGCGGGGCCAATCGAGTGAATTGTATGGGATATATGTATATTTATCATTGAAATGGAATGCCTAGAGAACCTTCTGAACAAAAAAAAAAAAAGTATATATAGCAAATTGGTTTGTGTTTATGATATTTACACCTCACATTAGTTTGTTAATGTCTTAAGTTATTTTATATTGTTAAATTAACTTGTTTATTTCAGTCTTATAAAAGCCATAAAGCGGAATTTACAGCTTGCGTCAAACATAGGCTTCTGAGAAATGTACACGGGGCATTGACAGGTGCAAAAGAGTTGGGCAAATATTATATTTATCTTAGCATATATACATATATACTATATAGATGTTTGCAAATAGTCAAGACGGTACGATTACACACCAGACAACCCAACTCAGCTAACTGACATGTGTGCTGCTCTTTGTGGCCCAAACAATGCGCTCAGTTGGTTTTAGCCAACTCGCAATGATGTCATATGACAGTAAAAATAATTGGTGAAAAGCTTATTTCGCGTAGCTGCGCTTATCCAGCGCAAAAAACAAGAACATATATACATATATAAATATATATATTTTCGCATCATATCGGAGCTTCGGTTTGTGTTGTTTCCGCTTAAACTGCCTACAGTGGGCCACAATTAAATTTGTATGTGTTCCCTCGTGTTCAGGTGTGTCGCTCATCCATCATTCATTCAATTTCATGTGGTTTTTAAATGCTTTTGTGCTATTTGCGGGTTTGTCAAATTGTTTTTAAACACAAATAGGTATTGTATATATATATAAATAGCATGCGCATGAGTAATTTTCACCGAAACTTAAAAAAAAAATAAAATACTGCACGATATTATCGTCATTAAAACAAGTTAAGTGAATTTGTTATCCCCCTCACTGAAAGTACGTGACAGCTAGACTTTGTTGAAAAAATAAAATAAACTAAAGCGGCAATTTTCTAATTTAACTGAACGGAGACAAGCTGTTAAGCTGTAAATTGAAATACAAAAGATCATCGCGAAGATCGTCACGAATTGCGAAATACTACAGTTTATCCAGGCATTATACGACTATACAAATATGATGTCGTGTGGGCGTTCGGGCGAAGGCGAAAAGTCGCGTGTGAAAATTAACGCGCATTTGCGAACGCCCTGGCGAAATCCCTATTAATAGGCCTGTGCCCTATTTCAATAATCAGATCATATAATGCGCACCGACATGCCAAATGGCAAATTGATCAAAATCAAATGAAAATGCAATGTCAAAGTCGGGGCCAAAAGCTAGCGACATGCACCTAAATATTTGTCAAACTGCCAGACTGCCAGGCTGGTGGTAAATGCATTAAAATATACCCTGTACAAATTTATAATGGGTATATACATTCAGAGCATTCGCAATGCAAATTGATAATGTTTTTTATGCACTTATAATTTACAAGCACTTAAATTAATAACAACTGTTCACTTAAAAGCTTAATCACTTTCTTTACACTGCTGATTGATTGATTGATTGACTGATGATTCATGCACAGCCTAAACCGAGAAAGCTGTGGGGCTGTGGAGCTGCATTCTTCACAGTGGTGCATACGAAAACAGTTCTTGTGGAAATTTATTTATTACAATCATTTAATTTAGAATCAAGTGCAACTCACAGTTGCAACCCTTGGCTATAGGGCATCTCATAGTCAGTCATTGCAATGGAACAATCTGCTCTCTGCCCTCTTAACGCCCCTTTCACTCTTGCAAAAGAAAGTGAACAAATTGCAGCCAGCTCTTAAGAGCGCCGAGAATGCCAAGGTTCTTGACACTGTGCGCAAATTTCCTCAACTGTTCTTGACCTTACACTCGAACGAGTGTAACGAAAGTCAGTGGCGAGTTTGTGACTTGCTTGAAAACTAGTTTCAATTGTTGTTGCTTTTGCTGTCGTTTTAACTGAAATCGATTTGCATAGCTTCAAATAACACGTATGCACATGATCACATGAATGTTTATTTCTTTTGGCGACCGGTTCCGACTGTTCAAGACTACGCCATGCGATGCCAAAAATGGTCAGCAAGGAACTGGCCCAGAAACTGTGTCAAGAGATCGCGGATCGCAGGTTCTATGGCAATGTAGGAAAACAAACAACCGACCATAAAATGGCAAAAGGTGGGGAAATTTAGACGAAACAGCTGAGCTTTTGTGTCAACAAACTATTCAGGGTTCCAGTTTTGAATACCGTTTCGGTTACCAACTCCCCCGTTTCGGGTCTCATTGCGAATTTGGCTCACGCGTTGACGACAACAAAGCCTCGTCTCTCTTTTTGATTTTTTTGATGATTTTCATTTATATTTATTTTTGTTAATTTTACGTATTACGCGAGACTTTGCATAACAAATCACTTCCGTTTCGCGGTCGCCTGGAGAGCTCGTCCCGGGATTGATTGTGTTATTTAAATCAAGTGGAATTAGCTGAAGTAGAAGGCGTTTAATGGAATCAGCGCCAATCACATTTGTGTGTGTTATTTCTTGGCAAAAGTCGAGACTCGCACGATTTGTGCCTAATTGCCGGCATAGACATCCGCCAGATACCAGATACTCACTATGCCCAACTAAATGATCGTGCAATTTATTATATCAATCCCAAGTGCTTCTATAACTTGAGTCTAGTGCATGACTGTGTGCGGGGGTTTTTTTATTATGAAAGTAATCAACCATTTATATTATTTATGAGTTCGGATGGGCTAAGTGCCCCCTCTACGAATTGAACCATACACACTGAGAAATAGCTTGGCAAGTTGTCTAGCTTGTCTAATTTAATTAGGGCTCAGTCTATGTTTAATATTCGAATAACTTTATGAAACCCAACATATATGTAGAATTTCGTTTACTGTCTAATAAATCTCTAGTTTTTGAATAAAGAGGTTTTTCTTAAGATCTTGTTGTATAATTATATTTAAACCAAGTTTTCACTTTTTAAATTTCATAAACTTTTTTTACTTTCTAATTTATCGTTATATATCATCTTTTCTTCATTCAATTTTTAAAAACTCTGAGCTGTTCTCATCTTTTGTTTATCGGAAGCGTAAATTCTCGATTGCTACTTGATTGTAAATATATTGTTTATATAGAACTGATTTGAACTGATATCTGTGATTATATTATCAGCACTTGGCCATTTCATTTGTTATGAAATACTTGTTGTTAACGAGTCTATATATATATATATATATATATTATAATTTAAATAACAAATGGATCTCATGTTGAACTTACCCAACTGCGGCTTTTCGGGCTCCTTTTCGGAACTCGCACAAATGGCCTCCTTGGATGCAGACATTTTGTGATAAGTTAATATATATATTACGTTAGTCTAAAATTGTTTACAGTCTTTTGGCGGTTTGGACGCGGAATTACACGAATTGCATAAGAATTAGTCAAAAGCGTTGCGGTTATTTCGCAAAATGCAAAAGTCAAGAAATTTATGAACTCTGGTCAAGCACGTCGCTTGGCGGTTTTTAAGACATTTTCGTCAAGCACTTAATAATGTTAATAATATTATTTTTATTGTTATTTTTTATAATTTGTATTGCGGTTTATTTCGCTGTTCGTTCACTCGCGTTGCCGCTCGTTGGACAGCTTGAAAGGTTCTGAACGATTAACGACAAGACGCGTTGCCTTTAAATAAGCTGGGCCGGAGATCGGAGACTGCAACAGTGGCAGAGACTGGGGCAGAGGCAGAGACTGGGCAGAGGCAGAGGCAGAGGCAGAGGCAGAGGCGGTGACTGAGACGTTTTTACGGCTGTTTACACGTTCAATTTTGATTTGGTTTGTTTGATTTGAGCTGTTGACTTAATCTCGCGAGAGATCTGCGCATGCGTCTCGGCTTCCGTTCGACGATTTGGCTCGGCCGATCCGATCCGATCCAGACACGTTAATCTGTAAGCAGAGCAGATCAGAGCAAACATCAAATTAGTATGATAAATTTAGCAAGATGTCGATGGCAAATCGCCGATCGTCAATCGCCAATCGCCAATCATTGGCATTAATTGTTTAAGTAAACGCGAAAAATGCGGCGTGCTCACGAGTTGATCTCCCTACGCACGTTTCCATAGTTATATGTTATACGATCTATATAAATATTTGAGGCAAATGTTTGCGATGAGTTGCCAAAATTGTACACGTTTTTTTTTTTTTTTTCTTGTGTGGGCGCTACGAATTGCCTTTGCTTTATATCGCACTTTGATATATGCGACATTTCAATTGATTCATTCGCAATTAGTTTAGATTTAGTTTCTTTTTGAGGTACAGTCTGCGCATTATTTGTAGCTGGCACCTAATATACATATATATATATATATATATATTTGTATTATTACCATTTTTTGTCAACTGTCCCAATATTTGTTCGCGCGGCTGTTTGTTAGAACGAGTTATAATTAACTCTTCTAAATTTACATAATTACTTGGCATACGCAGCTCCAGTTTGTCTGGCTCAATTCGAGCGCCGCTTTTTTTAAATAATAATAATAATAATATATATATATATATATATATATGTATATATATATGTACCTATATATAGCTCATTAGCTCAGCTGTTTTTTGTTTTTCTTACTTTCGAATTACATATCGTAGCGCGGCGATGATGTAATTTGTTGATCGTTCGTAACTAATTACAAAACATTTCTTTGCTGCCCAAATATAAAAAAAAAATATTCATAAACAAACAAAATTCAATAATATTCAAACTGGTTGCGATTTAGCTTAGGTAAATTTGTCTGCCATTTGCGCCTAATTCTACAAAAATTCCATTAAATACGCACACATACATACCGTACAGTACGTATACGTTATATTGGAAATCTCAGCTGGAATTTCAATTAGGGTTTTTGCGCGTCACAGCGGCCGAATTTCAATTTAGAAAGTATCTCGGGCCAAATGAAGCTGAGCTTGAGCCGCAGCTCGGAGTCGCCGCCGACTGAAACCCGACCTGTCGCTGTTTGTTTACCTCGTTGTGGGTGTTGTTTTTCAGTCGAGATTTCTCAGAATATCGCTTAAATTATAAACCTATTTAAAATCCGCCTGTCAAGCGGCTGAGAATATTGCCAAATCTTTTCGTGCTGATAAAATAAAATCCCCGATTCTTATGCTCTTGCCCAAATATCTATTTAGAACTTCAGGTCAGCTGCTGGTGCAACATAATTCTCTGACAACTCGATCGTAGCGTATTTTTTGAGAGTTTGGTCAACAAAATATTTATCAGTTTATACAATTAGCGCATTTTGCAGTTGATCTTAAGTAAATAATGCAAAATAAATTCAGATATCGAATGATTTTGCACTTTTTGGTAGCTGCTAAACGAGCGCAGCACGTTTCAGTCTGAAGATGTCGATCAGTCTGTCAAGAAGTCGACATCGCAAATAATAAAGAGCTGCTTCGATGATTTTCAAATCAATATTATTTTCGCCTAGTCAGAGTCACATTTCAACTAAGTCGGCATGTGGGAACATTGACAAATTAATTACATTTAATTTAATTATATACACTTTTCCGGGTAATGCTTGCTTGTGGAATTATAAAAAAGTTTGCACAAAACAAATTTATTTTATCACATTTACATGTGCCTTTTATTATTTTCGCCTCTTAAATTGATGAGGCAACTCTCACTTGAAGGTCACTGGAGGTCAAGTTGTAAGCTGTGCTCACAATTATTAACGTGTCTTCAAAATTGATTTCGCAAAACAAATTTTAAGCTAAGAATTAGCTTTTCACAAAAGCCAAGACATGTTAATAGACCGAAAAGCTTGGAGCATTGGGATGTGGCAAGTGTCTCTGGCCTGATTGTGTAGTCTAGTGTGATTTAGTTAGCAGCCCGACTTGGTGTTATATAAGGCCAGAAATCGGCTGAATAAGCAAGCGGCTTAGCGATTAAATAAGCCCTTGATATGCATCGGAAACAGGCTGCTGTATAAATAGAATTATAAATGGAAATGAAGGTAAAAAGTACCCGAGTTGAAATATTGTGGGGCTGCAACAACTAGACACGGTTTGCCTACAATTGCCATAAATATATGAAATGCATATTCAATTACGGCCCGGGCTATCTTTTCTAGCCGAGGTGGTAAATTCATTATATGGACTCTACTTAAACATTAATGCGCAGCTTAACTTAGCTGTTCATTTACCTGGCATTAAAAGTACATTTTCAAATTTATAGAACACTAGAAAACTTGGCCAGCATTGAAAAGGAATTGTTTCATGAAATTTATGGCCAATCGGAAACAGAACAACTTTGTCAAAGCTGCATAGCGTGCGCCCCAAGTATCTCAAGTGTTTTGAGTTCTTATTTCTCGATAGATAGGAACCATCGTAAATGTTTATGATTCTTATTTTGATATTGAGTGATTGCTGAGCAGCCCGTTTGCGAATAGCTCTGGCAGATTTATAGACGCGTTACAATCTGATTAACAGCTTGAAAGAAACAACAACAAAAAAAAAACGACTAAAGTATTGGCTAATAATAATAATATTAATAATTGAAGTTGTCAAGGCGCGTTGCGGCCCTATCGAACAGCCGTAAATCAAACGCACTTATCTGACCGCGTACATCAGATTGACGTACTCGTGCCAGTAGATTAAACACACACACACACACACACACACATGCTGGACACTAAGGGCGGATGTGCAAACTTCATTTTTTCCCACCGGCCAACATATGACATGGCCATAATTAAGAACTTAGGAAAACGTTTGCTAACACAGAGAAAACATTTTTATTTTACCGAAATCAAACATAAACCTTGTCCAAATGCAGCCAAGATAATAACTTCCTAGTCTGAGAAGGAAATTCTTAGTTCGAGAACTCTGATTCATTCCGAAATTCCTACTCAAGAATAAAGTTCCTAATGAAACTTTATCTAGAAGACTTTATGCTCTAGAGTCTTCATATAATTATTTTCAGCTAAATCCAAACCCTTTCTTCTTAAATCAAGTCTCCTTGTACACATTTCACATTCTTCCCAAAAATTTGCCTAGTTCAGCAACAAATACGCTCATAAAGTGTTGGTAATAAATGATATATAGCGGTTGTTTCTTTCCTATTTGCTTAATTATAAAACCATCAAGATTTATCACAGACTCATAAACGGGCCCTCCAGTTGCTGGATTTCTGCTGCGTCAAGTCGTTCGTCATTTATTCACACACGTCAGACTGTCAATAACCGTTAACACTTATGGCCCCTGGCAATACTACTTGAAAATTTTCCACATGTGCTTCACGATCAAATAAAATGTCGCATCCAACATGCGCTTCACGTGCAACAATTTGCTATCCTTATCTCACTCACTCTCCCAAGCGCCATTGGAACAGACTGACAGTGTTGCCGTGTTCAATTCATATGTTATTATAATTCTCGTAATTTATTTGACTATTTTTTCGCACGTTAATTGCCGTACATATTTGGTCGCTCGCTCGTTTTTCATTTCTATGTGCAAAGTTTTTTCAGATGGCGCCAGTTTTGAAGTTCAAGTGCAGCTGCGTGCAGAGCGGGAGAGAAACAGGTCGAAAGAGGGCGAAAGAGAGAGAGAGAGAGAGAGAGAGAGAGAGAGATAAAAGCACAATAGACGCAACCCACAATACATTCGTTTCGGCTGAGTGGCTCGTGATGCGCCCCATTGTCGATTGGGTATTGTCGACTGTTGATAATGCGAGTACATTTTTCCTTTCGAATGCATTTTCGCACAGTGGGAAACTATTTGACTTTGGAGTGTGCGTATTTGATTAGTTTATCGCGCGGATTCGGCTCTTACATTGAAATGCCATTGCGCATTTGTGCACTTGATAGACTTGTGGCCTAAAACCAGTTGAATTGTTTTCCACTTGTCTTTCAAGCCATGAGGTTTAAACTGTACTTAAATTAACTTACTGTTGTGGCCCAAGAACGAAGAGCAATAGTCGGTTAACTCATTAAACAAATAATCAATAATAATGCTAACGAGCATGCTAAGGATTCGCTGAAGTCTTCGACACGCACAGATACAGAGCGAGAGAAGAAGAAAGAGAGAGAGCGAGAGCTTTAAGTGCAGTTCAAGTTTGCAGCGTCAATGCTAATTAACATTTGTAAAGCTGTTCTTGGCATGTCGTCTGCTATCTAAAATTCCGCAAATTTGCATAAAGTACTTAATTCACTAATTGAAATTAAGGTGAATCGGAGTTAAAACTCACTCACCTTAAAGGCAAGCGATTGGCGAAACGTGCTAAACAAATCAACTATTTAAAATAGTTCGCATCAGCTGTTTCATCATGTTTTTGTTACTCGCCATATATTTGTTTTTGTATTGACGCTTGAAGACGGGCTCATTAGCGCTGGTCTCAGCGAACGAACGGACAAAAACAGAAAGCGGACTAAAGCTGCGTAACAAAAACAATGAAAACAGCGATTGCAACGTTGCAGAAATTTGCATGTGCAAATTAAATTATAACTATAATTATTATTATTTATTATTTTTGATACGATAATAAACTTTTCAAGCCTTATAAACAGACACTCACGAGCTTAGTTTTCCAACTGAGAGCACAATTAGTTTTGTTTTTGTATTTTTCGCGATCGATTTTCACCACGCGTTGACGCTATAACTTTCTTATTTGCCGGGTCTGTTACTGCGCTGCTGCTGCTGTTGCTGCTGCTGCTGCGTCGTAGTCGTCGTCAGTGGCAGAGAAGCGGCCTGGCCGAGCACTAGCGCTGTAATGACTTACTACCTGAGCTAATTGAACGTTTTTATAATTCTGTTTCTGTTTGTGTTTCAGTCGGAATTAAAACAGAGGCGCAGGTGGGAGGCGGCTATCAAAAATACGATGCCGTTTAGCTTGAATCGTCAGCGCCGTCGCCGCCGCCTTCGCCGCTGCCGAAATAACCCGAACGTCAACGAGGTCGCTTCGTGTGCGAATTGCTGTTATGGTGATAATGACAACGTTTATCGCTCGCGTTATAAACTATTAAATGATGTTTTTATTGCCTGCGGCAATTGCAGCACACAAAGCTTTTACTGTCACCATTGACGCTGTCCGTGTCTGCTTCTCCTTCTGGCTTTGTCGCTCACTCAGACTCCAGCTTGAAGCTCTGTGTGCACGTGAGCTTTTTACACATCTTTTCTTACTTTATGTTTTGTTTTGCAGTGCTTTCGTTTTTGCATTCATATGGGAGAGTGAATGAGCTGAGCAGGAAAAATAGCTGAAGCTGAACCGGTTGCATGCCTTAAAGCCGCGTGCGCTTGCTCTCCCTCTTTCTCTCTCCCTGGAACTCTCTCATTCCTGACACGTGCTCACGAGTTTATTCTAGAGTTGACTGCAGTCAGTGCATGTCTGTTGATTGCGGGGGAGGTCGATGCTGTGCGTGAAACTTGTGTGATAAGCAACGGTAAAAAGTCTTTTTTAATATCTTTTACAATATTTGCAGTTAATTGTGAACAGATTTACATAGTAAATAGTCTTATTGACGGCCTTCCAATTTGCACGCTACAATTAAAAGCCCTCAAACTGGTAAAGAATAATATGTATATATATGTATGTGTGCATACGACGTACTCGGTATTTACGGCCGTAAAGCGTCAACGATAAGCGGTCAGGTCAATAAAACCGCAACGCAAACTGACCGTTGATTGGCATTGGGCGGATCTTGCACTCATTTAAAAGCGATATCAAACTGATTTTACCCTATAAACAAGCAGCAAGCAGTAGGCAGCACGTAAGGCGCCAACAGTGGCAAACAGTTAAATATTGAACTCGCGATTTGGCCTTTATGAATGGAGCCGAGTGTTAAACGGTAGCGTCACATGATTTCGTTTATGACACAACCGTTATTAAGCTAACACACACACACACACACACATACATGCAACAAAAGCTTCAGCCAGGCAACAAAGCTCAGGCGATGGCTATCGGCGCGATTATTTGACAGCCTCAAGTGCGTTATAAAATGGGAAATAACAGAAAGCTTTAGAAAATTAGATTTGCTATGGCTCTTGTAGCGCCGCTGAGCAAAAGAAAAAACAGAAGGAAATGTATTTGTATATAACTCTTTTCTTACTTTAACTAAATCAATGTGGACACTATCGTTCGGGATAATCTCAGGTATTAATTATTTATTGAGTCTTGTGTATCGTAAACTTATGATAGCCCCTCGTACATGTCAAATGAAAAAACTATATTAAGATTACGCCATAAAAATACAATTTAAGTTTGGTAACTTTACAATGATCTACGGCTTATTGACTCGGAAAGAATACGGGATCTATCTTCACGACGTAAAAAAATTACAGTAAAAGCTCTCTTGAGTGGACTTGCCTACGATTCCAATACTTTTGCTCGCTTAAGGAAGATAATTGTTTAATTAATTAAAATACTATTACTGCTAACATTTTACTTTTTCGATTACCAAAATGATTGATCCGGAATAATTAAAAAAAAAAAACGGAAGGCTGTCAGTTAGTAAGACCGTAGACTGTATTTCGCAGTTAGGCAAGTTTTTATTGTGTTTTCTTGTAAGTTCAGATACAACCAAAGAAAACGGCTTTATAATATTTGTGTTAATACGATAAGTTTAATGGGTGTTAACTGACGGATAAGGGCCTCCTCGTCCATGATGACGCAATTGAATATCAATGAAGTCATGGCGATCCACTCTAATCGCCCTCTGATGAGTGGAGCCCTCTTGTTAACGCACGTAGCTCGAGGCGCGTGAGTTGGGCCTCTTGGAATCTTATAAATATATATTATTTTGAAATACTTGTAGCGCCGTTTTAATCATCTGTGGGGCCTGTCGTTTGACGCAATTAACTTTGTGGGTGCACCGATATGTCTGCTCTCTATTGATTATTGATAATGTAGGCATATGGGCCAGTATCAGGTTTTTCTTGGTATCAGTCGTGCGGAGTGCGCAGTTCACATGGATAAGGCTATGCTTCGAGGAGGGAGAAGCCTTATCAGAACAGATTTGAATTCTACATTGATTGCTTCGAGGGTACTTCTCATAATCAGGACTGGCTATGTAAAACAATGGCCGACAGCAAAAAGAGTCTTGATACCATCCAGGCACACTTTGCGCCCCCCGTTCAGCACCTTGAGCGTTATGACCAAGTAGGTTATAGAACATATGGCAAAGAATCTCACCACTCACACTATCAAATAATTGCAAAATTCTATTATAACGCTGATTAAAAGATTGCAATGCCATCATTTACTTCGCATGGCTTCTGATTGACAAGCCAAATGTGGCAATTACTAGAATTACCTGTCAAAATGGAGCTAATTGCAATTAAGGCGATAACTTAAAATTATAAATCAGCAAATAAAGCAAAAGTTTCAATAAACCGAAGCAGAGAGTGCGGAACAGATTAGAAATGTTAGATAGAATAATCATTTTTCTTCAGTTTGCAAAACTTATGAAGAGTTGCCAAAAAATGTTAACAATTTATACAACATCTCAATTTCCTGCCCGCTTCTTCCCCTTGTAAAGTTAATTTGTGGAACTGCAAGCCTTTAAATTCATTCAAAAATAACGTTTAGATATTAAGCTTTAAGTGAAGCTTTAAGTGAAAGCTTTAATTTGTCGCATAAGCTTAAAACTAGGAACTCGCTCAAGTCTTCTTGCAATTCTCAAATGGTTTAAGCACAAAGGAAGTACAGTTATTTATTCCCCCTATTAAAATTTAAACGCCTGCTTCTGTAGTCATTGCTTAGACTTAGTCCGTTAATACAACGATTTAAGATTAGCAGAGATTTATAGGAATGTTTAGCAAGCAAATGCTATGATACGAGAACGAATGCAATCGTTTCGATAAAGTGAAAATTATGAAAGCCATAAACGTGTAGAGTGCAAACTAATTGAAATAAATCAGTGCAGAGCTGTGCTGCACCTGATAACCGATAATTATAATGGCAACCTAATGTTGATATAACGACCGGGCAAATATGTCTTCCCATAAACCAGATCATAAATGTCGCCCCTTCCAATTGACTGACACTCCGTTGTTGTTAGTCTGGCATTTAGCTGGCTTGATAAGGAACGTGCCGTGGATCGGCCGAGTGAACCGATCACGTTCACGTGAAGTGCACGCCGTTCCAGATAGCACTAGGCGCAACAACAGCGACAGCAACAGCAACAGCAACAGCCACAGCAATTAAGCCAACAGCGGGCCCGTTGCTCATGCTGTTTACATAAAATGCTTACCATCCGATGAATAATATCTAGCCAGGCAGCAGTCTGTCCCCTCCATCTCCCTGCACTAGCCAGTCTTGCTTATTTGTTCGTTTGCCATTTGTTGTTATTATGACTGCTTATTAAACGCACACCCAACCTATTACACGATCCGACATTTCAAAGCAACTCCATGGAGGCTGTTGCATCTGCTGCCTTAGTCAGCTGGCCAGCGATATCTGAGCCAAATGCTCTCAAATATTTGCCCAGTACATGCAAGCAACTAGCTTGCATTAATGTATGCATATAAATAATTAAATCATCAAATGTTTATAGAACAGGCATAATATATTTAACATACGCCATGTTGACCAACTTGTTGGCGACTAAAAGTATGCAACAGTTCTTGGAAAATTGAAACGTGATGTTGATACTACAACCCGAAAATGTAGTCGACCCCATTGTGCCTGTTATTCCTGGTATTAATAAACTCATTAGTTCTTTCGTAACTGCTTCATATCTTGCCTCAAGTTCACAATTTGTTTAAATTATTCAAAAAACTCCTAATTTCTTAAAATAAAAATATTTTGCCTTCAAGTTGGTATGATCCCCAAGATTTTTATCATTACTTTTTCAATTTGTTTGTTGTTTTTTTTCTATAATTTAATATTATCTTATTTTTTTGTGAATAATGACAAGTCAAGCAACAAGATGATTGCTGAATTCGAGCCGGCGACCTGCCGCTTGTCAAGCAGATCCTCAAAGGTTTTTCATATAAATTTCTTACCACCTTTCAGCAATCAGTCACTGAGTCAATATAAAAACTGATGTCGACAGATTTAAATGTGTGACTCTAAAAGAGAAGCTTGTTTAGTTTAAAAAGGCAGCTGTTTTAGAAACTTGCCATTTCATTTGTTGCCTTGTAGTACCAGTCAAATAAACATTTTATATATGCTTCCCATTTCAGAAACAAACAAATTTTCAAAGCGACAACAGTACTGAAACAATTTGAAAAATACGAAAAATCTCAGTCCAATTATAATTTGATAAGCAAATGTTGTACGTAATTGATAGACTTTAAGGAGAGTACAGCACACGCACGCACACACACAAACACACAGAGAGACGTATAGACGCGATGCCTTGCACAGTCTCCAACTTTGAATCGGGCTCGAATCGCTATCGGCCCAATGTGCGCATTGGCAATTGGTTCGAGGACATTTGCCTGGAGGAGGTAGGTAAATTGAACAGCTGCAATTTATATATACTTATATATCGAGTCTAATTGCAGGACAAAATTGTCAGCTTCAGGAAGATGCGCGATCGCGGCGAGCTGCTGGTTGAGAAGGCGCGCACGCTCTTCGATAACTTCCAGAAGGAGGTGCAGCTGGCGGCACCCAAGCACGATATTACCATCGGCGCCACAATCCAGCTGATGCCTATCTATATGAACATACTTGATATGGACACATCAGAGCTGCATCCGGCCCTTTCGGTGGTCATCAACGAGCACGCAATACGCACCAGTCAAACCATTAACGAGGATTGCGAGCTCACTGTGGCGCCATCGGAGCGGCCCTGTGTGCGCAACTCCTTTCGCATTGTCAGCGGGGATGACCACGATCGCACCGGGGAGAAGCTCAAGTATGGCCAGCGCTTTCGGCTGGAGTGCGTCGAGTCACCCGGTGATCCCATACTGTTATACAGCGCACCCAAACTGAACAATCTTTCACAGGCCATCAACACGACCTTTAATTCGCGCAAGTACGGGGAAATCAATTTGCCGCTAGGCCTGGTGCATCGCAGTGTTAGTAATATGTAATACCCATGTACTGTTCGATGTCTATATTAATTATATTCTTGCAGAAAATCATGTGCCACGATGGAGACATACCCTCGGCCTTTACCAACTGGTTTTGCATGCATGTCGATCCACACAAACGCTTCGAAAGCGAGGGCGAGACCTTGCCCGTAAGTAAAGATCCAATATACAATTTTCTTGAGACATGCCCTAACTTCTCTTCTTTACTGCTTTCAGAGCAACTCGCCTTTGGTAATTGTTCATGCGGCCACGAATCGCAACCTGGCCGCTGAGAATGTTGTTACACAAACCCTTTTCGGTCCAGAGTTTTTGGTTTCCGTTCAAAACTATCGCAACGTCTACAAGCGTGAAATCTGGAAGAATGTTTGGATGATCAGCAATGGCCATCACACTCACGCTGCCGTTTAAAACCCCGAAGCAAACACATAAATTATCCGTACTCGGGTGACGAGTAAAAAGTCGTTAAAGCCGACACACTTTTGCCTTAACCAATAAACACAGAAGGCCATGGCAATTAACTGTTTTGCGAACTTCTAAATGGCCAAATTTTGCACTAGAAACAGGGTCAGGCCAGGCCCCCGCCGCTAAGCTACGATACGATACAGCAAGTGGGTTGATAATGTGCTTGTAGGAACTGGGTATCTAAGGCTTTGTTTACAATAAGCTTAGTATTAAAATGAGAATTTATAGTAGGCTGTATCTAAATATCTGAAGTGTAAGCATTTATGCACTCTTGAGAAAGATATCTTCATTTGATATCGCGACTCGTTTGTCTCTTATGAAAAGGCCTAATATTTTCTTGAACAGAGTGCTTACTTAACATTTTGTGCCATAATTGTTTTTATTTTTTGGCCTTGTTCGATTATTTAGTTTTAATAATTTTTAGCTTACTATAATTTATGATATTTTAATATTTTTTTTGTGTATCATGAAGATTAATTTTGGTCTTAGGGACCATCTCTTATGCCCAACTGTAGTCTCCAACCTTGGTGAGAAGCTTTTCTTAATATTGAATGTAGCTTGACCTATTTGCTGGTGTTTTTTTCTTTTCAGGGTCGGTACACAAATTCGCACACGGAACTGGGTCGGCCAAGCTCCCGCTGCTAGGTTGATAAGGCCCAAGAGCGCCAACTACGTTGACTATAAAACCACCAGCCCAGCCAGACAGCCAGCATAGTCAAGTACTGCAATGTCTCCGATCTACAAGCTACCGACTGCGCTGGTGCTGTTTCTGCTCACCATCGTTGGTCCTGGTGTCCAGGGTGCGGAGGTGCCGCGCATTATTGGCGGGCAGTTTGCATCGCCGGGACAGTTTCCGTATCAGGTGTCTCTGCAGCTGAAGGGGCGCCATCATTGCGGCGGCTCCTTGATTTCCGATACGGTTATTGTGACTGCGGCTCACTGCACAATGGGCCAGAATCCCAGTCAAATGAAGGCGGTGGTGGGCACCAACGATCTGGGCGCTGCAAATGGACAGGCATTTGGCATCTCTCAGCTGATCATTCATCCACAATACAATCCACAGAGCCAGGACTTTGACATGTCGCTCATTCGGCTCAGTACTCCTGTGAAGCTGGGCGGTGCCATTCAGACCATTCAGCTGGCGGATGCGGATGCCAACTACGCGGCGGATACCTTGGCCACCATCAGCGGATTTGGCGCCATCAACCAGAATCTACAGCTGCCGAATCGCCTCAAGTTTGCACAGGTGCAGCTCTGGGGTCGCGACTTTTGTAATGCCCAGAACATACCTGGACTCACGGATCGCATGGTCTGTGCCGGACATCCTAGCGGACAAGTCAGCTCCTGCCAAGGTGACTCTGGTGGACCATTGACTGTTGACGGCAAACTGTTTGGCGTTGTCTCCTGGGGATTCGGGTGCGGCGCCAAGGGTCGCCCAGCCATGTACACATACGTGGGCGCCCTGAGGTCCTGGATCAAGCAGACTGCAAATGTTTAGCTCAACTGATATGATACTTCAATTTGGACCCAATATGAATACCAATGAATTGTACGATTAACAATAAATGTTAGAGCTTATCCTCAGATGACACCAATATCCTTGAATACAGATTTATGAAGCCCCGATAAAGCACCATATCCTTTAATAATCTGTTAGGCTAGAAATAATTTTTGTTAAAATGTACATTGAAAATTTAACCATTAGCTCTGTCTTGAGAATGAATATCTTTAGTTTATATTGTAAAACAAAGTCAATGTTTCCTAGATGACTATCATATCCTTGGTTATATCATACCATTGATATAGTCCTGGTAGTCCTGGAACTGGTCCAGAAATATTTATGAACGCTATCTTTCAGCCCCCAGCTGCAGCCCCTCCCATTACGATGGTGTCTAGTTGACCGCAATGTCCTTGGTTATACCATACCATTGATATAGTCCTGGTGAACCAAATCTCCGGGAAGTACGCACGGAAATGGTCCAAAAACATGTTTAACCTTTAGACTAACCAGGATAATATCTGGGGTATGGTTAAGCCAAGGATATTGGGGTAAGCTAGAAGCCAACGAGAGGCTGATACTGGGATAGCTGAAAGAAAAATCATACCGACAATCTTGCACATTTCACAATAATTCGGTCCTCTAGGTGCACCTGGACTATATTTATATGTGTTTTTCCATTTTTTTATGGTGTGAAAGGAATGAAAGTTGTTTGCATTTTCGGGTTTTTCAATTTCAGTAATCAATTTATGATATCGGTTTGTGCACAATCTAATCGGTACTGAAACCCGCTGAGTTTGGTTTGCATCTGCTTGTGGTACATTTTAGTCAGGACACAAACACTTTGGAGTCACCATATTTATAGCTTTTCGATAGATGAAACAGGGTTTCAGTACACGAAGTGTTTGTTTATTTGTAACTATATTTGTGTCCTTGTACAGCTTGTGCAATTGCTTATGTACTAAACATTCACTACGCACTTAGGGTATTATTGTATCATTATCAAAAGTTTCTTGACCACGTTTATGGCTTTTGGATTGTACGCCAATTGTAAATGTGGGTACGATCGCAAATCAAACAGGACATGACAACTATATAGTGATATATGTATGTATGTTTAAGATTAGTGGCTAGCCAAGAATAGTATTATATGTGTGCTATTCGACCATGTTTGATTATTTACATTTGCGATATAAAATTGTACAGTATATAGATATTTACAGTCGGTTCTGCTTGTGACTTAAATTATACCCATTGAAGCTGGGAGATAAACAATTATGTTGGTATGCTGTGTGTTTGCATATTATGTTAGTAAAAAGTAGAAGGCACTATTGCATATTTGTGTCTTAACATTAAGTACCTAGCTCTATACTTTAGTGATATCCATAAGTCTGTCTGAACTGATGATATACTGCATACAAAAAGTATCCACTACAAGCTGGCGTTGTCTAACAAACGGGATATGTTGTCCTTGTTTACAACAAAACGCATAAGAAATACATTTTTTTCGTTTTTTAAATAAAAAATTACTAAAAGTAAGCCCTCTAAATATAATTTGGCATAGGTTTCTCCTTGTTTTCTTTCAAATGTTTCGATTTAGAACTTCAGCTTAAAAACAAAATAAATAAAAGCAAATAGCTAACGCAATGGGTGTGCCATATAAGTACATACTTGTCGGCAATTGGGAATGCTAGGGGCGGCGGGCACATAAGTAAATCGGGGCGAGGGGCGGGGCATAATCACCAAATGCTTTCCAAACTACAACAACAATAGACTTAAAGCAAGACTTACTGACTAAAACATATTTGGAACGCGACTTTTGCAAAGCCATTTAGATGACAGGAGAATTCATTAATAGTACAATATATGTATACATATATATGATACATATATGTGTATATGCACTGCACAACACAACTCGGTTATTGGCCTTGTGCAATTTAAAAAATGTCAATTACACACACACACCTCTCTCTCTCTCGCACACACACGCAGACACAGGCAAACGCACACAAAGTTTGCCTTAAAAAATTGTGCTAAAAAGTTTTTAACTTGTAAATGCAAAAATTGCGCTACGACTTGCTAGTTATAGAGTAGAACCCAGCTGGGTTAACTACTCTATAGATTACATTTAAATAACTATATTAATATATTAATTAATTTTTAAATGTGCTACGCTTGGAAAACTTAAGATCTACTGTACAACAGTCGTTCTCTTTCTTGCATGTGCGCTTACAAACTAACTCAGCTAAGTTTATCGCATTATTTAATTGGAATAGAAATAAAAAAATGTGTGTACATAAATTACTGATAGTATGCACTGCCTTCGCACGCGTGTGTGTGTGTGTGTGTGTATGTGTACGTGTGTGTGAGTACATGTTACTGCTTTAGTTAAAAGCCATGGCAAATACTTTGCTACTGCCTATTGCACAACTCTCTCAGGCCGTGTCATTTGATTAAAAACTATCGTTAACATCTAATCCTACGCCTACTACTGCTGCTGCTGCTGCTGCTGCTCCGGTTCAGTATCCTTGAATGTCCTGCTATGCGCGCATGCTCTGCAATGTGGGCACCAGTATGGTGCCCTTCGCATAGAAGTAGCCTCACAACTTGGAGCTATCGTAGTTCTCCAGCAGCCAGTGCTGGCGCAGATGCGAGGCATCACACTCCTCCATGATGAGCTTGTCCTTGCCTTCATTGATGGCCAGGCACTTGCCTGAAGAGCCGTGATGCAACAGTTTCGTGTTCTCATGATATGTCCAGAACTGCAGCAAATAGAAATGTTTATTGTATAAATAATCTATAATTATGTGTGAGTAAAAACTCACCTGATTGCCCTTGGAGCCGTGACAACCAAAGAGTATCACATCCTTGCCGGCATAGTCGAGACAGGATTGATCGCGTCGTATTTCACCAGCCTTGCTCAGCATCCAATACTATGCAGGTTTAATAAGTGGGGCGCAGATAAAAGAGAGGAAAACTTTCATTAATACAAATTGCGGCAGCAAGTGCGAGAAATTGTTGCATAACATTTAAGCCAAGTAGCCGCATTACTTAGTATTATTTAATATTAAATTAAATGCCAAAAGCTGCTACCCGTCGGCTGTCTGTGTGTGTGTGTGTGTGTCTGTGTTTTGTCTGCGGTCTTGCCATGATTATTTATAATTTAAGCCACGTTGCCAGCAGCTGGCCTGGACTGGGCCTGGCCTTTATTGTGGCCAAGGGTCACGTTGTGCCTGCTTGGCCGCCATTTTGTTGTGTTACTATTTCCGCATCCGGTTGCCACAACTGACCACGCTGATGATGTTGGCCATGTGAATGCCATATCGGTTTGTTTATTGCGCTTTGCTGCCACAACGCTGCAAGCACACATTTGTAATGTTGCAACATTATTTTCAATGCTGACATTTGTTTTAGGCGGAAATTGGTTAAGCGTTCAGTGAAATTGCCAAGCTGATGACTTCTTTTGATACCCTAACAATTGACTTTATTTTTCATTCTTTTCTTTGACTGCTGAGTTGGCCAAGTGGAGCAGTCTTTGGGAAACCCTGGCAACACTGGACAGCATCCCATAAATATTTATGTGCTCTATTGTCGTTCACAGTTAAAGCTTTTCTCGATTTATATACAGTCTATATATTGCTGCTGACCAGAACCTCTATATTGGTTTATTGTAAAATAACTTTAAATATTAATATTTAGTAGTTGAGCTGATGAATCTAGTTCATAATGATTCATACTGTAGGTACAGAGCACGCATGTTTGCTCGATTTGATTAAGTTTACGCAGTTTTTTGATTGAGTAAAAATTTGACCGTTTTTTGTTGCAGCCTCTGCTGAAAGCAAAGTTACCAAAGCTAGCAACCGCAACTATATCGTCTATCTGATATGCATCTAAAATATCGCCCAGGGCATTTAATCCTTGACAGTCCCTCCCAATCCCATTCTCTTTGAGTTTCCACCAGGCGCAGTTTCTTTAAAATTTTCATAAATAAATAACAGTTAAAACTGACGTTTTCCATGTGTTTGCCGCCCTCTGGCTTCAGTCTCTATTTGCATTTAACATTTTTACTCGTTTACCACCGCCTGCCACACATGCATGCCACTCCCCGACCCAACCCCCTGCTGCCAGCCTGCTGTGTGTGTCCTTCATTTGCTCGGTTTACATTTGCATTTCCCTTCTTTAAAACCCTTTTTGCCAGGCTTTTCTTTGGTAAAAAGCTTTCTCTTTTTCTTGCAGCGTGTTGCATTTTTAATTATGTGTGTATCTTTTTCATTTACGTTTAAATTTTTTTTTGCTTTTTTTTTGGTATTTTTACACTTCGGTTTTTTATAAGCGCTGTAGCAACATTTTTGCGCTACAATTTTTTCAAATTTTTTCTAGACCCGCTCGCAGATATGAAAATGAAAATTTTTTCATTATATTGCGCGGCTTTTTAGTTGTTTTTGTTGCCGGCACAGGACTGGGCTAGCCGAGAGATCCTTTGACGCGGCGCTAGTCAAAAGAATTGTGCAATTTCTGCTGCTCCTCCGCGCAGCCCCTGCCCATGCAAATAGTTTTTTTTCCTCCCCTCACCACATTTTATGTTGTTGGCAATGCGCAAAATTAAAATTTGCCACGCCCACACATTTGGTGTCCTCAACGCTCGCAAATGTTGATTATTTTATCCAGTCGCGTTTTCACATCCGAGTTGCCTTTAAATACCCTTCAGTAAATTGTTAAAAGGGGTATATGTGAACTAAGAACTAGTTCATTTAATGTGGATTTTACAAGCTCTAAATGCGCTTATTGGTTTTTCTGAAGGGTATTAATGTAGTCTAGCTAGCTATTGAAATGACAGCTTTGCTGCTTCTTTTCTTTCTTTGCAGCGTTTTGTTGCATTCCAATGGGCTGGGCGGCACAGTTGAAGGTGTGGGCGAGGGGCGTGGCAAACAGCCGCCTGGCGATTTTTCGTGCGTTTTTGTGCGCTGCACGACGCGCAACGAGGTCAACACTTTCCATTTAATGTTGAATAAACAAGAGAGGACCACAGAATACATCTATGTGTGTGTGTGTGTACCTCACGTGCGTGCGTGGATGTGTGTGTTTAGAGTTTTTCTCCCTCTATGCGTGTGTGTATGTGTGTGCTTTGCAGTTGATTTGTTTTTGTTGTCGAAATGCTTGTTATTAAATGTTCGTAAAATTGTCACAGTTTTTCCTGCTACTGCTGCTGTTACTGCTGTTGTTGTTGTTGTTGTTGCTGCTGTTGCAGTTATTGCTGTTGTTGTTGCAGTTGCTGTTGCTGGTTGTGTAAAAGTCTCATACTACACGCAGCCGGCAAAAGCAGAGCCATGGAAATGATTTATCATTTTTGTCATTTTATTTATGATTGCGATTTAATTAATTTTGCTACGTTGCATAAATCTCAATACCCAATGCGTGTGTATTTGTGTGTGTGTCTGTCGTGTCTGCCTGTTGTGTCCTGTATTATTGTCAATGCAGTTTGCACGCCATTTTGGCAACATTCTTTATGTGGCAAAAACAAAAACAATTTGATAATAAAGACTTTCACTTAGGCTACGGCTAAAGGTTAAAAAAATGCTAAAAACGTTGAAAATTTTAAGAAAACGTTAACAAAGAACAACAAGTTTTTCTTAAACCACAAACTCCGTGAAATTAGTGCTCAAAACCGCAGGACTATCATAATTTTGTTGAATATTAGACGAAGTATGAGGCTAAGGAATTTTTAAAATTTCCATAAAAAAGAGATTAACAAGCTCCCAGGGCCAGAATCGTAACAACGCAGTAGGGGGAAACATTCACAAAAATCAAAGTGGGGAATTTTATTCGGAAGATATGATTATACACTTAAATGTTGGCCTGAAAATTATTAGAATGGATTAGAGCGAACAGGAGCATTAGAAAGTGCTTAACACCAAGTTACAAGATTATTTATTTAAAAAGTAACCAGAGTAGCCTTCGGCGAAGAGCGACAGTGTTAAAGGTTAAGGAAATCTCCCGTATCTATCGATTTGAAATACACCAAATTTTTAGAAGAAGAAAAGAATCATAGCCAACTGCACAGTTGAGCTTAATATTGAAACTTAAAAAACAAAAAGTAAAACCCTTTTTAAAAAGTAAAAATGAAATTGAGAAACAAAATGTACTATATATATATATAAATATATACAAACTCAAAAGAACTAGCTCAACAGTTGTATCTAAATAAATACATATTAATATATAAATAAAGTAATAAATTAACGTTGGGTGAACTATGTTAGTTTGTGTAGCTCTTTAGGAGAATATTAGTTTATTAAAAAGTGTTCCCATAAAATGTCAACATATGAGAGAATATTTTTATCATTAGTTAGGTTCTTAAAATGATTTGTATATTTGTAATCAGGTTCAATACGAGTTTTGAATTGTGTTGAGAAATCGAAAATTTTGATTTGGATTTACCTAAATGTTAGATATTTCCATAATAAGTATGTATACAAAATCAGTACCAGTTAAGTGTTGTATAGAGTCAATTGGTTAAACAAGCAAGCGAACAAATTAAGTCTACAACTAACTACTGGCGATTATTTTAAGCAAAACAACGACGAAGCACTCGAACGACTGATAGCAGATGGAGCCGAAACCAGTGTAAAAATATGTTGATGACAGTCCACCGCCCCCCACAGGTGGGGGCGTGACAAGGCAGTTTGAATTGTTGGATGTGGAGTTGGATACCTGATGTCCTCCTTGGCCGTGGCACGGGTAGACACCGACAGGCGATTCGTCCCCGGTCTTTGGAGCATCGACGCACATGTCCGTGTTAATGCTTTTTATCTGTAAATTAAGTTGGATTTGTCAAATGGGAGAGAGCGAGAGAGTGGGCAGTATAACGGTGTTGGTGACAACACAACAGTAACAGTGTTAAAAAACGGGCGGCAGCTGTAATTGTTATCGTAATCGAGGAGCTGTGAGTAAAAAACTATCGCCCCATGCGCCAAAGTTAAATTGTAGTGAAATTAGTAGAGTTATGTTTTTGTGGGAGCGAGCAAGACTGTAGGGGTTCGCAGTCAACATAAAGACGGGTACATACATATATATATATATATATATATGTGGATACATCTTGACGGTTTTGTGCTTCAACGGAGTTTGTGGCGGTCGCAGTGCTGTTGTTCTTCGCTGCTGGTGGTAACAAACCTGATTGCCACCTTGCTTGTGGCACGGATATAGGCCAACAGGCTTCTTCATGTTCCGCTTGCCCGTCGGCGAGTCCAAGCAGGTGCGACCGCCATAACCTAAGTTCCTTATCTGCGAATTGGGAAATATACATGTATGTGTTTTGTTCGTTTTGTTATAACCATAAAATGGCACATTAATGGGTTAGTTGAATTGTCTGTATTCGAAACGGTGGGTATAACGGGGGGAGGATAGGGCCATATCTCCGATATTTAGCCGCTTTCCACACATGCCACATGCTGCACGATAGCTGCGTGCCTACAGAAGAGGAACACGTGCAACTTACCTCGCCATTGGCCACCGCATCGCCGGGTATGAAGAGCTCCGGATAAATGTTGTCCAAATACCATTTGAAAGATTTACACTGCAGATCCTCGCTAGAGTTAAAAAAAATGAGGGATAGACCAAGCAATTAATAGATTAGATTTTGGTTCTAATTGGTTACAAAAATAGCTTTAAATATAGCTAAAATTTTATTCCTTTGCTCTTTCGTAATTTGAAAAAATTACTGTGCAACTAGTCAAAGCATGACTAGTATTTAATAAACTCACTAACGACTCGAATGAAACATTTGACGGACTAAGCTTTAGCTATTCCTTGTATAGTGTCCTTTTATTAGCAAAATAAATATATTTTTATTTCTTATTTTAGGTTTGTTTTTTTTACTAAATTTCCAAATACCCCCAATTAATTGTCTTTATATATCTTTATTTACACTATGCGCTCTGGCATTTTCATCAGCTTAGCTTATATAAAATCTATCTCACTTTCTGTGGGTACTTACCGCAGCTTCTTGCGTTCGCTAACGTCGCCGTAGTCGCCTTTATCCATGCCAATGCGCTGAAGATAATACTTGGAGTAATCATCCATCCAGACCTCAGCGAGACGAACCGAATTCTTTTTCAGCACATTCACGCCCGTGCGCCACTGCAAGAGATGGATATGAAGACAGCTGAATTTACATAGCAACAATTGGGCTGCAACTGGCACAACAAAGCAGCGGCGCCAAAAGCCAGTGAAAATATTTGGCAAACAAACAGTTCGGGCTTATACAATGGAGTTGAATCTGAATCAAAAGCTGCAGCTGAAGCTTATCGTAAGCCCGAGTGGGCAAGGAGGGCGCGGCAGGGCAGCCTAATTACCTGAATGAGTCGGTTAACGTAATGTGTACCAACTTCTGCCGGTTGTCCACTTGCTGCTGCAGCGGCAGCTGCTGTTGGTTGCTTTTGTGGTGCGTCTCTGCGGTTATCTGTCTTCACCAACCCACTTTTTACCCCGTCCCTTGTATGCCCAACTGCGCATTGTTGTTGTTTATGCATTTACTGTGTGTGTGTTCGTGTTTGTTGTCCTTGCTAGTTTTGTAAGGCCTGTGGCAAGGCACATATGAAGTATATGGGCCAGTGGTAAGTAGAATGCACGCTACTATGCAGAACTTGTACCCTTTATTCGCTAAACTGTCGATAATACTTGGCAGAGCAGTATTTTGATATTATTTACCTATCGATTATACACATTTCCATTTAACTTAGCGAAAGTAAACTGAAAGCGGGCTTGTAGCGCCTTTACGACGGATGAAGTTTTTTCGATAAATTATCGATTTATGCAATTAGCAAGTTATCGCTTTGATCACATTCATTGTTAAAGTATCGATCATTACAGGAGTGTAGTGTTTTTTCGATATGTTATCGAGTTGCAGTCTTACTACTGGATTCTTAATCGCTTTATAAAGTTTGAAGAAACTTTTAGCATAGTCTACATTTTGTAATGAATCATCGAATAAAATGATCAATCCCTACCTAGTAGACTCTCTTAGTTAATCGATAATCACGAACTACAGAGATTCAATTGAAATTCTGGCCAAAAATGTTGGTCACATGAATAAAACATGCATCTCCGATGCAGCTCCTAAATGGCTTATTTTCCCATAACTGTAGCTGCTTTCATGCTCAGAGAGCTCCTCTTGGCCTTACCCCAAATTTCTTGTTATTATTTTGGTGCTTATTGGCCAGTGCGGCAGGTATCTATAGAGTTCGTTGCAGCTTAATGCAGAACTTGCCACACTGACAGACACAACAGTTGCCAAACTTTTGTCAAGCGTAAACCGTTGATAATTGAGGCAACAGCCAGAGGCTGAGGCACAGTAGCCGCAGAGCATGTCCATGTCCTTGTCCATGGTTTGGGTCTGAGTCTGGTTACGTGTTTATGTCCTGCTGATGCTGCTGCTGCGGCTGGCATGTGTGACATGTGCACCGAGGGAACCACATAGGGCCACTGTTGACCAAACACGAACCTCGACCACGCGCACACACACATCTCTCTCACACACACACACACAGCTGCCTGTGTGCGCAAGTTTTAAATTCTCAAATGGTTGGCAATCGCCTTTGGGATGAGCGTTAATGAGCACTGAGTGCAGCAGATTGGGACATGCACACTTACCTTGTAGGGCGAACGCTTGCGGAATATGTGGCCCACATGGGAACAGGGCACAATTTCGAGTGTGCCGCCGCACATCCATGTCTTAAAGGACAGCTCCAGATTCTCACCGCCCCAGATATCGAAACCAGAATCGTAGGTGCCCAAACGCTCGAAAAACTCACGGTCTATCGAAAACAGACCGCCGGCCATGGTGGGCGAGTAGACAGGCTCCGCTGTGTTCTGCAAGTAAATAAGCAAAAGACATGTAAATTAAATTGAAGACTAGCGCCTGTACACAAGAATCATGTTTAAGTCTGCTTGGAATGTGCATCAAGTCAAATTGAAATCCCATAAGAACATTTAATTTCACTAATTGAAACCGGAGCGCATCATGTGTCGGCTCGTTTGGTATCTCAAGTGGCCAACACCTAAGCAAACTTCTAAACCCACGTCCGCCTCCTCCTCTCGAGTGCCCCAAACTGCCAACTGGCAACTCGCATCTGGCATTTTCTTTGCCAGCCAGCTTCACTCGGCTGCCATGTTCGCATACTTTCAACAGCTTGAAAACACTTGAGGCTACATTTTATTTAGTACACATTTTCCTAAGCTTTTTCGCACCAACTCCACAACAACCCGCTGCCCCTTTCCCTCTCGCTATCTTCATTTGTTGTCTCTTGTTAGGGCTTTCCACAAATTTTGCTTGTAATTGAATATTTTGTGCTGTGTATTTGCTTTGCTCTTGTTGCCTTCTGACCAGCCGGTCTGCCATTTCGACTGGGACTCTCTGGTGGGGGCGAGCAGATCCCCTGCTCCTTTTGTGCTGCGGCATATTTTATGCGCTGGCACATTTTGCATTTAATTGGAGAATTGCATTTCATTTTCATTGCAATTTAATTACAATTTTTGCTTGTTTTGCAGCAGGCAACAGCTGCCTGCAGCATTGGGCTTCAGTTCATGTCGAATAATTAAAAATAAATACTGATTTTTTCTTCTTTTTGTGATTTCTTTTATGTTTGTTTCAAATAAATGAGGAGTAAACAAAAGCCCAGCAACAAATGTGCGTAAATAATTTGCGAAATGTTAACAAACACAAGTTAATAACAATGCACACTTTTCAATCAATTATTTCAGTATTTTTATTGCGATTTCATTATGCAAAACAGTTTTCAGCTCAAAAGTATGCAAATCAAACTCAACGTTACGGATACGCAATATGAAATAAAAGTCATGTAAATCAACAAAAGCTACAAGAAAAACAGGCCTGTCAAATAAAAGCGAACCCAGAATGACGAAGAAAAGGCAGAACGCAGTCTGAATACTTTACTTGAATCCTTACATTATAATTTCATGAAATAATATTAAAAAGCTCAGTAAGTGATAAGCATTAAGCTGAAAGCTCAACGTAAAGCTCTAGCTGTGCAACAGCATTAAGGCAACATTAAGATTTGAATCACATTTTTGTTATAGTGTAAAATGCAAGCCGTAAAGCTTGCTTAAAACTGAAAGCTCTTAATTAAGCTTGCCTTAAAAAGCCACATGAAAATATTAAGATAATATTTATGTATTTTGTTAGGGTATACCAAATGTTCGTAATTGAGTTTGGGAAGAAAACACTCCATATGGAGACGCCACGTGGGCCACGCAAACAAAATCCCAAAGTCGAGGAAGTTTGATTTTAAAAAGAAACGGCAAAAGGAAGCGTGGAATAAATGAAATTGTCACTGACTGACAGCCTGGGGAGCTGTCAGCAGTGCTTCAGCTGGAGCGAGAGGCGCAAGGCGTGGCATATCGCTAAGCAACTAAAAATATGTAACTTAAAGACAACAACAATAGCAAATCCCTGGCGAGACGAGACGCAGCAACAAAAACAAAAGCGTTCCGCGCGGAAAGAGGCATGCGGCAAACAAACAAACGGCAGGCAGTGAGTGAAATCTCCAAACGCGACAAGTGCCATTGTGTTTTGGGCGAGTGAGAGCGCGTCAGGGCCAGAATGGCGGAATGCCAGACGGATGTCAGATAGTCCAGGAATGAGAATAGTGGGTGGGTGGGGCTACAGCGGCTGTTGGCAAATTCGCAGTGTGACATTTAATAAACGCTGCTGGCACGAGGCAACAGTGAATGCCACTGTAGGGGGAGCAGTGTGGAGAGGGGTATGCTCGAACGGGGTAAAAATAACAATAACAACAACAAGAACAACTGCAACAAGAACTACAACAAAGTTGTAGGCCGGCAGGGAGACCAACGGAAGCAGCATGCGGGCGACCATTTTTTTTCTTCTTTTATATATATATATACATTTGTTATTGCCGCCGGAAGTGACAGAACAAATGGCAAAAGTGAAAAGCAGCAGCAACAAAAACGCAGCCTTCATTCGAGTGTACGTGCGTGTGTGTGTAATATATGCATGTGTGTGTAAGAGGATTTTATTGTTATAGTGGCGTTTTTTGCTCGCTCAACATCCTCCTGAGTAAATTTTTTTGTATTGACATTTTTTTGGTTTAACACCCTGGCGAAGGGTATTATAGCCTTGTCACTAAAGCAGATATATATAATATATATATATATATATATCACTATATATATATATATATATCACTATATATATATATATATATATATATATATTCATGATCAGCTGTATCGATAAAGCTACAACTGTCACTCAGCTTGGTCGAAAGACTTTATGAACAATTTCGTATTGGAACAATTTGCAGCTTAGGGTATTCAGTGTGCGGCGTGAAATACTCTCTCTTGTTTATGGTTTGTTTCGTGAGCACAGGAAATGGAAGTAAAAACGAAAATAAGTTTCTTATGAAAATAAACTGAAATGAAATAAAATTCAGCGCTGAATAAATAAATAAACACCAAAAGATGAGGCAAGTTGCAGTTGCAGTAGCAGTGGCACTGGCATGTGGCAGTGGCATGTGGCATGCTACAGTTTCCATTTGCTTTTGCAGTTGCAGTTGCCGCTTTTTGTGCAAACAAAGTCGCATAACTTTTCGCTTTTGCCATACGTCGTCAACGTTCTCATTTAATGCGGCTTAAATGATTCAACAGCGGATAAATATGTGCACTTTTTTCGCCCGGGTGTGTGAGTGTGCGTGTGTGTGTGGGTGGGTTAAGGGTTACGTTTGACAACAACAAGCGAATCATTCAGAGTGCAGCATGCGGCATGCAGCATACCAAATGAATTTGTTTGGGCAGCCTTATGAACAGTAAGAAGTTGATACCCGCCAGGCTCAAGGGCTCAAGGGACTCGAACGGCTCAACCAGCTTTTCAGCGATGGCGATGAATTTTACTTGATTTATAAACCAATCAATCAATTCAATTTTGCAAAGATATGCCCAAACAAAGACCTCTCTCCGCATACGCAATCAAGCTTAAGCTTAAGTAGGGAGAAAGAATTGATAGAAGATACCCTGTGACTAGGGGTGGTAGAGCGGGTATTTAAAAATAAGTAGCAAGTTTCTAATGCGCACTTTCAAGGTAATAGACGGGGTTTCCATGGAAGAATACGTAAAGAAGGTAAAGCTAGAAGATATAAAAAAATATTTAAAAAATATTAAGGCATTTAAATTAGTTTAAGTATTTCTTACAATTAAATTAATACTGCAAGAGCTTTCCATGATCTTCAATGACTGTCATATATGCAATATATATATAATACTATACTATATATGTACTGTAGCTTCAAGCACTCAAGCCAAAGGGTTAGCTCGACATACCTCTTATGGACAACTTGCCAGCTGGGTATCTTAAGCACGGCACATTTCTCACAGGAATTCAATGGTGAAACGACTAGCCTATTTAGATATCAAATAAATCTAGCGGCATTTATTATGTCAGACAGAGTGCGGGTGACACCATTTTTGCTGAAAAATGACAGGTCCTTTGGCCGCCAAAGCCATTCGTCAACTCTAGAGCAGACAAGAGAGAGAGAGAGACAAAAAGAGATAGAGAGAGAGTGAGAGCTTTTGGCAGGGAATCCTTATAGCATCCTCCGCCGCCGGCAACCGCAAATTAAGCAGGCGGAACGAGCGAGTGGCCCAGTTGTGTGTGAGACACAAGCGCCACAATGTGTGCTATGGAAATAATGTGCTAACCTGCGGGCTGCCAACAACAACAACAACAACAGGCGGAGAAAAACACCAACAACCACATTAATACCAAATAAAACAGTCACGAAAAGCGGCGGGCGGCGCCAAAAAAAATATGCCTAGGAATATCGTAAATGTCAGGCATCGTATTATGCGGCTTGGTAATGTGTGTGTGTGTGTGGGGGGTAGCAAGGCACAAAATAGGGGCGTGGCAGACGGCAAGGGCACAAAGTGCCTGCGGGCTGACGCCTACTAGCGCCAGCTTGCAGCAACAAAATGTTAAAGAAAATAAAAAGTAAAGCTCTCAGGCAGGAAGGAAAAACGCTGCTTGACATAATGTGAAGTTGGCTTTTGACAAGTGCTCGTAGACACGCCCCCCGCCCCCAGAACAAACACACATTCCCAGTTTTATCTGCAGTTTGAAGTGCCGCTCAACGGTGCAGGCCAACTTGAGAGTTTTCATGCCCCTTTGCATCGCATTTGCATGAAGCAAACGCTGAAAAGTCGCTACATTCACAAAACTTACCAGTTGCATAAGTTTTGAGTAGAACTTAAGATCTGTAAGGATGCAGCAAAGCCGGATGAAAAAAATCTATCTTTCAGCTACAAATTCGGTTTGGAGCAGGTGCAGCTGGATTCAAGTCGTGCTTAACCCGCTTAGCTCAACTTAAAGCAAGGCAGCTCTCAAAAGCTTATTAAAATGTTTAGTGTGGCGTACACACACAGACACACCGACACACACACGCACACACCGTTGACCGACGGAGCAACTGTTACATGAAACGCATCAAATTAGCATAAAAAGTTGTTCGCTGCTTTGGTGATTTTGCTTTGATTACCGGTTCACTGGGCCGTTAGCGAGTGCTTAACGTTCGCCAGAAGCAGCCGCAGCAGCAGCAGAAACAGGAGCCGGAGCAGAAGCAGAAGCAGTAGCTGTATCCAGAACCCAAACAAAAAACCATAAACCGGAGCTAAATCCAACAGCAGCAGCAGCGAGCGCACTCATCTCCACTGTCAGGACTAGGGCGTAGTCAGGACAAGCAAAATAAAGGGTGCTTGGCTAGGTAAAGATGTGCAGGTGCAGAAAATATTAATCCGATTGGCTCGAATCATTTTATTTTTCTAAGCTCAATGAATCTGGGCAATGGAAAGATTAGGATTACATAATAACATATTTGATTGGAAAATTTTTCCTATTTTTACAAAAATGTTTATGAATTCAATGAGCTTTATAAAAGAAAGACAGGTTTTCTGTAATACGATGGACTAAAAATGCATTCTTGAAAACTTAAGTTGCCTAAATAAAAAAAAATAAAAACATATTTTGGTAACTAAATAATGAGGCACTGACTGGAATGCGAGTCCCAGGCTATTGTATGTGTGGATGTGGATACAAAAACAGTTTCACAAAAAATAAGATTTACATGTATATTTACATATTTTTGTTAAGACAAAACCCACTTCTGCAAACCCTACTATATTAAGTCAACACCTACTTCATCATACCCCAACACTCGACTACCATTACGGACTTTTTTAAGCAATTTTAAAAGATAATTAACATGGTGCATGAATTTTTCGTTTATTTTAAGAACGCCCCCTTTAGACTCCACTCATGTTTGCTCATAAAACGCAGCAGAGATTCGCGCGCATGGAAAACTTTGTACGTTTTCACACGCAGCGCGTCCTAAAAGTGCAATAAAAGTAAAGTGCAACTCTGCGTATTAAGCAGTAAAATACGCGCACGTGCAAAGAGACAGAGAGCGCGGCGCACAGAGACAGGGAAATTTATGAAAATTAAAAGAAAACGCGAGCTGCCCCACAAAACAAGCCTCCGGCGCTGCAAGCGATATTAAATAACGTCGTCAAAATGGCGACAGGGTCACGTGCCTCAAATCGGAAACAGGACCCCCAGCCAGGAAATGGACAAGGTCGTGCCAACTTAGACGCTTATTTAATTTGCCGAGCAGTTATTCAAGCTCAGGCCAAGTAGGAGCTGGGGGCAGTTTCTTCCACTGGACATAACATAATTACCGCAGCGGCAAAGCAAAATTAGCGGGGGCCGACGCTTCTGTGCATGTGTACCTTGAACGTGTCCATCTGCGCGGTTGTACAAATGCTCGTTGTGGACATATTCGCGTGCCCAACCACGGCCACAGCCCCAACCTGGTTACTATCATCAGCCGATGCCTTTTCAAATTGCTGAAAATGAAGTTTTTGATTATGCGCAACGCGCACACAATTTGCATGTTGGGTGTGAGTAAGCGGGACGAAGAGTTATGGGAACTGCCTTGAGTACGTGCTTACTTCTGGTTCATGGAGCACATGATGATAACTGAGCTGCTCTGAACCTGGCCATAAGCAGCTCATTAGTTATACAAGTTTCTTCGAAATCGATAGGCAGCATTAAAAAGATAAAAAGATGTGGAGTTTGTAAGTAGTAGAGACCTCAAGAGGTATTACCGATTTCTGGGCTTTCCGATTTTCAAACTTTAAGACTTTTTGTTAACATGAACCTTAATACCAAATTTGTTGTCAAAATTCGATATATGCTAAAAATTGATATTTATCGATTTTATGCTAATTTAGATAGTCATCGATAGTTTGAATACGACATTTTTGTCAAGCTCAAGCAAGAGGGAATTAATTGATATCAATCGATTTTAAGAAAATGGGAGAAATTATAGATTATTTGAAAGATATTTCAATCCTTTGTCTATATTCTCTGATATAAACCTATTCATACAGATAAAAACTTTCTTTTAATATGTGTAAAAATGTAATTGTGGTTTGAAAATATGTTCAATCTTAATCGATTGGATCCATTCATATATCCACCCATATATCAAGCACACCTATTCATTTAAAAATATGACTCAAAAGCTTTGGCACACTTAACTAGCTTGCACAGAATGGCCTCAAAAAATATGGGCAGCCGTTTTAGCTGTGGCGCCTCAATTCCTGAAAATATGCATTTGCAGGCCAATTAATAATAGTGACCTGCAGGCAGACGCGTCCAGGCGCAGGCGAGCCAAGCACTTGCTCTACATTTTGGCTGCCATCAGGTTGATGATGGTGGGAATGATGGGGATGGGGTTGAGGATGATGATGATGATGATATGGACGCTAATGTGGTGCGGCAGGCGCAGAGACTCTCACAAACTTTCGAGTTGCTTTGCCATGCAAAAATGCTTTAGCTATAGCTATACATATAAAGTCATCTATCTGCGTGTCAGGGTTGCAGAGATGAGAGGGGCAGCTGGCGGGCGTGGGGTTGTGGGGGCCATAATGTTGTCTGCCATGCACAAAATATCGGTTGCGAAAATTGCTTAAAAATGAACCAACTGCTGGCAGTTGATGGATGGGCTCGCAAAGTGGGACCACTTGCCGCTTTGGCCATGCCCCCATTGCCCTACGCCCAAACATCAGCTGCCAGGATGTGGTAGGCCAGACAGGAGAGTAGAGGTGCGGAGAGGAGAGGCTTGGCTGGGTTCAGGCTGCATAAAATTGTGTTTGTTTGAAGTGCATGCGATGCAGAAGAGATGATACTTTAAAAATTTCATATCTACTTTTAGTAGTTGCTGCTGCTGCTGTTGCTGCTTATTTCCATAGCGATTTCTCATGCATTTTTGCAGGGCACAAGCACACACACACAAATACACTTATAGTGATATGTGTACATACTCTAGCATGCTTGTCGTAGTTTATACGCGTACCAAAAGGAATGCGAAAAGCCGGAGAATGTGTCTGCTCAAGTTGAAATAGATTATATGGAGATAGGTATACGAGTAGCCTAGAGGTTGACTACAAACTCTTCATTTTAAAGCTATAAATTCTATATAATTTATTTTTAAAGTACTTGGCATACAGCTCTGAATATAAGTATCCGTACATAATGATTATTCAACTGCTTTCAGCAGCAACCACGAGTTTCTCAGGCAAAAGAATTAAATTTAAATATTAAAGATAAACTAACCATGGCAAAAAGTTTGGGTATTTGATAGTCACGCATTCCACACCTAAATGTTGTCTGCTTGCTTTTGGGGTTTTGATTTTTGTTTTTTTTTTTCAAGTGTGTTGTGCATTTTTACGAGCATTTTTAATAAATCATGCGCCACGTAAGCAGAGTTTCACACACAGCCGAAGCCCTGCAATCGTGTGTGTGCATGTGTGCGGGTGTATATTGGGGTCGGGCTTGGCTCCCCTTGCCGCTTGAGTGAGTGATTTGCATATGTTGCTGTTGATGCTGTTGCAGCTGCAAAAAATGGCCGAGCACACAAATCACATTGGGGCAATGGCTTGGCCACGCCCACAGCATGGCCTAGAGTCCGGCCAGCGCCCAACAGCAACAACCAAAAATGGTCGTTAGCCACGCTTTGCATGGGCACACGAACAAAATCTCCAATCCCCAACAGAAATGTTGTTCACAGCCGCGTCCGGACTCTTGTTGTTCGCGCTCATTGCGTTGGGTGAAAATTAATACACTTGCCAGCGCTGTTGGGATTGCAGCGTGATCTTGTTATTGTGCGCGTAACACACCCCAAACCAAACCATCCCAACCCATCGCACCAGCCCGCCACCAACATATTTACTCCTGTTATCATTGCTGTGGTTTTTGTTAGTGCAACAACAACAACAACAGCTGCGGGCTGCCCACAAAGTTTTCGAGAGTTTCCACTGCATGGCTTAATATGCAAAGTTATGAGCGAGCTGGCACGAGCTCTGGCTGCGGCTTCTGCTCCTCATGTCGGATATCGCCGCGCTGCAATGAGTACCGGCTAGCAGGCAGAAACCACACACCCAGCTCCAAACTCCCTTCAATTTTCAATTTTGTTCAGTTAGCGTTCAGTTAGTGTTCGGCTTTAAGGAATTAAAAATGATTGATATGGGTACAAGACTAAGAGAAGGACCTGAACTCCGGGTCTATTCGATTAGCACGCAATTATCGAATTGATTATAATTTTCAAAAAAGTTATAACGATATTTATAATTCATAAAACGTTGGGTATTTAACGTTAAGAAACGTGACTATTGCCAGAGCAACTATCGTATCACGCGCGCATCTCGAGTGGCGCAACGTCAAGTGCCAGTTAAGCGCATTAAATTGGCGTCCATTTTATAATTTTCGAATAACATAATTTTGCCATTATTAACAAGCACCACAAGCGCCAAAAGCCCTCAAAAGCGGTAAACAAGCGCCGTGCGCGCCACTTGTGCCACATTTTAAACAAATGTGCAGCAGACTTTCAGGCGGGCATAAAATACTGCCACAGATTTTCAGTGTTGGTAATTAAACAGAGCCTGGCAAAATATGTATAGCATATAGTACAGGGATAGCGAGCGAGCGAGAAAGAGAGAGAGATAAGTTTAACTTTATTGCATGGCTTGGGCAGCTTGTGCACCAGGGTTTTACGTGAAGGTTATCTGCCCTCCCTCTACCATTCCGCCCTTATCCAGCACACTTGTTACAACATTTCAATTAAAAGTTAAACTGCATGTAATTTTCCGAAAATGTGTAAGTAATAACGTGGCCCGCTGCGCTCTACTTGAGCCAAATTAATTTATAAAATAAAAAAAAGCACAAAGCCCCAAAAGCGTAAAAGATCAAAAAAGGTTAGCCCGAAAGGGTTACGGACCCAAAACTGAACTGGCCTGCCATTAATTAAAACAAACACACAGGAAGAAAAGAAAAAAAAAAACAAAAGCAGAAAAGTTCTAAAGCCAAAAGCTGCACAATTGGGATTTTGGGTAAAAGAGAGCAGCCAGCCCGGGATTTAGAGAGGTTTTCCGCTTTGGGTTTCCATGTTCAAAACTAAATTCAATTTGAGCGCAGACACCAAGTGAGTCTGCGATTGCCTTTGGCCAGTCTTAGGCTTTTTTGTGCGATTGACTTAATCATAAGCTGTTCCAGTCGTGGGAGGAGATCAAACAAGGGGAGAAAGTAATTTAAGGCAGCTTTTTGCACTTGCAAAGAGCCGGCAGCAATTTCAATTAGCCGCCCACGCACACGCCCTCCTCTTCACAGAGCACACAAATTGGCTTTAATTTAGCAATGAAAGCATTGCGACATAAAAGGTGATAATTGCTGGGCACAAAAATAGAAAATAAATGTAACAAATAAATTGCAACAACAAGTTTATTTAAATTTGCAAATTTTGCTGTGTGACAAAAATAAAAACCAAACAACAATCAGCAGAGGCAACAAACAAACAACAATAAAATTGTGAGCGGGCGGCGCAGCAGAAGTTTCTCACAAAAATCGACAATCGACAAACATTTTATGCAAATAACTCGGAAACTGCCAACACTGGCAACGGACTGGCTAGTGTGCAGAGTGTTCTATTTGACCTTCCGGTGGCAGAGATAGGGTCGAACTAAGTTCAAGCACCAGCTGTCTCTCTCGCACGCACACACAGCAGTGGTCGGTCATGCCCATGAATACCTAAACAGCTATCACATGTGTGGGACGTGGAGATCAGGGAGGGCAAAACGAAAAAGTAAATAAGTGGAACTGACAGCAAACAGGCAAATGAAATATGAAACAGAAAAGACCTAAAGAGAGAGAAAGTGAATCGAAAAGCGATTATGCGAAACAACTGTTAGGCTGAGCGCCAGTGTTGCCAATTTCAAGAAAAGGAGCTGAGAGCAATGTCAAAAATAGCTCAATTAGCTTTAATTGGTATTAAAATTGATGCTAATACTTGACAGATTGTGAGCTGCTGAAAAATAGTGTTAGTTAAAATGACAAGTTTAGCTAGAAAATAACAGCATGGGCAACACTGCTGCGCTCCGAACCCAAAAAACCCCTGGCTTGCTTGATAACAAAAGCCTTTTAGGCTGAAGCACAACACTAAATACGCAACCAAGAACAAGAAAAAATCAGCATTTAAATGGAACCTAAGTCTCAAAGTAAATATATAAATGTATATATGTAAATAGAAATCAGCACAGTAAAAAATGTTGTTGTATGCCCAATTCGTTTGAGATTTATCGCCCAGTTTTGGCAGCTGGCGTTGATAGAAATGTTTACAGTGCTCACTATGTAACTGTTAACAGAAGGAGATAATCATATATAAGAACAGTTAAGTTAAGAACAGTGTTGTATAAGAAGTCAGAGTATGAATAAAAGCTGCTGCAAATGCAGTATATAATTGTTTATTACAATAAAGTCTATTAAGGAAATTATCTAAACTGTAAACCAGATTTTTTAAGACATTTGCTTAGTTATTTTATTTTATTTATTTTATCTAATAGTTATAGTTATATTATTATTATGTCTTAGTTATAGTTATATTATTATTATGTCTTATACAGTTCTTCTTTTTAAATTTTTTAAACGTGTATAAATTAATATATGAATGGTCATAACCAGTGCTCACTGTATTTACTGAGATGTCATAACAGAGCTAATATTGCCGATCGCCCGTTTTGCTGCTACTTTGTTTATCAACTCGCGCTTCACTCAAGCGAACAACAACAACAAGAACAGCAACAAGAAGAAGAAGACAAACAACATCTCAACCTTCGCAGCTTCGATCGCAGCTTCGATACGTCCAAGTTTCAGTTTCAATTCGGCGGCCAAGCGGCAAACACAACTCGACTCGAATTCGAATTCACTTGAGACAGCGAAATTCTAGAGAGATGATGAGAACTTTGGCAGTGCTGGCGGCGCTGACCTGGCTGTGCCTGGCCAGCGTGAGGGCTGGCAAGGTGGGGCAGCAGCAGGTGGGGGGACCGCAGCGACACCTCGTCTGCTACTATGACTCGGCGAGTTTTGTCAAGGAAGGTAAGTTGTGGAGATAAAGTGAACACGATTGAAGGCAACGGCCAGACAGAGTGCTTACGTAATCCCCAGAGACACATACAGCGACACTTGATAATTTGACATAAATACTTATATATTCTACATAAGTATTTATGTCCAATATATACAATATATAAAGCCAAAGAAACTGAAATCTGTGTAAAAAGTGAGTGGCTTGGAAACAAAGTGCGGCTTATCAGCGACTTCTGGAATTGAGGTTGATTTGTTTGTTTTTGCCTCGAGTGCGACATGGCGATAACGTACAGACCTAACAATTAAATAATTCCCCGAATACACTGAGCGGACAAGTAGTAAGCGATCTTGATTTTATAAAAATAATAAATATACAATTTTACGGTATGTGAGCGTAGCGAGAATACTTTGAATTTAATTCAAAAATCATTCTTCAGCAAAGTTTTAAAGTAAACAAGTCTCTAACAAATACCCCCTATGTTTCTCTCAGTGTATAACAAGGCTTGTGCTCTCCTTCAGGTCTCGGCAAACTGGTGATTGATGACCTGGAGCCCGCTCTACAATTCTGCGACTATCTGATCTATGGCTATGCGGGCATTGAGCGTGACTCGCACAAGGCTGTCAGTCTCAACCAGCAGCTGGACTTGGATCTGGGCAAGGGTCTTTACCGTACGGTGACGCGTTTGAAGCGCAAGTATACCAATCTGCGTGTGCTGCTGAGTGTGGGTGGTGACAAAGACATAGAGACGAGCGAGGATGCCAAGGATTTGCCCAACAAGTATTTGGAGCTGCTCGAAAATCCAACGGGTCGCACACGCTTCGTGAACACCGTCTACTCGCTGGTGAAGACCTACGGCTTTGATGGCGTGGACATTGCCTGGCAGTTCCCCAAGAACAAGCCCAAGAAGGTGCACAGCGGTCTGGGCAGCCTGTGGAAGGGCTTCAAGAAGGTCTTTAGCGGCGACTCCATTGTGGATGAGCGCTCCGAGGAGCACAAGGAACAGTTCACAGCGCTGCTGCGCGATGTGAAGAACGCCTTCCGGCCGGACAATCTGTTGCTTTCCACAACGGTGCTGCCGAATGTGAACTCCTCACGTAGGTTGACACTTGCGATCTTTTTGGAAATTTGCTAATTTTTGTTTGCCTTTCGTTAGTTTTCTTTGATGTGCCCGCCGTGATCAACTATTTGGACTTTGTCAACCTCGCCGCCTTTGATTTCTTCACACCCCAGCGCAATCCCGAGGTGGCCGATTACACGGCGCCCATCTATGAGCTGAGCGAGCGCAATCCGGAGTTCAATGTGGACGCCCAGGTCAAGTTTTGGCTGCGTCACAGCTGTCCGGCGAGCAAGATCAATGTGGGTGTGGCTACATATGGTCGCCCCTGGAAACTGACTGATGATTCGGGCGACACAGGTGTGCCCCCTATTCAGAATGTGGTGGATGAGGCGCCCGTGGGCACTAACACACAACTACATGGCATCTACAGCTGGCCCGAGACCTGCGCCCTGCTACCCAACCAGAACAATGTCTACTCAAAGGGCGCAAATGCGCCGCTTAACCGGGTCACCGATCCTGCTAAGAGATTTGGTTCGTATGCTTATCGTGCCGCTGACAAAAAGGGTGAAAATGGCATCTGGGTGAGCTTTGAGGATCCGGACACCGCTGCCGACAAGGCTGGCTACGTCCGCAACAACAATTTGGGCGGCGTGGCCCTATACGATTTGTCCTATGATGACTTCCGAGGACTCTGCACCAACGACAAGTACCCCATACTGAGGGCCGTCAAATACCGTCTGTCCAATTAGACAATATGAAATCATAACAACATGTTTTGTAATTGAATATAGAAAGTAAATGTTTAATGTATCTAAAAATTCGCAAATTAATTAGCAGGTGTTTACAGAGCTATCGAAGAGGCTTAGACTAACCGAGTTTGAAACGAAAAAAAAGCCCACAAATCTTATAAATTAAAAGAAAAAGAGGTCGTCAAGTCTCAAGAACTATTTTGTGATCGAATATGTATAAATTATTTCATCTTTTTCTAGTTCTAGTTGTCCTATTTTTAGGACTCGTATAGGTTAAAAAACTAAGCTGCATTTTGGATATATGATTTGACCTTGCGGCATTTGCTCTTTGTGCTGTGATGGATGCTAAAATCCAATTGAATTTGACATAAAAGCGTAATCGGCTTTAACATTTAAGGAGAGCCAAAACAAGTAACGAGCCCCCCACGTCTTCCAAACACACTCACACGTACACACACATAAAGAGTGAGGATGCTTTGTAAATTGACTGCTCAACATTTGTCATTGGGGCGTAAGGCAGAAAATTTCGCATACGCAGCGTATTACAGAGCTCACAAAACACTCGACGCAACGAGGCAAAAATGCTCTGGCTTCATGTAATGCACGATTTCACAACAACAACAACAACAACAACAACAACAACAACAACAACAATATGAGCAGCAGCAAAAACAACAACAGCAGAAACGTAAAGTAAAAATGGAAAAGGCTCTCACAAAACGCACGCATAGGCAATCAGAATGGCATAAACCTAAAGCGCAAGAAATGAAATGAAACGTGCAATGTGTGTGCGTGTGTATCTGTATCTGTGTCAGTGTCTGTGTGGGGTATTAGAAACCATTTACCTATCCACACAGGCCCATTACACATGCACATAAGGATAAGAGACGACGACAGCCAAAACAATTTTTATAGGTAAACTTTACCTTTTTTTTTTTGAACAGGCTGCGTTGCGGGGGGAGGTTCAACAAAGTGCTGTGTGTGTGCGTGTGTGGTTGTGAGTGGTACTTGTTCCACTCGCGCACTCTCTCACTCTCAGAGTCTTTATGTGTTTGTGCCTCGCATAAAGCTCCCAGCTCTATGGTCTCAAATGTATATTTAAGGGACTGGCCAACGCGGCGTATGAGCGTTTTCGGCTCTAGCCGAGCACGCATATTGCGTATCCGCCACAGCGGCGCATACCCAAGTTATATTTTTTTGTACAAGTAATTGGATTACTATTTCTATGGCCACATACACACCACTCCGCTCGCACGATTTCTGGGATTTTTATGAAATTGTTGTTGTTGTTGTGAGTGCTTTGGGTTATTTGAGATTTCAGTGTGTTGTGTTCATGTGTGCACTTTTTGAATATTTGCCTGACTTTGGGCAAAAACTAACAACAAACGCGAACGGATTAGCTGGCTGCTCCAGCAGCATTTTCATTATTTTTAGTTAGGGACGGAAAGCGTCGACTGAATTTGTTTGCTTTTATTTGAGTTTTTTTTGTGCGCTTTTGCAATTTTTTGCCTTGGAGCTAATTTCAGCTGCAGCACTTGAAATGCTTCGCTTTGCATATTTTTCAACTCGCAATTTGTAGGCCATTTGTTGCGCCCAGAAGTATACTTTATAAAATGGGATACAGCAACAGCAGCAGCAGAAGGCAAACACACAAGACTGTTTAAAGAAATAAGTTTGTTGGGAGCAGAGAAATAAAGTAAACGGTGGCTTAGATACAGACTCAGCAGCTGCCGTCAACTAATTGAATTATAAGTTGATAGCAATCAGGTTTTAAAAAAGTGAAGCTCAATATTGGTCAAACAATTTTTGAAATTACAAATTTTTCTTACAATTCAGCAATCTTGACTTGATATAACCGTTAACAGAGAAAACTATCTGAAATTGAGGGATAATTCAAGACCCTTTGAAGCACATTTATACAGAAGAGAGAATATGTCGGGTTTTAATCCGATTTGATATCTGATAGCTTATATAAAATCTAAATGACATAAAAGAAACAAAAAGAATCAGGATTCATTTTATATACAAATTTCCAACATTATTATAATAAAAAATATCTTAATTTAATATGTCTGCAAGAACACATTCTACGCAACTCCTTAAAGGGGTTTCAAAGCCACCCACAGTCACCCATGGCTCATAAAAAAGTCTGTCAAAAAACATGTTAAAAGGATAAAAAGAAGAAGAAGAAGTGCACGTGTCAGGTGGCAGGCAACTGCGTGCCGTCAGGTAACTCAAAGTGTGGCAGGTAAAAGAATGGCAATAAAAATGTTATAGAAATCTGGAAAAAGTTCGTTCCAAGTTGCGAATTTGCCATAAAATGCTCGAGATCTGCGCACAAAAGAAGCGCTCCCATTGTTTAAATATTATTTACGGCATTAAAGTCGTCTCAACACGAGCCTCACAATTTGCCCAGAGTTTGATTTATTCTCAAGAAGCCGCCCCCTCTGGACTCAACCCTAAAGAGGGCAAACAAATTCGATGGCAAAAGTTGAGCATTTTGCCAATTGCCAATGATTGGAGGGGAACGTCAGAGGGGGAGGGCGGTTGGGCTGGGCAGCCAGGCGAATGGCAGCTGCCAAGTTTAATGCCAAATCCATTAGCCGTTAGCGCTGGCAGCGTCACTCACGTGTAATCAGGCAGCTGCCCCCCTGACACCACCCACACACTCTATAAGCATAAGCATATCTTGGATACCTTAATACACGCACACACGCACACACACAGACGCACACACAACCACACTTTAACTAGTAAGCTTTTCAAATATATCGATTCTAAAGCAACGCTTCGGGAACAACAAACAAAACTGACGCAACTTTTGCTGGCAGCTGGCCGAGCAAGGGACATTGCGGAGGGGCGAGCGGGGCTTCAGCTACTAACGAATATGTATTTTTGATACCACCTCGCCGCGCAAAACACCTCCAGCGATGTTTATTATTGTTGTTGCTGCTGCTGTTGCCATCGTTACAACTTTTTGGACACACAGCAAAAGTTGAGAGCCGGCTTTAAGGCTGTCAACAGCTGCCTAAAGGTAGCCCAACAACCAGGATATATGCTCCGTTTGCGCTTGGTTCAGGTTGCCAGTGCTTAGAAGTGCATGCGGGCTTTTTATGTATAGCTATCAAGAGTGCTCTAGCTGAGAGGGCCCGACTAGAAGGCGCTCTATAAGAAGCTTCATAACAGCCGAGAAAATTAAGCCCAAAACAACTTTTATACTTATTGTCTATAAGCCTTGCATTTACCATGGTTTCTATATGTTGTTCAATTGTTCAATCGTACTTAAAATCAAGATTATATATATTTAAAAAAATTAGAAACTTTTGGAAGAGAAGACAATGTGTGTCAACTATATGAAAATTTGGTGACTGCATCTATTTTAATATCCAAAATATTATAGAAAAAAACTAAGGCTTAAATTAAATATTTAGCGAATACCTGAATCATTGATAGCCGCAATATATTTGTCCCAACGCTGCAACATGCTGATTATGAACCCAACCGAACTTTGAACTCCATTTTGTTTAAGTAAAAAACGAACCTTAATCCAAGCTCATTGCCTAAAAAATAGCCAAACTAAATTTATTTAGTATTGGTTTGTTTGAGCAAGACAGACTTGAAGCTGGAATAACTTGGGCCCCAACCATTGGATTTATCGCATCACATTTGATAGCAGCCAATGTTATGTAGATATCTTATGTAGCCCGCGTTATCTCTATGAAAATAAGTTCGAATACTATATTTTCAGAAGAACGGGAAATTTTAAATAAAAAAAAGAGTTGATTCAGTAACAACAAAATGTGAAAATATTAAATAAAAAACTAAGCAAACCTTGACCACTTTATTGGGGTTTGCAGCTCTGCTTGATCTGCATATGGTATGCAAGAGCATATATACTAAGCTCTCTGAAATCACATTCAAACAGGCAACAGACCCGGGCAATACTCAATAGACCCTTTTTTAGCCCTTTTCCTATGGGTATAGGGTATAAAAAGGCTTTTCAATTGATGTCACAGCAGCGGCGGAAACTTTTTCACTGGCATTTATTGCATTTTGTCGCAGATGCGAGAAATTTTTCTTTCGATTTTGTTTCTGTTTCATAGATGCTTCTTGCGCCGCTCGCCTAGTTCTGGCAGCCATTATCATTGTCGTCGTCGACACACACACACACTCACACACACAGACAGCCATAGGCAACATTTATGGCTCATTCCCATTTCGTAGCCGGCAAATTGCCAATGTGGTGCTCAGGAAATGCTTTACTTGATTTAGCTGCTAAGTGCAGCTGCAGGCGGCAAGTGGCAACAGCGGCGGCAGCAGCAACAACATCCATGAAAATGTGTTCTGTTTCCCATACCCCAACCAGGCGATCCCTGTGCAACCAGTGTGGCACGGATTTTCGGCAACAATGTTCTCATAAATTCCCTTGGCGCTTGTAAAAACAATTATGCCAGATATTTACGCCGCAAAAGGCGACGGCGACTGCAACTGCAACAACAGTCACAGCAGCAGCAGCAGTCGAGAATTTGCTGTTAACAGTTTTGGCTTTTCATTGCAGTTAAGCGCTCTTTGACACCCTGATGCCTCACCAAACGACCAGCCGTTCTGCTGTAATTTGCGCATATTATTTCTGCCGGTTTAACGCGTCGTATGCGTGATATCACTTACATGCAGGCTATATGTATTTCTCACATTTAAGTACAAATGTTGTAATTAAGAATGAATGCGATTTGTTTAATTAAAATGTTCAGAGAACATTTAAACATTTGAACAACAACAAAATGTGTTCAAAAATGAGCAGAACGAGGCGTGATGAGGAAATATTCTCGTTTCAAGTGCGCAACAAAATACAGTTTTGGCCACTTGACAAATGTGGAGGGATATCAAAATTTGCAACATGCGGTAGAGTGGGTGTGTTCGAGTGTGTGGGAGTGTGCGGGTGTGGGGGTGTCAACAACTGAAATTGCATTTCGAGTGTTTGGCAAACCATTCAGAACACCCGCAATGCACGAACATTTTAGATTCACTTTAATCCTCGCCAAATATGTGAACAAGCCAGCATAATTGTCAGGCCTCAGCGCCTGCGGGCAGCTTCAACAGCTGTCAGACGTCAGATGCCAGCCAGGTATAAACAGGTAATACGAATTTATGCGAGTTTATGTTTAATGTGGGTCTTCGGGCTCTGAGTTTACTTAGGCACACACACAACCAACTTGGTTGTTTGCATTGAAACAACACAAGCGCCGCTAAAAGTTGGTTGTGGTGTTAAAATTTGAAAATCAACAAATTTTTCACACAACGTGAAATTTAATTTTAGAAAAAAATCGCACTTAGAGCACATGCATGAGACAAGCTGATCGGTAACATATAAATGTGATATGGTGTAGAAAAATGAGAACTAAATATAACTAGGTTTTGGTGCGAGTGCGAATTATAGTTATGGGATATTTCTCTGAATATGCAAAATACTGTAATTAATGTTATGATATCAGGAAATTAGATAATTTACTCATCATGTAAAGCTCTTTCTTCGGTTTTTGCAGAAAAAGTATTGGGATAGTATGCCTTACGACTGAGTGCTCAAAACAATTTCTTTTCTCTTGAATATTATAATGCTTCACAGAGATTTCATCTATATTACGATTTCCCGAAATTATTTACACATTTATCGAGTTTTCTTTCTTTTGCTTTCACTGAAATCGGATTACGTATTGAGACTGAATAGAGTTTTTAATTAAGGAATACTGTAAACGATTTTGCTTTCCCACAGTTATTAGCTGTTCGATTTTGCTTAAATATGCAATTTTCGCTCGAATTTGATTTTAGCAAGGATTTTTTTTTCTCTTTAAACTGTGGTGAGATGCATGGCAAAAGTTGAATAGAAAATCCCAAATGAACCTACGACACAACCATATCATAACCAACAGCCCTGGCTGATTGTGTGTGTGTCTGTGTGTGTTTGCATTGATGGCCACATTCACTTCACGGCAAACATTCACATTCCGCCGTAGTCACGTTCGAGCGCTTTAAGCGGCTTCATGTATTCCGTTGTGTGCGCGAATTCTGCAAAACGGAATTTTGGTATACCGTGCAAAGGTTGGGGTTAGTTCGGCTAACCCAACTATGGCTAAACCAAATACACACACACCCACACACACAGACGGCAGGATAATGGCATGTGCTTAAATAAATACGCGCCACGCCACAGAAAGCGCCCAAAACTGAACCCAACGCCCACATTTGAACTGTTTGAAAATTTCAATGTGGTCGCTGTTTGGCGGTAAATGGTGTAATGTATATATATAATTTGCCAGAATGGGGCGTATACTTAATAAGCTTGGACTTACGTTATGGCGCCTCTTCTCACGTTCCGGCACCGCATGCCAACTGAACTGTAAATTCCAATCGAAGCCGCCCACATTGACTCCACTGGAGTCGCGATAGTGAAACTCCAGAGTCGTATCATCGATAACGTCAATAACGGGACAGACGACTGTGGTCGAGTTGCGGGCTATGCGATCCAAAAGCGGCTCCAACCAACCTGTGAACAAAGCGACAGAGAGATTGAGAGGACATTAGTTCTGGATTTGTCAAGTAAGAATGCTGGCAGGGTAAATAAGTGATAAGATATATGGAATGGCAACAATGACAAGAATATGTAAGTAAAATGAGAGATTATTATGGAATAGAAAAACTATTATTAATTAAATGAAAAATTGCAAGTTTTACTTATGGCATGATTAAAGGGAAAGAAAGCATAAAGTAAGAGTACTATTAAAAAGTAGCTAAACGATTAAATATAAGAATGAAAAAAATGTAGAATATTATTAATTAATTATTATTAATTAAATGAAAAATTGCAAGTTTTACTTATGGCATGATTAAAGGGAAAGAAAGCATAAAGTAAGAGTACTATTAAAAAGTAGCTAAACGATTAAATATAAGAATGAAAAAAATGTAGAATATTATACAGATCAAATGATCTTTAAAGCAGATCAAATGATCTGTATAATATTATACATATTTTTCATTCTTAAAATCAAAATTGATTGTTGCAAAGTAAAATTGGAAGGTGTATGTAAAGTAATATAAAGAATTGTTCGATATAATAAAGAATACTAAATACTCTGCTTTTTAAATTAAATTTAATTATAAATATGCTTGTACCCTTGTATTGAAAGTATATATATTCTACCCGTTCATGGTGCAGTTTTTATACAAAAACTGAATTTCCAACTCATTGTTGGATATTCGATATGTGATACTTCGACTTTAAAGCAAACAAGTAAATAATTATTTCCTTACAAAACTGTTGTTCGGGCTAGCCTTTTACAGTATATTATAGCAACTACGTGAATGCCGTGGTTTGTAGCTTGGTTTAATTGCTTTTGCTAGCACTGTTCGTGTCCGGCTCATTCGCCTGGCCATGTCATTCATCACCAGCATTGACGACAACGATGACAGCGCCAACATCAAGTGAAAAGACCAAAAATTGTTTTCTTTTAGCGCACAACTTTCGCACAAGCACACACATTCAGAACAATGTTGTGCACGTTCTTTGAGACGAAAGTTTTTCTCCATGATATTTTTTGAAGTAAGTTTTTTCAATAGTATTTTCTCTATCTTTCTCTCTCACTCTTTCTCCCCATTGGTTTCATCGATTTGGTGTGCAATAAACAAAATTGATTGTGTGTCGGCCCTTCCATCATTTTCCCTTAGCCAAAATGAAATTTTTGGGCCAAAAGAGACGAGTACAAAGCAATCAGCGCTATCAACGCTCGAGTGCCGGAGCCAACAAAACTGAAGATTAAGTGATTTACTAGTTGGCTTTGTTTTATTGCCAACATTGTTGTTGGCCGAAACGAATCTCATCTTTGGGCTATCAAAAGTAACAACAAAATTGATGGCACGCTGAGGATTTGCGAAATGCGCCTAAAGCGACCCACCCAAAAATTGGTTACAATTTAATTTTTGCTTTTTTTTTTGCTTTTTTGCTCTTGTGGAGTCAAACTGAATATTTGAAATGTGTGTTCGCAATTTGTGGTCTATTTAAATAATTAATTTACGGTTAATTTGGCCAGACCAATGAAAACAATGCCAACAATTTATCAGTCAATTACAAACATTGTAAATTGCCTTAGCAATTTGCAACAATTTCTAAATGTTGCATTAAACATGAACTAAGGGGGAGAAAACAATTGCATACTTTTGGGCAGCGAGAACTAATTAAGCGAGACAGGAGGAAATATTTGGCCAAGGAATGCCGAAGTTTAAATACCCTAGACATATTTAGTCCATATCAAAAAAAACTGTTTCTTTGGTTGATGGGTTTTATAAAAGTTTTATGATATAGTTGTCCCATGGTAAGCTTTGGCAAAAGTAACAATAACAGTTAACAATTAATATGCAAAATTCCTAAAAATTAAAAAAAAACATGGTATTTAACCACTTCCGTACTTACCCTCAGCGCACTCGCAATGCGAGTCCAGGTAGGTAATGACAGGTGATTTGGCATATTTGGCGCCCAGGAGGCGAGCGCGAATCAAGCCCTCGCGTTGCGGTCCACGCACAATCTGCACCATGGGATAGGAGGCGAAATAATCCTCCAACTGTTTCTTGAGATGTGCTGCAAAGTGCAAAAACCGGTGATTACCATTAATATAAATTAAATATCTCCCTCACAAAACAACAATTAACTCACGCATATCACTGTAGTCATCCACCAGGATAATCTGACCAATCAGCTCGGGTGGCGAGCGATCCAGCACGGAATGCACCGTGCGCAACAGCACGGACCAGGCCTCATTGTGGAAGCAAATGATGACATCGGTCTTGGGCAGATTGCTTAGATATCGTGCCGAATCCTTACACCAGGCATCGCGCGGATCTGGTAGCGAACGATGCACGGATATCAAATCGGAGACATATTGATTGAAGGCGTTCTTTGTCCAGCCATCGTCGACGGCCTTTTTCATATCTATCGGCATATCCTTGGGCAGAATCACAGGTTTGCCTAGCTCACCGGGACTATCATTAAGATTAGCTACTGGCGCATCCAAAACGCTTTTATCTAAGGACACAGAGAGAGAGAGGGAGGGAAAGAAAGATAAGTGTCGGGTTAAGGTTGTTGCTTGATTTGGCTTAAAATTGCCAGGCCTTATGTTAAATGGGCTCTGGCTTGGGTAGATCGAAAGGAAGCTGCTGCTGCTGCTTTGTTGTGCATGAAATTTACGACTGGCACAGCATGTGACACTCGGCGATGATAAATCGCAATGCATTTGACATGAAAAGTTGTCATCATCAGCGTCGTGCATGAAAAATGCTTCGGTTTGCAAATTTCTCAGCAAAGGGCACAGTGGGACAAGTATTATTTGATAAAGAACAAGCTTCTACTACAATCAAAAATCTTACAAATACACAGTTATTGAACACTTAAGAACATGTTACTTTTTGAGTAATTGAAGAAAAGTGATTATATTTAATGTGTAGGCCTTTACTTTATATATTTCAAACAAATTTTTTTATCAAGTGCATATAGAGAAAATTTAATTATAATCTGTACAAAAGTGAGATTAAGATTTAAGTTGAAAGTGAAATGTAAATCTTGTTCTTCATTAATTATGACTTTATTCGTACTCAAAGCGATAGCTCTAAATTTATTTAATGTTTTCTATATATTATGCAAATATTTTGCATATTATCTGATGCTAGGCAAAATAAAAACAATACTCTTCAAAGCAAAACTTTTTCAACAAAAAAAATATGTAAACTATTAATATCACTGATTTAATTTTATATCTTCGCGTTTTGGTAGCTCTTGTAGCAGTGTGCAACGGTGCGTATGCGTGTTCTCTGTGGCATCTTGCACACACTCGATGGGTTCTTCTGCTGCTTGGCGTGTGTGGGTTTGCGTGTGCTTGTCTGTTGCTGTGTGTATTGGTGTGCTCACTGTGTGTGCATTATATTATCTTGTTATTTGCATTTGCATGGAAATATGATTCTGTTCCGGCTGCCAGTTGCTGCTTTTTATGAGATTTGTCAGCCAGAGGTGACACTTATTGGCGCTGTTCGTGTGCGAGTATGTGAGTGTGTGTGTGCTAGTGTGTGTGTGCGAGAGTGTCGCACAGTGAAAAACATTTCAATTACCACAATCATTTCAATAAACATAAAAAGCTGTCTGCAAAATAAAAAGCGATAAAAGCAAAGCCCATCCTAAGTCCCAGTCCCAATCCCAGACCAAGTTAGCCACATTATGATGTGGCAGTAGAGACTGTCGGTAAGAACCCGGAGAAAAACCAAGAGGCCAATCAGGCGACGATAAATTTTTGGACTCACAACAAAAGCCATTAAAGCAGAAACTGGTCATAGAAGCGGAGCCTAAAAAAAAGCAGGGAGGGGGATTCGCACATAAATTTTATGATTTGTCGTAGTTACAACTTCATTGCGGGATATGCACGCGTGTGCTAGGCGGCCTGAGGGGGCAGCGGAGGCCAACGTTTGGGCCAAGAAAACCCTAGCAAGGACTAAGCGACACACTCAACTGTTATTTGTTGTAATGAACATTTTTGCATGCTGTGCGCGTGCACACACACGCATCATAAAAATAAAAACAATAAAAAAAAGGAAACGCAAAGGGAAGTTGCAGGCGGTGCAGTTGGAGGAACTGGAGCCAGGCTCTATGGGTTTTAATGTGTTTTATTGATTCACTTATTTATAGCGCAGCATGGAATGTTAAAGCACGAACTCCAACGGCGCGCCGCTATTCAAATGTAGCCACCTGAGCACAATCCAATTATAGCATAGCGAAATATAGAAACTCTACCGAAATGATATAAAAACCATTTCAGATTGTACAGTGAGCGGTCGCGCTTGACGAAAAGATCAGTAATAGACAATTATAAAAGGCACTTTACTGCAAGATTTTCAATAACAACTATCGGCAGATTTTTATAAAGACATTCGCACTTTAAGGCTGGAATTTCCATAAAATCAAAATATACTTTAATTTTATTCATCCTTCACATTGGTCACATGTAGCGAGCGTTCACTGTACAGACAATCAAGTTGCGGCAGCGGCGGCGTATGCGTTATCCATCTATATAATTTTCATATCTATCGGCAGTTTATGGACACAACCAGAAGTCGAATAGGGAAATGAGAGGAAGAGAATGGTTAGGATACAGGGGAGGCGCTCCAGGGACACGCCTGAGCGTGACAGGAAGCTATAAAGCGTCCGTTATGCGAGCTGCATGAGACAAAAAGAGGGAGCGTCTGTGAGTGGAGCTGTGGCAATGTGGCAATGTGTGCCACAGACAAATGCCTGGGAGGCGCTCCACCAACAACTGCCTGAACAAGCTGGCCCGGCATGTGCCGGCATAAAGCATAAAAGGAACATAATATGCCAAAGTAGCGTTATTTGCGAAATGTATAGCTGCGGATAGGTGGGCAAGTGGGCAAGTGGGCAACTGGGTTGCCCTAGGGACTCTAAATAAGGACAATAGACGCACACATACGCACACCCAGAGACGCACTCAAATCAGCGTTATGTTATTAACATGGCAGGGGATAAGCATTGATTAAAAACGGGGGGAACAACTGGACGCAGGCAATCAATCTGCTGTGGAAGCAGCTGTTCCCAGAGGCATTTCGCTTGTGTCTTCAGAGCGGGAATGGGCGTGGCATTTGCATTGTATGTACAAAATCATTATCGCTGCTAAATTGTAAGAAAAAAAAATAAGTACAAGAGGACAGACGACCAGGCCCGGCA